>NC_091448.1:62352488-62958473 GCF_964237555.1 Oryctolagus cuniculus | reverse complement strand
ATTGATATAGGTCTCGGTCCTCCACTGCTCTGCGTCCCATTCTTCCTTGGCTATCTTTTCTTCCTGCTGCTCACTGAGGAGCTTCATCAGGATGCCTGTTTTGGAGGTGAGCTTGGCACAGGGCAGTTGCACCTGGGCCTCAGAGCAGTCCATTTTCAGAGTGCGGATGACGTGAGAAATGAGCTTTTTCATGTCCGTGTTGGGGATGAGGGACTGTAGCTGCGGATTCAGCTGAATTTCAAACTGTTGCCCCTGGGACAGCATCACGGGGTAGGTGAAGCCTGCGGGCGTGGTGGGGGCTTCAGTGCCCTCGCTGGGGTATTCCCACTGTGTTTCCTTGGTTTGGTCCACAGTCGGCATTAGGTCGAACTCGGTCCCAGCAGAATCTGTAGCTGAAGGATCTGTGTGCATTTTGTCGCCAGGGAGCGTTTCTTCATGTGCAGTGGTGTTTTCTGGCAAAACGTTTTCTTCAAAAACACGACCTCCGGAATGGTTTTCCTCCCTAGTGTCTTCTATAGAAGGTTCTCTCAGAGGAGGACTCCCCTGAGAATGCAGGCCTCCAGGGGATGAGAAAGCCTCTCCGGAGGGGGAGTTTATGAGACTCCGCAGTGCAGGGAACGGAGGCCTCTTCCCAGCCGTCAGCCTGTTGAGGGAATTTTTCCTTCTGAACTTCCGACTCAGTTTGGCCTTGGGGGTTCGGAGGACCAGGTGAGAGCGAGTTTTGTGAAAGCGGTAATTTTGTCTGGAATGCCAGATTGGTTTCCCTGCCGCCTTATTTTTAGCTCTAGCATTGGCATCTTCTAAGACAAAAATGGTGTAGGTTAAGTCTTTTCCTTTGTTGTTGATCTCAGAGAGAGATTTTGCAGGGGAGGTAGAAGGCCTGCCCAGGATGTGTTTCTTCAGGAAAGAGGAGGCTGCAGCCTCACGTTCCTTTGTGAGCAAGGGCTCCGTGTGCAAGGAGTTTCCGGCCACCTGCCTGGGCCTCTGAGCCACTTGAAGCTCCTTCAGCTCCCTGGAGCCTGCTCTCCCAAGCCTTCTTCCCCCAATGCTCTCCGCAAAGGGCCAGGTGCCCCGTCTCCTCCCGAGGCTCTTCCTCATCTCCTGGAGGTGCCTTTCCCGTAAGCCCTTTGGCCCCTTGATGACTTTTTTCACTCTCTGCAGCCTGTACCCCACACTTGGCATGGTTGCCAGGCTGTTCTCCTGTGACGGGGCAGTTTCTGATTTCTTTTGGAGGATTTGAGGGTTAAATTGAGGACCTAACAGGATAGGCTGCATAAGCATGGCCTTTTCTTCCTTCTTAACCTCATCGATTTTTTCTTGAATTTCTTCATCTAACAAATTCTGTAGAAAATAGAGCTTTCTCAACTTATTTCTGTAAGGATGAGAGGGCCTCCTTATGTGGGTTTTCACGTAGCTCAGGGACTTATCTCTATCTTGCACATTTGAAAAAAGCAGTGTAATGAATGGTAATAATGTTGATTCTACATTTTGTAGAATTTCCTCTGAGAAATAAGGCAATATGTAATTCAGTGCACTAATAATGTCACTTTCATTGTTGAAGTCCCGCTGTTCACTCATATGGCCTGGGAAGTCCACACTGTTTCTCTCTGATACTGGGTTCCCTGGCTCAATAGTCAGCTGCTTGCTGGTGTTGTTCTTCCGGGCTTGCAATATCTTCATGAATGCCCCCTTTGGGTTCCCTATAGATGCTTCTTCAACTGTCAAAAAAAGAAGAGACTGCTTTTTGGTACGGAAGACTGATGGGACAGCTTTATGTCAGTCCACAGCCCTACACTCTGATCAATTAAATTAGGAGTCAAATCCAATATTTGGGGTACCATTGAGACTTTAGAGAGAAAAGTAAAACCAAACTCAAACCTATGAAATGGCAACAATAAAGGAGAAAAAGATATTTTTGAGAGTGGCATTCAGAAGAGTTCGCAGTGTTAAAAAGCAGTAACTATGATCAGTATTATTTCATTGGTTTCCAATGACCAACCACTCCAGGCTTAGAATAAGGCTGGAGGACAAATGGCCCCACCCAGCTGCCCCTTCTGTGGCTCTGCCCCTGCTTCTCAGCCACATCATTCCACAGTCCTGCCTCATGCTGAGGGAGCCCAAGGCTTCCTCCCTCCCTCCCTCCCTCCCTGTGGCCCTATGTTCTTGCTGCCATCACAGGTGTCCATGGCAAAAGATAGGCATGTAAGGGGAGCGAGGGCAGAGATGGTCAAGCCAAGGGGCCTTGCTCCTCACCTCAGTGTGTTCTTTCCCACCCTTGTAAAGGGAGATTAACAATGCTTGTCCTTCTCACCTCTTGAGACGAAGGGAATAATATAATTGGTAGGAAACTGGTCTGGAAGGTGAGCAACACTGTGTAGATGGGTATACAGTTATCACTGTGCTAATGCCTCAGATCCCTGACTGAGATCCGAATTCAAGCTGTCTAAGGAAGAAAGCGGTCACATTTTGGAAGTCACGACATCAGTGGTAATAACCCTCATCTACAGAAGGATACTTAAAATTACCCGAGTGTTCTGTGGATAGAAAAGCGTGAGACTCAGAGCAGGTTCAGAGTTGGACAGTCTACAAGTGCATGGAGGAGCCTTCCGACTCCATCAGAGGAGCCAGGCAGCCATTTCTGGTTATGGAACCAGAAACTCCCCGGCTCCAAATAAAACAGCATCACTTGTACTCTTTTATACAAGTGCAAAAACAAACAACCGCGGTGAGCAGTGTAGACCTGTTCTATAAGACAGAGGGCCCTTGAGGCCCAACACGTAGAAAACCAGTTTATAGACTGTGTGCAAATGAGTTATCATTGAAAAGCAAAGCACCCAAGAGCACAGAACACCACGTGTGTGGTTCCCAACATTGCTTCCTTCCCCTTCCACCTCTTTTCCATGATCCTTTGTGCATATGTAAATTACATAGCGGTAACTATGTTATTAAATTACATAGCGGTGATTGCAAACCTGACTTTCAGCAAGGGAGCAGTGTAGCAATTTAGGGAGTTTAAATCTGAATGAATGAATAAAAATTCAGCAATTAATTACATTGTTACTTTAAACTTGACCCTAAAATTTTAAAATAAGAAATTTAAAACAAATAAATATTAAAAAAAGATCCTCAGGAAGTTCCGACTCACGGCAATGTGTCGTATTTGGCAGGCATTCATTGTCACAGTGAAGCTTGACGGTGTTGCAGACAACCTCGATAGTATGTTTAAATTGGCAGAGGCAGCAGGCCATATGGCTGGGTAAGATCCTATGAATAGAGACAGAGAATTAAGTTACCTGTAAAGGGGTTCCTTGGGTGGGTCAAACAGGTGAGCCAAGGTGCCAGCAAAGGCGTTCTTGAGGTATGTGTGTGGCCAGGGCATTTGGGTAGGAGCCTGGTGGCCAATTGTTGGTCTTGAATATGAGAATAAAGGAAGGAGGGAGAGGTGGCCCAAGGAGGCATAGGCATGGAAGTGGGTGTGGTGTATCCAAAATAAAGTCAACAGGGTGAGCATTGGGCACCATGGATCTGTCGTTTGACTCAGGGGTGTCTCCTTCCAGTTCACAAGTCTCATTGTGGGTTGGGAGTGCACAGGAGGACTTCCCCCAACCTCTGGAGTACTCTTCTCCATCCCTGTTGGAAGTGTTCACTATTAGAAACTACTCTGGTCCCAGAAAAATGACTGACTGCAGTAATTGTTGGAAAAGATGTGGAGAAAAAGGAACACTTGCTCACTGATGGGTGAGTGAAAGTAATTTGACCAGGCAGGTGTTTAGCCCAGCCATGAAGATGCTGCTTGGGACAAGCACATCCCCTTCTGGAGTGCCTGGCTCCATTTCTGATCCCTGTTTCCTGCCAGGGAGTGCCCTGGGATGTGTCAGGTGGTGCTTCCCTAAATACCCAGAAATGGAAAGGCTGCAACTTATGGTAGGTGTGTGTTTTTAAGAAACTGTCAGTCTATTTTCATTATATTTTTTTTTTCAAATTTATCATTTCGAAAGTTTCTGTGGAAGGAAGAGAGAGAAACACACACAAACACATCTTTTCTTTTTTTTTTCTTTTTGACAGGCAGAGTGGACAGTGAGAGACAGAAACAGAGAGAAAGGTCTTCCTTTTGCCATTGGTTCACCCTCCAATGGCCGCCGTGGCCGGCGCATCGCGCTGATCCAAAGCCAGAAGCCAGGTGCTTTTCCTGGTCTCCCATGCGGGTGCAGGGCCCAAGGACTTGGGCCATCCTCCACTGCACTCCCGGGCCATACCAGAGAGCTGGCCTGGAAGAGGGGCAACCGGGACAGAATCTGGCGCCCCGACCGGGACTAGAACCCAGTGTGCCAGCGCCGCAAGGCGGAAGATTAGCCTATTGAGCCACGGTGCCGACCACATGTTTTCATTAGGTAGTTTACTCCCCAAATGTCTGCGACATGCAGGGCTGGGCCAGGCCAAAGCCAGGAGCTCAGAAACTAGTTTGGTTTTCCATGTGAGGAGCAAGAACTCAAGTCCTTGGGGCATCACCCACTGCCTTCCAGGGTACATGTTAGCAGGAAGCTAGGGTGGAGCAGAGCCGGGACTTGGATCCAGGCATTCTGATGTGGGATTGGAGTATCCCAGGTAGTGGCTTAACGGCTGCACCAAATGCCTGCCATCGTAAACAGTTTAATTTTTATTTGTTTTATTTTTTAAAGCTTTTATGTAATGAATGCCAATTTCATAGGTACAACTTTAGGAATATAGTGTTTTTTCCTCCATACCTGCCCTCCCACCCCCACTCCCGTCCTACCTCCTACTCCCTCTCCCATCCCATTCTTCATTAAGATTCACTTTTGATTGACTTTATATACAAAAGAGCAACTCTATACTAAGTAAAGATTTCAACACTTTGCACCAACCCCCCACCCCACAACATAAAAAGTACTGTTTGAGAACAAGTTTTGCAGTTAATTCTCATAGTACAGCTCATTAAGGACAGAGTTCCTACAGGGGGGGTAAGTGCAAACAGCTTCATTTCTAATACCCCCAAATTGGAACAACCTAAGTGTTCACAAATAGGTGAATAGATAAACTATGGTAGGTTACACGTAGTGGGCCAGGCTCTTTCTAACCAATAGAATAACCAATGGTTGAGTTGTTACAGATGACTAATGTTACTTCTTTGGGTCCAGGGAAAGCTTCATATAGAAAGAAAAAAAAAAGAAATTATCAACTCCCAACTTGACTCTCACTGGGATTAAACATGACAATAGGTCTGATCTGATTTCATCATCATTTAAAAAAATCATCTATTATTTTTCACTTTATGTTTCTGTGTGGGAGCAAACTGCTGAAATCCTTACTTAATGTATACTAAGCTGATCTTCTGTATATTAAGATATTCGAAAATGAATCTTGATGTGAATGGAAGGGGAGAGGGAGTGGGAAAGGGGAGGGTTGTGGGTGGGAGGGACGGTATGGGGGGGAAGCCATTGTAATCCATAAATCGTACTTTGGAAATTTATATTCATTACATAAAAGTTAAAAACAAAACAAAACAAAAAAAAAAGAAAGAATGCACTCAGAATGCTAAGCTAGTGTTTTACTAGACTTCAATTCTAACAGGAAATTTTCGTTAAGTCCTTTCTACCCCTAACTTCGTATTTTGAAAATTTTCAAGCCTACAAAAATATCCGAAAGATTGGTGTCATGAGTTTACATGTTCTCTCACTTAGATTCAACTGTTGCTAACATTTTGCCACATTCACTTTCCACGTGTGTGTCTCTATGCACTTCTTGGACAAACCATTTGAGAATGAGCTGTAGATATGATGACCTTTTCTTGCTAAACCTGAAGTCTGCGTCTCCTAAGAACAAAGGCATTCTCCTGCATATCCACAACACTATTATCACCCAGTCAGCTTTAACATTAACATCACCGTCTATTGTGGTCCACATGCAGGTGCTCTCAGTTGTCCCAAACATGTCTTGGCTACTTTTAAATCAGGCATTGCATTTTATTTTCATGGCTCTTTAATTTTCTTCAGTTTAGAACTGTTCCTTTTTTGCAGTGTTTCATGGCATTGGGATTTTTGAGGCATTCAAATCAGTTGTTTTACAGCATGCACCTCAATTTATCCTTCTAAGACCAATACTGAATATAATCACCAGGGAACATTTATTTTTTTGAGTGGCTAAGATTTTTTTTAAAAAGTTTTATTTATTTGAAAGGCAGAGTGATGGTTGGGTGCAGGAGAGAGAGAGAATGAGTGGAGGGAGAGGGAGAGGGAGGGAGAGAGAGAGAAAGAATGAACGTGAATAAATCTTCCAGCCACTGGTTCATGCCCCAAATGGCCACCGCAGCTGGGGTTGGGCTGGGTTGAAGTCAGGAGCCAGGAGCCAGGAGCCAGGAACTATATTCAGGTCTCTCCTGGGTGGCAGGGGGTCAAGCACTTTGGTCATCCTGTGCTGCTTTCCCAGGTTCATTAGCAAGGAGCTGGATGGGAAGTGGAGCAGCTGGGACTTGAACTGGCACTCCCATATGGGATGCCAGCATCACAGACAACTTCACCTTATGCCACAACACCAGCCCCACTAGGGACCATTTCTGGCAGGAACACTGCATCTTGCATAGAGAATGTTGTAGTTTTGCTGCTTACTAAAATGGATGCACTAGGGATGATGTCAGTGATAAAATATTTATTTTTTAGAAGATTTTTATTTATTTGAGAGGTAGAGTTACAAACACAGAAAGGGAGAGACAGAGACAAAGATCTTCCATCTTAAGCTGGTTCACGTCCCAAATGGCCTCAATGGCCAGAGCTGGGCCAATCTGAAGCCAGGAGCCAGGAGCTTCTTCCGGGTCTCCCATGCAGGTGCAGAAGCTCAAGCACTTAGGTCATCTACTGCTTTCCCAGGCCATAGCAGAGAGATGGATCAGAAAAGGAGAAGCCAGGACTGGATCTGGTGCCCATATGGGATGCTGGCACCGCAGGTGGAGACAGCCCACTATACCACAGCGCTGGGCCCCAAATCATTATTTTCAAAAATATTGGCAAATCTGGGGCCGGCACCATGGTGCAGTAGGTTAATCCTTCACCTGCAGCACCGGCATCTCATATGGGCGCTGGTTCTAGTGCCAGCTGCTCTGCTTTTGATCCAGCTCTCTGCTATGGCCTGGGAAAGCAGTGGAAGATGGCCCAAGTCCTTGGGCCCTGCACCCGCATGGGAGACTGGAAAGAAGCACCTGGCTCCTGGCTTCGATCAGTGCAGCTCCAGCCATTGTGGCCATTTGGGGAGTGAACCATCGGAAGGCTTTTTTCTCTGTGTCTCTCTCTCACTGTCTATAACTCTTATCTGTCAAATAAATAAATAAAATTTTAAAAAATATTGGAAAATCTTTTGAAATTGCTAATGACCTGAGGTATAACTTATTCTTACTAGATAATATTTAAGTATTAAAGACCATTGCACATTAATATGCAATAAAGGGGCCAGCGCTGTGCTGTAGCAGGTTAAGCCTTCACCTGCAGTGTCAGCATCCCTTATAGGCACTGGTTCAAGTCCCAGCTGCTCCGCTTCTGGTCCAGCTCCCTGCTAATGCACTTGGGAAAGCAGCAGAGGATGGTCCAAGTGCTTGGGCTCCTGCTCCCACATGATTCAGAATAAGCTCCGACTCCTGACTTTGGCCTGGCCAAGCCCTGGCTGTTGTGGTCTTTTGAGCTAGGAACCAGCAGATGGAAGATCTTTCTCTCTCTCTGTATTTCTGCATTTCTTTTTTCTTCTTTTTTTTAACTTTTATTTAATGAATATAAATTTCCAAAGTACAGCTTATGGATTACAATGGCTCCCCCCCCCCATAACTTCCCTCCCACCCGCAACCCTCCCCTTTCCCTCTCCCTCCCCCTTCCATTCACATCAAGATTCATTTTCAATTCTCTTTATATACAGAAGATCAGTTTAGCATATATTAAGTAAAGATTTCAACAGTTTGCACCCACATAGAAACATACCAGGGGATTCCAATTCAATCCCATCAAGGTGGCATGTACCAATGCCATCTCACTAGTTCCGGTGATCAATTTCTGTTCAAATTGATCATAATGATAGGACTAAGAGCCAAAGGGAGCACATAAACAAGACTAGTGTCTGCAAATACTAGCTGATAGAATAAAAAAGGGAGAGAACGATCCAGCATGGGAAGTGAGATACACAGCAGACCCATAGAATGGCAGATGTCCTAAACAGCACTCTGGCCTCAGAATCAGCCCTTAAGGCACACGGATCTAGCTGAAAAGCCCATGAGAGTATTACAGGCATGGAAAGCCAAAACACTCTGGCAAAAAAAAAAAAAAAAAAAAAAAAAAACCCTACATGTATTTCTGCCTTTCGAATAAATAAGTAAGTCTTTAAGAATGCATTAAGGACCATCGCTTATGAGTCACGACACAAGTGAGCTGGCCTGCTTTGTCTAAACTCCTGAGGACTTCCAATAATGAACTCCAGTGTAACAATTGCTTTCAGGTTTTTATAGCCTTGGTTGCACATGGCTCCAGAAAATGCTAGCACTTTTCCTGTCCACTGATGGTCAAGTATGAAAAAAAGCAGCTAGAACACCACAGCCTTGGCTAACTGAGAAAGCTTGTTGATGATGAGAGCTTTGACTCTTTGGAGAGGAAGGCCTCTCACTGACCTGGGAGGATCCACTGTGGCAGATGCTGCCCAAGGTTGAGGAAGAGGAGGCTAGAGCAGAAACCAGTGGACTTGATGATGTGGGAACGTTAGTCAAGGAGGTGATCTGACAGAAGTGATTAGGGCAGGGTATGCTGTGAGAGGCCTTTCCCCATTCTTATCTTGTGGAGTCCGCTCAACTAGCCTTATCATAGTTTCTGTTTAGCTTGTCCAATTGGCAGGGGGGAGGTCACAATGGAAGTTGCAGTGAGTTTATGGTAAAATGTCAGAATAGGGCTCTAAGGAAATCCTTTTTAAAACTTCAAAACTTGAGATACTTCAAACTCTGCATGAAAATTAACTAGAAAGGATCATGGACCTAAATGTAACTCTACAGTTTCTACAAGAAAACAGGAGAAAATCTCTGTAACTTTAGATTAGACAATGGGTTATTTGAAAGATTTTTTTCAGGAAAGGCACAATAAAAGGACAAACCATACAAGATAAAAGTTGCTATAGGCTCATCAACATTAAAAAAAAATTAACTTCTACTCTTCAGAAGGTACACTTAGTAGAGTGAAATGATAACTCACAACCAGAGAGAAGATATTTACTAAACATACATCTGAGAGAAAGTACTCATACCCAGAGCATATAAAACACTCTTAAAACTCCCTAAGATTACCATCAAATTACTACATGGGAACAGATTTGAATAGACACTTGGTAAAGATATTTGCACAACAGTATCGTCAGTTATTAGAGAAGTCTAAGTTTAAACTGCAGTGAGTGTACCCAAGGTGCCAGCGTTAGGATGACTGAGTCCCGCATTTGAGCACTTGCATTTGATTCTTCTCTCTGGTTCCTGATTCCAGCTTCCTGCTAATATAGTTCTTCTGCCTTTCTTTGGTTGAGTAACTGGGGTTCCTGCCACCTACATGGGAGATCTGGGTTGAATTCCCAGCTGTCAATTCCAGCTTCAGCCCAATGCTGGTCTTGGTGGCATTTGGTGAGAGAACTGATTGACTCTCTAGTAACTATTTTTAAATACTAAAAAAACATATAGAGATTCCACTATTTATCTACTGGCAGAAGAGCTACATTAAAAAAAGTTTTATTTTTTAACTTATTTGAAAGAACGAGAGAGAGAGAGAGAGAGAGAGAGAGAGAGAGAGAGAGAGAGAGAAAGAAAGAGATTGATTGATTGACCTTCCATCTGCTGGTTCACTTCCCCAAATGCTGATAACAGCCAGGGTTGGGCCAGGACTATGCCAAGGACATAGGTCTCAATGTGTGGGTCTCCTACATGGGTGGCAGAGACCAGAATACTTGAGTTACCATCGGCTACCTCCCAGGGTGCACATTAGCTGGAAGCAGAGTAGCTGGGACTCAAACTTGGCACTCTGATACGGGATGTAGGCATCCCAAGTGGTATCTTATTTATCTATTTATTTATTTATTTATTTATTTGACATGTAGAGTTAGACAGTGAGAGGGAGAGACATAGAGAAAGGTCTTCCTTCCATTGGTTCACCTCCCAATCACCCCCCAAATGGCCGCTACCGCCGGAGCTGCGCCGAACTGAAGCCAGGAGCCAGGTGCTTCCTCCTGGTCTCCCATGCGGGTGCAGGGTCCAAGCACTTGGGCCATCCTCCACTGCCTTCCCGGGCCACAGCAGAGAGCTAGATTGGAAGAGCAGCAGCTGGGACTAGAACCTGGTGCCCATATGGGATGCCGGTGCCACAGGTGGAGGATTAGCCAAGTAAGCCATGGTGCTGGCCCCCCAAGTGGTATCTTAATGCTGTGCCACAATGTCCAGTTTCTAAATGTTTGTTAAAAAAGTTGAAATCTGAGGACTGGGACAACACATGTTGCAAGTGCCACTCTCGAACATTGTTGGTGAGAGTGCAGACTGCAGCAGCTACTTGGCAAACAGTTTAGCTGTGTGTTAAACAGTTCAATATACACTTAGTAGGTAATGAACTGTCCTACCCCTAGATCTTTACACCAAAGAAATGAAGACACATATCCACTCACAGACCTCCATGTGAGTGCTGTTAGTGGCTTTATTTATAATTGCAAAAAGTTGGAAAACACAGTTCTATAAGCTGATGAAATGGATAAACTGGTGTAACTACACAATTGGAATATTACTTAGCAATAGGTAGAGGCAGCAACATGAATAGTAGTTTAATCTCTAAAGGATTATGCTGAGTAAAGGAGCCAGACACAAGAGGCTACACTTACTACATGATTTTGCTTATAAGACACTGTGGAAGGAAAAACTACAAGAATAGAAACAGGATGAGTGGTTTGCAGGGCCTGGGTCTGGGGATGGGAGGAGACGATTGATTGGAAAGGACCATGAGGGACCTTTTTGGGTTGATAGAAATGTTCTACATCAGGAATTTGGTGGTGGTTACATAACCACGTGTTTGCCAAAACTCAGCAAACTTTACAGTGTGAATTGAAATACATAAAAATTATACCTCCATAAGCCTGACTTAAGAAAACAAGTCTACAGACTTACATGGAAATAAACCTAAGAAAAAGATAACTTACAGGTTTTCCAATTGAAGAGTCATCATGAGGATGTTCTCAACTGTGGTAAGTGGTACTTGTGTTGTTCCCAAGTCTCTGAAGGAGAAAGCCCAAACATTCATGGTATGGACCTCAATAAAAAGATCTGTCTTTAAAAAGGTTGTTTCAGGAAGATGTGGTTACATCAGTTTTGGCTTCTCTATAAAGCAAGACAGCTCAAGAGTTTGTCATGGAGACAGTTCCAGAAAGCCCTGGTTGAAATGACTTTACTATTTGCATCATCAGATTAATGACCTTGGCATTGAAGAGTGGAACCTACACCTTTTTCTGCCATTGTCTTATTTTTCATTTTATACTACATTGACCTCTTTTAATTCTTATTTTTTTCTTTAAAAAATTTACATCTATACCTCTTTGCTTGGGATAGATGGTATTCCTAACATGTATTTGCATGTAACACTGTCTCCCTCTGCCAGCTGTCTTTCCCATGATAAATTCTTTCTCAGTTCTTGCCTCAGTCAATAACTTTTTTTCAGTAACCTATTTTTTTTTCAGTAACCTAATTTAAAATCATGACTTTTTAGCCTCAATCTCAAATATTTAATGTTTGATGAAAATAAAAAAGGATTAGTTTAATACTTACAGATATTTTAATGCTGGCAGTTTAAAAAGATACGAATCTTCAACGTTTTTCAGAGGATTACGATTGAGATTTCTGAAAAATGCAATGGAATTAAAGTTATTGGCCTTTCAATAAGCACAAGATTGTATGAGAAATTATATTCTTTTTTGTGTAGACATTTTAGGCTTAAAATTACTTTCTGTGTACTTATAAATCACCCTTAGAATTCAAAAAGCACTTGTTCTTTGGGAACTACCTATGTCTCTTAGAGGATGAATGGAGAAGAGAAAGAGAAAAGATACAAAAAAATGCATAATAAACAAAAAGTATGCAAAAGAACTTTTTAGGTGAAAAGCCCTAATTAGAAGTGGAGCCAGTGTTTTGCCTAGCAATTAACACCCAGATTGGGATACCTACGTCTCAAATCAGATGCCTGGGTTTGATTCCCAGTTCCAGCTTCTAATTGCAACTTCCTGTTAATGCAGACCCTGGGAGGCAGTGGTGATGGCTCAATTGGTTGATTCTTTGCTGCCTACTTGGAGACGTGGACTGGTTTCTGGTTTCCAGCTTCAGCCTGGGCCTGGCCTAGCCTCGCCCGAGCCATTGCAGGTATTTGGGAAGTGAACTAGTGGACGGGAGCTGTCTGTGTCTTAAAAAAGAAAGATGTATAGAAGTGACCACACTGATAGGGAAGCCCTTTTTTGTGTAGGAAACACTAATCCTGTGTTCTCCATAATTCAAGGTGCTTGCCTTTCATCTTTAGAAATTTTAAACAAGCCATGACTTAATTCATTTAGTTGATGGAAAAAGAACCCACGTCAAAGCCATACTCTTGTCACGTTCTTCCACTGGTGTTCTCATTTCGCATCACACATCATCACATCACATCACATCACACCACATCATCACGTCACATCACATCACATCACATCACATCACATCACATCATCACGTCACATCACATCACACTGATCATCACATCACATCACGTCACATTGCATCACATCACATCACAGTCTTTGTTACGTTGCGTGTTGGCCTGTCAGTCTCCTGGCCTGTTAGCCCCTTGAGGGCAGGGAACATATGTTATTGTCTTTGTTATGCCTGTGTGTGGCATAGTGCCTGAAATTTACTGCATGGTTAATAAATATTTGTTGAGTAAAGAAATCACATTTTGTTTCCATACCAATACAATGAATAAATTCGTGTTGTGGGAAATTTCATTCCTAAATGCTGTAATAGATTTTTAAAGTTTTTAAAGCAAGCAAACAAAAACAAAAACAGGTAAAAAAAACTGCCTTTAGTTTAACTCTACTCAAAAACGTACTGTACTGTTACAGACTGTGAAAATAATAATTCTTACAGATGATATTGATTGGGCTGCCAAGCATCTGTGTTCAGCATTCAACACTGGATGTTCCCAGTAACCTCTGTGATAGGTATTGTACCCCAGTAGCCTATTGTGATATATATTGTGCTGAGTCACAGAGGCTGTGTAACTTGTTGTAGGTCACTGCACTTGTAAGAAGCAAAGCTGGAGCTGGAGCTCAGTCCTGCCCCAGACTGTGTCTAATATGTGTGCAGAAAAGGGTCCAAATATTTGTCACTTTAATCTGAAGCTTGAGATGACTAAATATAGAAGTACTTTGAAAATTTCATCAACCTTCTCAGGATAGCGCTCATGAAAATTAGTTTCTCTTTTTATTCCTTTTCCCTAATCTTATCCCACGATTAGATATTTAGCTCAGAGTCATTGAGACTAGAGATTTAAAAGCATGTTGTAGGTGACATCAGTGGAAACCTATGTAAACAGTGGAGTGAGAACATTTGAAAATGTATCCCTTCATAAAGGGAACAACAAAATGGTAAAAGTGGTCAGAATCAAGTTTTTGATAATTCTGGAAATTTAACCAAAGGCTTGCAGCCACCTGTGGGGCATTTACTCAAGAAAATTGGCTGACTTTCTCTAAGAATAGTGAGATTTGTGTGGGTTTTGTGTATTTAACTTGCCCTAGACAGTTCCTCCCTGGCAAGCTCAGTGGTAGCCTTAAAAATAGGCTTGGCAGCTTATGACAAGAGCCTCGGGTGATAACTGACGTCATAAATAAGAGTGTCAATTGTTAAATCAACAACAGGAGTCACTGTGCACTTACTCCCCATGTAGGATCTCTGTCCTTAATGTGTGGTACTATGTGAATTAATGGTATAACTAGTACTCAAACAATACTTTATACTTTGTGTTTCTGTGTGGGTGCGAACTGCTGAAATCTTTACTTAGTATATACTAAGTTGATCTTCTGTATATAAAGAGAATTGAGAATGAATCTTGATGAAGAATGGGATGAGAAAGGGAATGGGAGATGGGATGACTGCAGGTGGGAGGGAGGTTATGGGGGGAAAAAGCCACTATAATCCAGAAGTTGTACATTGGAAATGTATATTTATTAAATAAAAGTTAAAAAAAAGAAACATCTGCTTTAGGAATAGACTGATGTCTTAGCAACATTTGGGTTTAGGTTTTTGGATTGTGGATTAATTTTATTTTTGATTTGTTGCTTCTCAAAATTTTTTAAAATTATGAGATGTATTACTTGCATACTCAAAGTCATATGTAACCATGTGAATGTTGGATAATGTTTGAACTTTGTCTAAGTTATTTTGTCTACATTTGAACCAAATCAGGAATTATAATAAGAAAAGAGAAGTATGTGTAAAATGAGCAACAACAACAAAAAAACCTCAAACTCTCCAAAAAAAAATAGCCTGTATGCCCAGTATCAGAGAGAGTGAGGGAGAGGGATAGAGGGATAGAGGGACAGAGGGACAGAGGGAGGGAAGGAGGGAGGGAGGGGGAGAGAGAGAGAGAGAGAGAGAGAGAGAGAGAGAGAGAGAGAGAGAATGAAAATGAATGGAGATGAGGGCCGGCGCCGTGGCTCACTAGGCTAATCCTCCGCCTAGCGGCGCCGGCACACCGGGTTCTAGTCCCGGTCGGGGCGCCAGATTCTGTCCAGGTTGCCCCTCTTCCAGGCCAGCTCTCTGCTGTGGCCAGGGAGTGCAGTGGAGGATGGCCCAGGTGCTTGGGCCCTGCACCCCATGAGAGACCAGGAAAAGCACCTGGCTCCTGGCTCCTGCCACCGGATCAGCGCGGTGCGCCGGCCGCAGTGCGCTGGCCGCGGCGGCCATTGGAGGGTGAACCAACGGCAAAGGAAGACCTTTCTCTCTGTCTCTCTCTCTCACTGTCCACTCTGCCTGTAAAAAAAAAAAGAAAGAAAAAAAAAGAAAATGAATGGAGATGAGCATGCAGAATGAAGCTGAGCCTCTCCAAAGTGCATCCCAGTGAGCTGTCAGAATCTTGGGCCATCTTCCACTGCTTTCCCAGGCCATAGCAGAGAGCTGGATTGGAAGTGGAGCATCCAGGTCTCAAACCGGCACCTATATGGGATGCTGGCGCTTCAGGCCAGGGCTTTAATCTGCTGTGCCACAGCACCAGCCGTGTCTCTGACTTTCAAATAAATGAATAAATCTTAAAGAAAAAAGTAAAAGAACAAAAAAACCCTAAAGCCAATGAAGAGAATACTTTAAGAGAAGCATACGGTGCAGAGGAAGAATTACCTTAAGAGAAAAGAAGACCTCTTGCCACACAGATGAGAATATGGTGCAGATGAAAAGATTATGAGAAGAAAAGTGTAATAGTTGCAGGAAGTGACAATGTGAAAACTTGTGAACCCTTACAAAACACCCCCAAAGGGCAGACCTGAGTTGTTCTCTTCATCTGTAAGGTTTATGCCTCTCTCTGAGTTTGGGGAGATGCTGTTTGGATTCCAGGACACACCACAGAGGGAGGACTGTGCCAGCAGTGTGCAAATGCAGGTGTATCCACAGCTTGCCTGAAGGAGGCTATGCCCATGGCTGACCTTCAGTGTACGACCACACCCAGCTCACCTACAGTGTCAACAGTGGGGCAAATATCTGAGGAGGGAGAAAGCCTGGACTCTCCTCCTAGTCACCCACAGTGCTTGTGAGTAACAGACGAGTGAGCATGTGGATGTGCTCTGTCTGGATAAGGGAGCCCCTCTCTACACTCTAGAGTCCTTCCACTACTAAACTATGAAACTTGTTTTGTGAGGACCAATGAAGTGACTAAAACAATTTTTAGAAAGAAGCCAATGAGTTAAGACTTAATGTACATGTGTGGGGAGCAACTCGGACTAGACTAAGTTACTGGAATTAAGACTTATTCTATGCATCTGCTCTCCCACAATATGGCGCTGGGAGAGGAGCAAACAGCTTCTACCCAGCTGCCTTTCACCAACTTGACAAGCTGCAGGAGCTGCTCCTGATTGGAGGAGAGCAGCGTACTCGGCGTGTGGGTAGCAGAGTTGGGATTGGTGGAAGAGGACTATAAAGGAGGAGAGAGACAACATGCACCAGGAACATCTATCTGAAGGAACACCTGTGCAGCCCCCGAGAGAGCCGGCCGGTGGTGTGCCGCTCCCCCGCAGAAGTGGGGAAAGCGGCAGGGGGAACCGCCCTTCCACGGAGGTGGAAGGGACGGTAGCCAACCCGGGAAGAACCAGCAGCAAACCTGGGGAGGGCCGAGCAGACGAAAGAACAATGCAGGGTCCTGTGTCGTTCCTCCACGAAGAGGGGGAGCGACATAATGGTGCCGTGACTCGGATAGGAAACCTAGGAGGGAAGAAGAGGGAAGAAACGGGAAGAAGTGGGAAAATACCGGAGAGAGAGACTAGCAAAGAACCTAGGGAAAAGCCGGATGGAAAAGGTGCCGGAAGAAGCTATTGAAAGCCTAGGCATAGACTCGGATACGGACTGTGGGAAAGAAGTTAGGATTTAAAGTGAAAGCAAGAAGAAACTTAGACTCAGATACGGACTGCAGGTTGAAAGCGAAAGTGAAACCTAGAAGAAACTTAGACTCGGATACGGACTGTGGGGAAAAGCCAGGAGAAATGAGAGGGGATTGTTGTTGGAAGAAAAGTTAGGAAACATACCGGGTAGAGAAAAATGTTAGGGAGGATGAAGCCGCGGGGGGGCAGGCTGAAGCGGAGACGTAAGCTAGCTTGGAATTCTTCAAGTCAGCCCGGGGAGCAAAAGGCGAAAATCTGGAACCAGAGGCAGAGACGTGGGCCGCCAGGTTGGAATCCGTCAGATTAGCCCGGGGAGCAAAAGACGGGAAGCCAAACTGGGGGGCGCAGACGTGAGCTAGGTTGAATTCACCAGGTTAGCCCGGGGAACTTGGACTGAATGCCAGTGGCGGAAACGTGAGCTGGGCTGTGTGACTCGCGGAAGCCGCCACGCGCAGAGAGAGCGCGCGGGGCACAAACGGGGAGAGCGCACGGGGTGCGAATAGAAGCCGGTAAGCTGCGCAGAGCCGGGAAGCCACCGCAGGGCGGGCCCCGGGAAGCCGCGCAGAGCCGGGAAGCCGCCGCGGGGGAGGCGCCAAGAAGCAGCCTCGGGGCGGGCGCCGGGAAACCGCGGGGATAAGAGAAACAAGTTTAGAAGTAAAATGAGAGAAATAGGAATGCTGGCAGATAGAAGTAAAATAGGAGAAATAGGAATGCCCGGAGGTAGAGAAATAGAGAAAAATAAGGCCTCCCCACAACACGGCAATGAGAGAGCTTGGATTCGGTCTGCCTGATTAGTAAGACGATAAGCACCTGCAGGCAGCTAGCAGCTTATGCGCTGCAGGTCACCGAAGACAGGCACGAATTAACATCAATAAGTCTCCCCACAATACGGCAATGAGAAGGCTTGGATTCGGTTTGCCTGATTGGTAGGGCTTGTAAGCACCTGCAGGCAGTTCTAGCAGAGCAGAGCATGCGCTGCAGGGCACCGAACACAGGCACGCATCAGCGCCTAAAAACCTCCTCACAACATGGCGAAGAGAGGACCCAGATTCAGTTTGCCTGATTGGTAGGGCTTGTAAGCACCTGTGGGCAACTCTAGCAAGCAGAGCAGTGTGTGTGCTGCGGGGCACCAAAGACAGGCGCGTATCAACGCCAAAAATAAAAAGAAAGGGGGATCTGTGGGGAGCAACTGGGAGCAACTCGGACTAGACTAAGTTACTGGAATTAAGACTTATTCTATGCATCTGCTCTCCCACAATATGGTGCTGGGAGAGGAGCAAACAGCTTCTACCCAGCTGCCTTTCACCAACTTGACAAGCTGCAGGAGCTGCTCCTGATTGGAGGAGAGCAGCGTACTCGGCGTGTGGGTAGCAGAGTTGGGATTGGTGGAAGAGGACTATAAAGGAGGAGAGAGACAACATGCACCAGGAACATCTATCTGAAGGAACACCTGTGCAGCCCCCGAGAGAGCCAGCCGGCGGTGTGCCGCTCCCCCGCAGAAGTGGGGAAAGCGGCAGGGGGAACCGCCCTTCCACGGAGGTGGAAGGGACGGTAGCCAACCTGGGAAGAACCAGCAGCAAACCTGGGGAGGGCCGAGCAGACGAAAGAACAGCGCAGGGTCCTGTGTCGTTCCTCCACGAAGAGGGGGAGCGACATAAATGAATGAAGCAGAAGAAATAAAGTATACTTAATGTTTAGAATTATCAATTACTGCTGATTTTCCATAATATATTTCATTTCTGATTTCACTGAAAGATTTGATGAGTATTACTATTCAAAGAATGTTATGTCACTGGTAAGCTCTTGGCATGTCTTTGAGGTAGATTTCATATTCACAATAGATTGATCCTACCACACTGCTGTTTTACACAGAGACTTCATTCAGAAGAATGTTTACTGGGCTGCATGTAGTACATGCAAAGTAAGGGTGAATGCAGATTTTGCTGAGCATGAGCCTAACCTAATTTGGGGAATCCCTTATAATGAAACATGCAGAATTATGAATATAAAAATTGCTCCAGCCCCTCCCAGGACCTTGGAAGGGGCACGTGCAAGCGTAAAGCCTTGAAGCTTAGGCTCCAGTTCATGATGAATCCAGCTCAGCTGGCACTCTTTTCTGGACTCTGTAATGCAGTGAACAGCATTGTTTTCACTTTAAAAACCCTCATCTTTGGTCATAAGATCACTGGTGTCTTCCTGGGGCAACGGGGATAGCAAAAGTTTCCTTGAAGCAGATTTGTCTAATAAAAGAATATGTCCCCAAATAAAGGAGACCCGCTCCCAACACACACTTGGTGTATTACAGCCATTGTGCCAATTTTTGAAGCAACCATGAGTTAGATATGTTCAGATCGCATGATAAGAGGATTAGTTTCCAATACCAGCTAGCTCTGGTTTTTGCATCACCATGAAGCAAATGCTTTTTTTCTTTGGCTTAAGATGGACACAGAAACTTGAGATAAATGAACTGGTGCCTCATGCACTGTACGCCATCCCTAGCTCTGCTCCTACTTTTTCAGCTCAACTCTCTGGCCTTGCTGCACAGATGCTAGCATGGCTGTCACTCATTTTCCCATCAATGTCCAACTTCCCCCTGCTGGCATGAAAGTCTCTGGAGACAAAGCTTCTGTCCTGTTCCAGTTTGTACCCCCAGCACTTAATACAGCACCTGGCACTCGGTGGGCCTGGCACTCAGTGAATGTTCTTAAATGAATTCATTACTTTTCATCCACTGTGATTCCACAGATTTTCTCCCTGTGTTGTCTACAGAAAGCTGTACTGGAACTCGGCCCCTTAGGAGGGAATCTAATGGAATGATATATGTTGAGGCCATTTTTACTGATGCTACCAAAACCACTTGGTGTTGGGGCTCCAGGAACCAGCTCCCGGTGTGTGGGTGAAGTAAAAACAGACTCTCAGTGTTCTTCCTCAAGATCTGCAGGCACTGTTGGTCCATCCCCAACACATCCTAAAACCTTCCCTCATAACCAGAATGAATTGTGTTTGGCTGGGATTCTGAACCACAGAACAGGTGGATAGTCTTTCAACATCAGGTTTAGTGGAGAATCTGTATCTTGAATCTAAAATTCCCTTGGGCCATTGAACATCACAGAATTGTTGAGTTGAAAGTGAATAAAACTCACTTTCTGTTGCAGTTTAGTCAGGACAAAATATGTGGGATTAGGCTAGAGCAGTGTATTTTCTTATTTTTTTAACACTACAGTTTAACATATATGCCACTTCTTCCTATTTCAAAAGTTATTAGTATCCACAGATAATTTATAAATTGAGAGCTAAATACATTTTGGAAAAAGCTTATGATCTGGGTGGGTGATGGGGAGAGATGTGACCTTTGGCTGGGTCCCAGGAATTATTTTTGCATTAGGATTTAAAAGCAGGTAACCCTGAGAAAGCACCAGAACCTTTTTCTCCCAGAGTACTTTGTGTTAGATTTTTGGAAAAAAAATGGAAATGAAGACCTTCTTTGCAGAGTTTATATACAGGGCTTAATACCTAGATAAGCATAACTATATACCATTTTTATACACAAATGGTTTTTAAATATGTATTCATCATCTATTGCACTTACACATTGTGCAAAAACTGCATTCCATGCCACGCCTGAAATGTCCCAAAGCTCAGTTCTGTCAGTAAATTGCAACCAAGATTTCTACAAAAAAAGACACGAGTGAAAGAGAATGAAGAAGAAAAAAAGAAATATTTTCAGAATACTCTTCTTTCAGGAGTGATTCTAATTTTTATAGATGAAACAATACTTCCACATTTTATCTACACACTAAAGAATTTACTGGTACTGGAAGATTTGGTTTCTGAATTATACTTGCACATTTACATTAAATTTCATCATATTATTTTCATATTACATGACATACTTGTACTGTGTGATCTTTACTTCTCTGGAACAGAGTTTCACAACTTGAATGCTATTGACATTTTGGACTCGATAATGCTTTTCTTGTGGAGGTTTGTCCTGTACATAGTAAGTGGCTTAACAGCAGGCTGGGCTTAGCTCACACAGTGTCAGCAGCACGTGCAGGGCTGCAAGCTGTTACCTGAATGCAAAATCATGTTGGCTGAGAAGCCCTGCTCTGTGGGATTCACTCTGACTTTTGTACCTGATAGTATTTTTGCTAGAGAGGAAAAGGACCTGTTACAGAATTTTAGCAACCTTCTACTACAAATGTAAAGTAGAATCTTAACCCTATTTCAAGGTGAACAGTGAAGATTTATTAAAATTCCAAATGTGATGAAATTGTAACTTACATAGACTGCAAAAAAGGGAGTGACTCAAATGCACGTCTTTCGATAAACTCTATTTTATTGCAGGATAAATCTCTAGGAAAAGGAAAACATTGCCTTGGTTAGCTATTACCTATATAGTCAGTGGGGATAATAAAATTTGCATTTGATAATGTTGGATATGCAGTTTTTACCTAAACTGTAAAGCTTTGGACTTGTATTTGACCCTCTGGAGATACTACCCCTTCTTACAACCTCTCCTAATAGTCTCACTGTTAGAACCTTCATCAATGACATACACAACTATAGATCTTGATAGATTGTGGTGGTAAACTTTCCTGAGTGCAGAATTGATTAGATGAACTTTCATAGTCTTCATCCATTTGAAACAAGGAGCAAAGCTGTCATCTCCATTTTTAATGTCTAATATTCCAAAGAATTCTCACATTTTCACATCTTTCCTGGTTTAGTCCTAGTTTTCTAACTTCATTCAATACCAGAAAAAAAGATGCCCTTTTGAATCATTTGAAATGAAATTGGTTCTCTAATTAATTCATTATTTTGAACTGATTCAGAATTACACTTTCTGTCATACTAAAGGAAATTTATTTGTTGCTTGTTGCTTGATAGTCCATGAAAGCCATGATAGAACCGTCAGAAAACAGCATGACACTGGATTCCCACTTGAAAACACTCTTGGTGGTAGAGGACTCTTACTTCCACTGATTACAATTTGACCCTCACTTTTCACCTGCAACTCATCTGTTGGTGGCTCCATCTCTAGAATCTCCTTCTCTCACCTGTCCCACGCGCAGTCACCAGTGGGACTTGCCCTAAGTGACTCTCCGAGGCCAATATCACTAGCTGCTTACAGAAGAGGCAGATTCTCAGCCCTGTTCTAGACCGACTCAGGCAGTTACTGTGGGGGTAGGGTTCAGAGCCCCAGGTAACTGTGGTGCAAGCTCAAGTCTGTTTTAGAGCACTGCTGTGACAGCATGGTTCCCCGTGGTGACTCTTGCTCAGCATTCAAAGGCCTGGAAGACCTGGCTTCACCCTCCAGCTTTCCCTGCATCTCTGTGCCTCAGAAGCTTCCATGTTTTCCCTTTCTCCCACGATATTCTCTCCAAGACGTCTGATGATGCCCACTGCCCCCTTGGAAGTCCTGTTCAACTGGCATTGCTCCCTGGTTCCATCGTCCCTGACCCAGCCCAAAGTCTTCTCCCTCGTCTGGACTCTATATCCATTTCTTTTGATATCGTTACTTGTGCCTTCCATTTCCCCAGAGCATAAACTTCTTGAAAGCATGGATTCGGCCTTGCTCATCTACATTGCCCACTATGTTTAAAACTGACTCATGGAAATAGACTCAGGTGTTTATTAAATGAAGGAATGGTTGAGTAGGTAGAAGAAGGAAAAGTGAATTTTTAAAAAGCAGTGTGGTTTTATTATTCCCTGGTCCCTCTGCAGCACTCTGTCAGCTACATAGTGCTTATTGGGTATTGGTTTGAGCTTGTGTATTTGTTTCCCCTGCAAGATTGTGAGCTCTTGGGAAGGTGGGATCCTGTCTTACTCATTTATGTGTCTCCAGTACTAGGCAAAGTGTTTGGCTTTCTCTTTCAGCTTTAGACAATTGATTGGCATTTTGAAAATGAAGTGAATACATATGCTAGCATAAACTAATTAGGCTACAAAGGATTTTCCAGCAGAAACAATGAAGGGCCTATTCTACCAGCAGTAGTCTCATTTGTTTTTCTCCAAACCATGTTTGCAAGGTTCCGGAGCCCAGATGGGAAAGGTGCTCAAGAGGAACCATGCAGATGTGGTTGTCCCCGTATGGCCTAGAAGTTCTGATCATCATTCAAAGGAGTGTTGTGAGTATCACATGCTATGTTCCTTAAGCCTTGTACTTTTGAGACAAGAATCTATTTGCTGAAGAGGCCCAGTAATTAGCCTAATAAGGATTAATGATGTACACTTCCCAATACTATGTAGCTATTGTTTTAATTATCTATTTCCAACATGGGTATAATAGTTCCTTAATGGAAATCATTAATGCCAAATCTGTTCTCTTGGTAGCTTAGTATTCTTGATAATATTGTTTATATAATTTACCTGTTTAGCAAGTCACTTAATGGCTAAAGGTTAACTTATTCAAGATTAGATCATCTAACAACTTTCAGTTGATGGCATTCAAATTAATGTTGTTGGTTTATGTTTTCTTCCCTTTGTTGTATTAAACCAACTTGTTCAAACCTTGTTTGTAAAGGCCAGATGATAAATGTTTGAGACTTGGTCGGCCACATATTGTCTCTGTTGTATTTTCTTGTTTCTTTGTTTCTCTTTACAGTCCTTTATAAATATAAAACTCATTCTTAACTTAGGACCTGTATGAAGACAGACCTTGGATCCAATTTCATCCATTGCTTGTAAATTAAATACAAATATAATCCGCGGCTCACTAGGCTAATCCTCCGCCTTGCGGCGCCGGCACACCGGGTTCTAGTCCTGGCCTGGGCGCCGGATTCTGTCCTGGTTGCCCCTCCTCCAGGCCATCTCTGCTGTGGCCAGGGAGTGCAGTGGAGGATGGCCCAGGTACTTGAGCCCTGCACCCCATGGGAGACCAGGAGAAGCACCTGGCTCCTGCCATCGGATCAGCGCGGTGCTCCGGCCGCAGCGCACTGGCCGCGGCGGCCATTGGAGGGTGAACCAATGGCAAAGGAAGACCTTGCTCTCTGTCTCTCTCTCTCTCTCTCACTGTCCACTCTGCCTGTCAAAAAAAAAAAAAAAACCACAAAGCACATAGTAGGTATTCCATGTTAGAGATATGAGACCCTACAGTGTAGACTTCCAGAAGAAACCTTGGAGATTATCCAGCTGGGACCCATATTTGTTTTCTAGATAATGTAACTAAAATCTCATAAATAAGTATGATTAACTGACTTACAAGTGTTGGAGGGACAGCAGGCCTTCAAATGAGTCCTTATGTAATTCAGTCAAGTCATTTTCACTGAGGATTCTGGAAAATGAAAGAGGTACTTCTGAATCAAAATGACAACTGCAGCTGTTTGCTTCATAGGACTAACTCTGTATGTAGAGGAAACTTTGGTAATGGTGCTGTTTAAATACCCAGATTCTAATTTACTTCTAGGGTGGCAATGTCTGTTGTATTTTAATTTAAACCATTTTTCCCACTCTCCCTTTTTTGTCCATCTCTATACACCTATCCGTCCTTCCCACCAAATCATAAATGTAATGTCTGCTCTGTAGGTCACAATGTCCCTGTTAGAACCTAACACTGGGAGGCACCAAGATTGGCAGAACTGCCATTTCCTTCTGTTTTTTCCCCAAGCCCTACTACCGAAGCCCCATGTTTGAGGCATGCCGGGGCTACAAGTTAAGGTTGACCAGGGAGGCAGTAATGATGGCTGAGTATTTAAATCCCTGCCATCTATGTAGGAGAACAAGACTGAGTTTGAGGTTCCTGAGTTTGACTGACCCAGTCTCACCACTACAGGCATCTGGGGAGTGAACAGTGTATGATAGCATGCTGCCTTTGCCTCTCAAATAAGAAAAAATTAAATTTTCTTCCCCTTCCCTTTATCCCTTAGCCTTTCCAACTCCCGTCTTCACTCTTCAGAGGAAACTAGTGTTATTTACTTTTGTGTCAGATGACTCTGATTTTTCCTTTTTCCAAAGATTTATTTATTTATTTGAAAGTCAGAGTTACACACAGAGAGAAGGAGAGGGGAGAAGGGAGAGGGGAGAGGGGAGAGGAAGGTCTTCCATCCGCTGGTTCACTCCCCAATTGGCCACAAAGGCTGGAGCTGTGCTAATGAGGAGCCAGGAGCTTCCTCCAGGTCTTCCCATGTGGGTGCAGGGGCCCAAGGACTTGGGCCATCTTCCACTGCTTTCCCAGGCCATAGCAAAGAGCTGGATCGGAAGTGGAGCAGCTGAGACTCGAACCGGCACCCATATGGGATGCTGGCACTGTGGGTGGTGGCTTTACCTGCTATGCCACAGTGCCAGCCCTGACTTTGATTTTTCTTACAAGTTTGGGACATCTTTAAATGAAGCATAACCAAAATATATACAAACTGTGTGTATTGCATTTAAGAAACATCATAAATTAAAAGTCACAACTGCCTGATTCTAGCATTTTCCCATCAGAAATGAGATAGTAGGCTAAGGGGAAACTTTTATCTTTTTTAAAAAAGATTTTATTTATTTGTTTCAGAGTTATAATTACAGATGGAGAGAAGGAGAGACAGAAAGGTCTTCTCTCCACTGGTTCACTCCCCAAATGGCTGCAATGGCTGTAGCTGGGCCAATTGGAAGCCAGGAGCCAGGATCCATGAGCCTCTTTGGGGTCTCCTACATGGGTGCACAGACCTAAGTGCTTGGGCCATCCTCTACTGCATTCTCAGGCCATAGCAGAGAGTTGGATTTAAAGTGGAGCAGCTGGGACTAGAACTGGTGCCCGTACAGGATACCAGCGCCGCAAGTAGCAGCTTAGCCCACTGCACTACTGCAGCACTGCACAGGCCCTGGGAAAATTTATCTTAAAGTGATCATAACCCTTCTCCTTTGTCTGTTATATGTCTTGTTTGTATTCAGAAATAATTTATGATGTCTGTACAAGTTGTCCCAGTGATATAACACGCAAACTGTCGTGAAAAATGTCAATTAATTCCTTTTTTTTATTATGTTACACTCAGCACTTCAAAATTTCTAGTTCACTGGCCTAGGTGACATGATAGATTTTTATTTTTAGTTAATTACTTTGAATGTTAAGTATTTTCCCCCAAAATTGGGAGTCTAAACTGATTCCTTTCAAAAATCAGTAAGGAAAAGATAATTCAACAAATGGACAGTGGACAAAACCTCAACGAAACATAGATGTTCAATAAGTATATAAAGACATTTAAATTTATGAGTAATCAGAGAAATCCAGATTCAGCTGGGAACCCTTTTATTTGCCAGTCACATTAGCAAAAAGACAAAGAGCATCCCGAGGTGAAAAGGTGAAGGGAAGAGTCAGTGTTGGGGCATAGCAGGCTAAGCCGTCACTTGAGAAGCGTAAATTCCATATTGGAGAGCCTGGTTAAAGTCTTGGGCCCTCTGCTTCTGAGCCAGATGCCTGCTAGTGCACCTAGGAGGCAGCAGATGATGGCCCAAGTGCTTGATTCCTCGTCATCCCTGTGGGAGACCCAGAATCAAGTATTAGATCTTAGCTTTGGCCTGGCCCAGCCATGGCTGTTTTGGGCATTTGGGGAATAAAGCAGTGGATGGAAGATTCTCTCTTTCTCTCACTCTCTCATTTGCTCTCGCTCCATCTCCCCCTCCCCCCACTCCCATAGTTCAAGTAAACAAATACATCTTTTTAAAAAGGATGAAGGGAAATGAATGTTCTTATATTCTGTTAGCTGGAGTGTAAGTAAGTGTGCACAGCTTTTCTGAGGGCAATTAAAATTTCCTATTTCCGTAGTCTTCATCCATTTTCATTCTTTTTTTTTTTTTGAGATTTATTTATTTATTTGAAAGTCAAGTTACACACAGAGAGAAGGAGAGGCAGAGAGAGAGAGAGGCAGAGAGAGAGAGAGAGGTCTTCAATCCACTGGCTCACTCCCCAGTTGGCCACAATGGCCAGAGCTGTGCTGATCCGAAGCCAGGAGCCAGGAGCCAGGAGCTTCTTCAAGGTCTCCCACATGGGTGCGGGGTCCCAAGCACTTGGGCCATCTTCCACTGCTTTCCCAGGCCATATCAGAGATCTGGATCAGAAGTGGAGCAGCCAGGACTCAAACCAGCGCCCATATGGGATGCTGGCATGGCTGGTGGAGGCTTTTCCCACTATGCCACAATGCTAGCTGCCCCATTTTCTTTCTAGACTTCTATTTTGCAAAATGCTTGTCCATGTTCACAAGTGTGCACAAGGATTTTCCTTGCAGCAATACATGAGAAGTGGACATAATCGAAAATCCATCAATAGAGGGATTATTAAGTAAACTGTGAAATGGCCATCCATACTATAGAATATCATGCAGGAGTTAAATGAATAGGGTAACTGACTGAGTACTAGGAGGGAAAGAAATCCAGAAGAAACCATGAAGTGAAAGAACCAAGTTGCAGGATGTTACTATTTAGGTTAAAAAAAGAAAGAAACCACACAACACAACTATTATGCTCTATGTAAATATGTTTGTAGGTAATTTTTTGGAAGGATATATGCCAAACTCAGAGCAGTAATTATTACCTCATAGGTAGGGAGTTAGGACACAATGAAGGTCTTCACTATCCCTATCACTTTTTATCTACTAAGAATGTAATGGTATTACTGATAAAATGCAAATAAATAGAAGTAGTTTCTTATTTCAAATTCTGTGCCTTGTTAAAACAACCATAGAATTATAATCAACAGATGTTGATTGTGACATGGAGAGGGAATACTTTTTCTGACATACTGACCTCAAAATAGTAGAACAAGAAAGCTCTTACAATGCAGTTAGTTTTGTGTATTCATGTTTGGGAGCGTGTACTCACAGTGTCTCAGCCCAGCGGTATGCTTTCCATACATTTTCATCAATGAAAGAAATCGAGTTTCCTTGGAAATTTCTGTAAAGGAACACAGTTCACATCCTTGAATGGGTTGGAAAAGAATGAACAGAATGAGGAAAAAAATCATGGCACCCTCATGGGGGAGTATTGAAATACAGAAATATTATCAGCTTTCTAATAAATACCAGTGCTTTTATGTTCCGTAGCTCTCTGCTTCCCAGTTTGCTCACTCAATAAATAATGAGGGGCCACTGACATAAACAATGAAGCATCCTCTCAGAAGCTTAACTTCGTCTCTGTCCAGTCTCTTTGACAGTAAAGACAGTCAATCACTTTGAATATTAAGTATTTTCACCAAAATAACTCAGGTGTCTACACTGACTTCTATAAATCAGTGAGAAAAGGATAAATTATTCAAGAAAAAATGGGCAAAATGTATTGTCACCAATAAGAATAATGAAAACCTATGCAGGTATACTAGTGCTTTGGCCAAGCGCCCTCTGCTGAAATCTTTCCAAGTACTGAATGGATACAGACAATTTAAAATCAGAGGGACTAATGTGCTGATGTGGAAAGCCTTTTGGAATACAGCATAGGGTAAAAGTGCCGATCACTGAGCCAGGAGCCAAGCATTACCTCCATAGGAAAAAAAAAAAAGAGAGGAGGTTGGAAGGAAAGACGCACACCTGGGTTACAGGTAATAGAGTGAGGACCAGGGGATGATGAGGGTGTGTGGGGGTTCATACTTTCACATTTTATCCTACATTCTGTGCACTTTTTAAAAAGTGGAAAGGTGCTCATAATCGATACTTGTTTACAAGAAGCTGTTAAATGACTTATATTTAGCTTCAACTTTGAATTGCTGTGAGTGCTTAGCTTTAACTCTGTCCTCACTCCTCAGCAACAATGAACCTATTTGTTTTAGGTACACATTTTCCTGGAAGCAGGAGCAGCAATAAAACAGATACCTGTATGCTCACCTGCCTGGTGGATATGTCCTCTCGGGTTACTTTATGCTCATCAATAAAAAGTGCCTAACACTGAACACATCTCCCACTAACGGGCTCTTCTTTCTGACTGCTGTGCTTCTGCCTTATAGACCACCATCATTCTCGCTGTCATCCAGGGAAAGACTGTGGAGTCACGCATTTTTATTTTCTGTTACAATCCATCACACAATTCTTTAAGCCAGCTTTACAGATGAGGATATTGAATCCAAGCTAAATAACTTGTCCAAAGTCACAAAGCTAATCACTGGGAGACCTGTGTTCAAAGCCAGGCAACCTGGCTCCAGAATCTATCCTTAAATCTGTTGTATCATCTCTAATAAGTCGGGATGAGGGCTGTGTTGAAGAGTGGGATTAAAGCAATGAGGTAATAACATGGTGAATGTCAATAAATAATGAATCAGGAAAAGCAGTAAGGGCAATCACATGAGACTGTAGAAGAGACAGAAGAGAATAAGAGAAGGAGGATCAGGAAAGCTCACAAGCAAAGTGGCCACTTGGGGGTGAACCAACGGAAAAAGGAAGACCTTTCTCTCTGTCTCTCACTGTCCTACTCTGTCTGCCAAAACACACACATACACACACACACAGTCAACATAAGGTGGGGACTTGAGGAGGGCTCAGAAGATCTTGGGTAAAAGCTGCTGAGACAGGCAGGCTGTAGGGAACCATGAGGAAGGGAGATTCTTACAATATGCTGAAGGTGCCATTGTAGCTGTTGGGCTCTGGTACAGGAACTCTGTGAAGCTTCTGCACTGGGCTGAGGCCAGTGCATGAAAGTGTCTCATCTTTGCAGGTGCAGAGCTCACAGACATTTATGGTGGCAGCCGCATTCAGGGGTTGATCTGTGACTTCAGTTAGGGTTGAGTGCTGAGTCTGAACCTGGCCTGGATGTAGATCTGTAGTCTTCTTCAGGGATGGAGAATGGCCAGCTTTTGCAGTGGGTACCAGAGTTATGGTTAGCTCCATCTTGGAAGGCTGAGCTATGACACTGGTGATGTTGGGTGCTGAGCTTGATGCTGACCTGCTGTTGGAACTGTCATCTCATTGTCCCCTGGGGACTGAGTTATGAGCTCCTTTAGTGGCTCTGTAGACTGAGTTAGGGTCATTTGCATGGTAGTAGAAGGTGTAGCCTCTGTAGTACGTTGTGGAGTTTGGGTAATTTCCAGGTCCAGAGGCTTGACTGTGACTTGAGGCAGGTTTGTATACTGAGTCTGAATCTGGACTGGAGGTGAAAATGTCACCTCAGGGTACATTGGATAAGGAGGAGGAGATATAGACTTGAAGGCTGTAGAATGTTCATCCTGTGTAGTGGGTACCTGAGTTATGGTTGACTCTAACTTCGAAGGTTCAGCTGTGCCACTGGGTGACATTGGATGCGGAGTTTGATCTTGACTTGGTTTTGGAACTACCATCTCATAATAAACTGGAGGCTGATAGACCACTTCATTATGTGGCCCTGGAGGCTGCCCTGAAGTCTCCTGCATGGTTGGGAGTGGTTCACCCTCCACAATGGATTCTGGAGTTAGGGTAAGTTCTACATCAAAAGGTTGAACTGTGACTTCTGTCAGGGTTGGATGCTGAGCCTGAACCTGGTCTGGTTGTGAAAGTACCTCCTCATGGAGCACGGGAGGTACTTTAGTCTTCTTCAGGGCTGTAGAATGTTCAGCCTTCCTGGTACGCTTTGCATTTATGGTAAGCACTGTGTCCAAAGGCTGAACTGTGATGTGAGGCAATGTTGGATATTGAGCTTGATTATGACCCAGTGTTGGAACTGTCACCTCTTGATGTATTGGAGATTGGGTTACACCCTCCATGGGAGGTTGACTGGAGGTCTCCTGCATGTCTGTAGAGGGTTCAGTCACCATACTGCTGGTTTCTGGAGTTATGGTAAGTCCCAGGTCCAGATGTTGAGTTGTGACTGGAGTCAGGTTTGGAGATGGAGCTGTAGTCTTGCTCAGGTCTGCAGGATGCTCAGCCTCTGTAGTAGGTTCTGTAGTAATGGTAAGTGCCAGGTCTAAAGGTTGATTTGTGACACTGGGTGATAGTGGAGGTTGATTTTGACCCTCATGATGCACTGGTGGCTGAGCTACAGATTCTTTAGGTGGAGTCTCCTGCACATTTGTGGCAAGTTCAGCCTCTGTAATGGGCTGTGGAGTTATTGTAAGTGCCAGATCAAAAGGTTGAAATGTGATGCGGGGTGATTTTGGAAACGGAGCTTGATCCTGAGCTGGTGTTGGAACTGTCACCCCCTGATATCCTGGGGGTTGAGCTATACCTTCCTTAGATGGCCCTGGAAGCTGAACTGGGGCCTCCTGCATGATTGGAGAAAGTCCGCCTTCCATTCCAGGTTGTGTAGTTATGGTGAGTTCCACATCCAAAGGTTGACCTGTGACTTTGGTCAGGTTTGGTTGCTGAGTTTGAAGCTCCTGCTGGGTTACAGATGATTGAGTGTCAGGGAAGTCTTGTGGCTTGGCTGGGGCTACATTTTGCACTGGAGCTTGTTCTGCATTCTTGAGGGGCTCTAGAGGCTCAGCTGGAGAAAGTTCCATCTTTTCAGGCAGTGCTGGAGGCTTGGCAAGAGGAGGCCCAAGCTGGGTTGGAGAAAATTCAACTTGCTTGGTGGGAACTGTAGGCTGGGCAGGTCCTTCCTGCTGACTCCAGTAAGGATAAACTTCTGGAGTGGGCTTTAGGGTTCTGGTAAGGTCAATATCCACATGTTTTGGTTTGGTTTTAGACATCCTTAAATGCTGAGTTCTGAGTATTTCTTCTGGAATATGAGGTGAAAATGTCATATTCATTGGAATAGCATCACTCATCTCTGGGAAGATATCTGAAGGCTGGTTTGTGTTTCCCTGTTGGAGTGGTAATTGGTAAGCACTCACGGGGCGCTCTAGAGGTGGAACGGAAATCCCCTGCTGGCTTGGTGAAGGTTCCTTCAGTTGTTCAGGCTGAGCTGGGACCCCTGGAAGTGGGGAGTGCTCATCCTCTTCTGGGGGCTTTGGCTGCTGAGCTGTGTCTGCCTCCTGGTCTTTCAAAGGCTCATGCTCCGTAGGGAACACTGAGGCGTGAGCTTGGGCTTCCTGATGGATTGGAGAAGGTGCAGCCTCTTCGGGGGCCTGTAAAATTTCAGCTGTTTCCTCCTGCTGGGTCATAGAGGGTTTCTCATCCTGCATAACTTCTGGAGATTGAATTGGCAGTGGTTCAACCTCTTCAAGAGGCGTTGGAGGCAGAGCTGGGACTGAGGCCTGAGTTGTTGTGACCTCATGGCTGACTGGAAATGTTTCCACTTCTGCAGGGTTTTTTTTTTTTTTTGACAGGCAGAGTGGACAGTGAGAGAGAGAGACAGAGAGAAAGGTCTTCCTTTGCCGTTGGTTCACCCTCCAATGGCCGCCGCGGCCGGCGCGCTGCGGCCGGCGCACCACACTGATCCGATGGCAGGAGCCAGGAGCCAGGTGCTTTTCCTGGTCTCCCATGGGGTGCAGGGCCCAAGCACCTGGGCCATCCTCCACTGCACTCCCTGGCCACAGCAGAGAGCTGGCCTGGAAGAGGGGCAACCGGGACAGAATCCGGTGCCCCAACCGGGACTAGAACCCGGTGTGCCGGTGCTGCAAGGCGGAGGATTAGCCTAGTGAGCCGCGGTGCCGGCCGTGCTGCAGGTTTTGGTGTTAGGGTCAGCTGCAGGTCTGGAGGTTTAGTAGTCACATTGGGCAAGTCGTACTGCTGAACTTGATGGTGACCTGGAGGTAAAATGGTCACTGTGTGAGAACTTGGAAGCTGGGCTGGGACTTCTGTCTTCTTTCCAGAAGATTCAACCCCCTCAGAAGACTCAGAGGGCCGCATTGGTTGCTGCTGCTCACTGATATAGGGTTCTGTCTCCACAGGAGGGCCCGGAGTCTGAGCAGAGCCCTCCTGCTGCGCTGGAGAAGAGTCCCGCTCCATGGTAGGCTCCGGAGTTATGGTCAGCGCCACATCTGCAGGCTTGATGGTCACGTTGGGCAGGTTATAACGGTGAACTTGATTCTGATCTGGAGACCAGTCCATCCCCTTCTGAATCTGTGGAGTCTGAGCTATGATAGTCTCTTCAGGAGATTCTAGCGCTTGAGCTCGGGGATCTTGCTGTACTGGAGATTTGACTTCCACAGGGAGTGCCGAAGGCTTCTCCGGGGCTTCCAGTTGGCTTCTAGAAGGTTCGATCTCAGGAGACTCAGAAGGCTGAGCAGGCTGCTCCTGATTGCTGGAGGAATATTCAGTGTTCACAGGCAGGCCTGGAGGCTGAGCTGGGGCCCCCTGCTGGGCTACAGATGGGCTGACTTCCTCAGCATACTCTGAGGGCTGAGCTGTGGCATCGTTTTGGGTAGAGAAAGGTCCAGTCTCCTCAGGGAGATCTGAGGTCTGAGCTAGACCCTCTTGAGTCCAAGATTCCACCCTCCCAGGGAAGTCCGGAGTCTGCACTGGGGCCTCTTGTTGGGCTGAGGGGAGTCCCACTCCCTCAGGATGCCCCAGAGGCTGAGCTGGAGCCTGCTCCGTGCTTGGAGTAGACTGAACTTCCTCACCTGCCCCTGAGGCTTCTGTCAGCTCCGTGTCTGCAGGTTTCAGTGTGACGCTGGGGAAGTTTGCTTGGAGAGCTACAATCTGAGGTGAGGATGGAGTGTTAGGATCATGATACACTGATGCCTGACCTACTACTTCTGCAGTAGCAAATGGATTCTGAGCGGGGGCCTCCTGCTGCAACGGAGATGCTTCTTCCTCGGGCTGCTGCAGGTCTGCACCTGGGCCCTCTTGCTGGGGTGAAGAAAGTTCATCTGGTTCAACGGGCTGTGGAGGTGGAGCTTGTTCTTCTTGCTGTGCAGAGGAGGATTGGATGGGCTCCTGAGTCTCTGGATTTTGAGTCTGGCCTTCCATCAGGAATTGAGATGGTTCAGCCTGCTCAGAGGGCTGTGCAGGTTCTCCTGGGTTCTCCTGGGATTCTGTAGGAAAACCACCAGGATAGACCCCATAGTCAGCCAGCAAAACTTGATTTTGACCCTGAAGCTTGGCCGCTTTGTCTGGAGTTCCAACAACAACCTTAGGAAGCCGTTGACGCCGAGCTAGATCTTTCTTGGGGGTCAGGGGTGAAACAATCAACTTGTTTCCTTGTGAAGACTGTCTAGAGGCGGAACGAGTGCTTCCAATGACTGGTGAGCATTTCCTTCCAGTCGAGGAGGCAGAGCCGGAGGCTGATCCTGATCCCCGTCTAGCATGGGAATCGCCTCTGGTAGCCTCTGTTGTCGAGTCAGCCTATTGAAATACTGCTTTGGAACAGCAAGCTGTTCTGGCTCTGGGGGCAGTTCCAGAAAAAGGAAGCAAACTCACAGTGGACTCTTGAGGCGAGGTCAGCACCCGGGAGGGAGCAGAAGACCCCAGGTCATCAAAGCCGCCAGGGTCTGCCATGGGTGTGAGCGAGTCAGGCGATTCAGGTGGGACATTCAAGGAGTGGGAAGACCAGGGCTCAGAGAGCCAAGGGATCTGGACTGGGAGCCCCTGGTCTTCCCGCGTGGGGTCTCCTAAGTGATGGGAAAGTGCAGGTCTCCTGTCCTCACCTTACTCGACTCCTGCTCTTTCTGTCCACTCGGGGCTTCTGTACTCTCATTGATATAGGTCTCGGTCCTCCACTGCTCTGCGTCCCATTCTTCCTTGGCTATCTTTTCTTCCTGCTGCTCACTGAGGAGCTTCATCAGGATGCCTGTTTTGGAGGTGAGCTTGGCACAGGGCAGTTGCACCTGGGCCTCAGAGCAGTCCATTTTCAGAGTGCGGATGACGTGAGAAATGAGCTTTTTCATGTCCGTGTTGGGGATGAGGGACTGTAGCTGCTGATTCAGCTGAATTTCAAACTGTTGCCCCTGGGACAGCATCACGGGGTAGGTGAAGCCTGCGGGCGTGGTGGGGGCTTCAGTGCCCTCGCTGGGGTATTCCCACTGTGTTTCCTTGGTTTGGTCCACAGTCGGCATTAGGTCGAACTCGGTCCCAGCAGAATCTGTAGCTGAAGGATCTGTGTGCATTTTGTCGCCAGGGAGCGTTTCTTCATGTGCAGTGGTGTTTTCTGGCAAAACGTTTTCTTCAAAAACACGACCTCCGGAATGGTTTTCCTCCCTAGTGTCTTCTATAGAAGGTTCTCTCAGAGGAGGACTCCCCTGAGAATGCAGGCCTCCAGGGGATGAGAAAGCCTCTCCGGAGGGGGAGTTTATGAGACTCCGCAGTGCAGGGAACGGAGGCCTCTTCCCAGCCGTCAGCCTGTTGAGGGAATTTTTCCTTCTGAACTTCCGACTCAGTTTGGCCTTGGGGGTTCGGAGGACCAGGTGAGAGCGAGTTTTGTGAAAGCGGTAATTTTGTCTGGAATGCCAGATTGGTTTCCCTGCCGCCTTATTTTTAACTCTAGCATTGGCATCTTCTAAGACAAAAATGGTGTAGGTTAAGTCTTTTCCTTTGTTGTTGATCTCAGAGAGAGATTTTGCAGGGGAGGTAGAAGGCCTGCCCAGGATGTGTTTCTTCAGGAAAGAGGAGGCTGCAGCCTCACGTTCCTTTGTGAGCAAGGGCTCCGTGTGCAAGGAGTTTCCGGCCACCTGCCTGGGCCTCTGAGCCACTTGAAGCTCCTTCAGCTCCCTGGAGCCTGCTCTCCCAAGCCTTCTTCCCCCAATGCTCTCCGCAAAGGGCCAGGTGCCCCGTCTCCTCCCGAGGCTCTTCCTCATCTCCTGGAGGTGCCTTTCCCGTAAGCCCTTTGGCCCCTTGATGACTTTTTTCACTCTCTGCAGCCTGTACCCCACACTTGGCATGGTTGCCAGGCTGTTCTCCTGTGACGGGGCAGTTTCTGATTTCTTTTGGAGGATTTGAGGGTTAAATTGAGGACCTAACAGGATAGGCTGCATAAGCATGGCCTTTTCTTCCTTCTTAACCTCATCGATTTTTTCTTGAATTTCTTCATCTAACAAATTCTCCAGAAAATAGAGCTTTCTCAACTTATTTCTGTAAGGATGAGAGGGCCTCCTTATGTGGGTTTTCACGTAGCTCAGGGACTTATCTCTATCTTGCACATTTGAAAAAAGCAGTGTAATGAATGGTAATAATGTTGATTCTACATTTTGTAGAATTTCCTCTGAGAAATAAGGCAATATGTAATTCAGTGCACTAATAATGTCACTTTCATTGTTGAAGTCCCGCTGTTCACTCATATGGCCTGGGAAGTCCACACTGTTTCTCTCTGATACTGGGTTCCCTGGCTCAATAGTCAGCTGCTTGCTGGTGTTGTTCTTCCGGGCTTGCAATATCTTCATGAATGCCCCCTTTGGGTTCCCTATAGATGCTTCTTCAACTGTCAAAAAAAGAAGAGACTGCTTTTTGGTACGGAAGACTGATGGGACAGCTTTATGTCAGTCCACAGCCCTACACTCTGATCAATTAAATTAGGAGTCAAATCCAATATTTGGGGTACCATTGAGACTTTAGAGAGAAAAGTAAAACCAAACTCAAACCTATGAAATGGCAACAATAAAGGAGAAAAAGATATTTTTGAGAGTGGCATTCAGAAGAGTTCGCAGTGTTAAAAAGCAGTAACTATGATCAGTATTATTTCATTGGTTTCCAATGACCAACCACTCCAGGCTTAGAATAAGGCTGGAGGACAAATGGCCCCACCCAGCTGCCCCTTCTGTGGCTCTGCCCCTGCTTCTCAGCCACATCATTCCACAGTCCTGCCTCATGCTGAGGGAGCCCAAGGCTTCCTCCCTCCCTCCCTCCCTCCCTGTGGCCCTATGTTCTTGCTGCCATCACAGGTGTCCATGGCAAAAGATAGGCATGTAAGGGGAGCGAGGGCAGAGATGGTCAAGCCAAGGGGCCTTGCTCCTCACCTCAGTGTGTTCTTTCCCACCCTTGTAAAGGGAGATTAACAATGCTTGTCCTTCTCACCTCTTGAGACAAAGGGAATAATATAATTGGTAGGAAACTGGTCTGGAAGGTGAGCAACACTGTGTAGATGGGTATACAGTTATCACTGTGCTAATGCCTCAGATCCCTGACTGAGATCCGAATTCAAGCTGTCTAAGGAAGAAAGCGGTCACATTTTGGAAGTCACGACATCAGTGGTAATAACCCTCATCTACAGAAGGATACTTAAAATTACCCGAGTGTTCTGTGGATAGAAAAGCGTGAGACTCAGAGCAGGTTCAGAGTTGGACAGTCTACAAGTGCATGGAGGAGCCTTCCGACTCCATCAGAGGAGCCAGGCAGCCATTTCTGGTTATGGAACCAGAAACTCCCCGGCTCCAAATAAAACAGCATCACTTGTACTCTTTTATACAAGTGCAAAAACAAACAACCGCGGTGAGCAGTGTAGACCTGTTCTATAAGACAGAGGGCCCTTGAGGCCCAACACGTAGAAAACCAGTTTATAGACTGTGTGCAAATGAGTTATCATTGAAAAGCAAAGCACCCAAGAGCACAGAACACCACGTGTGTGGTTCCCAACATTGCTTCCTTCCCCTTCCACCTCTTTTCCATGATCCTTTGTGCATATGTAAATTACATAGCGGTAACTATGTTATTAAATTACATAGCGGTGATTGCGAACCTGACTTTCAGCAAGGGAGCAGTGTAGCAATTTAGGGAGTTTAAATCTGAATGAATGAATAAAAATTCAGCAATTAATTACATTGTTACTTTAAACTTGACCCTAAAATTTTAAAATAAGAAATTTAAAACAAATAAATATTAAAAAAAGATCCTCAGGAAGTTCCGACTCACGGCAATGTGTCGTATTTGGCAGGCATTCATTGTCACAGTGAAGCTTGACGGTGTTGCAGACAACCTCGATAGTATGTTTAAATTGGCAGAGGCAGCAGGCCATATGGCTGGGTAAGATCCTATGAATAGAGACAGAGAATTAAGTTACCTGTAAAGGGGTTCCTTGGGTGGGTCAAACAGGTGAGCCAAGGTGCCAGCAAAGGCGTTCTTGAGGTATGTGTGTGGCCAGGGCATTTGGGTAGGAGCCTGGTGGCCAATTGTTGGTCTTGAATATGAGAATAAAGGAAGGAGGGAGAGGTGGCCCAAGGAGGCATAGGCATGGAAGTGGGTGTGGTGTATCCAAAATAAAGTCAACAGGGTGAGCATTGGGCACCATGGATCTGTCGTTTGACTCAGGGGTGTCTCCTTCCAGTTCACAAGTCTCATTGTGGGTTGGGAGTGCACAGGAGGACTTCCCCCAACCTCTGGAGTACTCTTCTCCATCCCTGTTGGAAGTGTTCACTATTAGAAACTACTCTGGTCCCAGAAAAATGACTGACTGCAGTAATTGTTGGAAAAGATGTGGAGAAAAAGGAACACTCGCTCACTGATGGGTGAGTGAAAGTAATTTGACCAGGCAGGTGTTTAGCCCAGCCATGAAGATGCTGCTTGGGACAAGCACATCCCCTTCTGGAGTGCCTGGCTCCATTTCTGATCCCTGTTTCCTGCCAGGGAGTGCCCTGGGATGTGTCAGGTGGTGCTTCCCTAAATACCCAGAAATGGAAAGGCTGCAACTTATGGTAGGTGTGTGTTTTTAAGAAACTGTCAGTCTATTTTCATTATATTTTTTTTTTCAAATTTATCATTTCGAAAGTTTCTGTGGAAGGAAGAGAGAGAAACACACACAAACACATCTTTTCTTTTTTTTTTCTTTTTGACAGGCAGAGTGGACAGTGAGAGACAGAAACAGAGAGAAAGGTCTTCCTTTTGCCATTGGTTCACCCTCCAATGGCCGCCGTGGCCGGCGCATCGCGCTGATCCAAAGCCAGAAGCCAGGTGCTTTTCCTGGTCTCCCATGCGGGTGCAGGGCCCAAGGACTTGGGCCATCCTCCACTGCACTCCCGGGCCATACCAGAGAGCTGGCCTGGAAGAGGGGCAACCGGGACAGAATCTGGCGCCCCGACCGGGACTAGAACCCAGTGTGCCAGCGCCGCAAGGCGGAAGATTAGCCTATTGAGCCACGGTGCCGACCACATGTTTTCATTAGGTAGTTTACTCCCCAAATGTCTGCGACATGCAGGGCTGGGCCAGGCCAAAGCCAGGAGCTCAGAAACTAGTTTGGTTTTCCATGTGAGGAGCAAGAACTCAAGTCCTTGGGGCATCACCCACTGCCTTCCAGGGTACATGTTAGCAGGAAGCTAGGGTGGAGCAGAGCCGGGACTTGGATCCAGGCATTCTGATGTGGGATTGGAGTATCCCAGGTAGTGGCTTAACGGCTGCACCAAATGCCTGCCATCGTAAACAGTTTAATTTTTATTTGTTTTATTTTTTAAAGCTTTTATGTAATGAATGCCAATTTCATAGGTACAACTTTAGGAATATAGTGTTTTTTCCTCCATACCTGCCCTCCCACCCCCACTCCCGTCCTACCTCCTACTCCCTCTCCCATCCCATTCTTCATTAAGATTCACTTTTGATTGACTTTATATACAAAAGAGCAACTCTATACTAAGTAAAGATTTCAACACTTTGCACCAACCCCCCACCCCACAACATAAAAAGTACTGTTTGAGAACAAGTTTTGCAGTTAATTCTCATAGTACAGCTCATTAAGGACAGAGTTCCTACAGGGGGGGTAAGTGCAAACAGCTTCATTTCTAATACCCCCAAATTGGAACAACCTAAGTGTTCACAAATAGGTGAATAGATAAACTATGGTAGGTTACACGTAGTGGGCCAGGCTCTTTCTAACCAATAGAATAACCAATGGTTGAGTTGTTACAGATGACTAATGTTACTTCTTTGGGTCCAGGGAAAGCTTCATATAGAAAGAAAAAAAAAAGAAATTATCAACTCCCAACTTGACTCTCACTGGGATTAAACATGACAATAGGTCTGATCTGATTTCATCATCATTTAAAAAAATCATCTATTATTTTTCACTTTATGTTTCTGTGTGGGAGCAAACTGCTGAAATCCTTACTTAATGTATACTCTGCTACTACTGCTTTCCCAGGCCATAGCAGAGAGCTGGATCAGAAGTGGAGCAGCTGGGACTTGAACCAGCTCCCATATGGGAGGCTGGCACTGCAGGTGCCAGCTTGACCCACTACGCCACAGCGCTGGCCTCTGCTCATTGTTATTAGTACCATTTCATCTTATATTTTAGACTCAGGAATACTGGTAGCTTGCTGAAGTGCTTCTCACTCCCAGTGACAAACTTTGGACAGTGACTTGGGAGGTATTAAGATCCAAATATTCTGACCACCCCAAGGCCCTCCGAGACCGACCAGAGGAAGCGGGTCCTCTGTGAGCTGGAGGTCTAATCCCCCTCTGTTGATTGGTTCTCAGTGATCCAGGGGAAAGAAAGCACCAGAACACCCGGTATTTGATTTAAAAGTCTACACCTTGGGGATGTGTTTTCGGGTTCTTGGAGACTGACTTAATGGAAGAAGAGAGGTGAGAGTTCTTGCTGGTGCTGTGCCCCTGGGGAGGGCTTGACTCCCTCGGAGGCTTCTAGAAGCAGTCCTGCTTTTCTTGCCTGTGGCCCCTGTTACTGCATACAATAAATATTTGACAACATTTTAATTTCTCGCCACCTGGCTAGAATTGCTTACGAATATCACACCCATGAATGTAAGCAATTAAGTATTTTATAAGCACCGCTGAGATGCCAATATCAGAAAACAGGACTTGCAGGTGACAGAGGCGGGACGGTCACTCCGTGTTTTCCTCGGGGGCTTCGCTCTCTTCACCTTCTGCCGAGGACTCTGGAGGGGGCGTTTTCTTGGCGGGGGCCTCGCTGAGCTCCCTGTGGGAAGAGAGCAGAGCAAGGCTTCCACTCCTGCCACTCTCCCCGCCTCCCCAAACTCAGTACGGTGAAGTGGCCCTGTCAAGGACCCTGCGTCCTTGTCAGGAAACTCTTCCTTTACGGAAGGCTCCTTGTCTGGGGGCAAGTCCTTGGCTTTCTTGCGTGTGCCACCGAAAGGGCTGAGCAGACGCCTCAGCCAGAGTGGCCACCTCAGCCGGAAGAAGCCCTAGGAAAGACAAAAAGACATGTGAATTGAGCATTTTCCCTGCTGTCTCCAGCCACACGCTGCAGCCTCCTCCCATTTACCTGAGTCTCATCTTCCGAACACTTTCTAGGCACTGATTGGTGAAAGCTCCTTGGGGAAAAACACACACAAGACCATTAGAGACGAGTGCCATTGTTCACTTCTCACAGTGTGCATCTCCGGTCTTCCTGGGACGACACATGCACCTCAGCCATCACTGCAGTGAGTGCTCACTACAAGCCTGGGGTCTCAGATGCAGTACCCAGGGCGCTGGGCTTCCAGGAGCCCTCTGTCCCTACAGACCTGCAGTGTCTCTGGGGAGACTTTTGTCTGTTGTCAGTCCCAGTGCCTTTCTCAGCCAAGTGTGCTTGCGCAGTGGGACACACTGCACCACCACACGGGGCAGAAGTATTTTCTCTCTCCAGAGGCATTTGACACCTGCCCCTTTAGGATTTAGCCTCACAAGCATCATTCACTGGGGTGTAGGGAGAAAATGCTTGTGTTTCCATAGCTGCTCTAGTCCCCTATAAATTGAATCCTATGAAGCAATGTCCGAGTCCAATAGCAACGTTACCCAGCTCAAAGATTTTTCTCACTGCAGGGTGTCTGTCACTGATGGAAGATTGAGTTGTGAAACCAGTTTAAAGGGCAAAACCAGTGTGGAAATACAAGGTACCCTTTTTGAATATGATTAAAACAGAAAAAGAGTGCATTGTTTCAGCAACTGCTTGTGTCTACAGAGCGTGTGGGTATTGATTTGCAATAGAAATTGTAGCACACAGCCCAAGCTCACTATGACCAAGGGAGAAGTCCCTGGCTGGGGAGGAACCTTCCTCTCTGTAATACTCACTGGCAGTGTGACTATGGGACCAGTATTGTCCCTTTCTCCTTGTATCCTTACCATAACAGGGAGAGACAAACGGTCTGAGAAGGTGTGAATAAAAGGCATAGGCAGCGGGGGTCTGGAAACCAGTAAGTTTTCCAGCCACCTCATACGTTTTACTCTCCAGCAGCCTTGAGGGCGACTGTCCCCCTTCCCCCAGTGTCATGTGTCTTTCCATAGCCCTTCTCCGAGCCTCTGGAAAGGCCTCTGAACTGGCCAGATGCCACCAGCAGCAGGAACAGCACAAACAAAGCCCCTCCCTAGCTGCTGTGTCTCGGAAGGACCACTGACAGCACATGTGTCCGTGCTGGTGCCGTCTCCCCAGCCATGGCTGGGGACCAGATTTGCTGGAATCAGGCAAAACACTCAGATGGATAGTCTTCTGCCTCTGGCAATGTCCTCATTCTAAAATGAGCAGGTTTAAATAGATGAGTTCTCAGTACTCCTCTACTTCTAAAATTCTAATGTAACAATTGTCAGACTGATACTTACGTTGAAGATTTTTCTAACAATTGTCAGACTGATACTTACGTTGAAGATTTTTCTATGTCTTCTCTTCCTCTTCCTCTATGAGAGTAAATCTTTTTTGTAAGGAAAAGCAATCATTATTCACCATAATGATTCTATCTCCAAATCATTTACCTTCCCTTTCTTTCTCTAAAAGCCTTGCCTGCCCAATAAGATAACTTTTTTGAGGACAGGAATTCTGTCTTGTTAATAGTTCTCACTCTTCCACAGTCCTTGGTCTTGAATGCCTCTGGGACTTAATACATTCTATTGACAGCCAGTCATCAGTGAGTCCTCTTAAAAGTGGAATGGGAGTGCAGCGTCATGCATTTAATCTATACTAATTTGGGAACATGGAAGTTGTAGTCCTTAAACAAAATTTAAAAAATCTGGAAGAAAAAAAAGTGGAGTAGTAGGAAACACCCTTAACCTGCTGAAAGTATGGACCAGAAACCTAAACAATGGTGTTTTAAAGGCAAGAACAGGAGTAGGATACTTATTAGACTGCTACTAGTCATCATTGTTGAAAAGGCTGAAATTAGTGCAATAAGAAAAATAAATGGGGTATAATTACTGCAAAGGAAGAGACAAAACTGTCATCATTTGCATAGGAGATGGTGGACAACCTAAAAAAAAAAGCCCAAGATAATCAGCTGACATTTTGTTGGACGTAACGTGTGGGTCCGGGGAGGTGACTAGGTGCTGAGTCAGGAGAGTAGTACAGTGAATCTCCTGTTTGTTGTGCAACACCAGTGACTAGAGGGAAAATGGAGTACAGAGCCCTTCTTTAATAGCAATAGAAAGGAATAAACTATCTTGGAATAAACTCAACGAAAGTTGTGTAAGATTTATGTGATTAGGATGCTCTTCTGAAGTCCATAAAATGTCATGTTTCTAGGGTATCATAAAGACGTCAGTTCTCAAATTAATCTACAAATTCAAGGCAACTTAACTCAAACCCCAAGAAAACTTTTTACAAAATCTGACCAGCTGCCATCTTTTAGGAAAAAATAGATGATAAAAACTACTAAATTTATGAAGCAGGAGCTGCCCTACACTGAAACTGTGTAGTGTTAGGGTGGGCACTGCCCATGCTGGTCTCTTTCTCATCTCTATGCTGTGATCACTTACTTCTTGTGGCTAGACATGTCTTTTAAAAAACTTTCATTGAAGATAGACAGATTTCATGTATACAGATTCAGGAACATAGTGATACTTTCCACCTTACCCTCCCTCCTGCCCACACTCCCATCCCTTATTCTTCCCCCCTCTCCTATTTCCATTCTTATTTTTTATGAAGATCTATTTTCAGTTAACATTATACTCATAAGATTAACCCTACACTAAGTAAAATGTTCAACAACTAGTATGAAGAAAAAAATTCACTGTTCTTCAACAGTTCACACAAGGGCTATTTAAAATCATCACATCTCAGGGATTTTTCAAGATGGTGGCATAGGGAGGCAGCTTGCTGCTCTAGTCTGGGGGTGGATAGTTTAAAAAAAGTGGAAGGAGTGCAATCTCAGGGAAGGTTTAGGGAGAAAATGGTAGAGGAAACTCCATGCAAATTGGATGGACGCTGTGGACCTATGTGGAGGGTGTGGACTTGCACAGTTTGAGACCCCAGCAGCTGAGAGCCTCAGCACCAGCTTTGGAATGAGGCAAGACCATACTGCAACAGCTCAAGCCACTGGCAATAAAGCTGTGGGAAAAGCCTGGCATGGGTCTGGCTTGGAGCTCTGTGGGGGATGATGTACCTGCCAACCTAGAGCAAAAAAAAGTGGGGGAGTTCACGTTTCTCTCTGCCCGACCTCAGGCACTGGCATGCTGTAACTAGCCAAGAGAGGGCAGGCACCATTTTGGAGATATGTAACAGCTGCTCCAGCTAGTGACCGTGAACCCAGAAACCAACCTAGAGGAGATGCCAGACTCTGGGAGAATTGACAGGGGGCTGGGTGCTTGTGGCTGTGGGAGCCTTGTGTGGTGGGACTGTGAAAACACTGGGCTGTGTGGGAGGGTGCAGGCAAGCTCCAGGGAGGGAACACATCTTAGAGCAGCTTGATGCAGGAATCAGCTGCAGTGCATCAGCTGAACTCATTTAGACAAAGTCTTAGACATTGGAGCAGTGGGATGCTACGTAGATCTAATGACTCTGTAAGACAATACTTTTGTCTTTCGGCTGCATCCTTTCTCCCAAGGGCAGAGACAGTTCCTCGAGGGTGGAGAGTATATAATCTCATCGTTTCAGCAATGAGGAAAGAAATCAGTGGTAGAAGAGAGTACATCAAATCCCTGACACAATTTTGGAGAACTTCTGCCACTTTACTCTGGCCTTCTTACACTTAACCTCTCCAAATGTCCAGTCCCTTGTTATCTCGGTTCCAGTTGCACAGAGATTTCCCACAAGTGGGGTTCCTTTAAAAATCTGTGGAATGTGCTTTTCAAGGGAAAGAGTAAAGCGCATCTCGGTCTTGGTGACTAAAGAGGAAGGTCAGCTCATGGTACGTGGAAAGTGGCATTGATGTACAGTCTGTGGATTCCGAATCTATTACAAAGGAAGGATGCACTCTGGCAACCTGAATGAGTCGTCCCTACCTCAATGAGACAGAAGATGATAACCAGCATTGTGACCACTGCCGTCACAGATATTGCCACGATGAGCTTGTGATGGCCGTGTTCTTGAGCTCCTTTTGCGAGCTAAGAAAGAGCACAGTTTAAAAAGACAGAATAAAGAGCTGGAAAATATGGATGCTAAATATTCAGAACCCCGTTCTTCAGGTGAGTGGCGTAAAAGATCTTAAAAGACCATACAAAATCTGCTGTATTATATATAATCTTGGTATTACTCATTTTCTCTACAGTGTGTTAGGTCTGCCTCCTAACAAAGTGTCACCGTCTTGGCAAAAGTTACATTACTGAGACAAGATCTGGACTGGGAGCCCCTGGTCTTCCCGCGTGGGGTCTCCTAAGTGATGGGAAAGTGCAGATCTCCTGTCCTCACCTTACTCGACTCCTGCTCTTTCTGTCCACTCGGGGCTTCTGTACTCTCATTGATATAGGTCTCAGTCCTCCACTGCTCTGCGTCCCATTCTTTCTTGGCTATCTTTTCTTCCTGCTGCTCACTGAGGAGCTTCATCAGGATGCCTGTTTTGGAGGTGAGCTTGGCACAGGGCAGTTGCACCTGGGCCTCAGAGCAGTCCATTTTCAGAGTGCGGATGACGTGAGAAATGAGCCTTCTCACGTCCGTGTTGGGGATGAGGGACTGTAGCTGCTGGTTCAGCTGAATTTCAAACTGTTGCCCCTGGGACAGCATCACGGGGTAGGTGAAGCCTGCGGGCGTGGTGGGGGCTTCAGTGCCCTCGCTGGTGTATTCCCACTGTGTTTCCTTGGTTTGGTCCACAGTCGGCATTAGGTCGAACTCGGTCCCAGCAGAATCTGTAGCTGAAGGATCTGTGTGCATTTTGTCGCCAGGGAGCGTTTCTTCATGTGCAGTGGTGTTTTCTGGCAAAACATTTTCTTCGAAAACACGCCCTCCGGAATGGTTTTCCTCCCTAGTGTCTTCTATAGAAGGTTCTCTCAGAGGAGGACTCCCCTGAGAATGCAGGCCTCCAGGGGATGAGAAAGCCTCTCCGGAGGGGGAGTTTATGAGACTCCGCAGTGCAGGGAATGGAGGCCTCTTCCCAGCCGTCAGCCTGTTGAGGGAATTTTTCCTTCTGAACTTCCGACTCAGTTTGGCCTTGGGGGTTCGGAGGACCAGGTGAGAGCGAGTTTTGTGAAAGCGGTAATTTTGTCTGGAATGCCAGATTGGTTTCCCTGCCGCCTTATTTTTAGCTCTAGCATTGGCATCTTCTAAGACAAAAATGGTGTAGGTTAAGTCTTTTCCTTTGTTGTTGATCTCAGAGAGAGATTTTGCAGGGGAGGTAGAAGGCCTGCCCAGGATGTGTTTCTTCAGGAAAGAGGAGGCTGCAGCCTCACGTTCCTTTGTGAGCAAGGGCTCCATGTGCAAGGAGTTTCCGGCCACCTGCCTGGGCCTCTGAGCCACTTGAAGCTCCTTCAGCTCCCTGGAGCCTGCTCTCCCAAGCCTTCTTCCCCCAATGCTCTCCGCAAAGGGCCAGGTGCCCCGTCTCCTCCCGAGGCTCTTCCTCATCTCCTGGAGGTGCCTTTTCCGTAAGCCCTTTGGCCCCTTGATGACTTTTTTCACTCTCTGCAGCCTGTACCCCACACTTGGCATGGTTGCCAGGCTGTTCTCCTGTGACGGGGCAGTTTCTGATTTCTTTTGGAGGATTTGAGGGTTAAATTGAGGACCTAACAGGATAGGCTGCGTAAGCATGGCCTTTTCTTCCTTCTTAACCTCATCGATTTTTTCTTGAATTTCTTCATCTAACAAATTCTCCAGAAAATAGAGCTTTCTCAACTTATTTCTGTAAGGATGAGAGGGCCTCCTTATGTGGGTTTTCACGTAGCTCAGGGACTTATCTCTATCTTGCACATTTGAAAAAAGCAGTGTAATGAATGGTAATAATGTTGATTCTACATTTTGTAGATTTTCCTCTGAGAAATAAGGCAATATGTAATTCAGTGCACTAATAATGTCACTTTCATTGTTGAAGTCCCGCTGTTCACTCATACGGCCTGGGAAGTCCACGCTGTTTCTCTCTGATACTGGGTTCCCTGGCTCAATAGTCAGCTGCTTGCTGGTGTTGTTCTTCCGGGCTTGCAATATCTTCATGAATGCCCCCTTTGGGTTCCCTATAGATGCTTCTTCAACTGTCAAAAAAAGAAGAGACTGCTTTTTGGTACGGAAGACTGATGGGACAGCTTTATGTCAGTCCACAGCCCTACACTCTGATCAATTAAATTAGGAGTCAAATCCAATATTTGGGGTACCATTGAGACTTTAGAGAGAAAAGTAAAACCAAACTCAAACCTATGAAATGGCAACAATAAAGGAGAAAAAGATATTTTTGAGAGTGGCATTCAGAAGAGTTCGCAGTGTTAAAAAGCAGTAACTATGATCAGTATTATTTCATTGGTTTCCAATGACCAACCACTCCAGGCTTAGAATAAGGCTGGAGGACAAATGGCCCCACCCAGCTGCCCCTTCTGTGGCTCTGCCCCTGCTTCTCAGCCACATCATTCCACAGTCCTGCCTCATGCTGAGGGAGCCCAAGGCTTCCTCCCTCCCTCCCTCCCTCCCTGTGGCCCTATGTTCTTGCTGCCATCACAGGTGTCCATGGCAAAAGATAGGCATGTAAGGGGAGCGAGGGCAGAGATGGTCAAGCCAAGGGGCCTTGCTCCTCACCTCAGTGTGTTCTTTCCCACCCTTGTAAAGGGAGATTAACAATGCTTGTCCTTCTCACCTCTTGAGATGAAGGGAATAATATAATTGGTAGGAAACTGGTCTGGAAGGTGAGCAACACTGTGTAGATGGGTATACAGTTATCACTGTGCTAATGCCTCAGATCCCTGACTGAGATCCGAATTCAAGCTGTCTAAGGAAGAAAGCGGTCACATTTTGGAAGTCACGACATCAGTGGTAATAACCCTCATCTACAGAAGGATACTTAAAATTACCCGAGTGTTCTGTGGATAGAAAAGCGTGAGACTCAGAGCAGGTTCAGAGTTGGACAGTCTACAAGTGCATGGAGGAGCCTTCCGACTCCATCAGAGGAGCCAGGCAGCCATTTCTGGTTATGGAACCAGAAACTCCCCGGCTCCAAATAAAACAGCATCACTTGTACTCTTTTATACAAGTGCAAAAACAAACAACCGCGGTGAGCAGTGTAGACCTGTTCTATAAGACAGAGGGCCCTTGAGGCCCAACACGTAGAAAACCAGTTTATAGACTGTGTGCAAATGAGTTATCATTGAAAAGCAAAGCACCCAAGAGCACAGAACACCACGTGTGTGGTTCCCAACATTGCTTCCTTCCCCTTCCACCTCTTTTCCATGATCCTTTGTGCATATGTAAATTACATAGCGGTAACTATGTTATTAAATTACATAGCGGTGATTGCAAACCTGACTTTCAGCAAGGGAGCAGTGTAGCAATTTAGGGAGTTTAAATCTGAATGAATGAATAAAAATTCAGCAATTAATTACATTGTTACTTTAAACTTGACCCTAAAATTTTAAAATAAGAAATTTAAAACAAATAAATATTAAAAAAAGATCCTCAGGAAGTTCCGACTCACGGCAATGTGTCGTATTTGGCAGGCATTCATTGTCACAGTGAAGCTTGACGGTGTTGCAGACAACCTCGATAGTATGTTTAAATTGGCAGAGGCAGCAGGCCATATGGCTGGGTAAGATCCTATGAATAGAGACAGAGAATTAAGTTACCTGTAAAGGGGTTCCTTGGGTGGGTCAAACAGGTGAGCCAAGGTGCCAGCAAAGGCGTTCTTGAGGTATGTGTGTGGCCAGGGCATTTGGGTAGGAGCCTGGTGGCCAATTGTTGGTCTTGAATATGAGAATAAAGGAAGGAGGGAGAGGTGGCCCAAGGAGGCATAGGCATGGAAGTGGGTGTGGTGTATCCAAAATAAAGTCAACAGGGTGAGCATTGGGCACCATGGATCTGTCGTTTGACTCAGGGGTGTCTCCTTCCAGTTCACAAGTCTCATTGTGGGTTGGGAGTGCACAGGAGGACTTCCCCCAACCTCTGGAGTACTCTTCTCCATCCCTGTTGGAAGTGTTCACTATTAGAAACTACTCTGGTCCCAGAAAAATGACTGACTGCAGTAATTGTTGGAAAAGATGTGGAGAAAAAGGAACACTTGCTCACTGATGGGTGAGTGAAAGTAATTTGACCAGGCAGGTGTTTAGCCCAGCCATGAAGATGCTGCTTGGGACAAGCACATCCCCTTCTGGAGTGCCTGGCTCCATTTCTGATCCCTGTTTCCTGCCAGGGAGTGCCCTGGGATGTGTCAGGTGGTGCTTCCCTAAATACCCAGAAATGGAAAGGCTGCAACTTATGGTAGGTGTGTGTTTTTAAGAAACTGTCAGTCTATTTTCATTACATTTTTTTTTCAAATTTATCATTTCGAAAGTTTCTGTGGAAGGAAGAGAGAGAAACACACACAAACACATCTTTTCTTTTTTTTTTCTTTTTGACAGGCAGAGTGGACAGTGAGAGACAGAAACAGAGAGAAAGGTCTTCCTTTTGCCATTGGTTCACCCTCCAATGGCCGCCGTGGCCGGCGCATCGCGCTGATCCAAAGCCAGAAGCCAGGTGCTTTTCCTGGTCTCCCATGCGGGTGCAGGGCCCAAGGACTTGGGCCATCCTCCACTGCACTCCCGGGCCATACCAGAGAGCTGGCCTGGAAGAGGGGCAACCGGGACAGAATCTGGCGCCCCGACCGGGACTAGAACCCAGTGTGCCAGCGCCGCAAGGCGGAAGATTAGCCTATTGAGCCACGGTGCCGACCACATGTTTTCATTAGGTAGTTTACTCCCCAAATGTCTGCGACATGCAGGGCTGGGCCAGGCCAAAGCCAGGAGCTCAGAAACTAGTTTGGTTTTCCATGTGAGGAGCAAGAACTCAAGTCCTTGGGGCATCACCCACTGCCTTCCAGGGTACATGTTAGCAGGAAGCTAGGGTGGAGCAGAGCCGGGACTTGGATCCAGGCATTCTGATGTGGGATTGGAGTATCCCAGGTAGTGGCTTAACGGCTGCACCAAATGCCTGCCATCGTAAACAGTTTAATTTTTATTTGTTTTATTTTTTAAAGCTTTTATGTAATGAATGCCAATTTCATAGGTACAACTTTAGGAATATAGTGTTTTTTCCTCCATACCTGCCCTCCCACCCCCACTCCCGTCCTACCTCCTACTCCCTCTCCCATCCCATTCTTCATTAAGATTCACTTTTGATTGACTTTATATACAAAAGAGCAACTCTATACTAAGTAAAGATTTCAACACTTTGCACCAACCCCCCACCCCACAACATAAAAAGTACTGTTTGAGAACAAGTTTTGCAGTTAATTCTCATAGTACAGCTCATTAAGGACAGAGTTCCTACAGGGGGGGTAAGTGCAAACAGCTTCATTTCTAATACCCCCAAATTGGAACAACCTAAGTGTTCACAAATAGGTGAATAGATAAACTATGGTAGGTTACACGTAGTGGGCCAGGCTCTTTCTAACCAATAGAATAACCAATGGTTGAGTTGTTACAGATGACTAATGTTACTTCTTTGGGTCCAGGGAAAGCTTCATATAGAAAGAAAAAAAAAAGAAATTATCAACTCCCAACTTGACTCTCACTGGGATTAAACATGACAATAGGTCTGATCTGATTTCATCATCATTTAAAAAAATCATCTATTATTTTTCACTTTATGTTTCTGTGTGGGAGCAAACTGCTGAAATCCTTACTTAATGTATACTAAGCTGATCTTCTGTATATTAAGATATTCGAAAATGAATCTTGATGTGAATGGAAGGGGAGAGGGAGTGGGAAAGGGGAGGGTTGTGGGTGGGAGGGACGGTATGGGGGGGAAGCCATTGTAATCCATAAATCGTACTTTGGAAATTTATATTCATTAAATAAAAGTTAAAAACAAAACAAAACAAAAAAAAAAGAAAGAATGCACTCAGAATGCTAAGCTAGTGTTTTACTAGACTTCAATTCTAACAGGAAATTTTCGTTAAGTCCTTTCTACCCCTAACTTCGTATTTTGAAAATTTTCAAGCCTACAAAAATATCCGAAAGATTGGTGTCATGAGTTTACATGTTCTCTCACTTAGATTCAACTGTTGCTAACATTTTGCCACATTCACTTTCCACGTGTGTGTCTCTATGCACTTCTTGGACAAACCATTTGAGAATGAGCTGTAGATATGATGACCTTTTCTTGCTAAACCTGAAGTCTGCGTCTCCTAAGAACAAAGGCATTCTCCTGCATATCCACAACACTATTATCACCCAGTCAGCTTTAACATTAACATCACCGTCTATTGTGGTCCACATGCAGGTGCTCTCAGTTGTCCCAAACATGTCTTGGCTACTTTTAAATCAGGCATTGCATTTTATTTTCATGGCTCTTTAATTTTCTTCAGTTTAGAACTGTTCCTTTTTTGCAGTGTTTCATGGCATTGGGATTTTTGAGGCATTCAAATCAGTTGTTTTACAGCATGCACCTCAATTTATCCTTCTAAGACCAATACTGAATATAATCACCAGGGAACATTTATTTTTTTGAGTGGCTAAGATTTTTTTTAAAAAGTTTTATTTATTTGAAAGGCAGAGTGATGGTTGGGTGCAGGAGAGAGAGAGAATGAGTGGAGGGAGAGGGAGAGGGAGGGAGAGAGAGAGAAAGAATGAACGTGAATAAGTCTTCCAGCCACTGGTTCATGCCCCAAATGGCCACCGCAGCTGGGGTTGGGCTGGGTTGAAGTCAGGAGCCAGGAGCCAGGAGCCAGGAACTATATTCAGGTCTCTCCTGGGTGGCAGGGGGTCAAGCACTTTGGTCATCCTGTGCTGCTTTCCCAGGTTCATTAGCAAGGAGCTGGATGGGAAGTGGAGCAGCTGGGACTTGAACTGGCACTCCCATATGGGATGCCAGCATCACAGACAACTTCACCTTATGCCACAACACCAGCCCCACTAGGGACCATTTCTGGCAGGAACACTGCATCTTGCATAGAGAATGTTGTAGTTTTGCTGCTTACTAAAATGGATGCACTAGGGATGATGTCAGTGATAAAATATTTATTTTTTAGAAGATTTTTATTTATTTGAGAGGTAGAGTTACAAACACAGAAAGGGAGAGACAGAGACAAAGATCTTCCATCTTAAGCTGGTTCACGTCCCAAATGGCCTCAATGGCCAGAGCTGGGCCAATCTGAAGCCAGGAGCCAGGAGCTTCTTCCGGGTCTCCCATGCAGGTGCAGAAGCTCAAGCACTTAGGTCATCTACTGCTTTCCCAGGCCATAGCAGAGAGATGGATCAGAAAAGGAGAAGCCAGGACTGGATCTGGTGCCCATATGGGATGCTGGCACCGCAGGTGGAGACAGCCCACTATACCACAGCGCTGGGCCCCAAATCATTATTTTCAAAAATATTGGCAAATCTGGGGCCGGCACCATGGTGCAGTAGGTTAATCCTTCACCTGCAGCACCGGCATCTCATATGGGCGCTGGTTCTAGTGCCAGCTGCTCTGCTTTTGATCCAGCTCTCTGCTATGGCCTGGGAAAGCAGTGGAAGATGGCCCAAGTCCTTGGGCCCTGCACCCGCATGGGAGACTGGAAAGAAGCACCTGGCTCCTGGCTTCGATCAGTGCAGCTCCAGCCATTGTGGCCATTTGGGGAGTGAACCATCGGAAGGCTTTTTTCTCTGTGTCTCTCTCTCACTGTCTATAACTCTTATCTGTCAAATAAATAAATAAAATTTTAAAAAATATTGGAAAATCTTTTGAAATTGCTAATGACCTGAGGTATAACTTATTCTTACTAGATAATATTTAAGTATTAAAGACCATTGCACATTAATATGCAATAAAGGGGCCAGCGCTGTGCTGTAGCAGGTTAAGCCTTCACCTGCAGTGTCAGCATCCCTTATAGGCACTGGTTCAAGTCCCAGCTGCTCCGCTTCTGGTCCAGCTCCCTGCTAACGCACTTGGGAAAGCAGCAGAGGATGGTCCAAGTGCTTGGGCTCCTGCTCCCACATGATTCAGAATAAGCTCCGACTCCTGACTTTGGCCTGGCCAAGCCCTGGCTGTTGTGGTCTTTTGAGCTAGGAACCAGCAGATGGAAGATCTTTCTCTCTCTCTGTATTTCTGCATTTCTTTTTTCTTCTTTTTTTTAACTTTTATTTAATGAATATAAATTTCCAAAGTACAGCTTATGGATTACAATGGCTCCCCCCCCCATAACTTCCCTCCCACCCGCAACCCTCCCCTTTCCCTCTCCCTCCCCCTTCCATTCACATCAAGATTCATTTTCAATTCTCTTTATATACAGAAGATCAGTTTAGCATATATTAAGTAAAGATTTCAACAGTTTGCACCCACATAGAAACATACCAGGGGATTCCAATTCAATCCCATCAAGGTGGCATGTACCAATGCCATCTCACTAGTTCCGGTGATCAATTTCTGTTCAAATTGATCATAATGATAGGACTAAGAGCCAAAGGGAGCACATAAACAAGACTAGTGTCTGCAAATACTAGCTGATAGAATAAAAAAGGGAGAGAACGATCCAGCATGGGAAGTGAGATACACAGCAGACCCATAGAATGGCAGATGTCCTAAACAGCACTCTGGCCTCAGAATCAGCCCTTAAGGCACACGGATCTAGCTGAAAAGCCCATGAGAGTATTACAGGCATGGAAAGCCAAAACACTCTGGCAAAAAAAAAAAAAAACCCTACATGTATTTCTGCCTTTCGAATAAATAAGTAAGTCTTTAAGAATGCATTAAGGACCATCGCTTATGAGTCACGACACAAGTGAGCTGGCCTGCTTTGTCTAAACTCCTGAGGACTTCCAATAATGAACTCCAGTGTAACAATTGCTTTCAGGTTTTTATAGCCTTGGTTGCACATGGCTCCAGAAAATGCTAGCACTTTTCCTGTCCACTGATGGTCAAGTATGAAAAAAAGCAGCTAGAACACCACAGCCTTGGCTAACTGAGAAAGCTTGTTGATGATGAGAGCTTTGACTCTTTGGAGAGGAAGGCCTCTCACTGACCTGGGAGGATCCACTGTGGCAGATGCTGCCCAAGGTTGAGGAAGAGGAGGCTAGAGCAGAAACCAGTGGACTTGATGATGTGGGAACGTTAGTCAAGGAGGTGATCTGACAGAAGTGATTAGGGCAGGGTATGCTGTGAGAGGCCTTTCCCCATTCTTATCTTGTGGAGTCCGCTCAACTAGCCTTATCATAGTTTCTGTTTAGCTTGTCCAATTGGCAGGGGGGAGGTCACAATGGAAGTTGCAGTGAGTTTATGGTAAAATGTCAGAATAGGGCTCTAAGGAAATCCTTTTTAAAACTTCAAAACTTGAGATACTTCAAACTCTGCATGAAAATTAACTAGAAAGGATCATGGACCTAAATGTAACTCTACAGTTTCTACAAGAAAACAGGAGAAAATCTCTGTAACTTTAGATTAGACAATGGGTTATTTGAAAGATTTTTTTCAGGAAAGGCACAATAAAAGGACAAACCATACAAGATAAAAGTTGCTATAGGCTCATCAACATTAAAAAAAAATTAACTTCTACTCTTCAGAAGGTACACTTAGTAGAGTGAAATGATAACTCACAACCAGAGAGAAGATATTTACTAAACATACATCTGAGAGAAAGTACTCATACCCAGAGCATATAAAACACTCTTAAAACTCCCTAAGATTACCATCAAATTACTACATGGGAACAGATTTGAATAGACACTTGGTAAAGATATTTGCACAACAGTATCGTCAGTTATTAGAGAAGTCTAAGTTTAAACTGCAGTGAGTGTACCCAAGGTGCCAGCGTTAGGATGACTGAGTCCCGCATTTGAGCACTTGCATTTGATTCTTCTCTCTGGTTCCTGATTCCAGCTTCCTGCTAATATAGTTCTTCTGCCTTTCTTTGGTTGAGTAACTGGGGTTCCTGCCACCTACATGGGAGATCTGGGTTGAATTCCCAGCTGTCAATTCCAGCTTCAGCCCAATGCTGGTCTTGGTGGCATTTGGTGAGAGAACTGATTGACTCTCTAGTAACTATTTTTAAATACTAAAAAAACATATAGAGATTCCACTATTTATCTACTGGCAGAAGAGCTACATTAAAAAAAGTTTTATTTTTTAACTTATTTGAAAGAACGAGAGAGAGAGAGAGAGAGAGAGAGAAAGAAAGAGATTGATTGATTGACCTTCCATCTGCTGGTTCACTTCCCCAAATGCTGATAACAGCCAGGGTTGGGCCAGGACTATGCCAAGGACATAGGTCTCAATGTGTGGGTCTCCTACATGGGTGGCAGAGACCAGAATACTTGAGTTACCATCGGCTACCTCCCAGGGTGCACATTAGCTGGAAGCAGAGTAGCTGGGACTCAAACTTGGCACTCTGATACGGGATGTAGGCATCCCAAGTGGTATCTTATTTATCTATTTATTTATTTATTTATTTATTTATTTGACATGTAGAGTTAGACAGTGAGAGGGAGAGACATAGAGAAAGGTCTTCCTTCCATTGGTTCACCTCCCAATCACCCCCCAAATGGCCGCTACCGCCGGAGCTGCGCCGAACTGAAGCCAGGAGCCAGGTGCTTCCTCCTGGTCTCCCATGCGGGTGCAGGGTCCAAGCACTTGGGCCATCCTCCACTGCCTTCCCGGGCCACAGCAGAGAGCTAGATTGGAAGAGCAGCAGCTGGGACTAGAACCTGGTGCCCATATGGGATGCCGGTGCCACAGGTGGAGGATTAGCCAAGTAAGCCATGGTGCTGGCCCCCCAAGTGGTATCTTAATGCTGTGCCACAATGTCCAGTTTCTAAATGTTTGTTAAAAAAGTTGAAATCTGAGGACTGGGACAACACATGTTGCAAGTGCCACTCTCGAACATTGTTGGTGAGAGTGCAGACTGCAGCAGCTACTTGGCAAACAGTTTAGCTGTGTGTTAAACAGTTCAATATACACTTAGTAGGTAATGAACTGTCCTACCCCTAGATCTTTACACCAAAGAAATGAAGACACATATCCACTCACAGACCTCCATGTGAGTGCTGTTAGTGGCTTTATTTATAATTGCAAAAAGTTGGAAAACACAGTTCTATAAGCTGATGAAATGGATAAACTGGTGTAACTACACAATTGGAATATTACTTAGCAATAGGTAGAGGCAGCAACATGAATAGTAGTTTAATCTCTAAAGGATTATGCTGAGTAAAGGAGCCAGACACAAGAGGCTACACTTACTACATGATTTTGCTTATAAGACACTGTGGAAGGAAAAACTACAAGAATAGAAACAGGATGAGTGGTTTGCAGGGCCTGGGTCTGGGGATGGGAGGAGACGATTGATTGGAAAGGACCATGAGGGACCTTTTTGGGTTGATAGAAATGTTCTACATCAGGAATTTGGTGGTGGTTACATAACCACGTGTTTGCCAAAACTCAGCAAACTTTACAGTGTGAATTGAAATACATAAAAATTATACCTCCATAAGCCTGACTTAAGAAAACAAGTCTACAGACTTACATGGAAATAAACCTAAGAAAAAGATAACTTACAGGTTTTCCAATTGAAGAGTCATCATGAGGATGTTCTCAACTGTGGTAAGTGGTACTTGTGTTGTTCCCAAGTCTCTGAAGGAGAAAGCCCAAACATTCATGGTATGGACCTCAATAAAAAGATCTGTCTTTAAAAAGGTTGTTTCAGGAAGATGTGGTTACATCAGTTTTGGCTTCTCTATAAAGCAAGACAGCTCAAGAGTTTGTCATGGAGACAGTTCCAGAAAGCCCTGGTTGAAATGACTTTACTATTTGCATCATCAGATTAATGACCTTGGCATTGAAGAGTGGAACCTACACCTTTTTCTGCCATTGTCTTATTTTTCATTTTATACTACATTGACCTCTTTTAATTCTTATTTTTTTCTTTAAAAAATTTACATCTATACCTCTTTGCTTGGGATAGATGGTATTCCTAACATGTATTTGCATGTAACACTGTCTCCCTCTGCCAGCTGTCTTTCCCATGATAAATTCTTTCTCAGTTCTTGCCTCAGTCAATAACTTTTTTTCAGTAACCTATTTTTTTTTCAGTAACCTAATTTAAAATCATGACTTTTTAGCCTCAATCTCAAATATTTAATGTTTGATGAAAATAAAAAAGGATTAGTTTAATACTTACAGATATTTTAATGCTGGCAGTTTAAAAAGATACGAATCTTCAACGTTTTTCAGAGGATTACGATTGAGATTTCTGAAAAATGCAATGGAATTAAAGTTATTGGCCTTTCAATAAGCACAAGATTGTATGAGAAATTATATTCTTTTTTGTGTAGACATTTTAGGCTTAAAATTACTTTCTGTGTACTTATAAATCACCCTTAGAATTCAAAAAGCACTTGTTCTTTGGGAACTACCTATGTCTCTTAGAGGATGAATGGAGAAGAGAAAGAGAAAAGATACAAAAAAATGCATAATAAACAAAAAGTATGCAAAAGAACTTTTTAGGTGAAAAGCCTTAGAAGTGGAGCCAGTGTTTTGCCTAGCAATTAACACCCAGATTGGGATACCTACGTCTCAAATCAGATGCCTGGGTTTGATTCCCAGTTCCAGCTTCTAATTGCAACTTCCTGTTAATGCAGACCCTGGGAGGCAGTGGTGATGGCTCAATTGGTTGATTCTTTGCTGCCTACTTGGAGACGTGGACTGGTTTCTGGTTTCCAGCTTCAGCCTGGGCCTGGCCTAGCCTCGCCCGAGCCATTGCAGGTATTTGGGAAGTGAACTAGTGGACGGGAGCTGTCTGTGTCTTAAAAAAGAAAGATGTATAGAAGTGACCACACTGATAGGGAAGCCCTTTTTTGTGTAGGAAACACTAATCCTGTGTTCTCCATAATTCAAGGTGCTTGCCTTTCATCTTTAGAAATTTTAAACAAGCCATGACTTAATTCATTTAGTTGATGGAAAAAGAACCCACGTCAAAGCCATACTCTTGTCACATTCTTCCACTGGTGTTCTCATTTCGCATCACACATCATCACATCACATCACATCACACCACATCATCACGTCACATCACATCACATCACATCACATCACATCACATCACATCATCACGTCACATCACATCACACTGATCATCACATCACATCACGTCACATTGCATCACATCACATCACAGTCTTTGTTACGTTGCTTGTTGGCCTGTCAGTCTCCTGGCCTGTTAGCCCCTTGAGGGCAGGGAACATATGTTATTGTCTTTGTTATGCCTGTGTGTGGCATAGTGCCTGAAATTTACTGCATGGTTAATAAATATTTGTTGAGTAAAGAAATCACATTTTGTTTCCATACCAATACAATGAATAAATTCGTGTTGTGGGAAATTTCATTCCTAAATGCTGTAATAGATTTTTAAAGTTTTTAAAGCAAGCAAACAAAAACAAAAACAGGTAAAAAAAACTGCCTTTAGTTTAACTCTACTCAAAAACGTACTGTACTGTTACAGACTGTGAAAATAATAATTCTTACAGATGATATTGATTGGGCTGCCAAGCATCTGTGTTCAGCATTCAACACTGGATGTTCCCAGTAACCTCTGTGATAGGTATTGTACCCCAGTAGCCTATTGTGATATATATTGTGCTGAGTCACAGAGGCTGTGTAACTTGTTGTAGGTCACTGCACTTGTAAGAAGCAAAGCTGGAGCTGGAGCTCAGTCCTGCCCCAGACTGTGTCTAATATGTGTGCAGAAAAGGGTCCAAATATTTGTCACTTTAATCTGAAGCTTGAGATGACTAAATATAGAAGTACTTTGAAAATTTCATCAACCTTCTCAGGATAGCGCTCATGAAAATTAGTTTCTCTTTTTATTCCTTTTCCCTAATCTTATCCCACGATTAGATATTTAGCTCAGAGTCATTGAGACTAGAGATTTAAAAGCATGTTGTAGGTGACATCAGTGGAAACCTATGTAAACAGTGGAGTGAGAACATTTGAAAATGTATCCCTTCATAAAGGGAACAACAAAATGGTAAAAGTGGTCAGAATCAAGTTTTTGATAATTCTGGAAATTTAACCAAAGGCTTGCAGCCACCTGTGGGGCATTTACTCAAGAAAATTGGCTGACTTTCTCTAAGAATAGTGAGATTTGTGTGGGTTTTGTGTATTTAACTTGCCCTAGACAGTTCCTCCCTGGCAAGCTCAGTGGTAGCCTTAAAAATAGGCTTGGCAGCTTATGACAAGAGCCTCGGGTGATAACTGACGTCATAAATAAGAGTGTCAATTGTTAAATCAACAACAGGAGTCACTGTGCACTTACTCCCCATGTAGGATCTCTGTCCTTAATGTGTGGTACTATGTGAATTAATGGTATAACTAGTACTCAAACAATACTTTATACTTTGTGTTTCTGTGTGGGTGCGAACTGCTGAAATCTTTACTTAGTATATACTAAGTTGATCTTCTGTATATAAAGAGAATTGAGAATGAATCTTGATGAAGAATGGGATGAGAAAGGGAATGGGAGATGGGATGACTGCAGGTGGGAGGGAGGTTATGGGGGGAAAAAGCCACTATAATCCAGAAGTTGTACATTGGAAATGTATATTTATTAAATAAAAGTTAAAAAAAAGAAACATCTGCTTTAGGAATAGACTGATGTCTTAGCAATATTTGGGTTTAGGTTTTTGGATTGTGGATTAATTTTATTTTTGATTTGTTGCTTCTCAAAATTTTTTAAAATTATGAGATGTATTACTTGCATACTCAAAGTCATATGTAACCATGTGAATGTTGGATAATGTTTGAACTTTGTCTAAGTTATTTTGTCTACATTTGAACCAAATCAGGAATTATAATAAGAAAAGAGAAGTATGTGTAAAATGAGCAACAACAACAAAAAAACCTCAAACTCTCCCAAAAAAATAGCCTGTATGCCCAGTATCAGAGAGAGTGAGGGAGAGGGATAGAGGGATAGAGGGACAGAGGGACAGAGGGAGGGAAGGAGGGAGGGAGGGGGAGAGAGAGAGAGAGAGAGAGAGAGAGAGAGAGAATGAAAATGAATGGAGATGAGGGCCGGCGCCGTGGCTCACTAGGCTAATCCTCCGCCTAGCGGCGCCGGCACACCGGGTTCTAGTCCCGGTCGGGGCGCCAGATTCTGTCCAGGTTGCCCCTCTTCCAGGCCAGCTCTCTGCTGTGGCCAGGGAGTGCAGTGGAGGATGGCCCAGGTGCTTGGGCCCTGCACCCCATGAGAGACCAGGAAAAGCACCTGGCTCCTGGCTCCTGCCACCGGATCAGCGCGGTGCGCCGGCCGCAGTGCGCTGGCCGCGGCGGCCATTGGAGGGTGAACCAACGGCAAAGGAAGACCTTTCTCTCTGTCTCTCTCTCTCACTGTCCACTCTGCCTGTAAAAAAAAAAAGAAAGAAAAAAAAAGAAAATGAATGGAGATGAGCATGCAGAATGAAGCTGAGCCTCTCCAAAGTGCATCCCAGTGAGCTGTCAGAATCTTGGGCCATCTTCCACTGCTTTCCCAGGCCATAGCAGAGAGCTGGATTGGAAGTGGAGCATCCAGGTCTCAAACCGGCACCTATATGGGATGCTGGCGCTTCAGGCCAGGGCTTTAATCTGCTGTGCCACAGCACCAGCCGTGTCTCTGACTTTCAAATAAATGAATAAATCTTAAAGAAAAAAGTAAAAGAACAAAAAAACCCTAAAGCCAATGAAGAGAATACTTTAAGAGAAGCATACGGTGCAGAGGAAGAATTACCTTAAGAGAAAAGAAGACCTCTTGCCACACAGATGAGAATATGGTGCAGATGAAAAGATTATGAGAAGAAAAGTGTAATAGTTGCAGGAAGTGACAATGTGAAAACTTGTGAACCCTTACAAAACACCCCCAAAGGGCAGACCTGAGTTGTTCTCTTCATCTGTAAGGTTTATGCCTCTCTCTGAGTTTGGGGAGATGCTGTTTGGATTCCAGGACACACCACAGAGGGAGGACTGTGCCAGCAGTGTGCAAATGCAGGTGTATCCACAGCTTGCCTGAAGGAGGCTATGCCCATGGCTGACCTTCAGTGTACGACCACACCCAGCTCACCTACAGTGTCAACAGTGGGGCGAATATCTGAGGAGGGAGAAAGCCTGGACTCTCCTCCTAGTCACCCACAGTGCTTGTGAGTAACAGACAAGTGAGCATGTGGATGTGCTCTGTCTGGATAAGGGAGCCCCTCTCTACACTCTAGAGTCCTTCCACTACTAAACTATGAAACTTGTTTTGTGAGGACCAATGAAGTGACTAAAACAATTTTTAGAAAGAAGCCAATGAGTTAAGACTTAATGTACATGTGTGGGGAGCAACTCGGACTAGACTAAGTTACTGGAATTAAGACTTATTCTATGCATCTGCTCTCCCACAATATGGCGCTGGGAGAGGAGCAAACAGCTTCTACCCAGCTGCCTTTCACCAACTTGACAAGCTGCAGGAGCTGCTCCTGATTGGAGGAGAGCAGCGTACTCGGCGTGTGGGTAGCAGAGTTGGGATTGGTGGAAGAGGACTATAAAGGAGGAGAGAGACAACATGCACCAGGAACATCTATCTGAAGGAACACCTGTGCAGCCCCCGAGAGAGCCGGCCGGCGGTGTGCCGCTCCCCCGCAGAAGTGGGGAAAGCGGCAGGGGGAACCGCCCTTCCACGGAGGTGGAAGGGACGGTAGCCAACCCGGGAAGAACCAGCAGCAAACCTGGGGAGGGCCGAGCAGACGAAAGAACAATGCAGGGTCCTGTGTCGTTCCTCCACGAAGAGGGGGAGCGACATAATGGTGCCGTGACTCGGATAGGAAACCTAGGAGGGAAGAAGAGGGAAGAAACGGGAAGAAGTGGGAAAATACCGGAGAGAGAGACTAGCAAAGAACCTAGGGAAAAGCCGGATGGAAAAGGTGCCGGAAGAAGCTATTGAAAGCCTAGGCATAGACTCGGATACGGACTGTGGGAAAGAAGTTAGGATTTAAAGTGAAAGCAAGAAGAAACTTAGACTCAGATACGGACTGCAGGTTGAAAGCGAAAGTGAAACCTAGAAGAAACTTAGACTCGGATACGGACTGTGGGGAAAAGCCAGGAGAAATGAGAGGGGATTGTTGTTGGAAGAAAAGTTAGGAAACATACCGGGTAGAGAAAAATGTTAGGGAGGATGAAGCCGCGGGGGGGCAGGCTGAAGCGGAGACGTAAGCTAGCTTGGAATTCTTCAAGTCAGCCCGGGGAGCAAAAGGCGAAAATCTGGAACCAGAGGCAGAGACGTGGGCCGCCAGGTTGGAATCCGTCAGATTAGCCCGGGGAGCAAAAGACGGGAAGCCAAACTGGGGGGCGCAGACGTGAGCTAGGTTGAATTCACCAGGTTAGCCCGGGGAACTTGGACTGAATGCCGGTGGCGGAAACGTGAGCTGGGCTGTGTGACTCGCGGAAGCCGCCACGCGCAGAGAGAGCGCGCGGGGCACAAACGGGGAGAGCGCACGGGGTGCGAATAGAAGCCGGTAAGCTGCGCAGAGCCGGGAAGCCACCGCAGGGCGGGCCCCGGGAAGCCGCGCAGAGCCGGGAAGCCGCCGCGGGGGAGGCGCCGAGAAGCAGCCTCGGGGCGGGCGCCGGGAAACCGCGGGGATAAGAGAAACAAGTTTAGAAGTAAAATGAGAGAAATAGGAATGCTGGCAGATAGAAGTAAAATAGGAGAAATAGGAATGCCCGGAGGTAGAGAAATAGAGAAAAATAAGGCCTCCCCACAACACGGCAATGAGAGAGCTTGGATTCGGTCTGCCTGATTAGTAAGACGATAAGCACCTGCAGGCAGCTAGCAGCTTATGCGCTGCAGGTCACCGAAGACAGGCACGAATTAACATCAATAAGTCTCCCCACAATACGGCAATGAGAAGGCTTGGATTCGGTTTGCCTGATTGGTAGGGCTTGTAAGCACCTGCAGGCAGTTCTAGCAGAGCAGAGCATGCGCTGCAGGGCACCGAACACAGGCACGCATCAGCGCCTAAAAACCTCCTCACAACATGGCGAAGAGAGGACCCGGATTCAGTTTGCCTGATTGGTAGGGCTTGTAAGCACCTGTGGGCAACTCTAGCAAGCAGAGCAGTGTGTGTGCTGCGGGGCACCAAAGACAGGCGCGTATCAACGCCAAAAATAAAAAGAAAGGGGGATCTGTGGGGAGCAACTGGGAGCAACTCGGACTAGACTAAGTTACTGGAATTAAGACTTATTCTATGCATCTGCTCTCCCACAATATGGCGCTGGGAGAGGAGCAAACAGCTTCTACCCAGCTGCCTTTCACCAACTTGACAAGCTGCAGGAGCTGCTCCTGATTGGAGGAGAGCAGCGTACTCGGCGTGTGGGTAGCAGAGTTGGGATTGGTGGAAGAGGACTATAAAGGAGGAGAGAGACAACATGCACCAGGAACATCTATCTGAAGGAACACCTGTGCAGCCCCCGAGAGAGCCAGCCGGCGGTGTGCCGCTCCCCCGCAGAAGTGGGGAAAGCGGCAGGGGGAACCGCCCTTCCACGGAGGTGGAAGGGACGGTAGCCAACCTGGGAAGAACCAGCAGCAAACCTGGGGAGGGCCGAGCAGACGAAAGAACAACGCAGGGTCCTGTGTCGTTCCTCCACGAAGAGGGGGAGCGACATAAATGAATGAAGCAGAAGAAATAAAGTATACTTAATGTTTAGAATTATCAATTACTGCTGATTTTCCATAATATATTTCATTTCTGATTTCACTGAAAGATTTGATGAGTATTACTATTCAAAGAATGTTATGTCACTGGTAAGCTCTTGGCATGTCTTTGAGGTAGATTTCATATTCACAATAGATTGATCCTACCACACTGCTGTTTTACACAGAGACTTCATTCAGAAGAATGTTTACTGGGCTGCATGTAGTACATGCAAAGTAAGGGTGAATGCAGATTTTGCTGAGCATGAGCCTAACCTAATTTGGGGAATCCCTTATAATGAAACATGCAGAATTATGAATATAAAAATTGCTCCAGCCCCTCCCAGGACCTTGGAAGGGGCACGTGCAAGCGTAAAGCCTTGAAGCTTAGGCTCCAGTTCATGATGAATCCAGCTCAGCTGGCACTCTTTTCTGGACTCTGTAATGCAGTGAACAGCATTGTTTTCACTTTAAAAACCCTCATCTTTGGTCATAAGATCACTGGTGTCTTCCTGGGGCAACGGGGATAGCAAAAGTTTCCTTGAAGCAGATTTGTCTAATAAAAGAATATGTCCCCAAATAAAGGAGACCCGCTCCCAACACACACTTGGTGTATTACAGCCATTGTGCCAATTTTTGAAGCAACCATGAGTTAGATATGTTCAGATCGCATGATAAGAGGATTAGTTTCCAATACCAGCTAGCTCTGGTTTTTGCATCACCATGAAGCAAATGCTTTTTTTCTTTGGCTTAAGATGGACACAGAAACTTGAGATAAATGAACTGGTGCCTCATGCACTGTACGCCATCCCTAGCTCTGCTCCTACTTTTTCAGCTCAACTCTCTGGCCTTGCTGCACAGATGCTAGCATGGCTGTCACTCATTTTCCCATCAATGTCCAACTTCCCCCTGCTGGCATGAAAGTCTCTGGAGACAAAGCTTCTGTCCTGTTCCAGTTTGTACCCCCAGCACTTAATACAGCACCTGGCACTCGGTGGGCCTGGCACTCAGTGAATGTTCTTAAATGAATTCATTACTTTTCATCCACTGTGATTCCACAGATTTTCTCCCTGTGTTGTCTACAGAAAGCTGTACTGGAACTCGGCCCCTTAGGAGGGAATCTAATGGAATGATATATGTTGAGGCCATTTTTGCTGATGCTACCAAAACCACTTGGTGTTGGGGCTCCAGGAACCAGCTCCCGGTGTGTGGGTGAAGTAAAAACAGACTCTCAGTGTTCTTCCTCAAGATCTGCAGGCACTGTTGGTCCATCCCCAACACATCCTAAAACCTTCCCTCATAACCAGAATGAATTGTGTTTGGCTGGGATTCTGAACCACAGAACAGGTGGATAGTCTTTCAACATCAGGTTTAGTGGAGAATCTGTATCTTGAATCTAATATTCCCTTGGGCCATTGAACATCACAGAATTGTTGAGTTGAAAGTGAATAAAACTCACTTTCTGTTGCAGTTTAGTCAGGACAAAATATGTGGGATTAGGCTAGAGCAGTGTATTTTCTTATTTTTTTAACACTACAGTTTAACATATATGCCACTTCTTCCTATTTCAAAAGTTATTAGTATCCACAGATAATTTATAAATTGAGAGCTAAATACATTTTGGAAAAAGCTTATGATCTGGGTGGGTGATGGGGAGAGATGTGCCCTTTGGCTGGGTCCCAGGAATTATTTTTGCATTAGGATTTAAAAGCAGGTAACCCTGAGAAAGCACCAGAACCTTTTTCTCCCAGAGTACTTTGTGTTAGATTTTTGGAAAAAAAAAATGGAAATGAAGACCTTCTTTGCAGAGTTTATATACAGGGCTTAATACCCAGATAAGCATAACTATATACCATTTTTATACACAAATGGTTTTTAAATATGTATTCATCATCTATTGCACTTACACATTGTGCAAAAACTGCATTCCATGCCACGCCTGAAATGTCCCAAAGCTCAGTTCTGTCAGTAAATTGCAACCAAGATTTCTACAAAAAAAGACACGAGTGAAAGAGAATGAAGAAGAAAAAAAGAAATATTTTCAGAATACTCTTCTTTCAGGAGTGATTCTAATTTTTATAGATGAAACAATACTTCCACATTTTATCTACACACTAAAGAATTTACTGGTACTGGAAGATTTGGTTTCTGAATTATACTTGCACATTTACATTAAATTTCATCATATTATTTTCATATTACATGACATACTTGTACTGTGTGATCTTTACTTCTCTGGAACAGAGTTTCACAACTTGAATGCTATTGACATTTTGGACTCGATAATGCTTTTCTTGTGGAGGTTTGTCCTGTACATAGTAAGTGGCTTAACAGCAGGCTGGGCTTAGCTCACGCAGTGTCAGCAGCACGTGCAGGGCTGCAAGCTGTTACCTGAATGCAAAATCATGTTGGCTGAGAAGCCCTGCTCTGTGGGATTCACTCTGACTTTTGTACCTGATAGTATTTTTGCTAGAGAGGAAAAGGACCTGTTACAGAATTTTAGCAACCTTCTACTACAAATGTAAAGTAGAATCTTAACCCTATTTCAAGGTGAACAGTGAAGATTTATTAAAATTCCAAATGTGATGAAATTGTAACTTACATAGACTGCAAAAAAGGGAGTGACTCAAATGCACGTCTTTCGATAAACTCTATTTTATTGCAGGATAAATCTCTAGGAAAAGGAAAACATTGCCTTGGTTAGCTATTACCTATATAGTCAGTGGGGATAATAAAATTTGCATTTGATAATGTTGGATATGCAGTTTTTACCTAAACTGTAAAGCTTTGGACTTGTATTTGACCCTCTGGAGATACTACCCCTTCTTACAACCTCTCCTAATAGTCTCACTGTTAGAACCTTCATCAATGACATACACAACTATAGATCTTGATAGATTGTGGTGGTAAACTTTCCTGAGTGCAGAATTGATTAGATGAACTTTCATAGTCTTCATCCATTTGAAACAAGGAGCAAAGCTGTCATCTCCATTTTTAATGTCTAATATTCCAAAGAATTCTCACATTTTCACATCTTTCCTGGTTTAGTCCTAGTTTTCTAACTTCATTCAATACCAGAAAAAAAGATGCCCTTTTGAATCATTTGAAATGAAATTGGTTCTCTAATTAATTCATTATTTTGAACTGATTCAGAATTACACTTTCTGTCATACTAAAGGAAATTTATTTGTTGCTTGTTGCTTGATAGTCCATGAAAGCCATGATAGAACCGTCAGAAAACAGCATGACACTGGATTCCCACTTGAAAACACTCTTGGTGGTAGAGGACTCTTACTTCCACTGATTACAATTTGACCCTCACTTTTCACCTGCAACTCATCTGTTGGTGGCTCCATCTCTAGAATCTCCTTCTCTCACCTGTCCCACGCGCAGTCACCAGTGGGACTTGCCCTAAGTGACTCTCCGAGGCCAATATCACTAGCTGCTTACAGAAGAGGCAGATTCTCAGCCCTGTTCTAGACCGACTCAGGCAGTTACTGTGGGGGTAGGGTTCAGAGCCCCAGGTAACTGTGGTGCAAGCTCAAGTCTGTTTTAGAGCACTGCTGTGACAGCATGGTTCCCCGTGGTGACTCTTGCTCAGCATTCAAAGGCCTGGAAGACCTGGCTTCACCCTCCAGCTTTCCCTGCATCTCTGTGCCTCAGAAGCTTCCATGTTTTCCCTTTCTCCCACGATATTCTCTCCAAGACGTCTGATGATGCCCACTGCCCCCTTGGAAGTCCTGTTCAACTGGCATTGCTCCCTGGTTCCATCGTCCCTGACCCAGCCCAAAGTCTTCTCCCTCGTCTGGACTCTATATCCATTTCTTTTGATATCGTTACTTGTGCCTTCCATTTCCCCAGAGCATAAACTTCTTGAAAGCATGGATTCGGCCTTGCTCATCTACATTGCCCACTATGTTTAAAACTGACTCATGGAAATAGACTCAGGTGTTTATTAAATGAAGGAATGGTTGAGTAGGTAGAAGAAGGAAAAGTGAATTTTTAAAAAGCAGTGTGGTTTTATTATTCCCTGGTCCCTCTGCAGCACTCTGTCAGCTACATAGTGCTTATTGGGTATTGGTTTGAGCTTGTGTATTTGTTTCCCCTGCAAGATTGTGAGCTCTTGGGAAGGTGGGATCCTGTCTTACTCATTTATGTGTCTCCAGTACTAGGCAAAGTGTTTGGCTTTCTCTTTCAGCTTTAGACAATTGATTGGCATTTTGAAAATGAAGTGAATACATATGCTAGCATAAACTAATTAGGCTACAAAGGATTTTCCAGCAGAAACAATGAAGGGCCTATTCTACCAGCAGTAGTCTCATTTGTTTTTCTCCAAACCATGTTTGCAAGGTTCCGGAGCCCAGATGGGAAAGGTGCTCAAGAGGAACCATGCAGATGTGGTTGTCCCCGTATGGCCTAGAAGTTCTGATCATCATTCAAAGGAGTGTTGTGAGTATCACATGCTATGTTCCTTAAGCCTTGTACTTTTGAGACAAGAATCTATTTGCTGAAGAGGCCCAGTAATTAGCCTAATAAGGATTAATGATGTACACTTCCCAATACTATGTAGCTATTGTTTTAATTATCTATTTCCAACATGGGTATAATAGTTCCTTAATGGAAATCATTAATGCCAAATCTGTTCTCTTGGTAGCTTAGTATTCTTGATAATATTGTTTATATAATTTACCTGTTTAGCAAGTCACTTAATGGCTAAAGGTTAACTTATTCAAGATTAGATCATCTAACAACTTTCAGTTGATGGCATTCAAATTAATGTTGTTGGTTTATGTTTTCTTCCCTTTGTTGTATTAAACCAACTTGTTCAAACCTTGTTTGTAAAGGCCAGATGATAAATGTTTGAGACTTGGTCGGCCACATATTGTCTCTGTTGTATTTTCTTGTTTCTTTGTTTCTCTTTACAGTCCTTTATAAATATAAAACTCATTCTTAACTTAGGACCTGTATGAAGACAGACCTTGGATCCAATTTCATCCATTGCTTGTAAATTAAATACAAATATAATCCGCGGCTCACTAGGCTAATCCTCCGCCTTGCGGCGCCGGCACACCGGGTTCTAGTCCTGGCCTGGGCGCCGGATTCTGTCCTGGTTGCCCCTCCTCCAGGCCATCTCTGCTGTGGCCAGGGAGTGCAGTGGAGGATGGCCCAGGTACTTGAGCCCTGCACCCCATGGGAGACCAGGAGAAGCACCTGGCTCCTGCCATCGGATCAGCGCGGTGCTCCGGCCGCAGCGCACTGGCCGCGGCGGCCATTGGAGGGTGAACCAATGGCAAAGGAAGACCTTGCTCTCTGTCTCTCTCTCTCTCTCTCACTGTCCACTCTGCCTGTCAAAAAAAAAAAAAACCACAAAGCACATAGTAGGTATTCCATGTTAGAGATATGAGACCCTACAGTGTAGACTTCCAGAAGAAACCTTGGAGATTATCCAGCTGGGACCCATATTTGTTTTCTAGATAATGTAACTAAAATCTCATAAATAAGTATGATTAACTGACTTACAAGTGTTGGAGGGACAGCAGGCCTTCAAATGAGTCCTTATGTAATTCAGTCAAGTCATTTTCACTGAGGATTCTGGAAAATGAAAGAGGTACTTCTGAATCAAAATGACAACTGCAGCTGTTTGCTTCATAGGACTAACTCTGTATGTAGAGGAAACTTTGGTAATGGTGCTGTTTAAATACCCAGATTCTAATTTACTTCTAGGGTGGCAATGTCTGTTGTATTTTAATTTAAACCATTTTTCCCACTCTCCCTTTTTTGTCCATCTCTATACACCTATCCGTCCTTCCCACCAAATCATAAATGTAATGTCTGCTCTGTAGGTCACAATGTCCCTGTTAGAACCTAACACTGGGAGGCACCAAGATTGGCAGAACTGCCATTTCCTTCTGTTTTTTCCCCAAGCCCTACTACCGAAGCCCCATGTTTGAGGTATGCCGGGGCTACAAGTTAAGGTTGACCAGGGAGGCAGTAATGATGGCTGAGTATTTAAATCCCTGCCATCTATGTAGGAGAACAAGACTGAGTTTGAGGTTCCTGAGTTTGACTGACCCAGTCTCACCACTACAGGCATCTGGGGAGTGAACAGTGTATGATAGCATGCTGCCTTTGCCTCTCAAATAAGAAAAATTAAATTTTCTTCCCCTTCCCTTTATCCCTTAGCCTTTCCAACTCCCGTCTTCACTCTTCAGAGGAAACTAGTGTTATTTACTTTTGTGTCAGATGACTCTGATTTTTCCTTTTTCCAAAGATTTATTTATTTATTTGAAAGTCAGAGTTACACACAGAGAGAAGGAGAGGGGAGAAGGGAGAGGGGAGAGGGGAGAGGAAGGTCTTCCATCCGCTGGTTCACTCCCCAATTGGCCACAAAGGCTGGAGCTGTGCTAATGAGGAGCCAGGAGCTTCCTCCAGGTCTTCCCATGTGGGTGCAGGGGCCCAAGGACTTGGGCCATCTTCCACTGCTTTCCCAGGCCATAGCAAAGAGCTGGATCGGAAGTGGAGCAGCTGAGACTCGAACCGGCACCCATATGGGATGCTGGCACTGTGGGTGGTGGCTTTACCTGCTATGCCACAGTGCCAGCCCTGACTTTGATTTTTCTTACAAGTTTGGGACATCTTTAAATGAAGCATAACCAAAATATATACAAACTGTGTGTATTGCATTTAAGAAACATCATAAATTAAAAGTCACAACTGCCTGATTCTAGCATTTTCCCATCAGAAATGAGATAGTAGGCTAAGGGGAAACTTTTATCTTTTTTAAAAAAGATTTTATTTATTTGTTTCAGAGTTATAATTACAGATGGAGAGAAGGAGAGACAGAAAGGTCTTCTCTCCACTGGTTCACTCCCCAAATGGCTGCAATGGCTGTAGCTGGGCCAATTGGAAGCCAGGAGCCAGGATCCATGAGCCTCTTTGGGGTCTCCTACATGGGTGCACAGACCTAAGTGCTTGGGCCATCCTCTACTGCATTCTCAGGCCATAGCAGAGAGTTGGATTTAAAGTGGAGCAGCTGGGACTAGAACTGGTGCCCGTACAGGATACCAGCGCCGCAAGTAGCAGCTTAGCCCACTGCACTACTGCAGCACTGCACAGGCCCTGGGAAAATTTATCTTAAAGTGATCATAACCCTTCTCCTTTGTCTGTTATATGTCTTGTTTGTATTCAGAAATAATTTATGATGTCTGTACAAGTTGTCCCAGTGATATAACACGCAAACTGTCGTGAAAAATGTCAATTAATTCCTTTTTTTTATTATGTTACACTCAGCACTTCAAAATTTCTAGTTCACTGGCCTAGGTGACATGATAGATTTTTATTTTTAGTTAATTACTTTGAATGTTAAGTATTTTCCCCCAAAATTGGGAGTCTAAACTGATTCCTTTCAAAAATCAGTAAGGAAAAGATAATTCAACAAATGGACAGTGGACAAAACCTCAACGAAACATAGATGTTCAATAAGTATATAAAGACATTTAAATTTATGAGTAATCAGAGAAATCCAGATTCAGCTGGGAACCCTTTTATTTGCCAGTCACATTAGCAAAAAGACAAAGAGCATCCCGAGGTGAAAAGGTGAAGGGAAGAGTCAGTGTTGGGGCATAGCAGGCTAAGCCGTCACTTGAGAAGCGTAAATTCCATATTGGAGAGCCTGGTTAAAGTCTTGGGCCCTCTGCTTCTGAGCCAGATGCCTGCTAGTGCACCTAGGAGGCAGCAGATGATGGCCCAAGTGCTTGATTCCTCGTCATCCCTGTGGGAGACCCAGAATCAAGTATTAGATCTTAGCTTTGGCCTGGCCCAGCCATGGCTGTTTTGGGCATTTGGGGAATAAAGCAGTGGATGGAAGATTCTCTCTTTCTCTCACTCTCTCATTTGCTCTCGCTCCATCTCCCCCTCCCCCCACTCCCATAGTTCAAGTAAACAAATACATCTTTTTAAAAAGGATGAAGGGAAATGAATGTTCTTATATTCTGTTAGCTGGAGTGTAAGTAAGTGTGCACAGCTTTTCTGAGGGCAATTAAAATTTCCTATTTCCGTAGTCTTCATCCATTTTCATTCTTTTTTTTTTTGAGATTTATTTATTTATTTGAAAGTCAAGTTACACACAGAGAGAAGGAGAGGCAGAGAGAGAGAGAGAGAGGCAGAGAGAGAGAGAGAGGTCTTCAATCCACTGGCTCACTCCCCAGTTGGCCACAATGGCCAGAGCTGTGCTGATCCGAAGCCAGGAGCCAGGAGCTTCTTCAAGGTCTCCCACATGGGTGCGGGGTCCCAAGCACTTGGGCCATCTTCCACTGCTTTCCCAGGCCATATCAGAGATCTGGATCAGAAGTGGAGCAGCCAGGACTCAAACCAGCGCCCATATGGGATGCTGGCATGGCTGGTGGAGGCTTTTCCCACTATGCCACAATGCTAGCTGCCCCATTTTCTTTCTAGACTTCTATTTTGCAAAATGCTTGTCCATGTTCACAAGTGTGCACAAGGATTTTCCTTGCAGCAATACATGAGAAGTGGACATAATCGAAAATCCATCAATAGAGGGATTATTAAGTAAACTGTGAAATGGCCATCCATACTATAGAATATCATGCAGGAGTTAAATGAATAGGGTAACTGACTGAGTACTAGGAGGGAAAGAAATCCAGAAGAAACCATGAAGTGAAAGAACCAAGTTGCAGGATGTTACTATTTAGGTTAAAAAAAGAAAGAAACCACACAACACAACTATTATGCTCTATGTAAATATGTTTGTAGGTAATTTTTTGGAAGGATATATGCCAAACTCAGAGCAGTAATTATTACCTCATAGGTAGGGAGTTAGGACACAATGAAGGTCTTCACTATCCCTATCACTTTTTATCTACTAAGAATGTAATGGTATTACTGATAAAATGCAAATAAATAGAAGTAGTTTCTTATTTCAAATTCTGTGCCTTGTTAAAACAACCATAGAATTATAATCAACAGATGTTGATTGTGACATGGAGAGGGAATACTTTTTCTGACATACTGACCTCAAAATAGTAGAACAAGAAAGCTCTTACAATGCAGTTAGTTTTGTGTATTCATGTTTGGGAGCGTGTACTCACAGTGTCTCAGCCCAGCGGTATGCTTTCCATACATTTTCATCAATGAAAGAAATCGAGTTTCCTTGGAAATTTCTGTAAAGGAACACAGTTCACATCCTTGAATGGGTTGGAAAAGAATGAACAGAATGAGGAAAAAAATCATGGCACCCTCATGGGGGAGTATTGAAATACAGAAATATTATCAGCTTTCTAATAAATACCAGTGCTTTTATGTTCCGTAGCTCTCTGCTTCCCAGTTTGCTCACTCAATAAATAATGAGGGGCCACTGACATAAACAATGAAGCATCCTCTCAGAAGCTTAACTTCGTCTCTGTCCAGTCTCTTTGACAGTAAAGACAGTCAATCACTTTGAATATTAAGTATTTTCACCAAAATAACTCAGGTGTCTACACTGACTTCTATAAATCAGTGAGAAAAGGATAAATTATTCAAGAAAAAATGGGCAAAATGTATTGTCACCAATAAGAATAATGAAAACCTATGCAGGTATACTAGTGCTTTGGCCAAGCGCCCTCTGCTGAAATCTTTCCAAGTACTGAATGGATACAGACAATTTAAAATCAGAGGGACTAATGTGCTGATGTGGAAAGCCTTTTGGAATACAGCATAGGGTAAAAGTGCCGATCACTGAGCCAGGAGCCAAGCATTACCTCCATAGGAAAAAAAAAAAAAAGAGAGGAGGTTGGAAGGAAAGACGCACACCTGGGTTACAGGTAATAGAGTGAGGACCAGGGGATGATGAGGGTGTGTGGGGGTTCATACTTTCACATTTTATCCTACATTCTGTGCACTTTTTAAAAAGTGGAAAGGTGCTCATAATCGATACTTGTTTACAAGAAGCTGTTAAATGACTTATATTTAGCTTCAACTTTGAATTGCTGTGAGTGCTTAGCTTTAACTCTGTCCTCACTCCTCAGCAACAATGAACCTATTTGTTTTAGGTACACATTTTCCTGGAAGCAGGAGCAGCAATAAAACAGATACCTGTATGCTCACCTGCCTGGTGGATATGTCCTCTCGGGTTACTTTATGCTCATCAATAAAAAGTGCCTAACACTGAACACATCTCCCACTAACGGGCTCTTCTTTCTGACTGCTGTGCTTCTGCCTTATAGACCACCATCATTCTCGCTGTCATCCAGGGAAAGACTGTGGAGTCACGCATTTTTATTTTCTGTTACAATCCATCACACAATTCTTTAAGCCAGCTTTACAGATGAGGATATTGAATCCAAGCTAAATAACTTGTCCAAAGTCACAAAGCTAATCACTGGGAGACCTGTGTTCAAAGCCAGGCAACCTGGCTCCAGAATCTATCCTTAAATCTGTTGTATCATCTCTAATAAGTCGGGATGAGGGCTGTGTTGAAGAGTGGGATTAAAGCAATGAGGTAATAACATGGTGAATGTCAATAAATAATGAATCAGGAAAAGCAGTAAGGGCAATCACATGAGACTGTAGAAGAGACAGAAGAGAATAAGAGAAGGAGGATCAGGAAAGCTCACAAGCAAAGTGGCCACTTGGGGGTGAACCAACGGAAAAAGGAAGACCTTTCTCTCTGTCTCTCACTGTCCTACTCTGTCTGCCAAAACACACACATACACACACACACAGTCAACATAAGGTGGGGACTTGAGGAGGGCTCAGAAGATCTTGGGTAAAAGCTGCTGAGACAGGCAGGCTGTAGGGAACCATGAGGAAGGGAGATTCTTACAATATGCTGAAGGTGCCATTGTAGCTGTTGGGCTCTGGTACAGGAACTCTGTGAAGCTTCTGCACTGGGCTGAGGCCAGTGCACGGAAGTGTCTCATCTTTGCAGGTGCAGAGCTCACAGACATTTATGGTGGCAGCCGCATTCAGGGGTTGATCTGTGACTTCAGTTAGGGTTGAGTGCTGAGTCTGAACCTGGCCTGGATGTAGATCTGTAGTCTTCTTCAGGGATGGAGAATGGCCAGCTTTTGCAGTGGGTACCAGAGTTATGGTTAGCTCCATCTTGGAAGGCTGAGCTATGACACTGGGTGATGTTGGGTGCTGAGCTTGATGCTGACCTGCTGTTGGAACTGTCATCTCATTGTCCCCTGGGGACTGAGTTATGAGCTCCTTTAGTGGCTCTGTAGACTGAGTTAGGGTCATTTGCATGGTAGTAGAAGGTGTAGCCTCTGTAGTACGTTGTGGAGTTTGGGTAATTTCCAGGTCCAGAGGCTTGACTGTGACTTGAGGCAGGTTTGTATACTGAGTCTGAATCTGGACTGGAGGTGAAAATGTCACCTCAGGGTACATTGGATAAGGAGGAGGAGATATAGACTTGAAGGCTGTAGAATGTTCATCCTGTGTAGTGGGTACCTGAGTTATGGTTGACTCTAACTTCGAAGGTTCAGCTGTGCCACTGGGTGACATTGGATGCGGAGTTTGATCTTGACTTGGTTTTGGAACTACCATCTCATAATAAACTGGAGGCTGATAGACCACTTCATTATGTGGCCCTGGAGGCTGCCCTGAAGTCTCCTGCATGGTTGGGAGTGGTTCACCCTCCACAATGGATTCTGGAGTTAGGGTAAGTTCTACATCAAAAGGTTGAACTGTGACTTCTGTCAGGGTTGGATGCTGAGCCTGAACCTGGTCTGGTTGTGAAAGTACCTCCTCATGGAGCACGGGAGGTACTTTAGTCTTCTTCAGGGCTGTAGAATGTTCAGCCTTCCTGGTACGCTTTGCATTTATGGTAAGCACTGTGTCCAAAGGCTGAACTGTGATGTGAGGCAATGTTGGATATTGAGCTTGATTATGACCCAGTGTTGGAACTGTCACCTCTTGATGTATTGGAGATTGGGTTACACCCTCCATGGGAGGTTGACTGGAGGTCTCCTGCATGTCTGTAGAGGGTTCAGTCACCATACTGCTGGTTTCTGGAGTTATGGTAAGTCCCAGGTCCAGATGTTGAGTTGTGACTGGAGTCAGGTTTGGAGATGGAGCTGTAGTCTTGCTCAGGTCTGCAGGATGCTCAGCCTCTGTAGTAGGTTCTGTAGTAATGGTAAGTGCCAGGTCTAAAGGTTGATTTGTGACACTGGGTGATAGTGGAGGTTGATTTTGACCCTCATGATGCACTGGTGGCTGAGCTACAGATTCTTTAGGTGGAGTCTCCTGCACATTTGTGGCAAGTTCAGCCTCTGTAATGGGCTGTGGAGTTATTGTAAGTGCCAGATCAAAAGGTTGAAATGTGATGCGGGGTGATTTTGGAAACGGAGCTTGATCCTGAGCTGGTGTTGGAACTGTCACCCCCTGATATCCTGGGGGTTGAGCTATACCTTCCTTAGATGGCCCTGGAAGCTGAACTGGGGCCTCCTGCATGATTGGAGAAAGTCCGCCTTCCATTCCAGGTTGTGTAGTTATGGTGAGTTCCACATCCAAAGGTTGACCTGTGACTTTGGTCAGGTTTGGTTGCTGAGTTTGAAGCTCCTGCTGGGTTACAGATGATTGAGTGTCAGGGAAGTCTTGTGGCTTGGCTGGGGCTACATTTTGCACTGGAGCTTGTTCTGCATTCTTGAGGGGCTCTAGAGGCTCAGCTGGAGAAAGTTCCATCTTTTCAGGCAGTGCTGGAGGCTTGGCAAGAGGAGGCCCAAGCTGGGTTGGAGAAAATTCAACTTGCTTGGTGGGAACTGTAGGCTGGGCAGGTCCTTCCTGCTGACTCCAGTAAGGATAAACTTCTGGAGTGGGCTTTAGGGTTCTGGTAAGGTCAATATCCACATGTTTTGGTTTGGTTTTAGACATCCTTAAATGCTGAGTTCTGAGTATTTCTTCTGGAATATGAGGTGAAAATGTCATATTCATTGGAATAGCATCACTCATCTCTGGGAAGATATCTGAAGGCTGGTTTGTGTTTCCCTGTTGGAGTGGTAATTGGTAAGCACTCACGGGGCGCTCTAGAGGTGGAACGGAAATCCCCTGCTGGCTTGGTGAAGGTTCCTTCAGTTGTTCAGGCTGAGCTGGGACCCCTGGAAGTGGGGAGTGCTCATCCTCTTCTGGGGGCTTTGGCTGCTGAGCTGTGTCTGCCTCCTGGTCTTTCAAAGGCTCATGCTCCGTAGGGAACACTGAGGCGTGAGCTTGGGCTTCCTGATGGATTGGAGAAGGTGCAGCCTCTTCGGGGGCCTGTAAAATTTCAGCTGTTTCCTCCTGCTGGGTCATAGAGGGTTTCTCATCCTGCATAACTTCTGGAGATTGAATTGGCAGTGGTTCAACCTCTTCAAGAGGCGTTGGAGGCAGAGCTGGGACTGAGGCCTGAGTTGTTGTGACCTCGTGGCTGACTGGAAATGTTTCCACTTCTGCAGGGTTTTTTTTTTTTTTTTGACAGGCAGAGTGGACAGTGAGAGCGAGAGACAGAGAGAAAGGTCTTCCTTTGCCGTTGGTTCACCCTCCAATGGCCGCCACGGCCGGCGCGCTGCGGCCGGCGCACCACACTGATCCGATGGCAGGAGCCAGGAGCCAGGTGCTTTTCCTGGTCTCCCATGGGGTGCAGGGCCCAAGCACCTGGGCCATCCTCCACTGCACTCCCTGGCCACAGCAGAGAGCTGGCCTGGAAGAGGGGCAACCGGGACAGAATCCGGTGCCCCAACCGGGACTAGAACCCGGTGTGCCGGTGCTGCAAGGCGGAGGATTAGCCTAGTGAGCCGCGGTGCCGGCCGTGCTGCAGGTTTTGGTGTTAGGGTCAGCTGCAGGTCTGGAGGTTTAGTAGTCACATTGGGCAAGTCGTACTGCTGAACTTGATGGTGACCTGGAGGTAAAATGGTCACTGTGTGAGGACTTGGAAGCTGGGCTGGGACTTCTGTCTTCTTTCCAGAAGATTCAACCCCCTCAGAAGACTCAGAGGGCCGCATTGGTTGCTCCTGCTCACTGATATAGGGTTCTGTCTCCACAGGAGGGCCCGGAGTCTGAGCAGAGCCCTCCTGCTGCGCTGGAGAAGAGTCCCGCTCCATGGTAGGCTCCGGAGTTATGGTCAGCGCCACATCTGCAGGCTTGATGGTCACGTTGGGCAGGTTATAACGGTGAACTTGATTCTGATCTGGAGACCAGTCCATCCCCTTCTGAATCTGTGGAGTCTGAGCTATGATATTCTCTTCAGGAGATTCTAGCGCTTGAGCTCGGGGATCTTGCTGTACTGGAGATTTGACTTCCACAGGGAGTGCCGAAGGCTTCTCCGGGGCTTCCAGTTGGCTTCTAGAAGGTTCGATCTCAGGAGACTCAGAAGGCTGAGCAGGCTGCTCCTGATTGCTGGAGGAATATTCAGTGTTCACAGGCAGGCCTGGAGGCTGAGCTGGGGCCCCCTGCTGGGCTACAGATGGGCTGACTTCCTCAGCATACTCTGAGGGCTGAGCTGTGGCATCGTTTTGGGTAGAGAAAGGTCCAGTCTCCTCAGGGAGATCTGAGGTCTGAGCTAGACCCTCTTGAGTCCAAGATTCCACCCTCCCAGGGAAGTCCGGAGTCTGCACTGGGGCCTCTTGTTGGGCTGAGGGGAGTCCCACTCCCTCAGGATGCCCCAGAGGCTGAGCTGGAGCCTGCTCCGTGCTTGGAGTAGACTGAACTTCCTCACCTGCCCCTGAGGCTTCTGTCAGCTCCGTGTCTGCAGGTTTCAGTGTGACGCTGGGGAAGTTTGCTTGGAGAGCTACAATCTGAGGTGAGGATGGAGTGTTAGGATCATGATACACTGATGCCTGACCTACTACTTCTGCAGTAGCAAATGGATTCTGAGCGGGGGCCTCCTGCTGCAACGGAGATGCTTCTTCCTCGGGCTGCTGCAGGTCTGCACCTGGGCCCTCTTGCTGGGGTGAAGAAAGTTCATCTGGTTCAACGGGCTGTGGAGGCGGAGCTTGTTCTTCTTGCTGTGCAGAGGAGGATTGGATGGGCTCCTGAGTCTCTGGATTTTGAGTCTGGCCTTCCATCAGGAATTGAGATGGTTCAGCCTGCTCAGAGGGCTGTGCAGGTTCTCCTGGGTTCTCCTGGGATTCTGTAGGAAAACCACCAGGATAGACCCCATAGTCAGCCAGCAAAACTTGATTTTGACCCTGAAGCTTGGCCGCTTTGTCTGGAGTTCCAACAACAACCTTAGGAAGCCGTTGACGCCGAGCTAGATCTTTCTTGGGGGTCAGGGGTGAAACAATCAACTTGTTTCCTTGTGAAGACTGTCTAGAGGCGGAACGAGTGCTTCCAATGACTGGTGAGCATTTCCTTCCAGTTGAGGAGGCAGAGCCGGAGGCTGATCCTGATCCCCGTCTAGCACGGGAATCGCCTCTGGTAGCCTCTGTTGTCGAGTCAGCCTATTGAAATACTGCTTTGGAACAGCAAGCTGTTCTGGCTCTGGGGGCAGTTCCAGAAAAAGGAAGCAAACTCACAGTGGACTCTTGAGGCGAGGTCAGCACCCGGGAGGGAGCAGAAGACCCCAGGTCATCAAAGCCGCCAGGGTCTGCCATGGGTGTGAGCGAGTCAGGCGATTCAGGTGGGACATTCAAGGAGTGGGAAGACCAGGGCTCAGAGAGCCAAGGGATCTGGACTGGGAGCCCCTGGTCTTCCCGCGTGGGGTCTCCTAAGTGATGGGAAAGTGCAGGTCTCCTGTCCTCACCTTACTCGACTCCTGCTCTTTCTGTCCACTCGGGGCTTCTGTACTCTCATTGATATAGGTCTCGGTCCTCCACTGCTCTGCGTCCCATTCTTCCTTGGCTATCTTTTCTTCCTGCTGCTCACTGAGGAGCTTCATCAGGATGCCTGTTTTGGAGGTGAGCTTGGCACAGGGCAGTTGCACCTGGGCCTCAGAGCAGTCCATTTTCAGAGTGCGGATGACGTGAGAAATGAGCTTTTTCATGTCCGTGTTGGGGATGAGGGACTGTAGCTGCGGATTCAGCTGAATTTCAAACTGTTGCCCCTGGGACAGCATCACGGGGTAGGTGAAGCCTGCGGGCGTGGTGGGGGCTTCAGTGCCCTCGCTGGGGTATTCCCACTGTGTTTCCTTGGTTTGGTCCACAGTCGGCATTAGGTCGAACTCGGTCCCAGCAGAATCTGTAGCTGAAGGATCTGTGTGCATTTTGTCGCCAGGGAGCGTTTCTTCATGTGCAGTGGTGTTTTCTGGCAAAACGTTTTCTTCAAAAACACGACCTCCGGAATGGTTTTCCTCCCTAGTGTCTTCTATAGAAGGTTCTCTCAGAGGAGGACTCCCCTGAGAATGCAGGCCTCCAGGGGATGAGAAAGCCTCTCCGGAGGGGGAGTTTATGAGACTCCGCAGTGCAGGGAACGGAGGCCTCTTCCCAGCCGTCAGCCTGTTGAGGGAATTTTTCCTTCTGAACTTCCGACTCAGTTTGGCCTTGGGGGTTCGGAGGACCAGGTGAGAGCGAGTTTTGTGAAAGCGGTAATTTTGTCTGGAATGCCAGATTGGTTTCCCTGCCGCCTTATTTTTAGCTCTAGCATTGGCATCTTCTAAGACAAAAATGGTGTAGGTTAAGTCTTTTCCTTTGTTGTTGATCTCAGAGAGAGATTTTGCAGGGGAGGTAGAAGGCCTGCCCAGGATGTGTTTCTTCAGGAAAGAGGAGGCTGCAGCCTCACGTTCCTTTGTGAGCAAGGGCTCCGTGTGCAAGGAGTTTCCGGCCACCTGCCTGGGCCTCTGAGCCACTTGAAGCTCCTTCAGCTCCCTGGAGCCTGCTCTCCCAAGCCTTCTTCCCCCAATGCTCTCCGCAAAGGGCCAGGTGCCCCGTCTCCTCCCGAGGCTCTTCCTCATCTCCTGGAGGTGCCTTTCCCGTAAGCCCTTTGGCCCCTTGATGACTTTTTTCACTCTCTGCAGCCTGTACCCCACACTTGGCATGGTTGCCAGGCTGTTCTCCTGTGACGGGGCAGTTTCTGATTTCTTTTGGAGGATTTGAGGGTTAAATTGAGGACCTAACAGGATAGGCTGCATAAGCATGGCCTTTTCTTCCTTCTTAACCTCATCGATTTTTTCTTGAATTTCTTCATCTAACAAATTCTGTAGAAAATAGAGCTTTCTCAACTTATTTCTGTAAGGATGAGAGGGCCTCCTTATGTGGGTTTTCACGTAGCTCAGGGACTTATCTCTATCTTGCACATTTGAAAAAAGCAGTGTAATGAATGGTAATAATGTTGATTCTACATTTTGTAGAATTTCCTCTGAGAAATAAGGCAATATGTAATTCAGTGCACTAATAATGTCACTTTCATTGTTGAAGTCCCGCTGTTCACTCATATGGCCTGGGAAGTCCACACTGTTTCTCTCTGATACTGGGTTCCCTGGCTCAATAGTCAGCTGCTTGCTGGTGTTGTTCTTCCGGGCTTGCAATATCTTCATGAATGCCCCCTTTGGGTTCCCTATAGATGCTTCTTCAACTGTCAAAAAAAGAAGAGACTGCTTTTTGGTACGGAAGACTGATGGGACAGCTTTATGTCAGTCCACAGCCCTACACTCTGATCAATTAAATTAGGAGTCAAATCCAATATTTGGGGTACCATTGAGACTTTAGAGAGAAAAGTAAAACCAAACTCAAACCTATGAAATGGCAACAATAAAGGAGAAAAAGATATTTTTGAGAGTGGCATTCAGAAGAGTTCGCAGTGTTAAAAAGCAGTAACTATGATCAGTATTATTTCATTGGTTTCCAATGACCAACCACTCCAGGCTTAGAATAAGGCTGGAGGACAAATGGCCCCACCCAGCTGCCCCTTCTGTGGCTCTGCCCCTGCTTCTCAGCCACATCATTCCACAGTCCTGCCTCATGCTGAGGGAGCCCAAGGCTTCCTCCCTCCCTCCCTCCCTCCCTGTGGCCCTATGTTCTTGCTGCCATCACAGGTGTCCATGGCAAAAGATAGGCATGTAAGGGGAGCGAGGGCAGAGATGGTCAAGCCAAGGGGCCTTGCTCCTCACCTCAGTGTGTTCTTTCCCACCCTTGTAAAGGGAGATTAACAATGCTTGTCCTTCTCACCTCTTGAGACGAAGGGAATAATATAATTGGTAGGAAACTGGTCTGGAAGGTGAGCAACACTGTGTAGATGGGTATACAGTTATCACTGTGCTAATGCCTCAGATCCCTGACTGAGATCCGAATTCAAGCTGTCTAAGGAAGAAAGCGGTCACATTTTGGAAGTCACGACATCAGTGGTAATAACCCTCATCTACAGAAGGATACTTAAAATTACCCGAGTGTTCTGTGGATAGAAAAGCGTGAGACTCAGAGCAGGTTCAGAGTTGGACAGTCTACAAGTGCATGGAGGAGCCTTCCGACTCCATCAGAGGAGCCAGGCAGCCATTTCTGGTTATGGAACCAGAAACTCCCCGGCTCCAAATAAAACAGCATCACTTGTACTCTTTTATACAAGTGCAAAAACAAACAACCGCGGTGAGCAGTGTAGACCTGTTCTATAAGACAGAGGGCCCTTGAGGCCCAACACGTAGAAAACCAGTTTATAGACTGTGTGCAAATGAGTTATCATTGAAAAGCAAAGCACCCAAGAGCACAGAACACCACGTGTGTGGTTCCCAACATTGCTTCCTTCCCCTTCCACCTCTTTTCCATGATCCTTTGTGCATATGTAAATTACATAGCGGTAACTATGTTATTAAATTACATAGCGGTGATTGCAAACCTGACTTTCAGCAAGGGAGCAGTGTAGCAATTTAGGGAGTTTAAATCTGAATGAATGAATAAAAATTCAGCAATTAATTACATTGTTACTTTAAACTTGACCCTAAAATTTTAAAATAAGAAATTTAAAACAAATAAATATTAAAAAAAGATCCTCAGGAAGTTCCGACTCACGGCAATGTGTCGTATTTGGCAGGCATTCATTGTCACAGTGAAGCTTGACGGTGTTGCAGACAACCTCGATAGTATGTTTAAATTGGCAGAGGCAGCAGGCCATATGGCTGGGTAAGATCCTATGAATAGAGACAGAGAATTAAGTTACCTGTAAAGGGGTTCCTTGGGTGGGTCAAACAGGTGAGCCAAGGTGCCAGCAAAGGCGTTCTTGAGGTATGTGTGTGGCCAGGGCATTTGGGTAGGAGCCTGGTGGCCAATTGTTGGTCTTGAATATGAGAATAAAGGAAGGAGGGAGAGGTGGCCCAAGGAGGCATAGGCATGGAAGTGGGTGTGGTGTATCCAAAATAAAGTCAACAGGGTGAGCATTGGGCACCATGGATCTGTCGTTTGACTCAGGGGTGTCTCCTTCCAGTTCACAAGTCTCATTGTGGGTTGGGAGTGCACAGGAGGACTTCCCCCAACCTCTGGAGTACTCTTCTCCATCCCTGTTGGAAGTGTTCACTATTAGAAACTACTCTGGTCCCAGAAAAATGACTGACTGCAGTAATTGTTGGAAAAGATGTGGAGAAAAAGGAACACTTGCTCACTGATGGGTGAGTGAAAGTAATTTGACCAGGCAGGTGTTTAGCCCAGCCATGAAGATGCTGCTTGGGACAAGCACATCCCCTTCTGGAGTGCCTGGCTCCATTTCTGATCCCTGTTTCCTGCCAGGGAGTGCCCTGGGATGTGTCAGGTGGTGCTTCCCTAAATACCCAGAAATGGAAAGGCTGCAACTTATGGTAGGTGTGTGTTTTTAAGAAACTGTCAGTCTATTTTCATTATATTTTTTTTTTCAAATTTATCATTTCGAAAGTTTCTGTGGAAGGAAGAGAGAGAAACACACACAAACACATCTTTTCTTTTTTTTTTCTTTTTGACAGGCAGAGTGGACAGTGAGAGACAGAAACAGAGAGAAAGGTCTTCCTTTTGCCATTGGTTCACCCTCCAATGGCCGCCGTGGCCGGCGCATCGCGCTGATCCAAAGCCAGAAGCCAGGTGCTTTTCCTGGTCTCCCATGCGGGTGCAGGGCCCAAGGACTTGGGCCATCCTCCACTGCACTCCCGGGCCATACCAGAGAGCTGGCCTGGAAGAGGGGCAACCGGGACAGAATCTGGCGCCCCGACCGGGACTAGAACCCAGTGTGCCAGCGCCGCAAGGCGGAAGATTAGCCTATTGAGCCACGGTGCCGACCACATGTTTTCATTAGGTAGTTTACTCCCCAAATGTCTGCGACATGCAGGGCTGGGCCAGGCCAAAGCCAGGAGCTCAGAAACTAGTTTGGTTTTCCATGTGAGGAGCAAGAACTCAAGTCCTTGGGGCATCACCCACTGCCTTCCAGGGTACATGTTAGCAGGAAGCTAGGGTGGAGCAGAGCCGGGACTTGGATCCAGGCATTCTGATGTGGGATTGGAGTATCCCAGGTAGTGGCTTAACGGCTGCACCAAATGCCTGCCATCGTAAACAGTTTAATTTTTATTTGTTTTATTTTTTAAAGCTTTTATGTAATGAATGCCAATTTCATAGGTACAACTTTAGGAATATAGTGTTTTTTCCTCCATACCTGCCCTCCCACCCCCACTCCCGTCCTACCTCCTACTCCCTCTCCCATCCCATTCTTCATTAAGATTCACTTTTGATTGACTTTATATACAAAAGAGCAACTCTATACTAAGTAAAGATTTCAACACTTTGCACCAACCCCCCACCCCACAACATAAAAAGTACTGTTTGAGAACAAGTTTTGCAGTTAATTCTCATAGTACAGCTCATTAAGGACAGAGTTCCTACAGGGGGGGTAAGTGCAAACAGCTTCATTTCTAATACCCCCAAATTGGAACAACCTAAGTGTTCACAAATAGGTGAATAGATAAACTATGGTAGGTTACACGTAGTGGGCCAGGCTCTTTCTAACCAATAGAATAACCAATGGTTGAGTTGTTACAGATGACTAATGTTACTTCTTTGGGTCCAGGGAAAGCTTCATATAGAAAGAAAAAAAAAAGAAATTATCAACTCCCAACTTGACTCTCACTGGGATTAAACATGACAATAGGTCTGATCTGATTTCATCATCATTTAAAAAAATCATCTATTATTTTTCACTTTATGTTTCTGTGTGGGAGCAAACTGCTGAAATCCTTACTTAATGTATACTAAGCTGATCTTCTGTATATTAAGATATTCGAAAATGAATCTTGATGTGAATGGAAGGGGAGAGGGAGTGGGAAAGGGGAGGGTTGTGGGTGGGAGGGACGGTATGGGGGGGAAGCCATTGTAATCCATAAATCGTACTTTGGAAATTTATATTCATTACATAAAAGTTAAAAACAAAACAAAACAAAAAAAAAAGAAAGAATGCACTCAGAATGCTAAGCTAGTGTTTTACTAGACTTCAATTCTAACAGGAAATTTTCGTTAAGTCCTTTCTACCCCTAACTTCGTATTTTGAAAATTTTCAAGCCTACAAAAATATCCGAAAGATTGGTGTCATGAGTTTACATGTTCTCTCACTTAGATTCAACTGTTGCTAACATTTTGCCACATTCACTTTCCACGTGTGTGTCTCTATGCACTTCTTGGACAAACCATTTGAGAATGAGCTGTAGATATGATGACCTTTTCTTGCTAAACCTGAAGTCTGCGTCTCCTAAGAACAAAGGCATTCTCCTGCATATCCACAACACTATTATCACCCAGTCAGCTTTAACATTAACATCACCGTCTATTGTGGTCCACATGCAGGTGCTCTCAGTTGTCCCAAACATGTCTTGGCTACTTTTAAATCAGGCATTGCATTTTATTTTCATGGCTCTTTAATTTTCTTCAGTTTAGAACTGTTCCTTTTTTGCAGTGTTTCATGGCATTGGGATTTTTGAGGCATTCAAATCAGTTGTTTTACAGCATGCACCTCAATTTATCCTTCTAAGACCAATACTGAATATAATCACCAGGGAACATTTATTTTTTTGAGTGGCTAAGATTTTTTTTAAAAAGTTTTATTTATTTGAAAGGCAGAGTGATGGTTGGGTGCAGGAGAGAGAGAGAATGAGTGGAGGGAGAGGGAGAGGGAGGGAGAGAGAGAGAAAGAATGAACGTGAATAAATCTTCCAGCCACTGGTTCATGCCCCAAATGGCCACCGCAGCTGGGGTTGGGCTGGGTTGAAGTCAGGAGCCAGGAGCCAGGAGCCAGGAACTATATTCAGGTCTCTCCTGGGTGGCAGGGGGTCAAGCACTTTGGTCATCCTGTGCTGCTTTCCCAGGTTCATTAGCAAGGAGCTGGATGGGAAGTGGAGCAGCTGGGACTTGAACTGGCACTCCCATATGGGATGCCAGCATCACAGACAACTTCACCTTATGCCACAACACCAGCCCCACTAGGGACCATTTCTGGCAGGAACACTGCATCTTGCATAGAGAATGTTGTAGTTTTGCTGCTTACTAAAATGGATGCACTAGGGATGATGTCAGTGATAAAATATTTATTTTTTAGAAGATTTTTATTTATTTGAGAGGTAGAGTTACAAACACAGAAAGGGAGAGACAGAGACAAAGATCTTCCATCTTAAGCTGGTTCACGTCCCAAATGGCCTCAATGGCCAGAGCTGGGCCAATCTGAAGCCAGGAGCCAGGAGCTTCTTCCGGGTCTCCCATGCAGGTGCAGAAGCTCAAGCACTTAGGTCATCTACTGCTTTCCCAGGCCATAGCAGAGAGATGGATCAGAAAAGGAGAAGCCAGGACTGGATCTGGTGCCCATATGGGATGCTGGCACCGCAGGTGGAGACAGCCCACTATACCACAGCGCTGGGCCCCAAATCATTATTTTCAAAAATATTGGCAAATCTGGGGCCGGCACCATGGTGCAGTAGGTTAATCCTTCACCTGCAGCACCGGCATCTCATATGGGCGCTGGTTCTAGTGCCAGCTGCTCTGCTTTTGATCCAGCTCTCTGCTATGGCCTGGGAAAGCAGTGGAAGATGGCCCAAGTCCTTGGGCCCTGCACCCGCATGGGAGACTGGAAAGAAGCACCTGGCTCCTGGCTTCGATCAGTGCAGCTCCAGCCATTGTGGCCATTTGGGGAGTGAACCATCGGAAGGCTTTTTTCTCTGTGTCTCTCTCTCACTGTCTATAACTCTTATCTGTCAAATAAATAAATAAAATTTTAAAAAATATTGGAAAATCTTTTGAAATTGCTAATGACCTGAGGTATAACTTATTCTTACTAGATAATATTTAAGTATTAAAGACCATTGCACATTAATATGCAATAAAGGGGCCAGCGCTGTGCTGTAGCAGGTTAAGCCTTCACCTGCAGTGTCAGCATCCCTTATAGGCACTGGTTCAAGTCCCAGCTGCTCCGCTTCTGGTCCAGCTCCCTGCTAATGCACTTGGGAAAGCAGCAGAGGATGGTCCAAGTGCTTGGGCTCCTGCTCCCACATGATTCAGAATAAGCTCCGACTCCTGACTTTGGCCTGGCCAAGCCCTGGCTGTTGTGGTCTTTTGAGCTAGGAACCAGCAGATGGAAGATCTTTCTCTCTCTCTGTATTTCTGCATTTCTTTTTTCTTCTTTTTTTTAACTTTTATTTAATGAATATAAATTTCCAAAGTACAGCTTATGGATTACAATGGCTCCCCCCCCCCCATAACTTCCCTCCCACCCGCAACCCTCCCCTTTCCCTCTCCCTCCCCCTTCCATTCACATCAAGATTCATTTTCAATTCTCTTTATATACAGAAGATCAGTTTAGCATATATTAAGTAAAGATTTCAACAGTTTGCACCCACATAGAAACATACCAGGGGATTCCAATTCAATCCCATCAAGGTGGCATGTACCAATGCCATCTCACTAGTTCCGGTGATCAATTTCTGTTCAAATTGATCATAATGATAGGACTAAGAGCCAAAGGGAGCACATAAACAAGACTAGTGTCTGCAAATACTAGCTGATAGAATAAAAAAGGGAGAGAACGATCCAGCATGGGAAGTGAGATACACAGCAGACCCATAGAATGGCAGATGTCCTAAACAGCACTCTGGCCTCAGAATCAGCCCTTAAGGCACACGGATCTAGCTGAAAAGCCCATGAGAGTATTACAGGCATGGAAAGCCAAAACACTCTGGCAAAAAAAAAAAAAAAAAAAAAAAAAACCCTACATGTATTTCTGCCTTTCGAATAAATAAGTAAGTCTTTAAGAATGCATTAAGGACCATCGCTTATGAGTCACGACACAAGTGAGCTGGCCTGCTTTGTCTAAACTCCTGAGGACTTCCAATAATGAACTCCAGTGTAACAATTGCTTTCAGGTTTTTATAGCCTTGGTTGCACATGGCTCCAGAAAATGCTAGCACTTTTCCTGTCCACTGATGGTCAAGTATGAAAAAAAGCAGCTAGAACACCACAGCCTTGGCTAACTGAGAAAGCTTGTTGATGATGAGAGCTTTGACTCTTTGGAGAGGAAGGCCTCTCACTGACCTGGGAGGATCCACTGTGGCAGATGCTGCCCAAGGTTGAGGAAGAGGAGGCTAGAGCAGAAACCAGTGGACTTGATGATGTGGGAACGTTAGTCAAGGAGGTGATCTGACAGAAGTGATTAGGGCAGGGTATGCTGTGAGAGGCCTTTCCCCATTCTTATCTTGTGGAGTCCGCTCAACTAGCCTTATCATAGTTTCTGTTTAGCTTGTCCAATTGGCAGGGGGGAGGTCACAATGGAAGTTGCAGTGAGTTTATGGTAAAATGTCAGAATAGGGCTCTAAGGAAATCCTTTTTAAAACTTCAAAACTTGAGATACTTCAAACTCTGCATGAAAATTAACTAGAAAGGATCATGGACCTAAATGTAACTCTACAGTTTCTACAAGAAAACAGGAGAAAATCTCTGTAACTTTAGATTAGACAATGGGTTATTTGAAAGATTTTTTTCAGGAAAGGCACAATAAAAGGACAAACCATACAAGATAAAAGTTGCTATAGGCTCATCAACATTAAAAAAAAATTAACTTCTACTCTTCAGAAGGTACACTTAGTAGAGTGAAATGATAACTCACAACCAGAGAGAAGATATTTACTAAACATACATCTGAGAGAAAGTACTCATACCCAGAGCATATAAAACACTCTTAAAACTCCCTAAGATTACCATCAAATTACTACATGGGAACAGATTTGAATAGACACTTGGTAAAGATATTTGCACAACAGTATCGTCAGTTATTAGAGAAGTCTAAGTTTAAACTGCAGTGAGTGTACCCAAGGTGCCAGCGTTAGGATGACTGAGTCCCGCATTTGAGCACTTGCATTTGATTCTTCTCTCTGGTTCCTGATTCCAGCTTCCTGCTAATATAGTTCTTCTGCCTTTCTTTGGTTGAGTAACTGGGGTTCCTGCCACCTACATGGGAGATCTGGGTTGAATTCCCAGCTGTCAATTCCAGCTTCAGCCCAATGCTGGTCTTGGTGGCATTTGGTGAGAGAACTGATTGACTCTCTAGTAACTATTTTTAAATACTAAAAAAACATATAGAGATTCCACTATTTATCTACTGGCAGAAGAGCTACATTAAAAAAAGTTTTATTTTTTAACTTATTTGAAAGAACGAGAGAGAGAGAGAGAGAGAGAGAGAGAGAGAGAGAGAGAAAGAAAGAGATTGATTGATTGACCTTCCATCTGCTGGTTCACTTCCCCAAATGCTGATAACAGCCAGGGTTGGGCCAGGACTATGCCAAGGACATAGGTCTCAATGTGTGGGTCTCCTACATGGGTGGCAGAGACCAGAATACTTGAGTTACCATCGGCTACCTCCCAGGGTGCACATTAGCTGGAAGCAGAGTAGCTGGGACTCAAACTTGGCACTCTGATACGGGATGTAGGCATCCCAAGTGGTATCTTATTTATCTATTTATTTATTTATTTATTTATTTGACATGTAGAGTTAGACAGTGAGAGGGAGAGACATAGAGAAAGGTCTTCCTTCCATTGGTTCACCTCCCAATCACCCCCCAAATGGCCGCTACCGCCGGAGCTGCGCCGAACTGAAGCCAGGAGCCAGGTGCTTCCTCCTGGTCTCCCATGCGGGTGCAGGGTCCAAGCACTTGGGCCATCCTCCACTGCCTTCCCGGGCCACAGCAGAGAGCTAGATTGGAAGAGCAGCAGCTGGGACTAGAACCTGGTGCCCATATGGGATGCCGGTGCCACAGGTGGAGGATTAGCCAAGTAAGCCATGGTGCTGGCCCCCCAAGTGGTATCTTAATGCTGTGCCACAATGTCCAGTTTCTAAATGTTTGTTAAAAAAGTTGAAATCTGAGGACTGGGACAACACATGTTGCAAGTGCCACTCTCGAACATTGTTGGTGAGAGTGCAGACTGCAGCAGCTACTTGGCAAACAGTTTAGCTGTGTGTTAAACAGTTCAATATACACTTAGTAGGTAATGAACTGTCCTACCCCTAGATCTTTACACCAAAGAAATGAAGACACATATCCACTCACAGACCTCCATGTGAGTGCTGTTAGTGGCTTTATTTATAATTGCAAAAAGTTGGAAAACACAGTTCTATAAGCTGATGAAATGGATAAACTGGTGTAACTACACAATTGGAATATTACTCAGCAATAGGTAGAGGCAGCAACATGAATAGTAGTTTAATCTCTAAAGGATTATGCTGAGTAAAGGAGCCAGACACAAGAGGCTACACTTACTACATGATTTTGCTTATAAGACACTGTGGAAGGAAAAACTACAAGAATAGAAACAGGATGAGTGGTTTGCAGGGCCTGGGTCTGGGGATGGGAGGAGACGATTGATTGGAAAGGACCATGAGGGACCTTTTTGGGTTGATAGAAATGTTCTACATCAGGAATTTGGTGGTGGTTACATAACCACGTGTTTGCCAAAACTCAGCAAACTTTACAGTGTGAATTGAAATACATAAAAATTATACCTCCATAAGCCTGACTTAAGAAAACAAGTCTACAGACTTACATGGAAATAAACCTAAGAAAAAGATAACTTACAGGTTTTCCAATTGAAGAGTCATCATGAGGATGTTCTCAACTGTGGTAAGTGGTACTTGTGTTGTTCCCAAGTCTCTGAAGGAGAAAGCCCAAACATTCATGGTATGGACCTCAATAAAAAGATCTGTCTTTAAAAAGGTTGTTTCAGGAAGATGTGGTTACATCAGTTTTGGCTTCTCTATAAAGCAAGACAGCTCAAGAGTTTGTCATGGAGACAGTTCCAGAAAGCCCTGGTTGAAATGACTTTACTATTTGCATCATCAGATTAATGACCTTGGCATTGAAGAGTGGAACCTACACCTTTTTCTGCCATTGTCTTATTTTTCATTTTATACTACATTGACCTCTTTTAATTCTTATTTTTTTCTTTAAAAAATTTACATCTATACCTCTTTGCTTGGGATAGATGGTATTCCTAACATGTATTTGCATGTAACACTGTCTCCCTCTGCCAGCTGTCTTTCCCATGATAAATTCTTTCTCAGTTCTTGCCTCAGTCAATAACTTTTTTTCAGTAACCTATTTTTTTTTCAGTAACCTAATTTAAAATCATGACTTTTTAGCCTCAATCTCAAATATTTAATGTTTGATGAAAATAAAAAAGGATTAGTTTAATACTTACAGATATTTTAATGCTGGCAGTTTAAAAAGATACGAATCTTCAACGTTTTTCAGAGGATTACGATTGAGATTTCTGAAAAATGCAATGGAATTAAAGTTATTGGCCTTTCAATAAGCACAAGATTGTATGAGAAATTATATTCTTTTTTGTGTAGACATTTTAGGCTTAAAATTACTTTCTGTGTACTTATAAATCACCCTTAGAATTCAAAAAGCACTTGTTCTTTGGGAACTACCTATGTCTCTTAGAGGATGAATGGAGAAGAGAAAGAGAAAAGATACAAAAAAATGCATAATAAACAAAAAGTATGCAAAAGAACTTTTTAGGTGAAAAGCCCTAATTAGAAGTGGAGCCAGTGTTTTGCCTAGCAATTAACACCCAGATTGGGATACCTACGTCTCAAATCAGATGCCTGGGTTTGATTCCCAGTTCCAGCTTCTAATTGCAACTTCCTGTTAATGCAGACCCTGGGAGGCAGTGGTGATGGCTCAATTGGTTGATTCTTTGCTGCCTACTTGGAGACGTGGACTGGTTTCTGGTTTCCAGCTTCAGCCTGGGCCTGGCCTAGCCTCGCCCGAGCCATTGCAGGTATTTGGGAAGTGAACTAGTGGACGGGAGCTGTCTGTGTCTTAAAAAAGAAAGATGTATAGAAGTGACCACACTGATAGGGAAGCCCTTTTTTGTGTAGGAAACACTAATCCTGTGTTCTCCATAATTCAAGGTGCTTGCCTTTCATCTTTAGAAATTTTAAACAAGCCATGACTTAATTCATTTAGTTGATGGAAAAAGAACCCACGTCAAAGCCATACTCTTGTCACATTCTTCCACTGGTGTTCTCATTTCGCATCACACATCATCACATCACATCACATCACACCACATCATCACGTCACATCACATCACATCACATCACATCACATCACATCATCACGTCACATCACATCACACTGATCATCACATCACATCACGTCACATTGCATCACATCACATCACAGTCTTTGTTACGTTGCGTGTTGGCCTGTCAGTCTCCTGGCCTGTTAGCCCCTTGAGGGCAGGGAACATATGTTATTGTCTTTGTTATGCCTGTGTGTGGCATAGTGCCTGAAATTTACTGCATGGTTAATAAATATTTGTTGAGTAAAGAAATCACATTTTGTTTCCATACCAATACAATGAATAAATTCGTGTTGTGGGAAATTTCATTCCTAAATGCTGTAATAGATTTTTAAAGTTTTTAAAGCAAGCAAACAAAAACAAAAACAGGTAAAAAAAACTGCCTTTAGTTTAACTCTACTCAAAAACGTACTGTACTGTTACAGACTGTGAAAATAATAATTCTTACAGATGATATTGATTGGGCTGCCAAGCATCTGTGTTCAGCATTCAACACTGGATGTTCCCAGTAACCTCTGTGATAGGTATTGTACCCCAGTAGCCTATTGTGATATATATTGTGCTGAGTCACAGAGGCTGTGTAACTTGTTGTAGGTCACTGCACTTGTAAGAAGCAAAGCTGGAGCTGGAGCTCAGTCCTGCCCCAGACTGTGTCTAATATGTGTGCAGAAAAGGGTCCAAATATTTGTCACTTTAATCTGAAGCTTGAGATGACTAAATATAGAAGTACTTTGAAAATTTCATCAACCTTCTCAGGATAGCGCTCATGAAAATTAGTTTCTCTTTTTATTCCTTTTCCCTAATCTTATCCCACGATTAGATATTTAGCTCAGAGTCATTGAGACTAGAGATTTAAAAGCATGTTGTAGGTGACATCAGTGGAAACCTATGTAAACAGTGGAGTGAGAACATTTGAAAATGTATCCCTTCATAAAGGGAACAACAAAATGGTAAAAGTGGTCAGAATCAAGTTTTTGATAATTCTGGAAATTTAACCAAAGGCTTGCAGCCACCTGTGGGGCATTTACTCAAGAAAATTGGCTGACTTTCTCTAAGAATAGTGAGATTTGTGTGGGTTTTGTGTATTTAACTTGCCCTAGACAGTTCCTCCCTGGCAAGCTCAGTGGTAGCCTTAAAAATAGGCTTGGCAGCTTATGACAAGAGCCTCGGGTGATAACTGACGTCATAAATAAGAGTGTCAATTGTTAAATCAACAACAGGAGTCACTGTGCACTTACTCCCCATGTAGGATCTCTGTCCTTAATGTGTGGTACTATGTGAATTAATGGTATAACTAGTACTCAAACAATACTTTATACTTTGTGTTTCTGTGTGGGTGCGAACTGCTGAAATCTTTACTTAGTATATACTAAGTTGATCTTCTGTATATAAAGAGAATTGAGAATGAATCTTGATGAAGAATGGGATGAGAAAGGGAATGGGAGATGGGATGACTGCAGGTGGGAGGGAGGTTATGGGGGGAAAAAGCCACTATAATCCAGAAGTTGTACATTGGAAATGTATATTTATTAAATAAAAGTTAAAAAAAAGAAACATCTGCTTTAGGAATAGACTGATGTCTTAGCAACATTTGGGTTTAGGTTTTTGGATTGTGGATTAATTTTATTTTTGATTTGTTGCTTCTCAAAATTTTTTAAAATTATGAGATGTATTACTTGCATACTCAAAGTCATATGTAACCATGTGAATGTTGGATAATGTTTGAACTTTGTCTAAGTTATTTTGTCTACATTTGAACCAAATCAGGAATTATAATAAGAAAAGAGAAGTATGTGTAAAATGAGCAACAACAACAAAAAAACCTCAAACTCTCCAAAAAAAAATAGCCTGTATGCCCAGTATCAGAGAGAGTGAGGGAGAGGGATAGAGGGATAGAGGGACAGAGGGACAGAGGGAGGGAAGGAGGGAGGGAGGGGGAGAGAGAGAGAGAGAGAGAGAGAGAGAGAGAGAGAGAGAGAGAATGAAAATGAATGGAGATGAGGGCCGGCGCCGTGGCTCACTAGGCTAATCCTCCGCCTAGCGGCGCCGGCACACCGGGTTCTAGTCCCGGTCGGGGCGCCAGATTCTGTCCAGGTTGCCCCTCTTCCAGGCCAGCTCTCTGCTGTGGCCAGGGAGTGCAGTGGAGGATGGCCCAGGTGCTTGGGCCCTGCACCCCATGAGAGACCAGGAAAAGCACCTGGCTCCTGGCTCCTGCCACCGGATCAGCGCGGTGCGCCGGCCGCAGTGCGCTGGCCGCGGCGGCCATTGGAGGGTGAACCAACGGCAAAGGAAGACCTTTCTCTCTGTCTCTCTCTCTCACTGTCCACTCTGCCTGTAAAAAAAAAAAGAAAGAAAAAAAAAGAAAATGAATGGAGATGAGCATGCAGAATGAAGCTGAGCCTCTCCAAAGTGCATCCCAGTGAGCTGTCAGAATCTTGGGCCATCTTCCACTGCTTTCCCAGGCCATAGCAGAGAGCTGGATTGGAAGTGGAGCATCCAGGTCTCAAACCGGCACCTATATGGGATGCTGGCGCTTCAGGCCAGGGCTTTAATCTGCTGTGCCACAGCACCAGCCGTGTCTCTGACTTTCAAATAAATGAATAAATCTTAAAGAAAAAAGTAAAAGAACAAAAAAACCCTAAAGCCAATGAAGAGAATACTTTAAGAGAAGCATACGGTGCAGAGGAAGAATTACCTTAAGAGAAAAGAAGACCTCTTGCCACACAGATGAGAATATGGTGCAGATGAAAAGATTATGAGAAGAAAAGTGTAATAGTTGCAGGAAGTGACAATGTGAAAACTTGTGAACCCTTACAAAACACCCCCAAAGGGCAGACCTGAGTTGTTCTCTTCATCTGTAAGGTTTATGCCTCTCTCTGAGTTTGGGGAGATGCTGTTTGGATTCCAGGACACACCACAGAGGGAGGACTGTGCCAGCAGTGTGCAAATGCAGGTGTATCCACAGCTTGCCTGAAGGAGGCTATGCCCATGGCTGACCTTCAGTGTACGACCACACCCAGCTCACCTACAGTGTCAACAGTGGGGCAAATATCTGAGGAGGGAGAAAGCCTGGACTCTCCTCCTAGTCACCCACAGTGCTTGTGAGTAACAGACGAGTGAGCATGTGGATGTGCTCTGTCTGGATAAGGGAGCCCCTCTCTACACTCTAGAGTCCTTCCACTACTAAACTATGAAACTTGTTTTGTGAGGACCAATGAAGTGACTAAAACAATTTTTAGAAAGAAGCCAATGAGTTAAGACTTAATGTACATGTGTGGGGAGCAACTCGGACTAGACTAAGTTACTGGAATTAAGACTTATTCTATGCATCTGCTCTCCCACAATATGGCGCTGGGAGAGGAGCAAACAGCTTCTACCCAGCTGCCTTTCACCAACTTGACAAGCTGCAGGAGCTGCTCCTGATTGGAGGAGAGCAGCGTACTCGGCGTGTGGGTAGCAGAGTTGGGATTGGTGGAAGAGGACTATAAAGGAGGAGAGAGACAACATGCACCAGGAACATCTATCTGAAGGAACACCTGTGCAGCCCCCGAGAGAGCCGGCCGGTGGTGTGCCGCTCCCCCGCAGAAGTGGGGAAAGCGGCAGGGGGAACCGCCCTTCCACGGAGGTGGAAGGGACGGTAGCCAACCCGGGAAGAACCAGCAGCAAACCTGGGGAGGGCCGAGCAGACGAAAGAACAATGCAGGGTCCTGTGTCGTTCCTCCACGAAGAGGGGGAGCGACATAATGGTGCCGTGACTCGGATAGGAAACCTAGGAGGGAAGAAGAGGGAAGAAACGGGAAGAAGTGGGAAAATACCGGAGAGAGAGACTAGCAAAGAACCTAGGGAAAAGCCGGATGGAAAAGGTGCCGGAAGAAGCTATTGAAAGCCTAGGCATAGACTCGGATACGGACTGTGGGAAAGAAGTTAGGATTTAAAGTGAAAGCAAGAAGAAACTTAGACTCAGATACGGACTGCAGGTTGAAAGCGAAAGTGAAACCTAGAAGAAACTTAGACTCGGATACGGACTGTGGGGAAAAGCCAGGAGAAATGAGAGGGGATTGTTGTTGGAAGAAAAGTTAGGAAACATACCGGGTAGAGAAAAATGTTAGGGAGGATGAAGCCGCGGGGGGGCAGGCTGAAGCGGAGACGTAAGCTAGCTTGGAATTCTTCAAGTCAGCCCGGGGAGCAAAAGGCGAAAATCTGGAACCAGAGGCAGAGACGTGGGCCGCCAGGTTGGAATCCGTCAGATTAGCCCGGGGAGCAAAAGACGGGAAGCCAAACTGGGGGGCGCAGACGTGAGCTAGGTTGAATTCACCAGGTTAGCCCGGGGAACTTGGACTGAATGCCAGTGGCGGAAACGTGAGCTGGGCTGTGTGACTCGCGGAAGCCGCCACGCGCAGAGAGAGCGCGCGGGGCACAAACGGGGAGAGCGCACGGGGTGCGAATAGAAGCCGGTAAGCTGCGCAGAGCCGGGAAGCCACCGCAGGGCGGGCCCCGGGAAGCCGCGCAGAGCCGGGAAGCCGCCGCGGGGGAGGCGCCAAGAAGCAGCCTCGGGGCGGGCGCCGGGAAACCGCGGGGATAAGAGAAACAAGTTTAGAAGTAAAATGAGAGAAATAGGAATGCTGGCAGATAGAAGTAAAATAGGAGAAATAGGAATGCCCGGAGGTAGAGAAATAGAGAAAAATAAGGCCTCCCCACAACACGGCAATGAGAGAGCTTGGATTCGGTCTGCCTGATTAGTAAGACGATAAGCACCTGCAGGCAGCTAGCAGCTTATGCGCTGCAGGTCACCGAAGACAGGCACGAATTAACATCAATAAGTCTCCCCACAATACGGCAATGAGAAGGCTTGGATTCGGTTTGCCTGATTGGTAGGGCTTGTAAGCACCTGCAGGCAGTTCTAGCAGAGCAGAGCATGCGCTGCAGGGCACCGAACACAGGCACGCATCAGCGCCTAAAAACCTCCTCACAACATGGCGAAGAGAGGACCCAGATTCAGTTTGCCTGATTGGTAGGGCTTGTAAGCACCTGTGGGCAACTCTAGCAAGCAGAGCAGTGTGTGTGCTGCGGGGCACCAAAGACAGGCGCGTATCAACGCCAAAAATAAAAAGAAAGGGGGATCTGTGGGGAGCAACTGGGAGCAACTCGGACTAGACTAAGTTACTGGAATTAAGACTTATTCTATGCATCTGCTCTCCCACAATATGGTGCTGGGAGAGGAGCAAACAGCTTCTACCCAGCTGCCTTTCACCAACTTGACAAGCTGCAGGAGCTGCTCCTGATTGGAGGAGAGCAGCGTACTCGGCGTGTGGGTAGCAGAGTTGGGATTGGTGGAAGAGGACTATAAAGGAGGAGAGAGACAACATGCACCAGGAACATCTATCTGAAGGAACACCTGTGCAGCCCCCGAGAGAGCCAGCCGGCGGTGTGCCGCTCCCCCGCAGAAGTGGGGAAAGCGGCAGGGGGAACCGCCCTTCCACGGAGGTGGAAGGGACGGTAGCCAACCTGGGAAGAACCAGCAGCAAACCTGGGGAGGGCCGAGCAGACGAAAGAACAGCGCAGGGTCCTGTGTCGTTCCTCCACGAAGAGGGGGAGCGACATAAATGAATGAAGCAGAAGAAATAAAGTATACTTAATGTTTAGAATTATCAATTACTGCTGATTTTCCATAATATATTTCATTTCTGATTTCACTGAAAGATTTGATGAGTATTACTATTCAAAGAATGTTATGTCACTGGTAAGCTCTTGGCATGTCTTTGAGGTAGATTTCATATTCACAATAGATTGATCCTACCACACTGCTGTTTTACACAGAGACTTCATTCAGAAGAATGTTTACTGGGCTGCATGTAGTACATGCAAAGTAAGGGTGAATGCAGATTTTGCTGAGCATGAGCCTAACCTAATTTGGGGAATCCCTTATAATGAAACATGCAGAATTATGAATATAAAAATTGCTCCAGCCCCTCCCAGGACCTTGGAAGGGGCACGTGCAAGCGTAAAGCCTTGAAGCTTAGGCTCCAGTTCATGATGAATCCAGCTCAGCTGGCACTCTTTTCTGGACTCTGTAATGCAGTGAACAGCATTGTTTTCACTTTAAAAACCCTCATCTTTGGTCATAAGATCACTGGTGTCTTCCTGGGGCAACGGGGATAGCAAAAGTTTCCTTGAAGCAGATTTGTCTAATAAAAGAATATGTCCCCAAATAAAGGAGACCCGCTCCCAACACACACTTGGTGTATTACAGCCATTGTGCCAATTTTTGAAGCAACCATGAGTTAGATATGTTCAGATCGCATGATAAGAGGATTAGTTTCCAATACCAGCTAGCTCTGGTTTTTGCATCACCATGAAGCAAATGCTTTTTTTCTTTGGCTTAAGATGGACACAGAAACTTGAGATAAATGAACTGGTGCCTCATGCACTGTACGCCATCCCTAGCTCTGCTCCTACTTTTTCAGCTCAACTCTCTGGCCTTGCTGCACAGATGCTAGCATGGCTGTCACTCATTTTCCCATCAATGTCCAACTTCCCCCTGCTGGCATGAAAGTCTCTGGAGACAAAGCTTCTGTCCTGTTCCAGTTTGTACCCCCAGCACTTAATACAGCACCTGGCACTCGGTGGGCCTGGCACTCAGTGAATGTTCTTAAATGAATTCATTACTTTTCATCCACTGTGATTCCACAGATTTTCTCCCTGTGTTGTCTACAGAAAGCTGTACTGGAACTCGGCCCCTTAGGAGGGAATCTAATGGAATGATATATGTTGAGGCCATTTTTACTGATGCTACCAAAACCACTTGGTGTTGGGGCTCCAGGAACCAGCTCCCGGTGTGTGGGTGAAGTAAAAACAGACTCTCAGTGTTCTTCCTCAAGATCTGCAGGCACTGTTGGTCCATCCCCAACACATCCTAAAACCTTCCCTCATAACCAGAATGAATTGTGTTTGGCTGGGATTCTGAACCACAGAACAGGTGGATAGTCTTTCAACATCAGGTTTAGTGGAGAATCTGTATCTTGAATCTAAAATTCCCTTGGGCCATTGAACATCACAGAATTGTTGAGTTGAAAGTGAATAAAACTCACTTTCTGTTGCAGTTTAGTCAGGACAAAATATGTGGGATTAGGCTAGAGCAGTGTATTTTCTTATTTTTTTAACACTACAGTTTAACATATATGCCACTTCTTCCTATTTCAAAAGTTATTAGTATCCACAGATAATTTATAAATTGAGAGCTAAATACATTTTGGAAAAAGCTTATGATCTGGGTGGGTGATGGGGAGAGATGTGACCTTTGGCTGGGTCCCAGGAATTATTTTTGCATTAGGATTTAAAAGCAGGTAACCCTGAGAAAGCACCAGAACCTTTTTCTCCCAGAGTACTTTGTGTTAGATTTTTGGAAAAAAAATGGAAATGAAGACCTTCTTTGCAGAGTTTATATACAGGGCTTAATACCTAGATAAGCATAACTATATACCATTTTTATACACAAATGGTTTTTAAATATGTATTCATCATCTATTGCACTTACACATTGTGCAAAAACTGCATTCCATGCCACGCCTGAAATGTCCCAAAGCTCAGTTCTGTCAGTAAATTGCAACCAAGATTTCTACAAAAAAAGACACGAGTGAAAGAGAATGAAGAAGAAAAAAAGAAATATTTTCAGAATACTCTTCTTTCAGGAGTGATTCTAATTTTTATAGATGAAACAATACTTCCACATTTTATCTACACACTAAAGAATTTACTGGTACTGGAAGATTTGGTTTCTGAATTATACTTGCACATTTACATTAAATTTCATCATATTATTTTCATATTACATGACATACTTGTACTGTGTGATCTTTACTTCTCTGGAACAGAGTTTCACAACTTGAATGCTATTGACATTTTGGACTCGATAATGCTTTTCTTGTGGAGGTTTGTCCTGTACATAGTAAGTGGCTTAACAGCAGGCTGGGCTTAGCTCACGCAGTGTCAGCAGCACGTGCAGGGCTGCAAGCTGTTACCTGAATGCAAAATCATGTTGGCTGAGAAGCCCTGCTCTGTGGGATTCACTCTGACTTTTGTACCTGATAGTATTTTTGCTAGAGAGGAAAAGGACCTGTTACAGAATTTTAGCAACCTTCTACTACAAATGTAAAGTAGAATCTTAACCCTATTTCAAGGTGAACAGTGAAGATTTATTAAAATTCCAAATGTGATGAAATTGTAACTTACATAGACTGCAAAAAAGGGAGTGACTCAAATGCACGTCTTTCGATAAACTCTATTTTATTGCAGGATAAATCTCTAGGAAAAGGAAAACATTGCCTTGGTTAGCTATTACCTATATAGTCAGTGGGGATAATAAAATTTGCATTTGATAATGTTGGATATGCAGTTTTTACCTAAACTGTAAAGCTTTGGACTTGTATTTGACCCTCTGGAGATACTACCCCTTCTTACAACCTCTCCTAATAGTCTCACTGTTAGAACCTTCATCAATGACATACACAACTATAGATCTTGATAGATTGTGGTGGTAAACTTTCCTGAGTGCAGAATTGATTAGATGAACTTTCATAGTCTTCATCCATTTGAAACAAGGAGCAAAGCTGTCATCTCCATTTTTAATGTCTAATATTCCAAAGAATTCTCACATTTTCACATCTTTCCTGGTTTAGTCCTAGTTTTCTAACTTCATTCAATACCAGAAAAAAAGATGCCCTTTTGAATCATTTGAAATGAAATTGGTTCTCTAATTAATTCATTATTTTGAACTGATTCAGAATTACACTTTCTGTCATACTAAAGGAAATTTATTTGTTGCTTGTTGCTTGATAGTCCATGAAAGCCATGATAGAACCGTCAGAAAACAGCATGACACTGGATTCCCACTTGAAAACACTCTTGGTGGTAGAGGACTCTTACTTCCACTGATTACAATTTGACCCTCACTTTTCACCTGCAACTCATCTGTTGGTGGCTCCATCTCTAGAATCTCCTTCTCTCACCTGTCCCACGCGCAGTCACCAGTGGGACTTGCCCTAAGTGACTCTCCGAGGCCAATATCACTAGCTGCTTACAGAAGAGGCAGATTCTCAGCCCTGTTCTAGACCGACTCAGGCAGTTACTGTGGGGGTAGGGTTCAGAGCCCCAGGTAACTGTGGTGCAAGCTCAAGTCTGTTTTAGAGCACTGCTGTGACAGCATGGTTCCCCGTGGTGACTCTTGCTCAGCATTCAAAGGCCTGGAAGACCTGGCTTCACCCTCCAGCTTTCCCTGCATCTCTGTGCCTCAGAAGCTTCCATGTTTTCCCTTTCTCCCACGATATTCTCTCCAAGACGTCTGATGATGCCCACTGCCCCCTTGGAAGTCCTGTTCAACTGGCATTGCTCCCTGGTTCCATCGTCCCTGACCCAGCCCAAAGTCTTCTCCCTCGTCTGGACTCTATATCCATTTCTTTTGATATCGTTACTTGTGCCTTCCATTTCCCCAGAGCATAAACTTCTTGAAAGCATGGATTCGGCCTTGCTCATCTACATTGCCCACTATGTTTAAAACTGACTCATGGAAATAGACTCAGGTGTTTATTAAATGAAGGAATGGTTGAGTAGGTAGAAGAAGGAAAAGTGAATTTTTAAAAAGCAGTGTGGTTTTATTATTCCCTGGTCCCTCTGCAGCACTCTGTCAGCTACATAGTGCTTATTGGGTATTGGTTTGAGCTTGTGTATTTGTTTCCCCTGCAAGATTGTGAGCTCTTGGGAAGGTGGGATCCTGTCTTACTCATTTATGTGTCTCCAGTACTAGGCAAAGTGTTTGGCTTTCTCTTTCAGCTTTAGACAATTGATTGGCATTTTGAAAATGAAGTGAATACATATGCTAGCATAAACTAATTAGGCTACAAAGGATTTTCCAGCAGAAACAATGAAGGGCCTATTCTACCAGCAGTAGTCTCATTTGTTTTTCTCCAAACCATGTTTGCAAGGTTCCGGAGCCCAGATGGGAAAGGTGCTCAAGAGGAACCATGCAGATGTGGTTGTCCCCGTATGGCCTAGAAGTTCTGATCATCATTCAAAGGAGTGTTGTGAGTATCACATGCTATGTTCCTTAAGCCTTGTACTTTTGAGACAAGAATCTATTTGCTGAAGAGGCCCAGTAATTAGCCTAATAAGGATTAATGATGTACACTTCCCAATACTATGTAGCTATTGTTTTAATTATCTATTTCCAACATGGGTATAATAGTTCCTTAATGGAAATCATTAATGCCAAATCTGTTCTCTTGGTAGCTTAGTATTCTTGATAATATTGTTTATATAATTTACCTGTTTAGCAAGTCACTTAATGGCTAAAGGTTAACTTATTCAAGATTAGATCATCTAACAACTTTCAGTTGATGGCATTCAAATTAATGTTGTTGGTTTATGTTTTCTTCCCTTTGTTGTATTAAACCAACTTGTTCAAACCTTGTTTGTAAAGGCCAGATGATAAATGTTTGAGACTTGGTCGGCCACATATTGTCTCTGTTGTATTTTCTTGTTTCTTTGTTTCTCTTTACAGTCCTTTATAAATATAAAACTCATTCTTAACTTAGGACCTGTATGAAGACAGACCTTGGATCCAATTTCATCCATTGCTTGTAAATTAAATACAAATATAATCCGCGGCTCACTAGGCTAATCCTCCGCCTTGCGGCGCCGGCACACCGGGTTCTAGTCCTGGCCTGGGCGCCGGATTCTGTCCTGGTTGCCCCTCCTCCAGGCCATCTCTGCTGTGGCCAGGGAGTGCAGTGGAGGATGGCCCAGGTACTTGAGCCCTGCACCCCATGGGAGACCAGGAGAAGCACCTGGCTCCTGCCATCGGATCAGCGCGGTGCTCCGGCCGCAGCGCACTGGCCGCGGCGGCCATTGGAGGGTGAACCAATGGCAAAGGAAGACCTTGCTCTCTGTCTCTCTCTCTCTCTCTCACTGTCCACTCTGCCTGTCAAAAAAAAAAAAAAAACCACAAAGCACATAGTAGGTATTCCATGTTAGAGATATGAGACCCTACAGTGTAGACTTCCAGAAGAAACCTTGGAGATTATCCAGCTGGGACCCATATTTGTTTTCTAGATAATGTAACTAAAATCTCATAAATAAGTATGATTAACTGACTTACAAGTGTTGGAGGGACAGCAGGCCTTCAAATGAGTCCTTATGTAATTCAGTCAAGTCATTTTCACTGAGGATTCTGGAAAATGAAAGAGGTACTTCTGAATCAAAATGACAACTGCAGCTGTTTGCTTCATAGGACTAACTCTGTATGTAGAGGAAACTTTGGTAATGGTGCTGTTTAAATACCCAGATTCTAATTTACTTCTAGGGTGGCAATGTCTGTTGTATTTTAATTTAAACCATTTTTCCCACTCTCCCTTTTTTGTCCATCTCTATACACCTATCCGTCCTTCCCACCAAATCATAAATGTAATGTCTGCTCTGTAGGTCACAATGTCCCTGTTAGAACCTAACACTGGGAGGCACCAAGATTGGCAGAACTGCCATTTCCTTCTGTTTTTTCCCCAAGCCCTACTACCGAAGCCCCATGTTTGAGGCATGCCGGGGCTACAAGTTAAGGTTGACCAGGGAGGCAGTAATGATGGCTGAGTATTTAAATCCCTGCCATCTATGTAGGAGAACAAGACTGAGTTTGAGGTTCCTGAGTTTGACTGACCCAGTCTCACCACTACAGGCATCTGGGGAGTGAACAGTGTATGATAGCATGCTGCCTTTGCCTCTCAAATAAGAAAAAATTAAATTTTCTTCCCCTTCCCTTTATCCCTTAGCCTTTCCAACTCCCGTCTTCACTCTTCAGAGGAAACTAGTGTTATTTACTTTTGTGTCAGATGACTCTGATTTTTCCTTTTTCCAAAGATTTATTTATTTATTTGAAAGTCAGAGTTACACACAGAGAGAAGGAGAGGGGAGAAGGGAGAGGGGAGAGGGGAGAGGAAGGTCTTCCATCCGCTGGTTCACTCCCCAATTGGCCACAAAGGCTGGAGCTGTGCTAATGAGGAGCCAGGAGCTTCCTCCAGGTCTTCCCATGTGGGTGCAGGGGCCCAAGGACTTGGGCCATCTTCCACTGCTTTCCCAGGCCATAGCAAAGAGCTGGATCGGAAGTGGAGCAGCTGAGACTCGAACCGGCACCCATATGGGATGCTGGCACTGTGGGTGGTGGCTTTACCTGCTATGCCACAGTGCCAGCCCTGACTTTGATTTTTCTTACAAGTTTGGGACATCTTTAAATGAAGCATAACCAAAATATATACAAACTGTGTGTATTGCATTTAAGAAACATCATAAATTAAAAGTCACAACTGCCTGATTCTAGCATTTTCCCATCAGAAATGAGATAGTAGGCTAAGGGGAAACTTTTATCTTTTTTAAAAAAGATTTTATTTATTTGTTTCAGAGTTATAATTACAGATGGAGAGAAGGAGAGACAGAAAGGTCTTCTCTCCACTGGTTCACTCCCCAAATGGCTGCAATGGCTGTAGCTGGGCCAATTGGAAGCCAGGAGCCAGGATCCATGAGCCTCTTTGGGGTCTCCTACATGGGTGCACAGACCTAAGTGCTTGGGCCATCCTCTACTGCATTCTCAGGCCATAGCAGAGAGTTGGATTTAAAGTGGAGCAGCTGGGACTAGAACTGGTGCCCGTACAGGATACCAGCGCCGCAAGTAGCAGCTTAGCCCACTGCACTACTGCAGCACTGCACAGGCCCTGGGAAAATTTATCTTAAAGTGATCATAACCCTTCTCCTTTGTCTGTTATATGTCTTGTTTGTATTCAGAAATAATTTATGATGTCTGTACAAGTTGTCCCAGTGATATAACACGCAAACTGTCGTGAAAAATGTCAATTAATTCCTTTTTTTTATTATGTTACACTCAGCACTTCAAAATTTCTAGTTCACTGGCCTAGGTGACATGATAGATTTTTATTTTTAGTTAATTACTTTGAATGTTAAGTATTTTCCCCCAAAATTGGGAGTCTAAACTGATTCCTTTCAAAAATCAGTAAGGAAAAGATAATTCAACAAATGGACAGTGGACAAAACCTCAACGAAACATAGATGTTCAATAAGTATATAAAGACATTTAAATTTATGAGTAATCAGAGAAATCCAGATTCAGCTGGGAACCCTTTTATTTGCCAGTCACATTAGCAAAAAGACAAAGAGCATCCCGAGGTGAAAAGGTGAAGGGAAGAGTCAGTGTTGGGGCATAGCAGGCTAAGCCGTCACTTGAGAAGCGTAAATTCCATATTGGAGAGCCTGGTTAAAGTCTTGGGCCCTCTGCTTCTGAGCCAGATGCCTGCTAGTGCACCTAGGAGGCAGCAGATGATGGCCCAAGTGCTTGATTCCTCGTCATCCCTGTGGGAGACCCAGAATCAAGTATTAGATCTTAGCTTTGGCCTGGCCCAGCCATGGCTGTTTTGGGCATTTGGGGAATAAAGCAGTGGATGGAAGATTCTCTCTTTCTCTCACTCTCTCATTTGCTCTCGCTCCATCTCCCCCTCCCCCCACTCCCATAGTTCAAGTAAACAAATACATCTTTTTAAAAAGGATGAAGGGAAATGAATGTTCTTATATTCTGTTAGCTGGAGTGTAAGTAAGTGTGCACAGCTTTTCTGAGGGCAATTAAAATTTCCTATTTCCGTAGTCTTCATCCATTTTCATTCTTTTTTTTTTTTTGAGATTTATTTATTTATTTGAAAGTCAAGTTACACACAGAGAGAAGGAGAGGCAGAGAGAGAGAGAGGCAGAGAGAGAGAGAGAGGTCTTCAATCCACTGGCTCACTCCCCAGTTGGCCACAATGGCCAGAGCTGTGCTGATCCGAAGCCAGGAGCCAGGAGCCAGGAGCTTCTTCAAGGTCTCCCACATGGGTGCGGGGTCCCAAGCACTTGGGCCATCTTCCACTGCTTTCCCAGGCCATATCAGAGATCTGGATCAGAAGTGGAGCAGCCAGGACTCAAACCAGCGCCCATATGGGATGCTGGCATGGCTGGTGGAGGCTTTTCCCACTATGCCACAATGCTAGCTGCCCCATTTTCTTTCTAGACTTCTATTTTGCAAAATGCTTGTCCATGTTCACAAGTGTGCACAAGGATTTTCCTTGCAGCAATACATGAGAAGTGGACATAATCGAAAATCCATCAATAGAGGGATTATTAAGTAAACTGTGAAATGGCCATCCATACTATAGAATATCATGCAGGAGTTAAATGAATAGGGTAACTGACTGAGTACTAGGAGGGAAAGAAATCCAGAAGAAACCATGAAGTGAAAGAACCAAGTTGCAGGATGTTACTATTTAGGTTAAAAAAAGAAAGAAACCACACAACACAACTATTATGCTCTATGTAAATATGTTTGTAGGTAATTTTTTGGAAGGATATATGCCAAACTCAGAGCAGTAATTATTACCTCATAGGTAGGGAGTTAGGACACAATGAAGGTCTTCACTATCCCTATCACTTTTTATCTACTAAGAATGTAATGGTATTACTGATAAAATGCAAATAAATAGAAGTAGTTTCTTATTTCAAATTCTGTGCCTTGTTAAAACAACCATAGAATTATAATCAACAGATGTTGATTGTGACATGGAGAGGGAATACTTTTTCTGACATACTGACCTCAAAATAGTAGAACAAGAAAGCTCTTACAATGCAGTTAGTTTTGTGTATTCATGTTTGGGAGCGTGTACTCACAGTGTCTCAGCCCAGCGGTATGCTTTCCATACATTTTCATCAATGAAAGAAATCGAGTTTCCTTGGAAATTTCTGTAAAGGAACACAGTTCACATCCTTGAATGGGTTGGAAAAGAATGAACAGAATGAGGAAAAAAATCATGGCACCCTCATGGGGGAGTATTGAAATACAGAAATATTATCAGCTTTCTAATAAATACCAGTGCTTTTATGTTCCGTAGCTCTCTGCTTCCCAGTTTGCTCACTCAATAAATAATGAGGGGCCACTGACATAAACAATGAAGCATCCTCTCAGAAGCTTAACTTCGTCTCTGTCCAGTCTCTTTGACAGTAAAGACAGTCAATCACTTTGAATATTAAGTATTTTCACCAAAATAACTCAGGTGTCTACACTGACTTCTATAAATCAGTGAGAAAAGGATAAATTATTCAAGAAAAAATGGGCAAAATGTATTGTCACCAATAAGAATAATGAAAACCTATGCAGGTATACTAGTGCTTTGGCCAAGCGCCCTCTGCTGAAATCTTTCCAAGTACTGAATGGATACAGACAATTTAAAATCAGAGGGACTAATGTGCTGATGTGGAAAGCCTTTTGGAATACAGCATAGGGTAAAAGTGCCGATCACTGAGCCAGGAGCCAAGCATTACCTCCATAGGAAAAAAAAAAAAGAGAGGAGGTTGGAAGGAAAGACGCACACCTGGGTTACAGGTAATAGAGTGAGGACCAGGGGATGATGAGGGTGTGTGGGGGTTCATACTTTCACATTTTATCCTACATTCTGTGCACTTTTTAAAAAGTGGAAAGGTGCTCATAATCGATACTTGTTTACAAGAAGCTGTTAAATGACTTATATTTAGCTTCAACTTTGAATTGCTGTGAGTGCTTAGCTTTAACTCTGTCCTCACTCCTCAGCAACAATGAACCTATTTGTTTTAGGTACACATTTTCCTGGAAGCAGGAGCAGCAATAAAACAGATACCTGTATGCTCACCTGCCTGGTGGATATGTCCTCTCGGGTTACTTTATGCTCATCAATAAAAAGTGCCTAACACTGAACACATCTCCCACTAACGGGCTCTTCTTTCTGACTGCTGTGCTTCTGCCTTATAGACCACCATCATTCTCGCTGTCATCCAGGGAAAGACTGTGGAGTCACGCATTTTTATTTTCTGTTACAATCCATCACACAATTCTTTAAGCCAGCTTTACAGATGAGGATATTGAATCCAAGCTAAATAACTTGTCCAAAGTCACAAAGCTAATCACTGGGAGACCTGTGTTCAAAGCCAGGCAACCTGGCTCCAGAATCTATCCTTAAATCTGTTGTATCATCTCTAATAAGTCGGGATGAGGGCTGTGTTGAAGAGTGGGATTAAAGCAATGAGGTAATAACATGGTGAATGTCAATAAATAATGAATCAGGAAAAGCAGTAAGGGCAATCACATGAGACTGTAGAAGAGACAGAAGAGAATAAGAGAAGGAGGATCAGGAAAGCTCACAAGCAAAGTGGCCACTTGGGGGTGAACCAACGGAAAAAGGAAGACCTTTCTCTCTGTCTCTCACTGTCCTACTCTGTCTGCCAAAACACACACATACACACACACACAGTCAACATAAGGTGGGGACTTGAGGAGGGCTCAGAAGATCTTGGGTAAAAGCTGCTGAGACAGGCAGGCTGTAGGGAACCATGAGGAAGGGAGATTCTTACAATATGCTGAAGGTGCCATTGTAGCTGTTGGGCTCTGGTACAGGAACTCTGTGAAGCTTCTGCACTGGGCTGAGGCCAGTGCATGAAAGTGTCTCATCTTTGCAGGTGCAGAGCTCACAGACATTTATGGTGGCAGCCGCATTCAGGGGTTGATCTGTGACTTCAGTTAGGGTTGAGTGCTGAGTCTGAACCTGGCCTGGATGTAGATCTGTAGTCTTCTTCAGGGATGGAGAATGGCCAGCTTTTGCAGTGGGTACCAGAGTTATGGTTAGCTCCATCTTGGAAGGCTGAGCTATGACACTGGTGATGTTGGGTGCTGAGCTTGATGCTGACCTGCTGTTGGAACTGTCATCTCATTGTCCCCTGGGGACTGAGTTATGAGCTCCTTTAGTGGCTCTGTAGACTGAGTTAGGGTCATTTGCATGGTAGTAGAAGGTGTAGCCTCTGTAGTACGTTGTGGAGTTTGGGTAATTTCCAGGTCCAGAGGCTTGACTGTGACTTGAGGCAGGTTTGTATACTGAGTCTGAATCTGGACTGGAGGTGAAAATGTCACCTCAGGGTACATTGGATAAGGAGGAGGAGATATAGACTTGAAGGCTGTAGAATGTTCATCCTGTGTAGTGGGTACCTGAGTTATGGTTGACTCTAACTTCGAAGGTTCAGCTGTGCCACTGGGTGACATTGGATGCGGAGTTTGATCTTGACTTGGTTTTGGAACTACCATCTCATAATAAACTGGAGGCTGATAGACCACTTCATTATGTGGCCCTGGAGGCTGCCCTGAAGTCTCCTGCATGGTTGGGAGTGGTTCACCCTCCACAATGGATTCTGGAGTTAGGGTAAGTTCTACATCAAAAGGTTGAACTGTGACTTCTGTCAGGGTTGGATGCTGAGCCTGAACCTGGTCTGGTTGTGAAAGTACCTCCTCATGGAGCACGGGAGGTACTTTAGTCTTCTTCAGGGCTGTAGAATGTTCAGCCTTCCTGGTACGCTTTGCATTTATGGTAAGCACTGTGTCCAAAGGCTGAACTGTGATGTGAGGCAATGTTGGATATTGAGCTTGATTATGACCCAGTGTTGGAACTGTCACCTCTTGATGTATTGGAGATTGGGTTACACCCTCCATGGGAGGTTGACTGGAGGTCTCCTGCATGTCTGTAGAGGGTTCAGTCACCATACTGCTGGTTTCTGGAGTTATGGTAAGTCCCAGGTCCAGATGTTGAGTTGTGACTGGAGTCAGGTTTGGAGATGGAGCTGTAGTCTTGCTCAGGTCTGCAGGATGCTCAGCCTCTGTAGTAGGTTCTGTAGTAATGGTAAGTGCCAGGTCTAAAGGTTGATTTGTGACACTGGGTGATAGTGGAGGTTGATTTTGACCCTCATGATGCACTGGTGGCTGAGCTACAGATTCTTTAGGTGGAGTCTCCTGCACATTTGTGGCAAGTTCAGCCTCTGTAATGGGCTGTGGAGTTATTGTAAGTGCCAGATCAAAAGGTTGAAATGTGATGCGGGGTGATTTTGGAAACGGAGCTTGATCCTGAGCTGGTGTTGGAACTGTCACCCCCTGATATCCTGGGGGTTGAGCTATACCTTCCTTAGATGGCCCTGGAAGCTGAACTGGGGCCTCCTGCATGATTGGAGAAAGTCCGCCTTCCATTCCAGGTTGTGTAGTTATGGTGAGTTCCACATCCAAAGGTTGACCTGTGACTTTGGTCAGGTTTGGTTGCTGAGTTTGAAGCTCCTGCTGGGTTACAGATGATTGAGTGTCAGGGAAGTCTTGTGGCTTGGCTGGGGCTACATTTTGCACTGGAGCTTGTTCTGCATTCTTGAGGGGCTCTAGAGGCTCAGCTGGAGAAAGTTCCATCTTTTCAGGCAGTGCTGGAGGCTTGGCAAGAGGAGGCCCAAGCTGGGTTGGAGAAAATTCAACTTGCTTGGTGGGAACTGTAGGCTGGGCAGGTCCTTCCTGCTGACTCCAGTAAGGATAAACTTCTGGAGTGGGCTTTAGGGTTCTGGTAAGGTCAATATCCACATGTTTTGGTTTGGTTTTAGACATCCTTAAATGCTGAGTTCTGAGTATTTCTTCTGGAATATGAGGTGAAAATGTCATATTCATTGGAATAGCATCACTCATCTCTGGGAAGATATCTGAAGGCTGGTTTGTGTTTCCCTGTTGGAGTGGTAATTGGTAAGCACTCACGGGGCGCTCTAGAGGTGGAACGGAAATCCCCTGCTGGCTTGGTGAAGGTTCCTTCAGTTGTTCAGGCTGAGCTGGGACCCCTGGAAGTGGGGAGTGCTCATCCTCTTCTGGGGGCTTTGGCTGCTGAGCTGTGTCTGCCTCCTGGTCTTTCAAAGGCTCATGCTCCGTAGGGAACACTGAGGCGTGAGCTTGGGCTTCCTGATGGATTGGAGAAGGTGCAGCCTCTTCGGGGGCCTGTAAAATTTCAGCTGTTTCCTCCTGCTGGGTCATAGAGGGTTTCTCATCCTGCATAACTTCTGGAGATTGAATTGGCAGTGGTTCAACCTCTTCAAGAGGCGTTGGAGGCAGAGCTGGGACTGAGGCCTGAGTTGTTGTGACCTCATGGCTGACTGGAAATGTTTCCACTTCTGCAGGGTTTTTTTTTTTTTTTTGACAGGCAGAGTGGACAGTGAGAGAGAGAGACAGAGAGAAAGGTCTTCCTTTGCCGTTGGTTCACCCTCCAATGGCCGCCGCGGCCGGCGCGCTGCGGCCGGCGCACCACACTGATCCGATGGCAGGAGCCAGGAGCCAGGTGCTTTTCCTGGTCTCCCATGGGGTGCAGGGCCCAAGCACCTGGGCCATCCTCCACTGCACTCCCTGGCCACAGCAGAGAGCTGGCCTGGAAGAGGGGCAACCGGGACAGAATCCGGTGCCCCAACCGGGACTAGAACCCGGTGTGCCGGTGCTGCAAGGCGGAGGATTAGCCTAGTGAGCCGCGGTGCCGGCCGTGCTGCAGGTTTTGGTGTTAGGGTCAGCTGCAGGTCTGGAGGTTTAGTAGTCACATTGGGCAAGTCGTACTGCTGAACTTGATGGTGACCTGGAGGTAAAATGGTCACTGTGTGAGGACTTGGAAGCTGGGCTGGGACTTCTGTCTTCTTTCCAGAAGATTCAACCCCCTCAGAAGACTCAGAGGGCCGCATTGGTTGCTCCTGCTCACTGATATAGGGTTCTGTCTCCACAGGAGGGCCCGGAGTCTGAGCAGAGCCCTCCTGCTGCGCTGGAGAAGAGTCCCGCTCCATGGTAGGCTCCGGAGTTATGGTCAGCGCCACATCTGCAGGCTTGATGGTCACGTTGGGCAGGTTATAACGGTGAACTTGATTCTGATCTGGAGACCAGTCCATCCCCTTCTGAATCTGTGGAGTCTGAGCTATGATAGTCTCTTCAGGAGATTCTAGCGCTTGAGCTCGGGGATCTTGCTGTACTGGAGATTTGACTTCCACAGGGAGTGCCGAAGGCTTCTCCGGGGCTTCCAGTTGGCTTCTAGAAGGTTCGATCTCAGGAGACTCAGAAGGCTGAGCAGGCTGCTCCTGATTGCTGGAGGAATATTCAGTGTTCACAGGCAGGCCTGGAGGCTGAGCTGGGGCCCCCTGCTGGGCTACAGATGGGCTGACTTCCTCAGCATACTCTGAGGGCTGAGCTGTGGCATCGTTTTGGGTAGAGAAAGGTCCAGTCTCCTCAGGGAGATCTGAGGTCTGAGCTAGACCCTCTTGAGTCCAAGATTCCACCCTCCCAGGGAAGTCCGGAGTCTGCACTGGGGCCTCTTGTTGGGCTGAGGGGAGTCCCACTCCCTCAGGATGCCCCAGAGGCTGAGCTGGAGCCTGCTCCGTGCTTGGAGTAGACTGAACTTCCTCACCTGCCCCTGAGGCTTCTGTCAGCTCCGTGTCTGCAGGTTTCAGTGTGACGCTGGGGAAGTTTGCTTGGAGAGCTACAATCTGAGGTGAGGATGGAGTGTTAGGATCATGATACACTGATGCCTGACCTACTACTTCTGCAGTAGCAAATGGATTCTGAGCGGGGGCCTCCTGCTGCAACGGAGATGCTTCTTCCTCGGGCTGCTGCAGGTCTGCACCTGGGCCCTCTTGCTGGGGTGAAGAAAGTTCATCTGGTTCAACGGGCTGTGGAGGCGGAGCTTGTTCTTCTTGCTGTGCAGAGGAGGATTGGATGGGCTCCTGAGTCTCTGGATTTTGAGTCTGGCCTTCCATCAGGAATTGAGATGGTTCAGCCTGCTCAGAGGGCTGTGCAGGTTCTCCTGGGTTCTCCTGGGATTCTGTAGGAAAACCACCAGGATAGACCCCATAGTCAGCCAGCAAAACTTGATTTTGACCCTGAAGCTTGGCCGCTTTGTCTGGAGTTCCAACAACAACCTTAGGAAGCCGTTGACGCCGAGCTAGATCTTTCTTGGGGGTCAGGGGTGAAACAATCAACTTGTTTCCTTGTGAAGACTGTCTAGAGGCGGAACGAGTGCTTCCAATGACTGGTGAGCATTTCCTTCCAGTCGAGGAGGCAGAGCCGGAGGCTGATCCTGATCCCCGTCTAGCACGGGAATCGCCTCTGGTAGCCTCTGTTGTCGAGTCAGCCTATTGAAATACTGCTTTGGAACAGCAAGCTGTTCTGGCTCTGGGGGCAGTTCCAGAAAAAGGAAGCAAACTCACAGTGGACTCTTGAGGCGAGGTCAGCACCCGGGAGGGAGCAGAAGACCCCAGGTCATCAAAGCCGCCAGGGTCTGCCATGGGTGTGAGCGAGTCAGGCGATTCAGGTGGGACATTCAAGGAGTGGGAAGACCAGGGCTCAGAGAGCCAAGGGATCTGGACTGGGAGCCCCTGGTCTTCCCGCGTGGGGTCTCCTAAGTGATGGGAAAGTGCAGGTCTCCTGTCCTCACCTTACTCGACTCCTGCTCTTTCTGTCCACTCGGGGCTTCTGTACTCTCATTGATATAGGTCTCGGTCCTCCACTGCTCTGCGTCCCATTCTTCCTTGGCTATCTTTTCTTCCTGCTGCTCACTGAGGAGCTTCATCAGGATGCCTGTTTTGGAGGTGAGCTTGGCACAGGGCAGTTGCACCTGGGCCTCAGAGCAGTCCATTTTCAGAGTGCGGATGACGTGAGAAATGAGCTTTTTCATGTCCGTGTTGGGGATGAGGGACTGTAGCTGCGGATTCAGCTGAATTTCAAACTGTTGCCCCTGGGACAGCATCACGGGGTAGGTGAAGCCTGCGGGCGTGGTGGGGGCTTCAGTGCCCTCGCTGGGGTATTCCCACTGTGTTTCCTTGGTTTGGTCCACAGTCGGCATTAGGTCGAACTCGGTCCCAGCAGAATCTGTAGCTGAAGGATCTGTGTGCATTTTGTCGCCAGGGAGCGTTTCTTCATGTGCAGTGGTGTTTTCTGGCAAAACGTTTTCTTCAAAAACACGACCTCCGGAATGGTTTTCCTCCCTAGTGTCTTCTATAGAAGGTTCTCTCAGAGGAGGACTCCCCTGAGAATGCAGGCCTCCAGGGGATGAGAAAGCCTCTCCGGAGGGGGAGTTTATGAGACTCCGCAGTGCAGGGAACGGAGGCCTCTTCCCAGCCGTCAGCCTGTTGAGGGAATTTTTCCTTCTGAACTTCCGACTCAGTTTGGCCTTGGGGGTTCGGAGGACCAGGTGAGAGCGAGTTTTGTGAAAGCGGTAATTTTGTCTGGAATGCCAGATTGGTTTCCCTGCCGCCTTATTTTTAACTCTAGCATTGGCATCTTCTAAGACAAAAATGGTGTAGGTTAAGTCTTTTCCTTTGTTGTTGATCTCAGAGAGAGATTTTGCAGGGGAGGTAGAAGGCCTGCCCAGGATGTGTTTCTTCAGGAAAGAGGAGGCTGCAGCCTCACGTTCCTTTGTGAGCAAGGGCTCCGTGTGCAAGGAGTTTCCGGCCACCTGCCTGGGCCTCTGAGCCACTTGAAGCTCCTTCAGCTCCCTGGAGCCTGCTCTCCCAAGCCTTCTTCCCCCAATGCTCTCCGCAAAGGGCCAGGTGCCCCGTCTCCTCCCGAGGCTCTTCCTCATCTCCTGGAGGTGCCTTTCCCGTAAGCCCTTTGGCCCCTTGATGACTTTTTTCACTCTCTGCAGCCTGTACCCCACACTTGGCATGGTTGCCAGGCTGTTCTCCTGTGACGGGGCAGTTTCTGATTTCTTTTGGAGGATTTGAGGGTTAAATTGAGGACCTAACAGGATAGGCTGCATAAGCATGGCCTTTTCTTCCTTCTTAACCTCATCGATTTTTTCTTGAATTTCTTCATCTAACAAATTCTCCAGAAAATAGAGCTTTCTCAACTTATTTCTGTAAGGATGAGAGGGCCTCCTTATGTGGGTTTTCACGTAGCTCAGGGACTTATCTCTATCTTGCACATTTGAAAAAAGCAGTGTAATGAATGGTAATAATGTTGATTCTACATTTTGTAGAATTTCCTCTGAGAAATAAGGCAATATGTAATTCAGTGCACTAATAATGTCACTTTCATTGTTGAAGTCCCGCTGTTCACTCATATGGCCTGGGAAGTCCACACTGTTTCTCTCTGATACTGGGTTCCCTGGCTCAATAGTCAGCTGCTTGCTGGTGTTGTTCTTCCGGGCTTGCAATATCTTCATGAATGCCCCCTTTGGGTTCCCTATAGATGCTTCTTCAACTGTCAAAAAAAGAAGAGACTGCTTTTTGGTACGGAAGACTGATGGGACAGCTTTATGTCAGTCCACAGCCCTACACTCTGATCAATTAAATTAGGAGTCAAATCCAATATTTGGGGTACCATTGAGACTTTAGAGAGAAAAGTAAAACCAAACTCAAACCTATGAAATGGCAACAATAAAGGAGAAAAAGATATTTTTGAGAGTGGCATTCAGAAGAGTTCGCAGTGTTAAAAAGCAGTAACTATGATCAGTATTATTTCATTGGTTTCCAATGACCAACCACTCCAGGCTTAGAATAAGGCTGGAGGACAAATGGCCCCACCCAGCTGCCCCTTCTGTGGCTCTGCCCCTGCTTCTCAGCCACATCATTCCACAGTCCTGCCTCATGCTGAGGGAGCCCAAGGCTTCCTCCCTCCCTCCCTCCCTCCCTGTGGCCCTATGTTCTTGCTGCCATCACAGGTGTCCATGGCAAAAGATAGGCATGTAAGGGGAGCGAGGGCAGAGATGGTCAAGCCAAGGGGCCTTGCTCCTCACCTCAGTGTGTTCTTTCCCACCCTTGTAAAGGGAGATTAACAATGCTTGTCCTTCTCACCTCTTGAGACAAAGGGAATAATATAATTGGTAGGAAACTGGTCTGGAAGGTGAGCAACACTGTGTAGATGGGTATACAGTTATCACTGTGCTAATGCCTCAGATCCCTGACTGAGATCCGAATTCAAGCTGTCTAAGGAAGAAAGCGGTCACATTTTGGAAGTCACGACATCAGTGGTAATAACCCTCATCTACAGAAGGATACTTAAAATTACCCGAGTGTTCTGTGGATAGAAAAGCGTGAGACTCAGAGCAGGTTCAGAGTTGGACAGTCTACAAGTGCATGGAGGAGCCTTCCGACTCCATCAGAGGAGCCAGGCAGCCATTTCTGGTTATGGAACCAGAAACTCCCCGGCTCCAAATAAAACAGCATCACTTGTACTCTTTTATACAAGTGCAAAAACAAACAACCGCGGTGAGCAGTGTAGACCTGTTCTATAAGACAGAGGGCCCTTGAGGCCCAACACGTAGAAAACCAGTTTATAGACTGTGTGCAAATGAGTTATCATTGAAAAGCAAAGCACCCAAGAGCACAGAACACCACGTGTGTGGTTCCCAACATTGCTTCCTTCCCCTTCCACCTCTTTTCCATGATCCTTTGTGCATATGTAAATTACATAGCGGTAACTATGTTATTAAATTACATAGCGGTGATTGCGAACCTGACTTTCAGCAAGGGAGCAGTGTAGCAATTTAGGGAGTTTAAATCTGAATGAATGAATAAAAATTCAGCAATTAATTACATTGTTACTTTAAACTTGACCCTAAAATTTTAAAATAAGAAATTTAAAACAAATAAATATTAAAAAAAGATCCTCAGGAAGTTCCGACTCACGGCAATGTGTCGTATTTGGCAGGCATTCATTGTCACAGTGAAGCTTGACGGTGTTGCAGACAACCTCGATAGTATGTTTAAATTGGCAGAGGCAGCAGGCCATATGGCTGGGTAAGATCCTATGAATAGAGACAGAGAATTAAGTTACCTGTAAAGGGGTTCCTTGGGTGGGTCAAACAGGTGAGCCAAGGTGCCAGCAAAGGAGTTCTTGAGGTATGTGTGTGGCCAGGGCATTTGGGTAGGAGCCTGGTGGCCAATTGTTGGTCTTGAATATGAGAATAAAGGAAGGAGGGAGAGGTGGCCCAAGGAGGCATAGGCATGGAAGTGGGTGTGGTGTATCCAAAATAAAGTCAACAGGGTGAGCATTGGGCACCATGGATCTGTCGTTTGACTCAGGGGTGTCTCCTTCCAGTTCACAAGTCTCATTGTGGGTTGGGAGTGCACAGGAGGACTTCCCCCAACCTCTGGAGTACTCTTCTCCATCCCTGTTGGAAGTGTTCACTATTAGAAACTACTCTGGTCCCAGAAAAATGACTGACTGCAGTAATTGTTGGAAAAGATGTGGAGAAAAAGGAACACTCGCTCACTGATGGGTGAGTGAAAGTAATTTGACCAGGCAGGTGTTTAGCCCAGCCATGAAGATGCTGCTTGGGACAAGCACATCCCCTTCTGGAGTGCCTGGCTCCATTTCTGATCCCTGTTTCCTGCCAGGGAGTGCCCTGGGATGTGTCAGGTGGTGCTTCCCTAAATACCCAGAAATGGAAAGGCTGCAACTTATGGTAGGTGTGTGTTTTTAAGAAACTGTCAGTCTATTTTCATTATATTTTTTTTTTCAAATTTATCATTTCGAAAGTTTCTGTGGAAGGAAGAGAGAGAAACACACACAAACACATCTTTTCTTTTTTTTTTCTTTTTGACAGGCAGAGTGGACAGTGAGAGACAGAAACAGAGAGAAAGGTCTTCCTTTTGCCATTGGTTCACCCTCCAATGGCCGCCGTGGCCGGCGCATCGCGCTGATCCAAAGCCAGAAGCCAGGTGCTTTTCCTGGTCTCCCATGCGGGTGCAGGGCCCAAGGACTTGGGCCATCCTCCACTGCACTCCCGGGCCATACCAGAGAGCTGGCCTGGAAGAGGGGCAACCGGGACAGAATCTGGCGCCCCGACCGGGACTAGAACCCAGTGTGCCAGCGCCGCAAGGCGGAAGATTAGCCTATTGAGCCACGGTGCCGACCACATGTTTTCATTAGGTAGTTTACTCCCCAAATGTCTGCGACATGCAGGGCTGGGCCAGGCCAAAGCCAGGAGCTCAGAAACTAGTTTGGTTTTCCATGTGAGGAGCAAGAACTCAAGTCCTTGGGGCATCACCCACTGCCTTCCAGGGTACATGTTAGCAGGAAGCTAGGGTGGAGCAGAGCCGGGACTTGGATCCAGGCATTCTGATGTGGGATTGGAGTATCCCAGGTAGTGGCTTAACGGCTGCACCAAATGCCTGCCATCGTAAACAGTTTAATTTTTATTTGTTTTATTTTTTAAAGCTTTTATGTAATGAATGCCAATTTCATAGGTACAACTTTAGGAATATAGTGTTTTTTCCTCCATACCTGCCCTCCCACCCCCACTCCCGTCCTACCTCCTACTCCCTCTCCCATCCCATTCTTCATTAAGATTCACTTTTGATTGACTTTATATACAAAAGAGCAACTCTATACTAAGTAAAGATTTCAACACTTTGCACCAACCCCCCACCCCACAACATAAAAAGTACTGTTTGAGAACAAGTTTTGCAGTTAATTCTCATAGTACAGCTCATTAAGGACAGAGTTCCTACAGGGGGGGTAAGTGCAAACAGCTTCATTTCTAATACCCCCAAATTGGAACAACCTAAGTGTTCACAAATAGGTGAATAGATAAACTATGGTAGGTTACACGTAGTGGGCCAGGCTCTTTCTAACCAATAGAATAACCAATGGTTGAGTTGTTACAGATGACTAATGTTACTTCTTTGGGTCCAGGGAAAGCTTCATATAGAAAGAAAAAAAAAAGAAATTATCAACTCCCAACTTGACTCTCACTGGGATTAAACATGACAATAGGTCTGATCTGATTTCATCATCATTTAAAAAAATCATCTATTATTTTTCACTTTATGTTTCTGTGTGGGAGCAAACTGCTGAAATCCTTACTTAATGTATACTCTGCTACTACTGCTTTCCCAGGCCATAGCAGAGAGCTGGATCAGAAGTGGAGCAGCTGGGACTTGAACCAGCTCCCATATGGGAGGCCGGCACTGCAGGTGCCAGCTTGACCCACTACGCCACAGCGCTGGCCTCTGCTCATTGTTATTAGTACCATTTCATCTTATATTTTAGACTCAGGAATACTGGTAGCTTGCTGAAGTGCTTCTCACTCCCAGTGACAAACTTTGGACAGTGACTTGGGAGGTATTAAGATCCAAATATTCTGACCACCCCAAGGCCCTCCGAGACCGACCAGAGGAAGCGGGTCCTCTGTGAGCTGGAGGTCTAATCCCCCTCTGTTGATTGGTTCTCAGTGATCCAGGGGAAAGAAAGCACCAGAACACCCGGTATTTGATTTAAAAGTCTACACCTTGGGGATGTGTTTTCGGGTTCTTGGAGACTGACTTAATGGAAGAAGAGAGGTGAGAGTTCTTGCTGGTGCTGTGCCCCTGGGGAGGGCTTGACTCCCTCGGAGGCTTCTAGAAGCAGTCCTGCTTTTCTTGCCTGTGGCCCCTGTTACTGCATACAATAAATATTTGACAACATTTTAATTTCTCGCCACCTGGCTAGAATTGCTTACGAATATCACACCCATGAATGTAAGCAATTAAGTATTTTATAAGCACCGCTGAGATGCCAATATCAGAAAACAGGACTTGCAGGTGACAGAGGCGGGACGGTCACTCCGTGTTTTCCTCGGGGGCTTCGCTCTCTTCACCTTCTGCCGAGGACTCTGGAGGGGGCGTTTTCTTGGCGGGGGCCTCGCTGAGCTCCCTGTGGGAAGAGAGCAGAGCAAGGCTTCCACTCCTGCCACTCTCCCCGCCTCCCCAAACTCAGTACGGTGAAGTGGCCCTGTCAAGGACCCTGCGTCCTTGTCAGGAAACTCTTCCTTTACGGAAGGCTCCTTGTCTGGGGGCAAGTCCTTGGCTTTCTTGCGTGTGCCACCGAAAGGGCTGAGCAGACGCCTCAGCCAGAGTGGCCACCTCAGCCGGAAGAAGCCCTAGGAAAGACAAAAAGACATGTGAATTGAGCATTTTCCCTGCTGTCTCCAGCCACACGCTGCAGCCTCCTCCCATTTACCTGAGTCTCATCTTCCGAACACTTTCTAGGCACTGATTGGTGAAAGCTCCTTGGGGAAAAACACACACAAGACCATTAGAGACGAGTGCCATTGTTCACTTCTCACAGTGTGCATCTCCGGTCTTCCTGGGACGACACATGCACCTCAGCCATCACTGCAGTGAGTGCTCACTACAAGCCTGGGGTCTCAGATGCAGTACCCAGGGCGCTGGGCTTCCAGGAGCCCTCTGTCCCTACAGACCTGCAGTGTCTCTGGGGAGACTTTTGTCTGTTGTCAGTCCCAGTGCCTTTCTCAGCCAAGTGTGCTTGCGCAGTGGGACACACTGCACCACCACACGGGGCAGAAGTATTTTCTCTCTCCAGAGGCATTTGACACCTGCCCCTTTAGGATTTAGCCTCACAAGCATCATTCACTGGGGTGTAGGGAGAAAATGCTTGTGTTTCCATAGCTGCTCTAGTCCCCTATAAATTGAATCCTATGAAGCAATGTCCGAGTCCAATAGCAACGTTACCCAGCTCAAAGATTTTTCTCACTGCAGGGTGTCTGTCACTGATGGAAGATTGAGTTGTGAAACCAGTTTAAAGGGCAAAACCAGTGTGGAAATACAAGGTACCCTTTTTGAATATGATTAAAACAGAAAAAGAGTGCATTGTTTCAGCAACTGCTTGTGTCTACAGAGCGTGTGGGTATTGATTTGCAATAGAAATTGTAGCACACAGCCCAAGCTCACTATGACCAAGGGAGAAGTCCCTGGCTGGGGAGGAACCTTCCTCTCTGTAATACTCACTGGCAGTGTGACTATGGGACCAGTATTGTCCCTTTCTCCTTGTATCCTTACCATAACAGGGAGAGACAAACGGTCTGAGAAGGTGTGAATAAAAGGCATAGGCAGCGGGGGTCTGGAAACCAGTAAGTTTTCCAGCCACCTCATACGTTTTACTCTCCAGCAGCCTTGAGGGCGACTGTCCCCCTTCCCCCAGTGTCATGTGTCTTTCCATAGCCCTTCTCCGAGCCTCTGGAAAGGCCTCTGAACTGGCCAGATGCCACCAGCAGCAGGAACAGCACAAACAAAGCCCCTCCCTAGCTGCTGTGTCTCGGAAGGACCACTGACAGCACATGTGTCCGTGCTGGTGCCGTCTCCCCAGCCATGGCTGGGGACCAGATTTGCTGGAATCAGGCAAAACACTCAGATGGATAGTCTTCTGCCTCTGGCAATGTCCTCATTCTAAAATGAGCAGGTTTAAATAGATGAGTTCTCAGTACTCCTCTACTTCTAAAATTCTAATGTAACAATTGTCAGACTGATACTTACGTTGAAGATTTTTCTAACAATTGTCAGACTGATACTTACGTTGAAGATTTTTCTATGTCTTCTCTTCCTCTTCCTCTATGAGAGTAAATCTTTTTTGTAAGGAAAAGCAATCATTATTCACCATAATGATTCTATCTCCAAATCATTTACCTTCCCTTTCTTTCTCTAAAAGCCTTGCCTGCCCAATAAGATAACTTTTTTGAGGACAGGAATTCTGTCTTGTTAATAGTTCTCACTCTTCCACAGTCCTTGGTCTTGAATGCCTCTGGGACTTAATACATTCTATTGACAGCCAGTCATCAGTGAGTCCTCTTAAAAGTGGAATGGGAGTGCAGCGTCATGCATTTAATCTATACTAATTTGGGAACATGGAAGTTGTAGTCCTTAAACAAAATTTAAAAAATCTGGAAGAAAAAAAAGTGGAGTAGTAGGAAACACCCTTAACCTGCTGAAAGTATGGACCAGAAACCTAAACAATGGTGTTTTAAAGGCAAGAACAGGAGTAGGATACTTATTAGACTGCTACTAGTCATCATTGTTGAAAAGGCTGAAATTAGTGCAATAAGAAAAATAAATGGGGTATAATTACTGCAAAGGAAGAGACAAAACTGTCATCATTTGCATAGGAGATGGTGGACAACCTAAAAAAAAAAGCCCAAGATAATCAGCTGACATTTTGTTGGACGTAACGTGTGGGTCCGGGGAGGTGACTAGGTGCTGAGTCAGGAGAGTAGTACAGTGAATCTCCTGTTTGTTGTGCACCACCAGTGACTAGAGGGAAAATGGAGTACAGAGCCCTTCTTTAATAGCAATAGAAAGGAATAAACTATCTTGGAATAAACTCAACGAAAGTTGTGTAAGATTTATGTGATTAGGATGCTCTTCTGAAGTCCATAAAATGTCATGTTTCTAGGGTATCATAAAGACGTCAGTTCTCAAATTAATCTACAAATTCAAGGCAACTTAACTCAAACCCCAAGAAAACTTTTTACAAAATCTGACCAGCTGCCATCTTTTAGGAAAAAATAGATGATAAAAACTACTAAATTTATGAAGCAGGAGCTGCCCTACACTGAAACTGTGTAGTGTTAGGGTGGGCACTGCCCATGCTGGTCTCTTTCTCATCTCTATGCTGTGATCACTTACTTCTTGTGGCTAGACATGTCTTTTAAAAAACTTTCATTGAAGATAGACAGATTTCATGTATACAGATTCAGGAACATAGTGATACTTTCCACCTTACCCTCCCTCCTGCCCACACTCCCATCCCTTATTCTTCCCCCCTCTCCTATTTCCATTCTTATTTTTTATGAAGATCTATTTTCAGTTAACATTATACTCATAAGATTAACCCTACACTAAGTAAAATGTTCAACAACTAGTATGAAGAAAAAAATTCACTGTTCTTCAACAGTTCACACAAGGGCTATTTAAAATCATCACATCTCAGGGATTTTTCAAGATGGTGGCATAGGGAGGCAGCTTGCTGCTCTAGTCTGGGGGTGGATAGTTTAAAAAAAGTGGAAGGAGTGCAATCTCAGGGAAGGTTTAGGGAGAAAATGGTAGAGGAAACTCCATGCAAATTGGATGGACGCTGTGGACCTATGTGGAGGGTGTGGACTTGCACAGTTTGAGACCCCAGCAGCTGAGAGCCTCAGCACCAGCTTTGGAATGAGGCAAGACCATACTGCAACAGCTCAAGCCACTGGCAATAAAGCTGTGGGAAAAGCCTGGCATGGGTCTGGCTTGGAGCTCTGTGGGGGATGATGTACCTGCCAACCTAGAGCAAAAAAAAGTGGGGGAGTTCACGTTTCTCTCTGCCCGACCTCAGGCACTGGCATGCTGTAACTAGCCAAGAGAGGGCAGGCACCATTTTGGAGATATGTAACAGCTGCTCCAGCTAGTGACCGTGAACCCAGAAACCAACCTAGAGGAGATGCCAGACTCTGGGAGAATTGACAGGGGGCTGGGTGCTTGTGGCTGTGGGAGCCTTGTGTGGTGGGACTGTGAAAACACTGGGCTGTGTGGGAGGGTGCAGGCAAGCTCCAGGGAGGGAACACATCTTAGAGCAGCTTGATGCAGGAATCAGCTGCAGTGCATCAGCTGAACTCATTTAGACAAAGTCTTAGACATTGGAGCAGTGGGATGCTACGTAGATCTAATGACTCTGTAAGACAATACTTTTGTCTTTCGGCTGCATCCTTTCTCCCAAGGGCAGAGACAGTTCCTCGAGGGTGGAGAGTATATAATCTCATCGTTTCAGCAATGAGGAAAGAAATCAGTGGTAGAAGAGAGTACATCAAATCCCTGACACAATTTTGGAGAACTTCTGCCACTTTACTCTGGCCTTCTTACACTTAACCTCTCCAAATGTCCAGTCCCTTGTTATCTCGGTTCCAGTTGCACAGAGATTTCCCACAAGTGGGGTTCCTTTAAAAATCTGTGGAATGTGCTTTTCAAGGGAAAGAGTAAAGCGCATCTCGGTCTTGGTGACTAAAGAGGAAGGTCAGCTCATGGTACGTGGAAAGTGGCATTGATGTACAGTCTGTGGATTCCGAATCTATTACAAAGGAAGGATGCACTCTGGCAACCTGAATGAGTCGTCCCTACCTCAATGAGACAGAAGATGATAACCAGCATTGTGACCACTGCCGTCACAGATATTGCCACGATGAGCTTGTGATGGCCGTGTTCTTGAGCTCCTTTTGCGAGCTAAGAAAGAGCACAGTTTAAAAAGACAGAATAAAGAGCTGGAAAATATGGATGCTAAATATTCAGAACCCCGTTCTTCAGGTGAGTGGCGTAAAAGATCTTAAAAGACCATACAAAATCTGCTGTATTATATATAATCTTGGTATTACTCATTTTCTCTACAGTGTGTTAGGTCTGCCTCCTAACAAAGTGTCACCGTCTTGGCAAAAGTTACATTACTGAGACAAGATCTGGACTGGGAGCCCCTGGTCTTCCCGCGTGGGGTCTCCTAAGTGATGGGAAAGTGCAGATCTCCTGTCCTCACCTTACTCGACTCCTGCTCTTTCTGTCCACTCGGGGCTTCTGTACTCTCATTGATATAGGTCTCGGTCCTCCACTGCTCTGCATCCCATTCTTTCTTGGCTATCTTTTCTTCCTGCTGCTCACTGAGGAGCTTCATCAGGATGCCTGTTTTGGAGGTGAGCTTGGCACAGGGCAGTTGCACCTGGGCCTCAGAGCAGTCCATTTTCAGAGTGCGGATGACGTGAGAAATGAGCCTTCTCACGTCCGTGTTGGGGATGAGGGACTGTAGCTGCTGGTTCAGCTGAATTTCAAACTGTTGCCCCTGGGACAGCATCACGGGGTAGGTGAAGCCTGCGGGCGTGGTGGGGGCTTCAGTGCCCTCGCTGGTGTATTCCCACTGTGTTTCCTTGGTTTGGTCCACAGTCGGCATTAGGTCGAACTCGGTCCCAGCAGAATCTGTAGCTGAAGGATCTGTGTGCATTTTGTCGCCAGGGAGCGTTTCTTCATGTGCAGTGGTGTTTTCTGTCAAAACATTTTCTTCGAAAACACGCCCTCCGGAATGGTTTTCCTCCCTAGTGTCTTCTATAGAAGGTTCTCTCAGAGGAGGACTCCCCTGAGAATGCAGGCCTCCAGGGGATGAGAAAGCCTCTCCGGAGGGGGAGTTTATGAGACTCCGCAGTGCAGGGAACGGAGGCCTCTTCCCAGCCGTCAGCCTGTTGAGGGAATTTTTCCTTCTGAACTTCCGACTCAGTTTGGCCTTGGGGGTTCGGAGGACCAGGTGAGAGCGAGTTTTGTGAAAGCGGTAATTTTGTCTGGAATGCCAGATTGGTTTCCCTGCCGCCTTATTTTTAGCTCTAGCATTGGCATCTTCTAAGACAAAAATGGTGTAGGTTAAGTCTTTTCCTTTGTTGTTGATCTCAGAGAGAGATTTTGCAGGGGAGGTAGAAGGCCTGCCCAGGATGTGTTTCTTCAGGAAAGAGGAGGCTGCAGCCTCACGTTCCTTTGTGAGCAAGGGCTCCGTGTGCAAGGAGTTTCCGGCCACCTGCCTGGGCCTCTGAGCCACTTGAAGCTCCTTCAGCTCCCTGGAGCCTGCTCTCCCAAGCCTTCTTCCCCCAATGCTCTCCGCAAAGGGCCAGGTGCCCCGTCTCCTCCCGAGGCTCTTCCTCATCTCCTGGAGGTGCCTTTCCCGTAAGCCCTTTGGCCCCTTGATGACTTTTTTCACTCTCTGCAGCCTGTACCCCACACTTGGCATGGTTGCCAGGCTGTTCTCCTGTGACGGGGCAGTTTCTGATTTCTTTTGGAGGATTTGAGGGTTAAATTGAGGACCTAACAGGATAGGCTGCATAAGCATGGCCTTTTCTTCCTTCTTAACCTCATCGATTTTTTCTTGAATTTCTTCATCTAACAAATTCTCCAGAAAATAGAGCTTTCTCAACTTATTTCTGTAAGGATGAGAGGGCCTCCTTATGTGGGTTTTCACGTAGCTCAGGGACTTATCTCTATCTTGCACATTTGAAAAAAGCAGTGTAATGAATGGTAATAATGTTGATTCTACATTTTGTAGAATTTCCTCTGAGAAATAAGGCAATATGTAATTCAGTGCACTAATAATGTCACTTTCATTGTTGAAGTCCCGCTGTTCACTCATATGGCCTGGGAAGTCCACGCTGTTTCTCTCTGATACTGGGTTCCCTGGCTCAATAGTCAGCTGCTTGCTGGTGTTGTTCTTCCGGGCTTGCAATATCTTCATGAATGCCCCCTTTGGGTTCCCTATAGATGCTTCTTCAACTGTCAAAAAAAGAAGAGACTGCTTTTTGGTACGGAAGACTGATGGGACAGCTTTATGTCAGTCCACAGCCCTACACTCTGATCAATTAAATTAGGAGTCAAATCCAATATTTGGGGTACCATTGAGACTTTAGAGAGAAAAGTAAAACCAAACTCAAACCTATGAAATGGCAACAATAAAGGAGAAAAAGATATTTTTGAGAGTGGCATTCAGAAGAGTTCGCAGTGTTAAAAAGCAGTAACTATGATCAGTATTATTTCATTGGTTTCCAATGACCAACCACTCCAGGCTTAGAATAAGGCTGGAGGACAAATGGCCCCACCCAGCTGCCCCTTCTGTGGCTCTGCCCCTGCTTCTCAGCCACATCATTCCACAGTCCTGCCTCATGCTGAGGGAGCCCAAGGCTTCCTCCCTCCCTCCCTCCCTCCCTGTGGCCCTATGTTCTTGCTGCCATCACAGGTGTCCATGGCAAAAGATAGGCATGTAAGGGGAGCGAGGGCAGAGATGGTCAAGCCAAGGGGCCTTGCTCCTCACCTCAGTGTGTTCTTTCCCACCCTTGTAAAGGGAGATTAACAATGCTTGTCCTTCTCACCTCTTGAGACAAAGGGAATAATATAATTGGTAGGAAACTGGTCTGGAAGGTGAGCAACACTGTGTAGATGGGTATACAGTTATCACTGTGCTAATGCCTCAGATCCCTGACTGAGATCCGAATTCAAGCTGTCTAAGGAAGAAAGCGGTCACATTTTGGAAGTCACGACATCAGTGGTAATAACCCTCATCTACAGAAGGATACTTAAAATTACCCGAGTGTTCTGTGGATAGAAAAGCGTGAGACTCAGAGCAGGTTCAGAGTTGGACAGTCTACAAGTGCATGGAGGAGCCTTCCGACTCCATCAGAGGAGCCAGGCAGCCATTTCTGGTTATGGAACCAGAAACTCCCCGGCTCCAAATAAAACAGCATCACTTGTACTCTTTTATACAAGTGCAAAAACAAACAACCGCGGTGAGCAGTGTAGACCTGTTCTATAAGACAGAGGGCCCTTGAGGCCCAACACGTAGAAAACCAGTTTATAGACTGTGTGCAAATGAGTTATCATTGAAAAGCAAAGCACCCAAGAGCACAGAACACCACGTGTGTGGTTCCCAACATTGCTTCCTTCCCCTTCCACCTCTTTTCCATGATCCTTTGTGCATATGTAAATTACATAGCGGTAACTATGTTATTAAATTACATAGCGGTGATTGCAAACCTGACTTTCAGCAAGGGAGCAGTGTAGCAATTTAGGGAGTTTAAATCTGAATGAATGAATAAAAATTCAGCAATTAATTACATTGTTACTTTAAACTTGACCCTAAAATTTTAAAATAAGAAATTTAAAACAAATAAATATTAAAAAAAGATCCTCAGGAAGTTCCGACTCACGGCAATGTGTCGTATTTGGCAGGCATTCATTGTCACAGTGAAGCTTGACGGTGTTGCAGACAACCTCGATAGTATGTTTAAATTGGCAGAGGCAGCAGGCCATATGGCTGGGTAAGATCCTATGAATAGAGACAGAGAATTAAGTTACCTGTAAAGGGGTTCCTTGGGTGGGTCAAACAGGTGAGCCAAGGTGCCAGCAAAGGAGTTCTTGAGGTATGTGTGTGGCCAGGGCATTTGGGTAGGAGCCTGGTGGCCAATTGTTGGTCTTGAATATGAGAATAAAGGAAGGAGGGAGAGGTGGCCCAAGGAGGCATAGGCATGGAAGTGGGTGTGGTGTATCCAAAATAAAGTCAACAGGGTGAGCATTGGGCACCATGGATCTGTCGTTTGACTCAGGGGTGTCTCCTTCCAGTTCACAAGTCTCATTGTGGGTTGGGAGTGCACAGGAGGACTTCCCCCAACCTCTGGAGTACTCTTCTCCATCCCTGTTGGAAGTGTTCACTATTAGAAACTACTCTGGTCCCAGAAAAATGACTGACTGCAGTAATTGTTGGAAAAGATGTGGAGAAAAAGGAACACTTGCTCACTGATGGGTGAGTGAAAGTAATTTGACCAGGCAGGTGTTTAGCCCAGCCATGAAGATGCTGCTTGGGACAAGCACATCCCCTTCTGGAGTGCCTGGCTCCATTTCTGATCCCTGTTTCCTGCCAGGGAGTGCCCTGGGATGTGTCAGGTGGTGCTTCCCTAAATACCCAGAAATGGAAAGGCTGCAACTTATGGTAGGTGTGTGTTTTTAAGAAACTGTCAGTCTATTTTCATTATATTTTTTTTTTCAAATTTATCATTTCGAAAGTTTCTGTGGAAGGAAGAGAGAGAAACACACACAAACACATCTTTTCTTTTTTTTTTCTTTTTGACAGGCAGAGTGGACAGTGAGAGACAGAAACAGAGAGAAAGGTCTTCCTTTTGCCATTGGTTCACCCTCCAATGGCCGCCGTGGCCGGCGCATCGCGCTGATCCAAAGCCAGAAGCCAGGTGCTTTTCCTGGTCTCCCATGCGGGTGCAGGGCCCAAGGACTTGGGCCATCCTCCACTGCACTCCCGGGCCATACCAGAGAGCTGGCCTGGAAGAGGGGCAACCGGGACAGAATCTGGCGCCCCGACCGGGACTAGAACCCAGTGTGCCAGCGCCGCAAGGCGGAAGATTAGCCTATTGAGCCACGGTGCCGACCACATGTTTTCATTAGGTAGTTTACTCCCCAAATGTCTGCGACATGCAGGGCTGGGCCAGGCCAAAGCCAGGAGCTCAGAAACTAGTTTGGTTTTCCATGTGAGGAGCAAGAACTCAAGTCCTTGGGGCATCACCCACTGCCTTCCAGGGTACATGTTAGCAGGAAGCTAGGGTGGAGCAGAGCCGGGACTTGGATCCAGGCATTCTGATGTGGGATTGGAGTATCCCAGGTAGTGGCTTAACGGCTGCACCAAATGCCTGCCATCGTAAACAGTTTAATTTTTATTTGTTTTATTTTTTAAAGCTTTTATGTAATGAATGCCAATTTCATAGGTACAACTTTAGGAATATAGTGTTTTTTCCTCCATACCTGCCCTCCCACCCCCACTCCCGTCCTACCTCCTACTCCCTCTCCCATCCCATTCTTCATTAAGATTCACTTTTGATTGACTTTATATACAAAAGAGCAACTCTATACTAAGTAAAGATTTCAACACTTTGCACCAACCCCCCACCCCACAACATAAAAAGTACTGTTTGAGAACAAGTTTTGCAGTTAATTCTCATAGTACAGCTCATTAAGGACAGAGTTCCTACAGGGGGGGTAAGTGCAAACAGCTTCATTTCTAATACCCCCAAATTGGAACAACCTAAGTGTTCACAAATAGGTGAATAGATAAACTATGGTAGGTTACACGTAGTGGGCCAGGCTCTTTCTAACCAATAGAATAACCAATGGTTGAGTTGTTACAGATGACTAATGTTACTTCTTTGGGTCCAGGGAAAGCTTCATATAGAAAGAAAAAAAAAAGAAATTATCAACTCCCAACTTGACTCTCACTGGGATTAAACATGACAATAGGTCTGATCTGATTTCATCATCATTTAAAAAAATCATCTATTATTTTTCACTTTATGTTTCTGTGTGGGAGCAAACTGCTGAAATCCTTACTTAATGTATACTAAGCTGATCTTCTGTATATTAAGATATTTGAAAATGAATCTTGATGTGAATGGAAGGGGAGAGGGAGTGGGAAAGGGGAGGGTTGTGGGTGGGAGGGACGGTATGGGGGGGAAGCCATTGTAATCCATAAATCGTACTTTGGAAATTTATATTCATTAAATAAAAGTTAAAAACAAAACAAAACAAAAAAAAAAAGAAAGAATGCACTCAGAATGCTAAGCTAGTGTTTTACTAGACTTCAATTCTAACAGGAAATTTTCGTTAAGTCCTTTCTACCCCTAACTTCGTATTTTGAAAATTTTCAAGCCTACAAAAATATCCGAAAGATTGGTGTCATGAGTTTACATGTTCTCTCACTTAGATTCAACTGTTGCTAACATTTTGCCACATTCACTTTCCACGTGTGTGTCTCTATGCACTTCTTGGACAAACCATTTGAGAATGAGCTGTAGATATGATGACCTTTTCTTGCTAAACCTGAAGTCTGCGTCTCCTAAGAACAAAGGCATTCTCCTGCATATCCACAACACTGTTATCACCCAGTCAGCTTTAACATTAACATCACCGTCTATTGTGGTCCACATGCAGGTGCTCTCAGTTGTCCCAAACATGTCTTGGCTACTTTTAAATCAGGCATTGCATTTTATTTTCATGGCTCTTTAATTTTCTTCAGTTTAGAACTGTTCCTTTTTTGCAGTGTTTCATGGCATTGGGATTTTTGAGGCATTCAAATCAGTTGTTTTACAGCATGCACCTCAATTTATCCTTCTAAGACCAATACTGAATATAATCACCAGGGAACATTTATTTTTTTGAGTGGCTAAGATTTTTTTTAAAAAGTTTTATTTATTTGAAAGGCAGAGTGATGGTTGGGTGCAGGAGAGAGAGAGAATGAGTGGAGGGAGAGGGAGAGGGAGGGAGAGAGAGAGAAAGAATGAACGTGAATAAATCTTCCAGCCACTGGTTCATGCCCCAAATGGCCACCGCAGCTGGGGTTGGGCTGGGTTGAAGTCAGGAGCCAGGAGCCAGGAGCCAGGAACTATATTCAGGTCTCTCCTGGGTGGCAGGGGGTCAAGCACTTTGGTCATCCTGTGCTGCTTTCCCAGGTTCATTAGCAAGGAGCTGGATGGGAAGTGGAGCAGCTGGGACTTGAACTGGCACTCCCATATGGGATGCCAGCATCACAGACAACTTCACCTTATGCCACAACACCAGCCCCACTAGGGACCATTTCTGGCAGGAACACTGCATCTTGCATAGAGAATGTTGTAGTTTTGCTGCTTACTAAAATGGATGCACTAGGGATGATGTCAGTGATAAAATATTTATTTTTTAGAAGATTTTTATTTATTTGAGAGGTAGAGTTACAAACACAGAAAGGGAGAGACAGAGACAAAGATCTTCCATCTTAAGCTGGTTCACGTCCCAAATGGCCTCAATGGCCAGAGCTGGGCCAATCTGAAGCCAGGAGCCAGGAGCTTCTTCCGGGTCTCCCATGCAGGTGCAGAAGCTCAAGCACTTAGGTCATCTACTGCTTTCCCAGGCCATAGCAGAGAGATGGATCAGAAAAGGAGAAGCCAGGGCTGGATCTGGTGCCCATATGGGATGCTGGCACCGCAGGTGGAGACAGCCCACTATACCACAGCGCTGGGCCCCAAATCATTATTTTCAAAAATATTGGCAAATCTGGGGCCGGCACCATGGTGCAGTAGGTTAATCCTTCACCTGCAGCACCGGCATCTCATATGGGCGCTGGTTCTAGTGCCAGCTGCTCTGCTTTTGATCCAGCTCTCTGCTATGGCCTGGGAAAGCAGTGGAAGATGGCCCAAGTCCTTGGGCCCTGCACCCGCATGGGAGACTGGAAAGAAGCACCTGGCTCCTGGCTTCGATCAGTGCAGCTCCAGCCATTTGGGGAGTGAACCATCGGAAGGCTTTTTTCTCTGTGTCTCTCTCTCTCTCTGTCTATAACTCTTATCTGTCAAATAAATAAATAAAATTTTAAAAAATATTGGAAAATCTTTTGAAATTGCTAATGACCTGAGGTATAACTTATTCTTACTAGATAATATTTAAGTATTAAAGACCATTGCACATTAATATGCAATAAAGGGGCCAGAGCTGTGCTGTAGCAGGTTAAGCCTTCACCTGCAGTGTCAGCATCCCTTATAGGCACTGGTTCAAGTCCCAGCTGCTCCGCTTCTGGTCCCGCTCCCTGCTAATGCACTTGGGAAAGCAGCAGAGGATGGTCCAAGTGCTTGGGCTCCTGCTCCCACATGATTCAGAATAAGCTCCGACTCCTGACTTTGGCCTGGCCAAGCCCTGGCTGTTGTGGTCTTTTGAGCTAGGAACCAGCAGATGGAAGATCTTTCTCTCTCTCTGTATTTCTGCATTTCTTTTTTCTTCTTTTTTTTAACTTTTATTTAATGAATATAAATTTCCAAAGTACAGCTTATGGATTACAATGGCTCCCCCCCCCATAACTTCCCTCCCACCCGCAACCCTCCCCTTTCCCTCTCCCTCCCCCTTCCATTCACATCAAGATTCATTTTCAATTCTCTTTATATACAGAAGATCAGTTTAGCATATATTAAGTAAAGATTTCAACAGTTTGCACCCACATAGAAACATACCAGGGGATTCCAATTCAATCCCATCAAGGTGGCATGTACCAATGCCATCTCACTAGTTCCGGTGATCAATTTCTGTTCAAATTGATCATAATGATAGGACTAAGAGCCAAAGGGAGCACATAAACAAGACTAGTGTCTGCAAATACTAGCTGATAGAATAAAAAAGGGAGAGAACGATCCAGCATGGGAAGTGAGATACACAGCAGACCCATAGAATGGCAGATGTCCTAAACAGCACTCTGGCCTCAGAATCAGCCCTTAAGGCACACGGATCTAGCTGAAAAGCCCATGAGAGTATTACAGGCATGGAAAGCCAAAACACTCTGGCAAAAAAAAAAAAAAAAAAAAAAACCCTACATGTATTTCTGCCTTTCGAATAAATAAGTAAGTCTTTAAGAATGCATTAAGGACCATCGCTTATGAGTCACGACACAAGTGAGCTGGCCTGCTTTGTCTAAACTCCTGAGGACTTCCAATAATGAACTCCAGTGTAACAATTGCTTTCAGGTTTTTATAGCCTTGGTTGCACATGGCTCCAGAAAATGCTAGCACTTTTCCTGTCCACTGATGGTCAAGTATGAAAAAAAGCAGCTAGAACACCACAGCCTTGGCTAACTGAGAAAGCTTGTTGATGATGAGAGCTTTGACTCTTTGGAGAGGAAGGCCTCTCACTGACCTGGGAGGATCCACTGTGGCAGATGCTGCCCAAGGTTGAGGAAGAGGAGGCTAGAGCAGAAACCAGTGGACTTGATGATGTGGGAACGTTAGTCAAGGAGGTGATCTGACAGAAGTGATTAGGGCAGGGTATGCTGTGAGAGGCCTTTCCCCATTCTTATCTTGTGGAGTCCGCTCAACTAGCCTTATCATAGTTTCTGTTTAGCTTGTCCAATTGGCAGGGGGGAGGTCACAATGGAAGTTGCAGTGAGTTTATGGTAAAATGTCAGAATAGGGCTCTAAGGAAATCCTTTTTAAAACTTCAAAACTTGAGATACTTCAAACTCTGCATGAAAATTAACTAGAAAGGATCATGGACCTAAATGTAACTCTACAGTTTCTACAAGAAAACAGGAGAAAATCTCTGTAACTTTAGATTAGACAATGGGTTATTTGAAAGATTTTTTTCAGGAAAGGCACAATAAAAGGACAAACCATACAAGATAAAAGTTGCTATAGGCTCATCAACATTAAAAAAAAATTAACTTCTACTCTTCAGAAGGTACACTTAGTAGAGTGAAATGATAACTCACAACCAGAGAGAAGATATTTACTAAACATACATCTGAGAGAAAGTACTCATACCCAGAGCATATAAAACACTCTTAAAACTCCCTAAGATTACCATCAAATTACTACATGGGAACAGATTTGAATAGACACTTGGTAAAGATATTTGCACAACAGTATCGTCAGTTATTAGAGAAGTCTAAGTTTAAACTGCAGTGAGTGTACCCAAGGTGCCAGCGTTAGGATGACTGAGTCCCGCATTTGAGCACTTGCATTTGATTCTTCTCTCTGGTTCCTGATTCCAGCTTCCTGCTAATATAGTTCTTCTGCCTTTCTTTGGTTGAGTAACTGGGGTTCCTGCCACCTACATGGGAGATCTGGGTTGAATTCCCAGCTGTCAATTCCAGCTTCAGCCCAATGCTGGTCTTGGTGGCATTTGGTGAGAGAACTGATTGACTCTCTAGTAACTATTTTTAAATACTAAAAAAACATATAGAGATTCCACTATTTATCTACTGGCAGAAGAGCTACATTAAAAAAAGTTTTATTTTTTAACTTATTTGAAAGAACGAGAGAGAGAGAGAGAGAGAGAGAGAGAGAGAAAGAAAGAGATTGATTGATTGACCTTCCATCTGCTGGTTCACTTCCCCAAATGCTGATAACAGCCAGGGTTGGGCCAGGACTATGCCAAGGACATAGGTCTCAATGTGTGGGTCTCCTACATGGGTGGCAGAGACCAGAATACTCGAGTTACCATCGGCTACCTCCCAGGGTGCACATTAGCTGGAAGCAGAGTAGCTGGGACTCAAACTTGGCACTCTGATACGGGATGTAGGCATCCCAAGTGGTATCTTATTTATTTATTTATTTATTTATTTATTTATTTGACATGTAGAGTTAGACAGTGAGAGGGAGAGACATAGAGAAAGGTCTTCCTTCCATTGGTTCACCTCCCAATCACCCCCCAAATGGCCGCTACCGCCGGAGCTGCGCCGAACTGAAGCCAGGAGCCAGGTGCTTCCTCCTGGTCTCCCATGCGGGTGCAGGGTCCAAGCACTTGGGCCATCCTCCACTGCCTTCCCGGGCCACAGCAGAGAGCTAGATTGGAAGAGCAGCAGCTGGGACTAGAACCTGGTGCCCATATGGGATGCCGGTGCCACAGGTGGAGGATTAGCCAAGTAAGCCATGGTGCTGGCCCCCCAAGTGGTATCTTAATGCTGTGCCACAATGTCCAGTTTCTAAATGTTTGTTAAAAAAGTTGAAATCTGAGGACTGGGACAACACATGTTGCAACTGCCACTCTCGAACATTGTTGGTGAGAGTGCAGACTGCAGCAGCTACTTGGCAAACAGTTTAGCTGTGTGTTAAACAGTTCAATATACACTTAGTAGGTAATGAACTGTCCTACCCCTAGATCTTTACACCAAAGAAATGAAGACACATATCCACTCACAGACCTCCATGTGAGTGCTGTTAGTGGCTTTATTTATAATTGCAAAAAGTTGGAAAACACAGTTCTATAAGCTGATGAAATGGATAAACTGGTGTAACTACACAATTGGAATATTACTTAGCAATAGGTAGAGGCAGCAACATGAATAGTAGTTTAATCTCTAAAGGATTATGCTGAGTAAAGGAGCCAGACACAAGAGGCTACACTTACTACATGATTTTGCTTATAAGACACTGTGGAAGGAAAAACTACAAGAATAGAAACAGGGTGAGTGGTTTGCAGGGCCTGGGTCTGGGGATGGGAGGAGACGATTGATTGGAAAGGACCATGAGGGACCTTTTTGGGTTGATAGAAATGTTCTACATCAGGAATTTGGTGGTGGTTACATAACCACGTGTTTGCCAAAACTCAGCAAACTTTACAGTGTGAATTGAAATACATAAAAATTATACCTCCATAAGCCTGACTTAAGAAAACAAGTCTACAGACTTACATGGAAATAAACCTAAGAAAAAGATAACTTACAGGTTTTCCAATTGAAGAGTCATCATGAGGATGTTCTCAACTGTGGTAAGTGGTACTTGTGTTGTTCCCAAGTCTCTGAAGGAGAAAGCCCAAACATTCATGGTATGGACCTCAATAAAAAGATCTGTCTTTAAAAAGGTTGTTTCAGGAAGATGTGGTTACATCAGTTTTGGCTTCTCTATAAAGCAAGACAGCTCAAGAGTTTGTCATGGAGACAGTTCCAGAAAGCCCTGGTTGAAATGACTTTACTATTTGCATCATCAGATTAATGACCTTGGCATTGAAGAGTGGAACCTACACCTTTTTCTGCCATTGTCTTATTTTTCATTTTATACTACATTGACCTCTTTTAATTCTTATTTTTTTCTTTAAAAAATTTACATCTATACCTCTTTGCTTGGGATAGATGGTATTCCTAACATGTATTTGCATGTAACACTGTCTCCCTCTGCCAGCTGTCTTTCCCATGATAAATTCTTTCTCAGTTCTTGCCTCAGTCAATAACTTTTTTTCAGTAACCTATTTTTTTTTTCAGTAACCTAATTTAAAATCATGACTTTTTAGCCTCAATCTCAAATATTTAATGTTTGATGAAAATAAAAAAGGATTAGTTTAATACTTACAGATATTTTAATGCTGGCAGTTTAAAAAGATACGAATCTTCAACGTTTTTCAGAGGATTACGATTGAGATTTCTGAAAAATGCAATGGAATTAAAGTTATTGGCCTTTCAATAAGCACAAGATTGTATGAGAAATTATATTCTTTTTTGTGTAGACATTTTAGGCTTAAAATTACTTTCTGTGTACTTATAAATCACCCTTAGAATTCAAAAAGCACTTGTTCTTTGGGAACTACCTATGTCTCTTAGAGGATGAATGGAGAAGAGAAAGAGAAAAGATACAAAAAAATGAGCCGGCGCCGTGGCTCAATAGGCTAATCCTCCACCTTGCGGCGCCGGCAAACCGGGTTCTAGTCCCGGTTGGGGCGCCGGATTCTGTCCCGGTTGCCCCTCTTCCAGGCCAGCTCTCTGCTATGGCCAGGGAGTGCAGCGGAGGATGGCCCAGGTGCTTGGGCCCTGCACCCCATGGGAGACCAGGAAAAGCACCTGGCTCCTGGCTCCTGCCAGGATCAGCTCTGCCTGTCAAAAAAAAAAAAAAAAAAAAAAAAAAAAAAAAAAAAAGAGATACAAAAAAATGCATAATAAACAAAAAGTATGCAAAAGAACTTTTTAGGTGAAAAGCCCTAATTAGAAGTGGAGCCAGTGTTTTGCCTAGCAATTAACACCCAGATTGGGATACCTACGTCTCAAATCAGATGCCTGGGTTTGATTCCCAGTTCCAGCTTCTAATTGCAACTTCCTGTTAATGCAGACCCTGGGAGGCAGTGGTGATGGCTCAATTGGTTGATTCTTTGCTGCCTACTTGGAGACGTGGACTGGTTTCTGGTTTCCAGCTTCAGCCTGGGCCTGGCCTAGCCTCGCCCGAGCCATTGCAGGTATTTGGGAAGTGAACTAGTGGACGGGAGCTGTCTGTGTCTTAAAAAAGAAAGATGTATAGAAGTGACCACACTGATAGGGAAGCCCTTTTTTGTGTAGGAAACACTAATCCTGTGTTCTCCATAATTCAAGGTGCTTGCCTTTCATCTTTAGAAATTTTAAACAAGCCATGACTTAATTCATTTAGTTGATGGAAAAAGAACCCACGTCAAAGCCATACTCTTGTCACGTTCTTCCACTGGTGTTCTCATTTCGCATCACACATCATCACATCACATCACATCACATCACACCACATCATCACGTCACATCACATCACATCACATCACATCACATCACATCACATCATCACGTCACATCACATCACACTGATCATCACATCACATCACGTCACATTGCATCACATCACATCACAGTCTTTGTTACGTTGCTTGTTGGCCTGTCAGTCTCCTGGCCTGTTAGCCCCTTGAGGGCAGGGAACATATGTTATTGTCTTTGTTATGCCTGTGTGTGGCATAGTGCCTGAAATTTACTGCATGGTTAATAAATATTTGTTGAGTAAAGAAATCACATTTTGTTTCCATACCAATACAATGAATAAATTCGTGTTGTGGGAAATTTCATTCCTAAATGCTGTAATAGATTTTTAAAGTTTTTAAAGCAAGCAAACAAAAACAAAAACAGGTAAAAAAAACTGCCTTTAGTTTAACTCTACTCAAAAACGTACTGTACTGTTACAGACTGTGAAAATAATAATTCTTACAGATGATATTGATTGGGCTGCCAAGCATCTGTGTTCAGCATTCAACACTGGATGTTCCCAGTAACCTCTGTGATAGGTATTGTACCCCAGTAGCCTATTGTGATATATATTGTGCTGAGTCACAGAGGCTGTGTAACTTGTTGTAGGTCACTGCACTTGTAAGAAGCAAAGCTGGAGCTGGAGCTCAGTCCTGCCCCAGACTGTGTCTAATATGTGTGCAGAAAAGGGTCCAAATATTTGTCACTTTAATCTGAAGCTTGAGATGACTAAATATAGAAGTACTTTGAAAATTTCATCAACCTTCTCAGGATAGCGCTCATGAAAATTAGTTTCTCTTTTTATTCCTTTTCCCTAATCTTATCCCACGATTAGATATTTAGCTCAGAGTCATTGAGACTAGAGATTTAAAAGCATGTTGTAGGTGACATCAGTGGAAACCTATGTAAACAGTGGAGTGAGAACATTTGAAAATGTATCCCTTCATAAAGGGAACAACAAAATGGTAAAAGTGGTCAGAATCAAGTTTTTGATAATTCTGGAAATGTAACCAAAGGCTTGCAGCCACCTGTGGGGCATTTACTCAAGAAAATTGGCTGACTTTCTCTAAGAATAGTGAGATTTGTGTGGGTTTTGTGTATTTAACTTGCCCTAGACAGTTCCTCCCTGGCAAGCTCAGTGGTAGCCTTAAAAATAGGCTTGGCAGCTTATGACAAGAGCCTCGGGTGATAACTGACGTCATAAATAAGAGTGTCAATTGTTAAATCAACAACAGGAGTCACTGTGCACTTACTCCCCATGTAGGATCTCTGTCCTTAATGTGTGGTACTATGTGAATTAATGGTATAACTAGTACTCAAACAATACTTTATACTTTGTGTTTCTGTGTGGGTGCGAACTGCTGAAATCTTTACTTAGTATATACTAAGTTGATCTTCTGTATATAAAGAGAATTGAGAATGAATCTTGATGAAGAATGGGATGAGAAAGGGAATGGGAGATGGGATGACTGCAGGTGGGAGGGAGGTTATGGGGGGAAAAAGCCACTATAATCCAGAAGTTGTACATTGGAAATGTATATTTATTAAATAAAAGTTGAAAAAAAGAAACATCTGCTTTAGGAATAGACTGATGTCTTAGCAACATTTGGGTTTAGGTTTTTGGATTGTGGATTAATTTTATTTTTGATTTGTTGCTTCTCAAAATTTTTTAAAATTATGAGATGTATTACTTGCATACTCAAAGTCATATGTAACCATGTGAATGTTGGATAATGTTTGAACTTTGTCTAAGTTATTTTGTCTACATTTGAACCAAATCAGGAATTATAATAAGAAAAGAGAAGTATGTGTAAAATGAGCAACAACAACAAAAAAACCTCAAACTCTCCAAAAAAAAATAGCCTGTATGCCCAGTATCAGAGAGAGTGAGGGAGAGGGATAGAGGGATAGAGGGACAGAGGGACAGAGGGAGGGAAGGAGGGAGGGAGGGGGAGAGAGAGAGAGAGAGAGAGAGAGAGAGAGAGAGAGAGAGAATGAAAATGAATGGAGATGAGGGCCGGCGCCGTGGCTCACTAGGCTAATCCTCCGCCTAGCGGCGCCGGCACACCGGGTTCTAGTCCCGGTCGGGGCGCCAGATTCTGTCCAGGTTGCCCCTCTTCCAGGCCAGCTCTCTGCTGTGGCCAGGGAGTGCAGTGGAGGATGGCCCAGGTGCTTGGGCCCTGCACCCCATGAGAGACCAGGAAAAGCACCTGGCTCCTGGCTCCTGCCACCGGATCAGCGCGGTGCACCGGCCGCAGTGCGCTGGCCGCGGCGGCCATTGGAGGGTGAACCAACGGCAAAGGAAGACCTTTCTCTCTGTCTCTCTCTCTCACTGTCCACTCTGCCTGTAAAAAAAAAAAAGAAAGAAAAAAAAAGAAAATGAATGGAGATGAGCATGCAGAATGAAGCTGAGCCTCTCCAAAGTGCATCCCAGTGAGCTGTCAGAATCTTGGGCCATCTTCCACTGCTTTCCCAGGCCATAGCAGAGAGCTGGATTGGAAGTGGAGCATCCAGGTCTCAAACCGGCACCTATATGGGATGCTGGCGCTTCAGGCCAGGGCTTTAATCTGCTGTGCCACAGCACCAGCCGTGTCTCTGACTTTCAAATAAATGAATAAATCTTAAAGAAAAAAGTAAAAGAACAAAAAAACCCTAAAGCCAATGAAGAGAATACTTTAAGAGAAGCATACGGTGCAGAGGAAGAATTACCTTAAGAGAAAAGAAGACCTCTTGCCACACAGATGAGAATATGGTGCAGATGAAAAGATTATGAGAAGAAAATTGTAATAGTTGCAGGAAGTGACAATGTGAAAACTTGTGAACCCTTACAAAACACCCCCAAAGGGCAGACCTGAGTTGTTCTCTTCATCTGTAAGGTTTATGCCTCTCTCTGAGTTTGGGGAGATGCTGTTTGGATTCCAGGACACACCACAGAGGGAGGACTGTGCCAGCAGTGTGCAAATGCAGGTGTATCCACAGCTTGCCTGAAGGAGGCTATGCCCATGGCTGACCTTCAGTGTACGACCACACCCAGCTCACCTACAGTGTCAACAGTGGGGCGAATATCTGAGGAGGGAGAAAGCCTGGACTCTCCTCCTAGTCACCCACAGTGCTTGTGAGTAACAGACGAGTGAGCATGTGGATGTGCTCTGTCTGGATAAGGGAGCCCCTCTCTACACTCTAGAGTCCTTCCACTACTAAACTATGAAACTTGTTTTGTGAGGACCAATGAAGTGACTAAAACAATTTTTAGAAAGAAGCCAATGAGTTAAGACTTAATGTACATGTGTGGGGAGCAACTCGGACTAGACTAAGTTACTGGAATTAAGACTTATTCTATGCATCTGCTCTCCCACAATATGGCGCTGGGAGAGGAGCAAACAGCTTCTACCCAGCTGCCTTTCACCAACTTGACAAGCTGCAGGAGCTGCTCCTGATTGGAGGAGAGCAGCGTACTCGGCGTGTGGGTAGCAGAGTTGGGATTGGTGGAAGAGGACTATAAAGGAGGAGAGAGACAACATGCACCAGGAACATCTATCTGAAGGAACACCTGTGCAGCCCCCGAGAGAGCCGGCCGGCGGTGTGCCGCTCCCCCGCAGAAGTGGGGAAAGCGGCAGGGGGAACCGCCCTTCCACGGAGGTGGAAGGGACGGTAGCCAACCCGGGAAGAACCAGCAGCAAACCTGGGGAGGGCCGAGCAGACGAAAGAACAATGCAGGGTCCTGTGTCGTTCCTCCACGAAGAGGGGGAGCGACATAATGGTGCCGTGACTCGGATAGGAAACCTAGGAGGGAAGAAGAGGGAAGAAACGGGAAGAAGTGGGAAAATACCGGAGAGAGAGACTAGCAAAGAACCTAGGGAAAAGCCGGATGGAAAAGGTGCCGGAAGAAGCTATTGAAAGCCTAGGCATAGACTCGGATACGGACTGTGGGAAAGAAGTTAGGATTTAAAGTGAAAGCAAGAAGAAACTTAGACTCAGATACGGACTGCAGGTTGAAAGCGAAAGTGAAACCTAGAAGAAACTTAGACTCGGATACGGACTGTGGGGAAAAGCCAGGAGAAATGAGAGGGGATTGTTGTTGGAAGAAAAGTTAGGAAACATACCGGGTAGAGAAAAATGTTAGGGAGGATGAAGCCGCGGGGGGGCAGGCTGAAGCGGAGACGTAAGCTAGCTTGGAATTCTTCAAGTCAGCCCGGGGAGCAAAAGGCGAAAATCTGGAACCAGAGGCAGAGACGTGGGCCGCCAGGTTGGAATCCGTCAGATTAGCCCGGGGAGCAAAAGACGGGAAGCCAAACTGGGGGGCGCAGACGTGAGCTAGGTTGAATTCACCAGGTTAGCCCGGGGAACTTGGACTGAATGCCGGTGGCGGAAACGTGAGCTGGGCTGTGTGACTCGCGGAAGCCGCCACGCGCAGAGAGAGCGCGCGGGGCACAAACGGGGAGAGCGCACGGGGTGCGAATAGAAGCCGGTAAGCTGCGCAGAGCCGGGAAGCCACCGCAGGGCGGGCCCCGGGAAGCCGTGCAGAGCCGGGAAGCCGCCGCGGGGGAGGCGCCGAGAAGCAGCCTCGGGGCGGGCGCCGGGAAACCGCGGGGATAAGAGAAACAAGTTTAGAAGTAAAATGAGAGAAATAGGAATGCTGGCAGATAGAAGTAAAATAGGAGAAATAGGAATGCCCGGAGGTAGAGAAATAGAGAAAAATAAGGCCTCCCCACAACACGGCAATGAGAGAGCTTGGATTCGGTCTGCCTGATTAGTAAGACGATAAGCACCTGCAGGCAGCTAGCAGCTTATGCGCTGCAGGTCACCGAAGACAGGCACGAATTAACATCAATAAGTCTCCCCACAATACGGCAATGAGAAGGCTTGGATTCGGTTTGCCTGATTGGTAGGGCTTGTAAGCACCTGCAGGCAGTTCTAGCAGAGCAGAGCATGCGCTGCAGGGCACCGAACACAGGCACGCATCAGCGCCTAAAAACCTCCTCACAACATGGCGAAGAGAGGACCCGGATTCAGTTTGCCTGATTGGTAGGGCTTGTAAGCACCTGTGGGCAACTCTAGCAAGCAGAGCAGTGTGTGTGCTGCGGGGCACCAAAGACAGGCGCGTATCAACGCCAAAAATAAAAAGAAAGGGGGATCTGTGGGGAGCAACTGGGAGCAACTCGGACTAGACTAAGTTACTGGAATTAAGACTTATTCTATGCATCTGCTCTCCCACAATATGGCGCTGGGAGAGGAGCAAACAGCTTCTACTCAGCTGCCTTTCACCAACTTGACAAGCTGCAGGAGCTGCTCCTGATTGGAGGAGAGCAGCGTACTCGGCGTGTGGGTAGCAGAGTTGGGATTGGTGGAAGAGGACTATAAAGGAGGAGAGAGACAACATGCACCAGGAACATCTATCTGAAGGAACACCTGTGCAGCCCCCGAGAGAGCCAGCCGGCGGTGTGCCGCTCCCCCGCAGAAGTGGGGAAAGCGGCAGGGGGAACCGCCCTTCCACGGAGGTGGAAGGGACGGTAGCCAACCTGGGAAGAACCAGCAGCAAACCTGGGGAGGGCCGAGCAGACGAAAGAACAACGCAGGGTCCTGTGTCGTTCCTCCACGAAGAGGGGGAGCGACATAAATGAATGAAGCAGAAGAAATAAAGTATACTTAATGTTTAGAATTATCAATTACTGCTGATTTTCCATAATATATTTCATTTCTGATTTCACTGAAAGATTTGATGAGTATTACTATTCAAAGAATGTTATGTCACTGGTAAGCTCTTGGCATGTCTTTGAGGTAGATTTCATATTCACAATAGATTGATCCTACCACACTGCTGTTTTACACAGAGACTTCATTCAGAAGAATGTTTACTGGGCTGCATGTAGTACATGCAAAGTAAGGGTGAATGCAGATTTTGCTGAGCATGAGCCTAACCTAATTTGGGGAATCCCTTATAATGAAACATGCAGAATTATGAATATAAAAATTGCTCCAGCCCCTCCCAGGACCTTGGAAGGGGCACGTGCAAGCGTAAAGCCTTGAAGCTTAGGCTCCAGTTCATGATGAATCCAGCTCAGCTGGCACTCTTTTCTGGACTCTGTAATGCAGTGAACAGCATTGTTTTCACTTTAAAAACCCTCATCTTTGGTCATAAGATCACTGGTGTCTTCCTGGGGCAACGGGGATAGCAAAAGTTTCCTTGAAGCAGATTTGTCTAATAAAAGAATATGTCCCCAAATAAAGGAGACCCGCTCCCAACACACACTTGGTGTATTACAGCCATTGTGCCAATTTTTGAAGCAACCATGAGTTAGATATGTTCAGATCGCATGATAAGAGGATTAGTTTCCAATACCAGCTAGCTCTGGTTTTTGCATCACCATGAAGCAAATGCTTTTTCTCTTTGGCTTAAGATGGACACAGAAACTTGAGATAAATGAACTGGTGCCTCATGCACTGTACGCCATCCCTAGCTCTGCTCCTACTTTTTCAGCTCAACTCTCTGGCCTTGCTGCACAGATGCTAGCATGGCTGTCACTCATTTTCCCATCAATGTCCAACTTCCCCCTGCTGGCATGAAAGTCTCTGGAGACAAAGCTTCTGTCCTGTTCCAGTTTGTACCCCCAGCACTTAATACAGCACCTGGCACTCGGTGGGCCTGGCACTCAGTGAATGTTCTTAAATGAATTCATTACTTTTCATCCACTGTGATTCCACAGATTTTCTCCCTGTGTTGTCTACAGAAAGCTGTACTGGAACTCGGCCCCTTAGGAGGGAATCTAATGGAATGATATATGTTGAGGCCATTTTTACTGATGCTACCAAAACCACTTGGTGTTGGGGCTCCAGGAACCAGCTCCCGGTGTGTGGGTGAAGTAAAAACAGACTCTCAGTGTTCTTCCTCAAGATCTGCAGGCACTGTTGGTCCATCCCCAACACATCCTAAAACCTTCCCTCATAACCAGAATGAATTGTGTTTGGCTGGGATTCTGAACCACAGAACAGGTGGATAGTCTTTCAACATCAGGTTTAGTGGAGAATCTGTATCTTGAATCTAATATTCCCTTGGGCCATTGAACATCACAGAATTGTTGAGTTGAAAGTGAATAAAACTCACTTTCTGTTGCAGTTTAGTCAGGACAAAATATGTGGGATTAGGCTAGAGCAGTGTATTTTCTTATTTTTTTAACACTACAGTTTAACATATATGCCACTTCTTCCTATTTCAAAAGTTATTAGTATCCACAGATAATTTATAAATTGAGAGCTAAATACATTTTGGAAAAAGCTTATGATCTGGGTGGGTGATGGGGAGAGATGTGCCCTTTGGCTGGGTCCCAGGAATTATTTTTGCATTAGGATTTAAAAGCAGGTAACCCTGAGAAAGCACCAGAACCTTTTTCTCCCAGAGTACTTTGTGTTAGATTTTTGGAAAAAAAAAATGGAAATGAAGACCTTCTTTGCAGAGTTTATATACAGGGCTTAATACCCAGATAAGCATAACTATATACCATTTTTATACACAAATGGTTTTTAAATATGTATTCATCATCTATTGCACTTACACATTGTGCAAAAACTGCATTCCATGCCACGCCTGAAATGTCCCAAAGCTCAGTTCTGTCAGTAAATTGCAACCAAGATTTCTACAAAAAAAGACACGAGTGAAAGAGAATGAAGAAGAAAAAAAGAAATATTTTCAGAATACTCTTCTTTCAGGAGTGATTCTAATTTTTATAGATGAAACAATACTTCCACATTTTATCTACACACTAAAGAATTTACTGGTACTGGAAGATTTGGTTTCTGAATTATACTTGCACATTTACATTAAATTTCATCATATTATTTTCATATTACATGACATACTTGTACTGTGTGATCTTTACTTCTCTGGAACAGAGTTTCACAACTTGAATGCTATTGACATTTTGGACTCGATAATGCTTTTCTTGTGGAGGTTTGTCCTGTACATAGTAAGTGGCTTAACAGCAGGCTGGGCTTAGCTCACGCAGTGTCAGCAGCACGTGCAGGGCTGCAAGCTGTTACCTGAATGCAAAATCATGTTGGCTGAGAAGCCCTGCTCTGTGGGATTCACTCTGACTTTTGTACCTGATAGTATTTTTGCTAGAGAGGAAAAGGACCTGTTACAGAATTTTAGCAACCTTCTACTACAAATGTAAAGTAGAATCTTAACCCTATTTCAAGGTGAACAGTGAAGATTTATTAAAATTCCAAATGTGATGAAATTGTAACTTACATAGACTGCAAAAAAGGGAGTGACTCAAATGCACGTCTTTCGATAAACTCTATTTTATTGCAGGATAAATCTCTAGGAAAAGGAAAACATTGCCTTGGTTAGCTATTACCTATATAGTCAGTGGGGATAATAAAATTTGCATTTGATAATGTTGGATATGCAGTTTTTACCTAAACTGTAAAGCTTTGGACTTGTATTTGACCCTCTGGAGATACTACCCCTTCTTACAACCTCTCCTAATAGTCTCACTGTTAGAACCTTCATCAATGACATACACAACTATAGATCTTGATAGATTGTGGTGGTAAACTTTCCTGAGTGCAGAATTGATTAGATGAACTTTCATAGTCTTCATCCATTTGAAACAAGGAGCAAAGCTGTCATCTCCATTTTTAATGTCTAATATTCCAAAGAATTCTCACATTTTCACATCTTTCCTGGTTTAGTCCTAGTTTTCTAACTTCATTCAATACCAGAAAAAAAGATGCCCTTTTGAATCATTTGAAATGAAATTGGTTCTCTAATTAATTCATTATTTTGAACTGATTCAGAATTACACTTTCTGTCATACTAAAGGAAATTTATTTGTTGCTTGTTGCTTGATAGTCCATGAAAGCCATGATAGAACCGTCAGAAAACAGCATGACACTGGATTCCCACTTGAAAACACTCTTGGTGGTAGAGGACTCTTACTTCCACTGATTACAATTTGACCCTCACTTTTCACCTGCAACTCATCTGTTGGTGGCTCCATCTCTAGAATCTCCTTCTCTCACCTGTCCCACGCGCAGTCACCAGTGGGACTTGCCCTAAGTGACTCTCCGAGGCCAATATCACTAGGTGCTTACAGATGAGGCAGATTCTCAGCCCTGTTCTAGACCGACTCAGGCAGTTACTGTGGGGGTAGGGTTCAGAGCCCCAGGTAACTGTGGTGCAAGCTCAAGTCTGTTTTAGAGCACTGCTGTGACAGCATGGTTCCCCGTGGTGACTCTTGCTCAGCATTCAAAGGCCTGGAAGACCTGGCTTCACCCTCCAGCTTTCCCTGCATCTCTGTGCCTCAGAAGCTTCCATGTTTTCCCTTTCTCCCACGATATTCTCTCCAAGACGTCTGATGATGCCCACTGCCCCCTTGGAAGTCCTGTTCAACTGGCATTGCTCCCTGGTTCCATCGTCCCTGACCCAGCCCAAAGTCTTCTCCCTCGTCTGGACTCTATATCCATTTCTTTTGATATCGTTACTTGTGCCTTCCATTTCCCCAGAGCATAAACTTCTTGAAAGCATGGATTCGGCCTTGCTCATCTACATTGCCCACTATGTTTAAAACTGACTCATGGAAATAGACTCAGGTGTTTATTAAATGAAGGAATGGTTGAGTAGGTAGAAGAAGGAAAAGTGAATTTTTAAAAAGCAGTGTGGTTTTATTATTCCCTGGTCCCTCTGCAGCACTCTGTCAGCTACATAGTGCTTATTGGGTATTGGTTTGAGCTTGTGTATTTGTTTCCCCTGCAAGATTGTGAGCTCTTGGGAAGGTGGGATCCTGTCTTACTCATTTATGTGTCTCCAGTACTAGGCAAAGTGTTTGGCTTTCTCTTTCAGCTTTAGACAATTGATTGGCATTTTGAAAATGAAGTGAATACATATGCTAGCATAAACTAATTAGGCTACAAAGGATTTTCCAGCAGAAACAATGAAGGGCCTATTCTACCAGCAGTAGTCTCATTTGTTTTTCTCCAAACCATGTTTGCAAGGTTCCGGAGCCCAGATGGGAAAGGTGCTCAAGAGGAACCATGCAGATGTGGTTGTCCCCGTATGGCCTAGAAGTTCTGATCATCATTCAAAGGAGTGTTGTATCACATGCTATGTTCCTTAAGCCTTGTACTTTTGAGACAAGAATCTATTTGCTGAAGAGGCCCAGTAATTAGCCTAATAAGGATTAATGATGTACACTTCCCAATACTATGTAGCTATTGTTTTAATTATCTATTTCCAACATGGGTATAATAGTTCCTTAATGGAAATCATTAATGCCAAATCTGTTCTCTTGGTAGCTTAGTATTCTTGATAATATTGTTTATATAATTTACCTGTTTAGCAAGTCACTTAATGGCTAAAGGTTAACTTATTCAAGATTAGATCATCTAACAACTTTCAGTTGATGGCATTCAAATTAATGTTGTTGGTTTATGTTTTCTTCCCTTTGTTGTATTAAACCAACTTGTTCAAACCTTGTTTGTAAAGGCCAGATGATAAATGTTTGAGACTTGGTCGGCCACATATTGTCTCTGTTGTATTTTCTTGTTTCTTTGTTTCTCTTTACAGTCCTTTATAAATATAAAACTCATTCTTAACTTAGGACCTGTATGAAGACAGACCTTGGATCCAATTTCATCCATTGCTTGTAAATTAAATACAAATATAATCCGCGGCTCACTAGGCTAATCCTCCGCCTTGCGGCGCCGGCACACCGGGTTCTAGTCCTGGCCTGGGCGCCGGATTCTGTCCTGGTTGCCCCTCCTCCAGGCCATCTCTGCTGTGGCCAGGGAGTGCAGTGGAGGATGGCCCAGGTACTTGAGCCCTGCACCCCATGGGAGACCAGGAGAAGCACCTGGCTCCTGCCATCGGATCAGCGCGGTGCTCCGGCCGCAGCGCACTGGCCGCGGCGGCCATTGGAGGGTGAACCAATGGCAAAGGAAGACCTTGCTCTCTGTCTCTCTCTCTCTCTCTCACTGTCCACTCTGCCTGTCAAAAAAAAAAAAAACACAAAGCACATAGTAGGTATTCCATGTTAGAGATATGAGACCCTACAGTGTAGACTTCCAGAAGAAACCTTGGAGATTATCCAGCTGGGACCCATATTTGTTTTCTAGATAATGTAACTAAAATCTCATAAATAAGTATGATTAACTGACTTACAAGTGTTGGAGGGACAGCAGGCCTTCAAATGAGTCCTTATGTAATTCAGTCAAGTCATTTTCACTGAGGATTCTGGAAAATGAAAGAGGTACTTCTGAATCAAAATGACAACTGCAGCTGTTTGCTTCATAGGACTAACTCTGTATGTAGAGGAAACTTTGGTAATGGTGCTGTTTAAATACCCAGATTCTAATTTACTTCTAGGGTGGCAATGTCTGTTGTATTTTAATTTAAACCATTTTTCCCACTCTCCCTTTTTTGTCCATCTCTATACACCTATCCGTCCTTCCCACCAAATCATAAATGTAATGTCTGCTCTGTAGGTCACAATGTCCCTGTTAGAACCTAACACTGGGAGGCACCAAGATTGGCAGAACTGCCATTTCCTTCTGTTTTTTCCCCAAGCCCTACTACCGAAGCCCCATGTTTGAGGCATGCCGGGGCTACAAGTTAAGGTTGACCAGGGAGGCAGTAATGATGGCTGAGTATTTAAATCCCTGCCATCTATGTAGGAGAACAAGACTGAGTTTGAGGTTCCTGAGTTTGACTGACCCAGTCTCACCACTACAGGCATCTGGGGAGTGAACAGTGTATGATAGCATGCTGCCTTTGCCTCTCAAATAAGAAAAAATTAAATTTTCTTCCCCTTCCCTTTATCCCTTAGCCTTTCCAACTCCCGTCTTCACTCTTCAGAGGAAACTAGTGTTATTTACTTTTGTGTCAGATGACTCTGATTTTTCCTTTTTCCAAAGATTTATTTATTTATTTGAAAGTCAGAGTTACACACAGAGAGAAGGAGAGGGGAGAAGGGAGAGGGGAGAGGGGAGAGGAAGGTCTTCCATCCGCTGGTTCACTCCCCAATTGGCCACAAAGGCTGGAGCTGTGCTAATGAGGAGCCAGGAGCTTCCTCCAGGTCTTCCCATGTGGGTGCAGGGGCCCAAGGACTTGGGCCATCTTCCACTGCTTTCCCAGGCCATAGCAAAGAGCTGGATCGGAAGTGGAGCAGCTGAGACTCGAACCGGCACCCATATGGGATGCTGGCACTGTGGGTGGTGGCTTTACCTGCTATGCCACAGTGCCAGCCCTGACTTTGATTTTTCTTACAAGTTTGGGACATCTTTAAATGAAGCATAACCAAAATATATACAAACTGTGTGTATTGCATTTAAGAAACATCATAAATTAAAAGTCACAACTGCCTGATTCTAGCATTTTCCCATCAGAAATGAGATAGTAGGCTAAGGGGAAACTTTTATCTTTTTTAAAAAAGATTTTATTTATTTGTTTCAGAGTTATAATTACAGATGGAGAGAAGGAGAGACAGAAAGGTCTTCTCTCCACTGGTTCACTCCCCAAATGGCTGCAATGGCTGTAGCTGGGCCAATTGGAAGCCAGGAGCCAGGATCCATGAGCCTCTTTGGGGTCTCCTACATGGGTGCACAGACCTAAGTGCTTGGGCCATCCTCTACTGCATTCTCAGGCCATAGCAGAGAGTTGGATTTAAAGTGGAGCAGCTGGGACTAGAACTGGTGCCCGTACAGGATACCAGCGCCGCAAGTAGCAGCTTAGCCCACTGCACTACTGCAGCACTGCACAGGCCCTGGGAAAATTTATCTTAAAGTGATCATAACCCTTCTCCTTTGTCTGTTATATGTCTTGTTTGTATTCAGAAATAATTTATGATGTCTGTACAAGTTGTCCCAGTGATATAACACGCAAACTGTCGTGAAAAATGTCAATTAATTCCTTTTTTTTATTATGTTACACTCAGCACTTCAAAATTTCTAGTTCACTGGCCTAGGTGACATGATAGATTTTTATTTTTAGTTAATTACTTTGAATGTTAAGTATTTTCCCCCAAAATTGGGAGTCTAAACTGATTCCTTTCAAAAATCAGTAAGGAAAAGATAATTCAACAAATGGACAGTGGACAAAACCTCAACGAAACATAGATGTTCAATAAGTATATAAAGACATTTAAATTTATGAGTAATCAGAGAAATCCAGATTCAGCTGGGAACCCTTTTATTTGCCAGTCACATTAGCAAAAAGACAAAGAGCATCCCGAGGTGAAAAGGTGAAGGGAAGAGTCAGTGTTGGGGCATAGCAGGCTAAGCCGTCACTTGAGAAGCGTAAATTCCATATTGGAGAGCCTGGTTAAAGTCTTGGGCCCTCTGCTTCTGAGCCAGATGCCTGCTAGTGCACCTAGGAGGCAGCAGATGATGGCCCAAGTGCTTGATTCCTCGTCATCCCTGTGGGAGACCCAGAATCAAGTATTAGATCTTAGCTTTGGCCTGGCCCAGCCATGGCTGTTTTGGGCATTTGGGGAATAAAGCAGTGGATGGAAGATTCTCTCTTTCTCTCACTCTCTCATTTGCTCTCGCTCCATCTCCCCCTCCCCCCACTCCCATAGTTCAAGTAAACAAATACATCTTTTTAAAAAGGATGAAGGGAAATGAATGTTCTTATATTCTGTTAGCTGGAGTGTAAGTAAGTGTGCACAGCTTTTCTGAGGGCAATTAAAATTTCCTATTTCCGTAGTCTTCATCCATTTTCATTCTTTTTTTTTTTTTGAGATTTATTTATTTATTTGAAAGTCAAGTTACACACAGAGAGAAGGAGAGGCAGAGAGAGAGAGAGAGAGGCAGAGAGAGAGAGAGAGGTCTTCAATCCACTGGCTCACTCCCCAGTTGGCCACAATGGCCAGAGCTGTGCTGATCCGAAGCCAGGAGCCAGGAGCCAGGAGCTTCTTCAAGGTCTCCCACATGGGTGCGGGGTCCCAAGCACTTGGGCCATCTTCCACTGCTTTCCCAGGCCATATCAGAGATCTGGATCAGAAGTGGAGCAGCCAGGACTCAAACCAGCGCCCATATGGGATGCTGGCATGGCTGGTGGAGGCTTTTCCCACTATGCCACAATGCTAGCTGCCCCATTTTCTTTCTAGACTTCTATTTTGCAAAATGCTTGTCCATGTTCACAAGTGTGCACAAGGATTTTCCTTGCAGCAATACATGAGAAGTGGACATAATCGAAAATCCATCAATAGAGGGATTATTAAGTAAACTGTGAAATGGCCATCCATACTATAGAATATCATGCAGGAGTTAAATGAATAGGGTAACTGACTGAGTACTAGGAGGGAAAGAAATCCAGAAGAAACCATGAAGTGAAAGAACCAAGTTGCAGGATGTTACTATTTAGGTTAAAAAAAGAAAGAAACCACACAACACAACTATTATGCTCTATGTAAATATGTTTGTAGGTAATTTTTTGGAAGGATATATGCCAAACTCAGAGCAGTAATTATTACCTCATAGGTAGGGAGTTAGGACACAATGAAGGTCTTCACTATCCCTATCACTTTTTATCTACTAAGAATGTAATGGTATTACTGATAAAATGCAAATAAATAGAAGTAGTTTCTTATTTCAAATTCTGTGCCTTGTTAAAACAACCATAGAATTATAATCAACAGATGTTGATTGTGACATGGAGAGGGAATACTTTTTCTGACATACTGACCTCAAAATAGTAGAACAAGAAAGCTCTTACAATGCAGTTAGTTTTGTGTATTCATGTTTGGGAGCGTGTACTCACAGTGTCTCAGCCCAGCGGTATGCTTTCCATACATTTTCATCAATGAAAGAAATCGAGTTTCCTTGGAAATTTCTGTAAAGGAACACAGTTCACATCCTTGAATGGGTTGGAAAAGAATGAACAGAATGAGGAAAAAAATCATGGCACCCTCATGGGGGAGTATTGAAATACAGAAATATTATCAGCTTTCTAATAAATACCAGTGCTTTTATGTTCCGTAGCTCTCTGCTTCCCAGTTTGCTCACTCAATAAATAATGAGGGGCCACTGACATAAACAATGAAGCATCCTCTCAGAAGCTTAACTTCGTCTCTGTCCAGTCTCTTTGACAGTAAAGACAGTCAATCACTTTGAATATTAAGTATTTTCACCAAAATAACTCAGGTGTCTACACTGACTTCTATAAATCAGTGAGAAAAGGATAAATTATTCAAGAAAAAATGGGCAAAATGTATTGTCACCAATAAGAATAATGAAAACCTATGCAGGTATACTAGTGCTTTGGCCAAGCGCCCTCTGCTGAAATCTTTCCAAGTACTGAATGGATACAGACAATTTAAAATCAGAGGGACTAATGTGCTGATGTGGAAAGCCTTTTGGAATACAGCATAGGGTAAAAGTGCCGATCACTGAGCCAGGAGCCAAGCATTACCTCCATAGGAAAAAAAAAAAAGAGAGGAGGTTGGAAGGAAAGACGCACACCTGGGTTACAGGTAATAGAGTGAGGACCAGGGGATGATGAGGGTGTGTGGGGGTTCATACTTTCACATTTTATCCTACATTCTGTGCACTTTTTAAAAAGTGGAAAGGTGCTCATAATCGATACTTGTTTACAAGAAGCTGTTAAATGACTTATATTTAGCTTCAACTTTGAATTGCTGTGAGTGCTTAGCTTTAACTCTGTCCTCACTCCTCAGCAACAATGAACCTATTTGTTTTAGGTACACATTTTCCTGGAAGCAGGAGCAGCAATAAAACAGATACCTGTATGCTCACCTGCCTGGTGGATATGTCCTCTCGGGTTACTTTATGCTCATCAATAAAAAGTGCCTAACACTGAACACATCTCCCACTAACGGGCTCTTCTTTCTGACTGCTGTGCTTCTGCCTTATAGACCACCATCATTCTCGCTGTCATCCAGGGAAAGACTGTGGAGTCACGCATTTTTATTTTCTGTTACAATCCATCACACAATTCTTTAAGCCAGCTTTACAGATGAGGATATTGAATCCAAGCTAAATAACTTGTCCAAAGTCACAAAGCTAATCACTGGGAGACCTGTGTTCAAAGCCAGGCAACCTGGCTCCAGAATCTATCCTTAAATCTGTTGTATCATCTCTAATAAGTCGGGATGAGGGCTGTGTTGAAGAGTGGGATTAAAGCAATGAGGTAATAACATGGTGAATGTCAATAAATAATGAATCAGGAAAAGCAGTAAGGGCAATCACATGAGACTGTAGAAGAGACAGAAGAGAATAAGAGAAGGAGGATCAGGAAAGCTCACAAGCAAAGTGGCCACTTGGGGGTGAACCAACGGAAAAAGGAAGACCTTTCTCTCTGTCTCTCACTGTCCTACTCTGTCTGCCAAAACACACACATACACACACACACAGTCAACATAAGGTGGGGACTTGAGGAGGGCTCAGAAGATCTTGGGTAAAAGCTGCTGAGACAGGCAGGCTGTAGGGAACCATGAGGAAGGGAGATTCTTACAATATGCTGAAGGTGCCATTGTAGCTGTTGGGCTCTGGTACAGGAACTCTGTGAAGCTTCTGCACTGGGCTGAGGCCAGTGCACGAAAGTGTCTCATCTTTGCAGGTGCAGAGCTCACAGACATTTATGGTGGCAGCCGCATTCAGGGGTTGATCTGTGACTTCAGTTAGGGTTGAGTGCTGAGTCTGAACCTGGCCTGGATGTAGATCTGTAGTCTTCTTCAGGGATGGAGAATGGCCAGCTTTTGCAGTGGGTACCAGAGTTATGGTTAGCTCCATCTTGGAAGGCTGAGCTATGACACTGGGTGATGTTGGGTGCTGAGCTTGATGCTGACCTGCTGTTGGAACTGTCATCTCATTGTCCCCTGGGGACTGAGTTATGAGCTCCTTTAGTGGCTCTGTAGACTGAGTTAGGGTCATTTGCATGGTAGTAGAAGGTGTAGCCTCTGTAGTACGTTGTGGAGTTTGGGTAATTTCCAGGTCCAGAGGCTTGACTGTGACTTGAGGCAGGTTTGTATACTGAGTCTGAATCTGGACTGGAGGTGAAAATGTCACCTCAGGGTACATTGGATAAGGAGGAGGAGATATAGACTTGAAGGCTGTAGAATGTTCATCCTGTGTAGTGGGTACCTGAGTTATGGTTGACTCTAACTTCGAAGGTTCAGCTGTGCCACTGGGTGACATTGGATGCGGAGTTTGATCTTGACTTGGTTTTGGAACTACCATCTCATAATAAACTGGAGGCTGATAGACCACTTCATTATGTGGCCCTGGAGGCTGCCCTGAAGTCTCCTGCATGGTTGGGAGTGGTTCACCCTCCACAATGGATTCTGGAGTTAGGGTAAGTTCTACATCAAAAGGTTGAACTGTGACTTCTGTCAGGGTTGGATGCTGAGCCTGAACCTGGTCTGGTTGTGAAAGTACCTCCTCATGGAGCACGGGAGGTACTTTAGTCTTCTTCAGGGCTGTAGAATGTTCAGCCTTCCTGGTACGCTTTGCATTTATGGTAAGCACTGTGTCCAAAGGCTGAACTGTGATGTGAGGCAATGTTGGATATTGAGCTTGATTATGACCCAGTGTTGGAACTGTCACCTCTTGATGTATTGGAGATTGGGTTACACCCTCCATGGGAGGTTGACTGGAGGTCTCCTGCATGTCTGTAGAGGGTTCAGTCACCATACTGCTGGTTTCTGGAGTTATGGTAAGTCCCAGGTCCAGATGTTGAGTTGTGACTGGAGTCAGGTTTGGAGATGGAGCTGTAGTCTTGCTCAGGTCTGCAGGATGCTCAGCCTCTGTAGTAGGTTCTGTAGTAATGGTAAGTGCCAGGTCTAAAGGTTGATTTGTGACACTGGGTGATAGTGGAGGTTGATTTTGACCCTCATGATGCACTGGTGGCTGAGCTACAGATTCTTTAGGTGGAGTCTCCTGCACATTTGTGGCAAGTTCAGCCTCTGTAATGGGCTGTGGAGTTATTGTAAGTGCCAGATCAAAAGGTTGAAATGTGATGCGGGGTGATTTTGGAAACGGAGCTTGATCCTGAGCTGGTGTTGGAACTGTCACCCCCTGATATCCTGGGGGTTGAGCTATACCTTCCTTAGATGGCCCTGGAAGCTGAACTGGGGCCTCCTGCATGATTGGAGAAAGTCCGCCTTCCATTCCAGGTTGTGTAGTTATGGTGAGTTCCACATCCAAAGGTTGACCTGTGACTTTGGTCAGGTTTGGTTGCTGAGTTTGAAGCTCCTGCTGGGTTACAGATGATTGAGTGTCAGGGAAGTCTTGTGGCTTGGCTGGGGCTACATTTTGCACTGGAGCTTGTTCTGCATTCTTGAGGGGCTCTAGAGGCTCAGCTGGAGAAAGTTCCATCTTTTCAGGCAGTGCTGGAGGCTTGGCAAGAGGAGGCCCAAGCTGGGTTGGAGAAAATTCAACTTGCTTGGTGGGAACTGTAGGCTGGGCAGGTCCTTCCTGCTGACTCCAGTAAGGATAAACTTCTGGAGTGGGCTTTAGGGTTCTGGTAAGGTCAATATCCACATGTTTTGGTTTGGTTTTAGACATCCTTAAATGCTGAGTTCTGAGTATTTCTTCTGGAATATGAGGTGAAAATGTCATATTCATTGGAATAGCATCACTCATCTCTGGGAAGATATCTGAAGGCTGGTTTGTGTTTCCCTGTTGGAGTGGTAATTGGTAAGCACTCACGGGGCGCTCTAGAGGTGGAACGGAAATCCCCTGCTGGCTTGGTGAAGGTTCCTTCAGTTGTTCAGGCTGAGCTGGGACCCCTGGAAGTGGGGAGTGCTCATCCTCTTCTGGGGGCTTTGGCTGCTGAGCTGTGTCTGCCTCCTGGTCTTTCAAAGGCTCATGCTCCGTAGGGAACACTGAGGCGTGAGCTTGGGCTTCCTGATGGATTGGAGAAGGTGCAGCCTCTTCGGGGGCCTGTAAAATTTCAGCTGTTTCCTCCTGCTGGGTCATAGAGGGTTTCTCATCCTGCATAACTTCTGGAGATTGAATTGGCAGTGGTTCAACCTCTTCAAGAGGCGTTGGAGGCAGAGCTGGGACTGAGGCCTGAGTTGTTGTGACCTCGTGGCTGACTGGAAATGTTTCCACTTCTGCAGGGTTTTTTTTTTTTTTTTTGACAGGCAGAGTGGACAGTGAGAGAGAGAGACAGAGAGAAAGGTCTTCCTTTGCCGTTGGTTCACCCTCCAATGGCCGCCGCGGCCGGCGCGCTGCGGCCGGCGCACCACACTGATCCGATGGCAGGAGCCAGGAGCCAGGTGCTTTTCCTGGTCTCCCATGGGGTGCAGGGCCCAAGCACCTGGGCCATCCTCCACTGCACTCCCTGGCCACAGCAGAGAGCTGGCCTGGAAGAGGGGCAACCGGGACAGAATCCGGTGCCCCAACCGGGACTAGAACCCGGTGTGCCGGTGCTGCAAGGCGGAGGATTAGCCTAGTGAGCCGCGGTGCCGGCCGTGCTGCAGGTTTTGGTGTTAGGGTCAGCTGCAGGTCTGGAGGTTTAGTAGTCACATTGGGCAAGTCGTACTGCTGAACTTGATGGTGACCTGGAGGTAAAATGGTCACTGTGTGAGGACTTGGAAGCTGGGCTGGGACTTCTGTCTTCTTTCCAGAAGATTCAACCCCCTCAGAAGACTCAGAGGGCCGCATTGGTTGCTCCTGCTCACTGATATAGGGTTCTGTCTCCACAGGAGGGCCCGGAGTCTGAGCAGAGCCCTCCTGCTGCGCTGGAGAAGAGTCCCGCTCCATGGTAGGCTCCGGAGTTATGGTCAGCGCCACATCTGCAGGCTTGATGGTCACGTTGGGCAGGTTATAACGGTGAACTTGATTCTGATCTGGAGACCAGTCCATCCCCTTCTGAATCTGTGGAGTCTGAGCTATGATAGTCTCTTCAGGAGATTCTAGCGCTTGAGCTCGGGGATCTTGCTGTACTGGAGATTTGACTTCCACAGGGAGTGCCGAAGGCTTCTCCGGGGCTTCCAGTTGGCTTCTAGAAGGTTCGATCTCAGGAGACTCAGAAGGCTGAGCAGGCTGCTCCTGATTGCTGGAGGAATATTCAGTGTTCACAGGCAGGCCTGGAGGCTGAGCTGGGGCCCCCTGCTGGGCTACAGATGGGCTGACTTCCTCAGCATACTCTGAGGGCTGAGCTGTGGCATCGTTTTGGGTAGAGAAAGGTCCAGTCTCCTCAGGGAGATCTGAGGTCTGAGCTAGACCCTCTTGAGTCCAAGATTCCACCCTCCCAGGGAAGTCCGGAGTCTGCACTGGGGCCTCTTGTTGGGCTGAGGGGAGTCCCACTCCCTCAGGATGCCCCAGAGGCTGAGCTGGAGCCTGCTCCGTGCTTGGAGTAGACTGAACTTCCTCACCTGCCCCTGAGGCTTCTGTCAGCTCCGTGTCTGCAGGTTTCAGTGTGACGCTGGGGAAGTTTGCTTGGAGAGCTACAATCTGAGGTGAGGATGGAGTGTTAGGATCATGATACACTGATGCCTGACCTACTACTTCTGCAGTAGCAAATGGATTCTGAGCGGGGGCCTCCTGCTGCAACGGAGATGCTTCTTCCTCGGGCTGCTGCAGGTCTGCACCTGGGCCCTCTTGCTGGGGTGAAGAAAGTTCATCTGGTTCAACGGGCTGTGGAGGCGGAGCTTGTTCTTCTTGCTGTGCAGAGGAGGATTGGATGGGCTCCTGAGTCTCTGGATTTTGAGTCTGGCCTTCCATCAGGAATTGAGATGGTTCAGCCTGCTCAGAGGGCTGTGCAGGTTCTCCTGGGTTCTCCTGGGATTCTGTAGGAAAACCACCAGGATAGACCCCATAGTCAGCCAGCAAAACTTGATTTTGACCCTGAAGCTTGGCCGCTTTGTCTGGAGTTCCAACAACAACCTTAGGAAGCCGTTGACGCCGAGCTAGATCTTTCTTGGGGGTCAGGGGTGAAACAATCAACTTGTTTCCTTGTGAAGACTGTCTAGAGGCGGAACGAGTGCTTCCAATGACTGGTGAGCATTTCCTTCCAGTCGAGGAGGCAGAGCCGGAGGCTGATCCTGATCCCCGTCTAGCACGGGAATCGCCTCTGGTAGCCTCTGTTGTCGAGTCAGCCTATTGAAATACTGCTTTGGAACAGCAAGCTGTTCTGGCTCTGGGGGCAGTTCCAGAAAAAGGAAGCAAACTCACAGTGGACTCTTGAGGCGAGGTCAGCACCCGGGAGGGAGCAGAAGACCCCAGGTCATCAAAGCCGCCAGGGTCTGCCATGGGTGTGAGCGAGTCAGGCGATTCAGGTGGGACATTCAAGGAGTGGGAAGACCAGGGCTCAGAGAGCCAAGGGATCTGGACTGGGAGCCCCTGGTCTTCCCGCGTGGGGTCTCCTAAGTGATGGGAAAGTGCAGGTCTCCTGTCCTCACCTTACTCGACTCCTGCTCTTTCTGTCCACTCGGGGCTTCTGTACTCTCATTGATATAGGTCTCGGTCCTCCACTGCTCTGCGTCCCATTCTTCCTTGGCTATCTTTTCTTCCTGCTGCTCACTGAGGAGCTTCATCAGGATGCCTGTTTTGGAGGTGAGCTTGGCACAGGGCAGTTGCACCTGGGCCTCAGAGCAGTCCATTTTCAGAGTGCGGATGACGTGAGAAATGAGCTTTTTCATGTCCGTGTTGGGGATGAGGGACTGTAGCTGCGGATTCAGCTGAATTTCAAACTGTTGCCCCTGGGACAGCATCACGGGGTAGGTGAAGCCTGCGGGCGTGGTGGGGGCTTCAGTGCCCTCGCTGGGGTATTCCCACTGTGTTTCCTTGGTTTGGTCCACAGTCGGCATTAGGTCGAACTCGGTCCCAGCAGAATCTGTAGCTGAAGGATCTGTGTGCATTTTGTCGCCAGGGAGCGTTTCTTCATGTGCAGTGGTGTTTTCTGGCAAAACGTTTTCTTCAAAAACACACCCTCCGGAATGGTTTTCCTCCCTAGTGTCTTCTATAGAAGGTTCTCTCAGAGGAGGACTCCCCTGAGAATGCAGGCCTCCAGGGGATGAGAAAGCCTCTCCGGAGGGGGAGTTTATGAGACTCCGCAGTGCAGGGAACGGAGGCCTCTTCCCAGCCATCAGCCTGTTGAGGGAATTTTTCCTTCTGAACTTCCGACTCAGTTTGGCCTTGGGGGTTCGGAGGACCAGGTGAGAGCGAGTTTTGTGAAAGCGGTAATTTTGTCTGGAATGCCAGATTGGTTTCCCTGCCGCCTTATTTTTAGCTTTAGCATTGGCATCTTCTAAGACAAAAATGGTGTAGGTTAAGTCTTTTCCTTTGTTGTTGATCTCAGAGAGAGATTTTGCAGGGGAGGTAGAAGGCCTGCCCAGGATGTGTTTCTTCAGGAAAGAGGAGGCTGCAGCCTCACGTTCCTTTGTGAGCAAGGGCTCCGTGTGCAAGGAGTTTCCGGCCACCTGCCTGGGCCTCTGAGCCACTTGAAGCTCCTTCAGCTCCCTGGAGCCTGCTCTCCCAAGCCTTCTTCCCCCAATGCTCTCCGCAAAGGGCCAGGTGCCCCGTCTCCTCCCGAGGCTCTTCCTCATCTCCTGGAGGTGCCTTTCCCGTAAGCCCTTTGGCCCCTTGATGACTTTTTTCACTCTCTGCAGCCTGTACCCCACACTTGGCATGGTTGCCAGGCTGTTCTCCTGTGACGGGGCAGTTTCTGATTTCTTTTGGAGGATTTGAGGGTTAAATTGAGGACCTAACAGGATAGGCTGCATAAGCATGGCCTTTTCTTCCTTCTTAACCTCATCGATTTTTTCTTGAATTTCTTCATCTAACAAATTCTCCAGAAAATAGAGCTTTCTCAACTTATTTCTGTAAGGATGAGAGGGCCTCCTTATGTGGGTTTTCACGTAGCTCAGGGACTTACCTCTATCTTGCACATTTGAAAAAAGCAGTGTAATGAATGGTAATAATGTTGATTCTACATTTTGTAGAATTTCCTCTGAGAAATAAGGCAATATGTAATTCAGTGCACTAATAATGTCACTTTCATTGTTGAAGTCCCGCTGTTCACTCATATGGCCTGGGAAGTCCACGCTGTTTCTCTCTGATACTGGGTTCCCTGGCTCAATAGTCAGCTGCTTGCTGGTGTTGTTCTTCCGGGCTTGCAATATCTTCATGAATGCCCCCTTTGGGTTCCCTATAGATGCTTCTTCAACTGTCAAAAAAAGAAGAGACTGCTTTTTGGTACGGAAGACTGATGGGACAGCTTTATGTCAGTCCACAGCCCTACACTCTGATCAATTAAATTAGGAGTCAAATCCAATATTTGGGGTACCATTGAGACTTTAGAGAGAAAAGTAAAACCAAACTCAAACCTATGAAATGGCAACAATAAAGGAGAAAAAGATATTTTTGAGAGTGGCATTCAGAAGAGTTCGCAGTGTTAAAAAGCAGTAACTATGATCAGTATTATTTCATTGGTTTCCAATGACCAACCACTCCAGGCTTAGAATAAGGCTGGAGGACAAATGGCCCCACCCAGCTGCCCCTTCTGTGGCTCTGCCCCTGCTTCTCAGCCACATCATTCCACAGTCCTGCCTCATGCTGAGGGAGCCCAAGGCTTCCTCCCTCCCTCCCTCCCTCCCTGTGGCCCTATGTTCTTGCTGCCATCACAGGTGTCCATGGCAAAAGATAGGCATGTAAGGGGAGCGAGGGCAGAGATGGTCAAGCCAAGGGGCCTTGCTCCTCACCTCAGTGTGTTCTTTCCCACCCTTGTAAAGGGAGATTAACAATGCTTGTCCTTCTCACCTCTTGAGATGAAGGGAATAATATAATTGGTAGGAAACTGGTCTGGAAGGTGAGCAACACTGTGTAGATGGGTATACAGTTATCACTGTGCTAATGCCTCAGATCCCTGACTGAGATCCGAATTCAAGCTGTCTAAGGAAGAAAGCGGTCACATTTTGGAAGTCACGACATCAGTGGTAATAACCCTCATCTACAGAAGGATACTTAAAATTACCCGAGTGTTCTGTGGATAGAAAAGCGTGAGACTCAGAGCAGGTTCAGAGTTGGACAGTCTACAAGTGCATGGAGGAGCCTTCCGACTCCATCAGAGGAGCCAGGCAGCCATTTCTGGTTATGGAACCAGAAACTCCCCGGCTCCAAATAAAACAGCATCACTTGTACTCTTTTATACAAGTGCAAAAACAAACAACCGCGGTGAGCAGTGTAGACCTGTTCTATAAGACAGAGGGCCCTTGAGGCCCAACACGTAGAAAACCAGTTTATAGACTGTGTGCAAATGAGTTATCATTGAAAAGCAAAGCACCCAAGAGCACAGAACACCACGTGTGTGGTTCCCAACATTGCTTCCTTCCCCTTCCACCTCTTTTCCATGATCCTTTGTGCATATGTAAATTACATAGCGGTAACTATGTTATTAAATTACATAGCGGTGATTGCGAACCTGACTTTCAGCAAGGGAGCAGTGTAGCAATTTAGGGAGTTTAAATCTGAATGAATGAATAAAAATTCAGCAATTAATTACATTGTTACTTTAAACTTGACCCTAAAATTTTAAAATAAGAAATTTAAAACAAATAAATATTAAAAAAAGATCCTCAGGAAGTTCCGACTCACGGCAATGTGTCGTATTTGGCAGGCATTCATTGTCACAGTGAAGCTTGACGGTGTTGCAGACAACCTCGATAGTATGTTTAAATTGGCAGAGGCAGCAGGCCATATGGCTGGGTAAGATCCTATGAATAGAGACAGAGAATTAAGTTACCTGTAAAGGGGTTCCTTGGGTGGGTCAAACAGGTGAGCCAAGGTGCCAGCAAAGGCGTTCTTGAGGTATGTGTGTGGCCAGGGCATTTGGGTAGGAGCCTGGTGGCCAATTGTTGGTCTTGAATATGAGAATAAAGGAAGGAGGGAGAGGTGGCCCAAGGAGGCATAGGCATGGAAGTGGGTGTGGTATATCCAAAATAAAGTCAACAGGGTGAGCATTGGGCACCATGGATCTGTCGTTTGACTCAGGGGTGTCTCCTTCCAGTTCACAAGTCTCATTGTGGGTTGGGAGTGCACAGGAGGACTTCCCCCAACCTCTGGAGTACTCTTCTCCATCCCTGTTGGAAGTGTTCACTATTAGAAACTACTCTGGTCCCAGAAAAATGACTGACTGCAGTAATTGTTGGAAAAGATGTGGAGAAAAAGGAACACTTGCTCACTGATGGGTGAGTGAAAGTAATTTGACCAGGCAGGTGTTTAGCCCAGCCATGAAGATGCTGCTTGGGACAAGCACATCCCCTTCTGGAGTGCCTGGCTCCATTTCTGATCCCTGTTTCCTGCCAGGGAGTGCCCTGGGATGTGTCAGGTGGTGCTTCCCTAAATACCCAGAAATGGAAAGGCTGCAACTTATGGTAGGTGTGTGTTTTTAAGAAACTGTCAGTCTATTTTCATTATATTTTTTTTTTCAAATTTATCATTTCGAAAGTTTCTGTGGAAGGAAGAGAGAGAAACACACACAAACACATCTTTTCTTTTTTTTTTCTTTTTGACAGGCAGAGTGGACAGTGAGAGACAGAAACAGAGAGAAAGGTCTTCCTTTTGCCATTGGTTCACCCTCCAATGGCCGCCGTGGCCGGCGCATCGCGCTGATCCAAAGCCAGAAGCCAGGTGCTTTTCCTGGTCTCCCATGCGGGTGCAGGGCCCAAGGACTTGGGCCATCCTCCACTGCACTCCCGGGCCATACCAGAGAGCTGGCCTGGAAGAGGGGCAACCGGGACAGAATCTGGCGCCCCGACCGGGACTAGAACCCAGTGTGCCAGCGCCGCAAGGTGGAAGATTAGCCTATTGAGCCACGGTGCCGACCACATGTTTTCATTAGGTAGTTTACTCCCCAAATGTCTGCGACATGCAGGGCTGGGCCAGGCCAAAGCCAGGAGCTCAGAAACTAGTTTGGTTTTCCATGTGAGGAGCAAGAACTCAAGTCCTTGGGGCATCACCCACTGCCTTCCAGGGTACATGTTAGCAGGAAGCTAGGGTGGAGCAGAGCCGGGACTTGGATCCAGGCATTCTGATGTGGGATTGGAGTATCCCAGGTAGTGGCTTAACGGCTGCACCAAATGCCTGCCATCGTAAACAGTTTAATTTTTATTTGTTTTATTTTTTAAAGCTTTTATGTAATGAATGCCAATTTCATAGGTACAACTTTAGGAATATAGTGTTTTTTCCTCCATACCTGCCCTCCCACCCCCACTCCCGTCCTACCTCCTACTCCCTCTCCCATCCCATTCTTCATTAAGATTCACTTTTGATTGACTTTATATACAAAAGAGCAACTCTATACTAAGTAAAGATTTCAACACTTTGCACCAACCCCCCACCCCACAACATAAAAAGTACTGTTTGAGAACAAGTTTTGCAGTTAATTCTCATAGTACAGCTCATTAAGGACAGAGTTCCTACAGGGGGGGTAAGTGCAAACAGCTTCATTTCTAATACCCCCAAATTGGAACAACCTAAGTGTTCACAAATAGGTGAATAGATAAACTATGGTAGGTTACACGTAGTGGGCCAGGCTCTTTCTAACCAATAGAATAACCAATGGTTGAGTTGTTACAGATGACTAATGTTACTTCTTTGGGTCCAGGGAAAGCTTCATATAGAAAGAAAAAAAAAAGAAATTATCAACTCCCAACTTGACTCTCACTGGGATTAAACATGACAATAGGTCTGATCTGATTTCATCATCATTTAAAAAAATCATCTATTATTTTTCACTTTATGTTTCTGTGTGGGAGCAAACTGCTGAAATCCTTACTTAATGTATACTAAGCTGATCTTCTGTATATTAAGATATTCGAAAATGAATCTTGATGTGAATGGAAGGGGAGAGGGAGTGGGAAAGGGGAGGGTTGTGGGTGGGAGGGACGGTATGGGGGGAAGCCATTGTAATCCATAAATCGTACTTTGGAAATTTATATTCATTAAATAAAAGTTAAAAACAAAACAAAACAAAAAAAAAAAGAAAGAATGCACTCAGAATGCTAAGCTAGTGTTTTACTAGACTTCAATTCTAACAGGAAATTTTCGTTAAGTCCTTTCTACCCCTAACTTCGTATTTTGAAAATTTTCAAGCCTACAAAAATATCCGAAAGATTGGTGTCATGAGTTTACATGTTCTCTCACTTAGATTCAACTGTTGCTAACATTTTGCCACATTCACTTTCCACGTGTGTGTCTCTATGCACTTCTTGGACAAACCATTTGAGAATGAGCTGTAGATATGATGACCTTTTCTTGCTAAACCTGAAGTCTGCGTCTCCTAAGAACAAAGGCATTCTCCTGCATATCCACAACACTATTATCACCCAGTCAGCTTTAACATTAACATCACCGTCTATTGTGGTCCACATGCAGGTGCTCTCAGTTGTCCCAAACATGTCTTGGCTACTTTTAAATCAGGCATTGCATTTTATTTTCATGGCTCTTTAATTTTCTTCAGTTTAGAACTGTTCCTTTTTTGCAGTGTTTCATGGCATTGGGATTTTTGAGGCATTCAAATCAGTTGTTTTACAGCATGCACCTCAATTTATCCTTCTAAGACCAATACTGAATATAATCACCAGGGAACATTTATTTTTTTGAGTGGCTAAGATTTTTTTTAAAAAGTTTTATTTATTTGAAAGGCAGAGTGATGGTTGGGTGCAGGAGAGAGAGAGAATGAGTGGAGGGAGAGGGAGAGGGAGGGAGAGAGAGAGAAAGAATGAACGTGAATAAATCTTCCAGCCACTGGTTCATGCCCCAAATGGCCACCGCAGCTGGGGTTGGGCTGGGTTGAAGTCAGGAGCCAGGATCCAGGAGCCAGGAACTATATTCAGGTCTCTCCTGGGTGGCAGGGGGTCAAGCACTTTGGTCATCCTGTGCTGCTTTCCCAGGTTCATTAGCAAGGAGCTGGATGGGAAGTGGAGCAGCTGGGACTTGAACTGGCACTCCCATATGGGATGCCAGCATCACAGACAACTTCACCTTATGCCACAACACCAGCCCCACTAGGGACCATTTCTGGCAGGAACACTGCATCTTGCATAGAGAATGTTGTAGTTTTGCTGCTTACTAAAATGGATGCACTAGGGATGATGTCAGTGATAAAATATTTATTTTTTAGAAGATTTTTATTTATTTGAGAGGTAGAGTTACAAACACAGAAAGGGAGAGACAGAGACAAAGATCTTCCATCTTAAGCTGGTTCACGTCCCAAATGGCCTCAATGGCCAGAGCTGGGCCAATCTGAAGCCAGGAGCCAGGAGCTTCTTCCGGGTCTCCCATGCAGGTGCAGAAGCTCAAGCACTTAGGTCATCTACTGCTTTCCCAGGCCATAGCAGAGAGATGGATCAGAAAAGGAGAAGCCAGGGCTGGATCTGGTGCCCATATGGGATGCTGGCACCGCAGGTGGAGACAGCCCACTATACCACAGCGCTGGGCCCCAAATCATTATTTTCAAAAATATTGGCAAATCTGGGGCCGGCACCATGGTGCAGTAGGTTAATCCTTCACCTGCAGCACCGGCATCTCATATGGGCGCTGGTTCTAGTGCCAGCTGCTCTGCTTTTGATCCAGCTCTCTGCTATGGCCTGGGAAAGCAGTGGAAGATGGCCCAAGTCCTTGGGCCCTGCACCCGCATGGGAGACTGGAAAGAAGCACCTGGCTCCTGGCTTCGATCAGTGCAGCTCCAGCCATTTGGGGAGTGAACCATCGGAAGGCTTTTTTCTCTGTGTCTCTCTCTCTCTCTGTCTATAACTCTTATCTGTCAAATAAATAAATAAAATTTTAAAAAATATTGGAAAATCTTTTGAAATTGCTAATGACCTGAGGTATAACTTATTCTTACTAGATAATATTTAAGTATTAAAGACCATTGCACATTAATATGCAATAAAGGGGCCAGCGCTGTGCTGTAGCAGGTTAAGCCTTCACCTGCAGTGTCAGCATCCCTTATAGGCACTGGTTCAAGTCCCAGCTGCTCCGCTTCTGGTCCAGCTCCCTGCTAATGCACTTGGGAAAGCAGCAGAGGATGGTCCAAGTGCTTGGGCTCCTGCTCCCACATGATTCAGAATAAGCTCCGACTCCTGACTTTGGCCTGGCCAAGCCCTGGCTGTTGTGGTCTTTTGAGCTAGGAACCAGCAGATGGAAGATCTTTCTCTCTCTCTGTATTTCTGCATTTCTTTTTTCTTCTTTTTTTTAACTTTTATTTAATGAATATAAATTTCCAAAGTACAGCTTATGGATTACAATGGCTCCCCCCCCATAACTTCCCTCCCACCCGCAACCCTCCCCTTTCCCTCTCCCTCCCCCTTCCATTCACATCAAGATTCATTTTCAATTCTCTTTATATACAGAAGATCAGTTTAGCATATATTAAGTAAAGATTTCAACAGTTTGCACCCACATAGAAACATACCAGGGGATTCCAATTCAATCCCATCAAGGTGGCATGTACCAATGCCATCTCACTAGTTCCGGTGATCAATTTCTGTTCAAATTGATCATAATGATAGGACTAAGAGCCAAAGGGAGCACATAAACAAGACTAGTGTCTGCAAATACTAGCTGATAGAATAAAAAAGGGAGAGAACGATCCAGCATGGGAAGTGAGATACACAGCAGACCCATAGAATGGCAGATGTCCTAAACAGCACTCTGGCCTCAGAATCAGCCCTTAAGGCACACGGATCTAGCTGAAAAGCCCATGAGAGTATTACAGGCATGGAAAGCCAAAACACTCTGGCAAAAAAAAAAAAAAAAAAAAAAAAACCCTACATGTATTTCTGCCTTTCGAATAAATAAGTAAGTCTTTAAGAATGCATTAAGGACCATCGCTTATGAGTCACGACACAAGTGAGCTGGCCTGCTTTGTCTAAACTCCTGAGGACTTCCAATAATGAACTCCAGTGTAACAATTGCTTTCAGGTTTTTATAGCCTTGGTTGCACATGGCTCCAGAAAATGCTAGCACTTTTCCTGTCCACTGATGGTCAAGTATGAAAAAAAGCAGCTAGAACACCACAGCCTTGGCTAACTGAGAAAGCTTGTTGATGATGAGAGCTTTGACTCTTTGGAGAGGAAGGCCTCTCACTGACCTGGGAGGATCCACTGTGGCAGATGCTGCCCAAGGTTGAGGAAGAGGAGGCTAGAGCAGAAACCAGTGGACTTGATGATGTGGGAACGTTAGTCAAGGAGGTGATCTGACAGAAGTGATTAGGGCAGGGTATGCTGTGAGAGGCCTTTCCCCATTCTTATCTTGTGGAGTCCGCTCAACTAGCCTTATCATAGTTTCTGTTTAGCTTGTCCAATTGGCAGGGGGGAGGTCACAATGGAAGTTGCAGTGAGTTTATGGTAAAATGTCAGAATAGGGCTCTAAGGAAATCCTTTTTAAAACTTCAAAACTTGAGATACTTCAAACTCTGCATGAAAATTAACTAGAAAGGATCATGGACCTAAATGTAACTCTACAGTTTCTACAAGAAAACAGGAGAAAATCTCTGTAACTTTAGATTAGACAATGGGTTATTTGAAAGATTTTTTTCAGGAAAGGCACAATAAAAGGACAAACCATACAAGATAAAAGTTGCTATAGGCTCATCAACATTAAAAAAAAATTAACTTCTACTCTTCAGAAGGTACACTTAGTAGAGTGAAATGATAACTCACAACCAGAGAGAAGATATTTACTAAACATACATCTGAGAGAAAGTACTCATACCCAGAGCATATAAAACACTCTTAAAACTCCCTAAGATTACCATCAAATTACTACATGGGAGCAGATTTGAATAGACACTTGGTAAAGATATTTGCACAACAGTATCGTCAGTTATTAGAGAAGTCTAAGTTTAAACTGCAGTGAGTGTACCCAAGGTGCCAGCGTTAGGATGACTGAGTCCCGCATTTGAGCACTTGCATTTGATTCTTCTCTCTGGTTCCTGATTCCAGCTTCCTGCTAATATAGTTCTTCTGCCTTTCTTTGGTTGAGTAACTGGGGTTCCTGCCACCTACATGGGAGATCTGGGTTGAATTCCCAGCTGTCAATTCCAGCTTCAGCCCAATGCTGGTCTTGGTGGCATTTGGTGAGAGAACTGATTGACTCTCTAGTAACTATTTTTAAATACTAAAAAAACATATAGAGATTCCACTATTTATCTACTGGCAGAAGAGCTACATTAAAAAAAGTTTTATTTTTTAACTTATTTGAAAGAACGAGAGAGAGAGAGAGAGAGAGAGAGAGAGAGAGAGAGAGAAAGAGATTGATTGATTGACCTTCCATCTGCTGGTTCACTTCCCCAAATGCTGATAACAGCCAGGGTTGGGCCAGGACTATGCCAAGGACATAGGTCTCAATGTGTGGGTCTCCTACATGGGTGGCAGAGACCAGAATACTCGAGTTACCATCGGCTACCTCCCAGGGTGCACATTAGCTGGAAGCAGAGTAGCTGGGACTCAAACTTGGCACTCTGATACGGGATGTAGGCATCCCAAGTGGTATCTTATTTATTTATTTATTTATTTATTTATTTATTTGACATGTAGAGTTAGACAGTGAGAGGGAGAGACATAGAGAAAGGTCTTCCTTCCATTGGTTCACCTCCCAATCACCCCCCAAATGGCCGCTACCGCCGGAGCTGCGCCGAACTGAAGCCAGGAGCCAGGTGCTTCCTCCTGGTCTCCCATGCGGGTGCAGGGTCCAAGCACTTGGGCCATCCTCCACTGCCTTCCCGGGCCACAGCAGAGAGCTAGATTGGAAGAGCAGCAGCTGGGACTAGAACCTGGTGCCCATATGGGATGCCGGTGCCACAGGTGGAGGATTAGCCAAGTAAGCCATGGTGCTGGCCCCCCAAGTGGTATCTTAATGCTGTGCCACAATGTCCAGTTTCTAAATGTTTGTTAAAAAAGTTGAAATCTGAGGACTGGGACAACACATGTTGCAAGTGCCACTCTCGAACATTGTTGGTGAGAGTGCAGACTGCAGCAGCTACTTGGCAAACAGTTTAGCTGTGTGTTAAACAGTTCAATATACACTTAGTAGGTAATGAACTGTCCTACCCCTAGATCTTTACACCAAAGAAATGAAGACACATATCCACTCACAGACCTCCATGTGAGTGCTGTTAGTGGCTTTATTTATAATTGCAAAAAGTTGGAAAACACAGTTCTATAAGCTGATGAAATGGATAAACTGGTGTAACTACACAATTGGAATATTACTTAGCAATAGGTAGAGGCAGCAACATGAATAGTAGTTTAATCTCTAAAGGATTATGCTGAGTAAAGGAGCCAGACACAAGAGGCTACACTTACTACATGATTTTGCTTATAAGACACTGTGGAAGGAAAAACTACAAGAATAGAAACAGGATGAGTGGTTTGCAGGGCCTGGGTCTGGGGATGGGAGGAGACGATTGATTGGAAAGGACCATGAGGGACCTTTTTGGGTTGATAGAAATGTTCTACATCAGGAATTTGGTGGTGGTTACATAACCACGTGTTTGCCAAAACTCAGCAAACTTTACAGTGTGAATTGAAATACATAAAAATTATACCTCCATAAGCCTGACTTAAGAAAACAAGTCTACAGACTTACATGGAAATAAACCTAAGAAAAAGATAACTTACAGGTTTTCCAATTGAAGAGTCATCATGAGGATGTTCTCAACTGTGGTAAGTGGTACTTGTGTTGTTCCCAAGTCTCTGAAGGAGAAAGCCCAAACATTCATGGTATGGACCTCAATAAAAAGATCTGTCTTTAAAAAGGTTGTTTCAGGAAGATGTGGTTACATCAGTTTTGGCTTCTCTATAAAGCAAGACAGCTCAAGAGTTTGTCATGGAGACAGTTCCAGAAAGCCCTGGTTGAAATGACTTTACTATTTGCATCATCAGATTAATGACCTTGGCATTGAAGAGTGGAACCTACACCTTTTTCTGCCATTGTCTTATTTTTCATTTTATACTACATTGACCTCTTTTAATTCTTATTTTTTTCTTTAAAAAATTTACATCTATACCTCTTTGCTTGGGATAGATGGTATTCCTAACATGTATTTGCATGTAACACTGTCTCCCTCTGCCAGCTGTCTTTCCCATGATAAATTCTTTCTCAGTTCTTGCCTCAGTCAATAACTTTTTTTCAGTAACCTATTTTTTTTTCAGTAACCTAATTTAAAATCATGACTTTTTAGCCTCAATCTCAAATATTTAATGTTTGATGAAAATAAAAAAGGATTAGTTTAATACTTACAGATATTTTAATGCTGGCAGTTTAAAAAGATACGAATCTTCAACGTTTTTCAGAGGATTACGATTGAGATTTCTGAAAAATGCAATGGAATTAAAGTTATTGGCCTTTCAATAAGCACAAGATTGTATGAGAAATTATATTCTTTTTTGTGTAGACATTTTAGGCTTAAAATTACTTTCTGTGTACTTATAAATCACCCTTAGAATTCAAAAAGCACTTGTTCTTTGGGAACTACCTATGTCTCTTAGAGGATGAATGGAGAAGAGAAAGAGAAAAGATACAAAAAAATGCATAATAAACAAAAAGTATGCAAAAGAACTTTTTAGGTGAAAAGCCCTAATTAGAAGTGGAGCCAGTGTTTTGCCTAGCAATTAACACCCAGATTGGGATACCTACGTCTCAAATCAGATGCCTGGGTTTGATTCCCAGTTCCAGCTTCTAATTGCAACTTCCTGTTAATGCAGACCCTGGGAGGCAGTGGTGATGGCTCAATTGGTTGATTCTTTGCTGCCTACTTGGAGACGTGGACTGGTTTCTGGTTTCCAGCTTCAGCCTGGGCCTGGCCTAGCCTCGCCCGAGCCATTGCAGGTATTTGGGAAGTGAACTAGTGGATGGGAGCTGTCTGTGTCTTAAAAAAGAAAGATGTATAGAAGTGACCACACTGATAGGGAAGCCCTTTTTTGTGTAGGAAACACTAATCCTGTGTTCTCCATAATTCAAGGTGCTTGCCTTTCATCTTTAGAAATTTTAAACAAGCCATGACTTAATTCATTTAGTTGATGGAAAAAGAACCCACGTCAAAGCCATACTCTTGTCACGTTCTTCCACTGGTGTTCTCATTTCGCATCACACATCATCACATCACATCACATCACATCACACCACATCATCACGTCACATCACATCACATCACATCACATCACATCACATCACATCATCACGTCACATCACATCACACTGATCATCACATCACATCACGTCACATTGCATCACATCACATCACAGTCTTTGTTACGTTGCTTGTTGGCCTGTCAGTCTCCTGGCCTGTTAGCCCCTTGAGGGCAGGGAACATATGTTATTGTCTTTGTTATGCCTGTGTGTGGCATAGTGCCTGAAATTTACTGCATGGTTAATAAATATTTGTTGAGTAAAGAAATCACATTTTGTTTCCATACCAATACAATGAATAAATTCGTGTTGTGGGAAATTTCATTCCTAAATGCTGTAATAGATTTTTAAAGTTTTTAAAGCAAGCAAACAAAAACAAAAACAGGTAAAAAAAACTGCCTTTAGTTTAACTCTACTCAAAAACGTACTGTACTGTTACAGACTGTGAAAATAATAATTCTTACAGATGATATTGATTGGGCTGCCAAGCATCTGTGTTCAGCATTCAACACTGGATGTTCCCAGTAACCTCTGTGATAGGTATTGTACCCCAGTAGCCTATTGTGATATATATTGTGCTGAGTCACAGAGGCTGTGTAACTTGTTGTAGGTCACTGCACTTGTAAGAAGCAAAGCTGGAGCTGGAGCTCAGTCCTGCCCCAGACTGTGTCTAATATGTGTGCAGAAAAGGGTCCAAATATTTGTCACTTTAATCTGAAGCTTGAGATGACTAAATATAGAAGTACTTTGAAAATTTCATCAACCTTCTCAGGATAGCGCTCATGAAAATTAGTTTCTCTTTTTATTCCTTTTCCCTAATCTTATCCCACGATTAGATATTTAGCTCAGAGTCATTGAGACTAGAGATTTAAAAGCATGTTGTAGGTGACATCAGTGGAAACCTATGTAAACAGTGGAGTGAGAACATTTGAAAATGTATCCCTTCATAAAGGGAACAACAAAATGGTAAAAGTGGTCAGAATCAAGTTTTTGATAATTCTGGAAATTTAACCAAAGGCTTGCAGCCACCTGTGGGGCATTTACTCAAGAAAATTGGCTGACTTTCTCTAAGAATAGTGAGATTTGTGTGGGTTTTGTGTATTTAACTTGCCCTAGACAGTTCCTCCCTGGCAAGCTCAGTGGTAGCCTTAAAAATAGGCTTGGCAGCTTATGACAAGAGCCTCGGGTGATAACTGACGTCATAAATAAGAGTGTCAATTGTTAAATCAACAACAGGAGTCACTGTGCACTTACTCCCCATGTAGGATCTCTGTCCTTAATGTGTGGTACTATGTGAATTAATGGTATAACTAGTACTCAAACAATACTTTATACTTTGTGTTTCTGTGTGGGTGCGAACTGCTGAAATCTTTACTTAGTATATACTAAGTTGATCTTCTGTATATAAAGAGAATTGAGAATGAATCTTGATGAAGAATGGGATGAGAAAGGGAATGGGAGATGGGATGACTGCAGGTGGGAGGGAGGTTATGGGGGGAAAAAGCCACTATAATCCAGAAGTTGTACATTGGAAATGTATATTTATTAAATAAAAGTTAAAAAAAAGAAACATCTGCTTTAGGAATAGACTGATGTCTTAGCAATATTTGGGTTTAGGTTTTTGGATTGTGGATTAATTTTATTTTTGATTTGTTGCTTCTCAAAATTTTTTAAAATTATGAGATGTATTACTTGCATACTCAAAGTCATATGTAACCATGTGAATGTTGGATAATGTTTGAACTTTGTCTAAGTTATTTTGTCTACATTTGAACCAAATCAGGAATTATAATAAGAAAAGAGAAGTATGTGTAAAATGAGCAACAACAACAAAAAAACCTCAAACTCTCCAAAAAAAAAATAGCCTGTATGCCCAGTATCAGAGAGAGTGAGGGAGAGGGATAGAGGGATAGAGGGACAGAGGGACAGAGGGAGGGAAGGAGGGAGGGAGGGGGAGAGAGAGAGAGAGAGAGAGAGAGAGAGAGAGAATGAAAATGAATGGAGATGAGGGCCGGCACCGTGGCTCACTAGGCTAATCCTCCGCCTAGCGGCGCCGGCACACCGGGTTCTAGTCCCGGTCGGGGCGCCAGATTCTGTCCAGGTTGCCCCTCTTCCAGGCCAGCTCTCTGCTGTGGCCAGGGAGTGCAGTGGAGGATGGCCCAGGTGCTTGGGCCCTGCACCCCATGAGAGACCAGGAAAAGCACCTGGCTCCTGGCTCCTGCCACCGGATCAGCGCGGTGCGCCGGCCGCAGTGCGCTGGCCGCGGCGGCCATTGGAGGGTGAACCAACGGCAAAGGAAGACCTTTCTCTCTGTCTCTCTCTCTCACTGTCCACTCTGCCTGTAAAAAAAAAAAAGAAAGAAAAAAAAAGAAAATGAATGGAGATGAGCATGCAGAATGAAGCTGAGCCTCTCCAAAGTGCATCCCAGTGAGCTGTCAGAATCTTGGGCCATCTTCCACTGCTTTCCCAGGCCATAGCAGAGAGCTGGATTGGAAGTGGAGCATCCAGGTCTCAAACCGGCACCTATATGGGATGCTGGCGCTTCAGGCCAGGGCTTTAATCTGCTGTGCCACAGCACCAGCCGTGTCTCTGACTTTCAAATAAATGAATAAATCTTAAAGAAAAAAGTAAAAGAACAAAAAAACCCTAAAGCCAATGAAGAGAATACTTTAAGAGAAGCATACGGTGCAGAGGAAGAATTACCTTAAGAGAAAAGAAGACCTCTTGCCACACAGATGAGAATATGGTGCAGATGAAAAGATTATGAGAAGAAAAGTGTAATAGTTGCAGGAAGTGACAATGTGAAAACTTGTGAACCCTTACAAAACACCCCCAAAGGGCAGACCTGAGTTGTTCTCTTCATCTGTAAGGTTTATGCCTCTCTCTGAGTTTGGGGAGATGCTGTTTGGATTCCAGGACACACCACAGAGGGAGGACTGTGCCAGCAGTGTGCAAATGCAGGTGTATCCACAGCTTGCCTGAAGGAGGCTATGCCCATGGCTGACCTTCAGTGTACGACCACACCCAGCTCACCTACAGTGTCAACAGTGGGGCGAATATCTGAGGAGGGAGAAAGCCTGGACTCTCCTCCTAGTCACCCACAGTGCTTGTGAGTAACAGACGAGTGAGCATGTGGATGTGCTCTGTCTGGATAAGGGAGCCCCTCTCTACACTCTAGAGTCCTTCCACTACTAAACTATGAAACTTGTTTTGTGAGGACCAATGAAGTGACTAAAACAATTTTTAGAAAGAAGCCAATGAGTTAAGACTTAATGTACATGTGTGGGGAGCAACTCGGACTAGACTAAGTTACTGGAATTAAGACTTATTCTATGCATCTGCTCTCCCACAATATGGCGCTGGGAGAGGAGCAAACAGCTTCTACCCAGCTGCCTTTCACCAACTTGACAAGCTGCAGGAGCTGCTCCTGATTGGAGGAGAGCAGCGTACTCGGCGTGTGGGTAGCAGAGTTGGGATTGGTGGAAGAGGACTATAAAGGAGGAGAGAGACAACATGCACCAGGAACATCTATCTGAAGGAACACCTGTGCAGCCCCCGAGAGAGCCGGCCGGCGGTGTGCCGCTCCCCCGCAGAAGTGGGGAAAGCGGCAGGGGGAACCGCCCTTCCACGGAGGTGGAAGGGACGGTAGCCAACCCGGGAAGAACCAGCAGCAAACCTGGGGAGGGCCGAGCAGACGAAAGAACAATGCAGGGTCCTGTGTCGTTCCTCCACGAAGAGGGGGAGCGACATAATGGTGCCGTGACTCGGATAGGAAACCTAGGAGGGAAGAAGAGGGAAGAAACGGGAAGAAGTGGGAAAATACCGGAGAGAGAGACTAGCAAAGAACCTAGGGAAAAGCCGGATGGAAAAGGTGCCGGAAGAAGCTATTGAAAGCCTAGGCATAGACTCGGATACGGACTGTGGGAAAGAAGTTAGGATTTAAAGTGAAAGCAAGAAGAAACTTAGACTCAGATACGGACTGCAGGTTGAAAGCGAAAGTGAAACCTAGAAGAAACTTAGACTCGGATACGGACTGTGGGGAAAAGCCAGGAGAAATGAGAGGGGATTGTTGTTGGAAGAAAAGTTAGGAAACATACCGGGTAGAGAAAAATGTTAGGGAGGATGAAGCCGCGGGGGGGCAGGCTGAAGCGGAGACGTAAGCTAGCTTGGAATTCTTCAAGTCAGCCCGGGGAGCAAAAGGCGAAAATCTGGAACCAGAGGCAGAGACGTGGGCCGCCAGGTTGGAATCCGTCAGATTAGCCCGGGGAGCAAAAGACGGGAAGCCAAACTGGGGGGCGCAGACGTGAGCTAGGTTGAATTCACCAGGTTAGCCCGGGGAACTTGGACTGAATGCCGGTGGCGGAAACGTGAGCTGGGCTGTGTGACTCGCGGAAGCCGCCACGCGCAGAGAGAGCGCGCGGGGCACAAACGGGGAGAGCACACGGGGTGCGAATAGAAGCCGGTAAGCTGCGCAGAGCCGGGAAGCCACCGCAGGGCGGGCCCCGGGAAGCCGTGCAGAGCCGGGAAGCCGCCGCGGGGGAGACGCCGAGAAGCAGCCTCGGGGCGGGCGCCGGGAAACCGCGGGGATAAGAGAAACAAGTTTAGAAGTAAAATGAGAGAAATAGGAATGCTGGCAGATAGAAGTAAAATAGGAGAAATAGGAATGCCCGGAGGTAGAGAAATAGAGAAAAATAAGGCCTCCCCACAACACGGCAATGAGAGAGCTTGGATTCGGTCTGCCTGATTAGTAAGACGATAAGCACCTGCAGGCAGCTAGCAGCTTATGCGCTGCAGGTCACCGAAGACAGGCACGAATTAACATCAATAAGTCTCCCCACAATACGGCAATGAGAAGGCTTGGATTCAGTTTGCCTGATTGGTAGGGCTTGTAAGCACCTGCAGGCAGTTCTAGCAGAGCAGAGCATGCGCTGCAGGGCACCGAACACAGGCACGCATCAGCGCCTAAAAACCTCCTCACAACATGGCGAAGAGAGGACCCGGATTCAGTTTGCCTGATTGGTAGGGCTTGTAAGCACCTGTGGGCAACTCTAGCAAGCAGAGCAGTGTGTGTGCTGCAGGGCACCAAAGACAGGCGCGTATCAACGCCAAAAATAAAAAGAAAGGGGGATCTGTGGGGAGCAACTGGGAGCAACTCGGACTAGACTAAGTTACTGGAATTAAGACTTATTCTATGCATCTGCTCTCCCACAATATGGCGCTGGGAGAGGAGCAAACAGCTTCTACCCAGCTGCCTTTCACCAACTTGACAAGCTGCAGGAGCTGCTCCTGATTGGAGGAGAGCAGCGTACTCGGCGTGTGGGTAGCAGAGTTGGGATTGGTGGAAGAGGACTATAAAGGAGGAGAGAGACAACATGCACCAGGAACATCTATCTGAAGGAACACCTGTGCAGCCCCCGAGAGAGCCAGCCGGCGGTGTGCCGCTCCCCCGCAGAAGTGGGGAAAGCGGCAGGGGGAACCGCCCTTCCACGGAGGTGGAAGGGACGGTAGCCAACCTGGGAAGAACCAGCAGCAAACCTGGGGAGGGCCGAGCAGACGAAAGAACAACGCAGGGTCCTGTGTCGTTCCTCCACGAAGAGGGGGAGCGACATAAATGAATGAAGCAGAAGAAATAAAGTATACTTAATGTTTAGAATTATCAATTACTGCTGATTTTCCATAATATATTTCATTTCTGATTTCACTGAAAGATTTGATGAGTATTACTATTCAAAGAATGTTATGTCACTGGTAAGCTCTTGGCATGTCTTTGAGGTAGATTTCATATTCACAATAGATTGATCCTACCACACTGCTGTTTTACACAGAGACTTCATTCAGAAGAATGTTTACTGGGCTGCATGTAGTACATGCAAAGTAAGGGTGAATGCAGATTTTGCTGAGCATGAGCCTAACCTAATTTGGGGAATCCCTTATAATGAAACATGCAGAATTATGAATATAAAAATTGCTCCAGCCCCTCCCAGGACCTTGGAAGGGGCACGTGCAAGCGTAAAGCCTTGAAGCTTAGGCTCCAGTTCATGATGAATCCAGCTCAGCTGGCACTCTTTTCTGGACTCTATAATGCAGTGAACAGCATTGTTTTCACTTTAAAAACCCTCATCTTTGGTCATAAGATCACTGGTGTCTTCCTGGGGCAACGGGGATAGCAAAAGTTTCCTTGAAGCAGATTTGTCTAATAAAAGAATATGTCCCCAAATAAAGGAGACCCGCTCCCAACACACACTTGGTGTATTACAGCCATTGTGCCAATTTTTGAAGCAACCATGAGTTAGATATGTTCAGATCGCATGATAAGAGGATTAGTTTCCAATACCAGCTAGCTCTGGTTTTTGCATCACCATGAAGCAAATGCTTTTTTTCTTTGGCTTAAGATGGACACAGAAACTTGAGATAAATGAACTGGTGCCTCATGCACTGTACGCCATCCCTAGCTCTGCTCCTACTTTTTCAGCTCAACTCTCTGGCCTTGCTGCACAGATGCTAGCATGGCTGTCACTCATTTTCCCATCAATGTCCAACTTCCCCCTGCTGGCATGAAAGTCTCTGGAGACAAAGCTTCTGTCCTGTTCCAGTTTGTACCCCCAGCACTTAATACAGCACCTGGCACTCGGTGGGCCTGGCACTCAGTGAATGTTCTTAAATGAATTCATTACTTTTCATCCACTGTGATTCCACAGATTTTCTCCCTGTGTTGTCTACAGAAAGCTGTACTGGAACTCGGCCCCTTAGGAGGGAATCTAATGGAATGATATATGTTGAGGCCATTTTTACTGATGCTACCAAAACCACTTGGTGTTGGGGCTCCAGGAACCAGCTCCCGGTGTGTGGGTGAAGTAAAAACAGACTCTCAGTGTTCTTCCTCAAGATCTGCAGGCACTGTTGGTCCATCCCCAACACATCCTAAAACCTTCCCTCATAACCAGAATGAATTGTGTTTGGCTGGGATTCTGAACCACAGAACAGGTGGATAGTCTTTCAACATCAGGTTTAGTGGAGAATCTGTATCTTGAATCTAATATTCCCTTGGGCCATTGAACATCACAGAATTGTTGAGTTGAAAGTGAATAAAACTCACTTTCTGTTGCAGTTTAGTCAGGACAAAATATGTGGGATTAGGCTAGAGCAGTGTATTTTCTTATTTTTTTAACACTACAGTTTAACATATATGCCACTTCTTCCTATTTCAAAAGTTATTAGTATCCACAGATAATTTATAAATTGAGAGCTAAATACATTTTGGAAAAAGCTTATGATCTGGGTGGGTGATGGGGAGAGATGTGCCCTTTGGCTGGGTCCCAGGAATTATTTTTGCATTAGGATTTAAAAGCAGGTAACCCTGAGAAAGCACCAGAACCTTTTTCTCCCAGAGTACTTTGTGTTAGATTTTTGGAAAAAAAAATGGAAATGAAGACCTTCTTTGCAGAGTTTATATACAGGGCTTAATACCCAGATAAGCATAACTATATACCATTTTTATACACAAATGGTTTTTAAATATGTATTCATCATCTATTGCACTTACACATTGTGCAAAAACTGCATTCCATGCCACGCCTGAAATGTCCCAAAGCTCAGTTCTGTCAGTAAATTGCAACCAAGATTTCTACAAAAAAAGACACGAGTGAAAGAGAATGAAGAAGAAAAAAAGAAATATTTTCAGAATACTCTTCTTTCAGGAGTGATTCTAATTTTTATAGATGAAACAATACTTCCACATTTTATCTACACACTAAAGAATTTACTGGTACTGGAAGATTTGGTTTCTGAATTATACTTGCACATTTACATTAAATTTCATCATATTATTTTCATATTACATGACATACTTGTACTGTGTGATCTTTACTTCTCTGGAACAGAGTTTCACAACTTGAATGCTATTGACATTTTGGACTCGATAATGCTTTTCTTGTGGAGGTTTGTCCTGTACATAGTAAGTGGCTTAACAGCAGGCTGGGCTTAGCTCACGCAGTGTCAGCAGCACGTGCAGGGCTGCAAGCTGTTACCTGAATGCAAAATCATGTTGGCTGAGAAGCCCTGCTCTGTGGGATTCACTCTGACTTTTGTACCTGATAGTATTTTTGCTAGAGAGGAAAAGGACCTGTTACAGAATTTTAGCAACCTTCTACTACAAATGTAAAGTAGAATCTTAACCCTATTTCAAGGTGAACAGTGAAGATTTATTAAAATTCCAAATGTGATGAAATTGTAACTTACATAGACTGCAAAAAAGGGAGTGACTCAAATGCACGTCTTTCGATAAACTCTATTTTATTGCAGGATAAATCTCTAGGAAAAGGAAAACATTGCCTTGGTTAGCTATTACCTATATAGTCAGTGGGGATAATAAAATTTGCATTTGATAATGTTGGATATGCAGTTTTTACCTAAACTGTAAAGCTTTGGACTTGTATTTGACCCTCTGGAGATACTACCCCTTCTTACAACCTCTCCTAATAGTCTCACTGTTAGAACCTTCATCAATGACATACACAACTATAGATCTTGATAGATTGTGGTGGTAAACTTTCCTGAGTGCAGAATTGATTAGATGAACTTTCATAGTCTTCATCCATTTGAAACAAGGAGCAAAGCTGTCATCTCCATTTTTAATGTCTAATATTCCAAAGAATACTCACATTTTCACATCTTTCCTGGTTTAGTCCTAGTTTTCTAACTTCATTCAATACCAGAAAAAAAGATGCCCTTTTGAATCATTTGAAATGAAATTGGTTCTCTAATTCATTATTTTGAACTGATTCAGAATTACACTTTCTGTCATACTAAAGGAAATTTATTTGTTGCTTGTTGCTTGATAGTCCATGAAAGCCATGATAGAACCATCAGAAAACAGCATGACACTGGATTCCCACTTGAAAACACTCTTGGTGGTAGAGGACTCTTACTTCCACTGATTACAATTTGACCCTCACTTTTCACCTGCAACTCATCTGTTGGTGGCTCCATCTCTAGAATCTCCTTCTCTCACCTGTCCCACGCGCAGTCACCAGTGGGACTTGCCCTAAGTGACTCTCCGAGGCCAATATCACTAGCTGCTTACAGAAGAGGCAGATTCTCAGCCCTGTTCTAGACCGACTCAGGCAGTTACTGTGGGGGTAGGGTTCAGAGCCCCAGGTAACTGTGGTGCAAGCTCAAGTCTGTTTTAGAGCACTGCTGTGACAGCATGGTTCCCCGTGGTGACTCTTGCTCAGCATTCAAAGGCCTGGAAGACCTGGCTTCACCCTCCAGCTTTCCCTGCATCTCTGTGCCTCAGAAGCTTCCATGTTTTCCCTTTCTCCCACGATATTCTCTCCAAGACGTCTGATGATGCCCACTGCCCCCTTGGAAGTCCTGTTCAACTGGCATTGCTCCCTGGTTCCATCATCCCTGACCCAGCCCAAAGTCTTCTCCCTCGTCTGGACTCTATATCCATTTCTTTTGATATCGTTACTTGTGCCTTCCATTTCCCCAGAGCATAAACTTCTTGAAAGCATGGATTCGGTCTTGCTCATCTACATTGCCCACTATGTTTAAAACTGACTCATGGAAATAGACTCAGGTGTTTATTAAATGAAGGAATGGTTGAGTAGGTAGAAGAAGGAAAAGTGAATTTTTAAAAAGCAGTGTGGTTTTATTATTCCCTGGTCCCTCTGCAGCACTCTGTCAGCTACATAGTGCTTATTGGGTATTGGTTTGAGCTTGTGTATTTGTTTCCCCTGCAAGATTGTGAGCTCTTGGGAAGGTGGGATCCTGTCTTACTCATTTATGTGTCTCCAGTACTAGGCAAAGTGTTTGGCTTTCTCTTTCAGCTTTAGACAATTGATTGGCATTTTGAAATGAAGTGAATACATATGCTAGCATAAACTAATTAGGCTACAAAGGATTTTCCAGCAGAAACAATGAAGGGCCTATTCTACCAGCAGTAGTCTCATTTGTTTTTCTCCAAACCATGTTTGCAAGGTTCCGGAGCCCAGATGGGAAAGGTGCTCAAGAGGAACCATGCAGATGTGGTTGTCCCCGTATGGCCTAGAAGTTCTGATCATCATTCAAAGGAGTGTTGTGAGTATCACATGCTATGTTCCTTAAGCCTTGTACTTTTGAGACAAGAATCTATTTGCTGAAGAGGCCCAGTAATTAGCCTAATAAGGATTAATGATGTACACTTCCCAATACTATGTAGCTATTGTTTTAATTATCTATTTCCAACATGGGTATAATAGTTCCTTAATGGAAATCATTAATGCCAAATCTGTTCTCTTGGTAGCTTAGTATTCTTGATAATATTGTTTATATAATTTACCTGTTTAGCAAGTCACTTAATGGCTAAAGGTTAACTTATTCAAGATTAGATCATCTAACAACTTTCAGTTGATGGCATTCAAATTAATGTTGTTGGTTTATGTTTTCTTCCCTTTGTTGTATTAAACCAACTTGTTCAAACCTTGTTTGTAAAGGCCAGATGATAAATGTTTGAGACTTGGTCGGCCACATATTGTCTCTGTTGTATTTTCTTGTTTCTTTGTTTCTCTTTACAGTCCTTTATAAATATAAAACTCATTCTTAACTTAGGACCTGTATGAAGACAGACCTTGGATCCAATTTCATCCATTGCTTGTAAATTAAATACAAATATAATCCGCGGCTCACTAGGCTAATCCTCCGCCTTGCGGCGCCGGCACACCGGGTTCTAGTCCTGGCCTGGGCGCCGGATTCTGTCCTGGTTGCCCCTCCTCCAGGCCATCTCTGCTGTGGCCAGGGAGTGCAGTGGAGGATGGCCCAGGTACTTGAGCCCTGCACCCCATGGGAGACCAGGAGAAGCACCTGGCTCCTGCCATCGGATCAGCGCGGTGCTCCGGCCGCAGCGCACTGGCCGCGGCGGCCATTGGAGGGTGAACCAATGGCAAAGGAAGACCTTGCTCTCTGTCTCTCTCTCTCTCTCTCACTGTCCACTCTGCCTGTCAAAAAAAAAAAAAACCACAAAGCACATAGTAGGTATTCCATGTTAGAGATATGAGACCCTACAGTGTAGACTTCCAGAAGAAACCTTGGAGATTATCCAGCTGGGACCCATATTTGTTTTCTAGATAATGTAACTAAAATCTCATAAATAAGTATGATTAACTGACTTACAAGTGTTGGAGGGACAGCAGGCCTTCAAATGAGTCCTTATGTAATTCAGTCAAGTCATTTTCACTGAGGATTCTGGAAAATGAAAGAGGTACTTCTGAATCAAAATGACAACTGCAGCTGTTTGCTTCATAGGACTAACTCTGTATGTAGAGGAAACTTTGGTAATGGTGCTGTTTAAATACCCAGATTCTAATTTACTTCTAGGGTGGCAATGTCTGTTGTATTTTAATTTAAACCATTTTTCCCACTCTCCCTTTTTTGTCCATCTCTATACACCTATCCGTCCTTCCCACCAAATCATAAATGTAATGTCTGCTCTGTAGGTCACAATGTCCCTGTTAGAACCTAACACTGGGAGGCACCAAGATTGGCAGAACTGCCATTTCCTTCTGTTTTTTCCCCAAGCCCTACTACCGAAGCCCCATGTTTGAGGCATGCCGGGGCTACAAGTTAAGGTTGACCAGGGAGGCAGTAATGATGGCTGAGTATTTAAATCCCTGCCATCTATGTAGGAGAACAAGACTGAGTTTGAGGTTCCTGAGTTTGACTGACCCAGTCTCACCACTACAGGCATCTGGGGAGTGAACAGTGTATGATAGCATGCTGCCTTTGCCTCTCAAATAAGAAAAAATTAAATTTTCTTCCCCTTCCCTTTATCCCTTAGCCTTTCCAACTCCCGTCTTCACTCTTCAGAGGAAACTAGTGTTATTTACTTTTGTGTCAGATGACTCTGATTTTTCCTTTTTCCAAAGATTTATTTATTTATTTGAAAGTCAGAGTTACACACAGAGAGAAGGAGAGGGGAGAAGGGAGAGGGGAGAGGGGAGAGGAAGGTCTTCCATCCGCTGGTTCACTCCCCAATTGGCCACAAAGGCTGGAGCTGTGCTAATGAGGAGCCAGGAGCTTCCTCAAGGTCTTCCCATGTGGGTGCAGGGGCCCAAGGACTTGGGCCATCTTCCACTGCTTTCCCAGGCCATAGCAAAGAGCTGGATCGGAAGTGGAGCAGCTGAGACTCGAACCGGCACCCATATGGGATGCTGGCACTGTGGGTGGTGGCTTTACCTGCTATGCCACAGTGCCAGCCCTGACTTTGATTTTTCTTACAAGTTTGGGACATCTTTAAATGAAGCATAACCAAAATATATACAAACTGTGTGTATTGCATTTAAGAAACATCATAAATTAAAAGTCACAACTGCCTGATTCTAGCATTTTCCCATCAGAAATGAGATAGTAGGCTAAGGGGAAACTTTTATCTTTTTTAAAAAAGATTTTATTTATTTGTTTCAGAGTTATAATTACAGATGGAGAGAAGGAGAGACAGAAAGGTCTTCTCTCCACTGGTTCACTCCCCAAATGGCTGCAATGGCTGTAGCTGGGCCAATTGGAAGCCAGGAGCCAGGATCCATGAGCCTCTTTGGGGTCTCCTACATGGGTGCACAGACCTAAGTGCTTGGGCCATCCTCTACTGCATTCTCAGGCCATAGCAGAGAGTTGGATTTAAAGTGGAGCAGCTGGGACTAGAACTGGTGCCCGTACAGGATACCAGCGCCGCAAGTAGCAGCTTAGCCCACTGCACTACTGCAGCACTGCACAGGCCCTGGGAAAATTTATCTTAAAGTGATCATAACCCTTCTCCTTTGTCTGTTATATGTCTTTTTGTATTCAGAAATAATTTATGATGTCTGTACAAGTTGTCCCAGTGATATAACACGCAAACTGTCGTGAAAAATGTCAATTAATTCCTTTTTTTTATTATGTTACACTCAGCACTTCAAAATTTCTAGTTCACTGGCCTAGGTGACATGATAGATTTTTATTTTTAGTTAATTACTTTGAATGTTAAGTATTTTCCCCCAAAATTGGGAGTCTAAACTGATTCCTTTCAAAAATCAGTAAGGAAAAGATAATTCAACAAATGGACAGTGGACAAAACCTCAACGAAACATAGATGTTCAATAAGTATATAAAGACATTTAAATTTATGAGTAATCAGAGAAATCCAGATTCAGCTGGGAACCCTTTTATTTGCCAGTCACATTAGCAAAAAGACAAAGAGCATCCCGAGGTGAAAAGGTGAAGGGAAGAGTCAGTGTTGGGGCATAGCAGGCTAAGCCGTCACTTGAGAAGCGTAAATTCCATATTGGAGAGCCTGGTTAAAGTCTTGGGCCCTCTGCTTCTGAGCCAGATGCCTGCTAGTGCACCTAGGAGGCAGCAGATGATGGCCCAAGTGCTTGATTCCTCGTCATCCCTGTGGGAGACCCAGAATCAAGTATTAGATCTTAGCTTTGGCCTGGCCCAGCCATGGCTGTTTTGGGCATTTGGGGAATAAAGCAGTGGATGGAAGATTCTCTCTTTCTCTCACTCTCTCATTTGCTCTCGCTCCATCTCCCCCTCCCCCCACTCCCATAGTTCAAGTAAACAAATACATCTTTTTAAAAAGGATGAAGGGAAATGAATGTTCTTATATTCTGTTAGCTGGAGTGTAAGTAAGTGTGCACAGCTTTTCTGAGGGCAATTAAAATTTCCTATTTCCGTAGTCTTCATCCATTTTCATTCTTTTTTTTTTTTGAGATTTATTTATTTATTTGAAAGTCAAGTTACACACAGAGAGAAGGAGAGGCAGAGAGAGAGAGAGAGAGGCAGAGAGAGAGAGAGAGGTCTTCAATCCACTGGCTCACTCCCCAGTTGGCCACAATGGCCAGAGCTGTGCTGATCCGAAGCCAGGAGCCAGGAGCCAGGAGCTTCTTCAAGGTCTCCCACATGGGTGCGGGGTCCCAAGCACTTGGGCCATCTTCCACTGCTTTCCCAGGCCATATCAGAGATCTGGATCAGAAGTGGAGCAGCCAGGACTCAAACCAGTGCCCATATGGGATGCTGGCATGGCTGGTGGAGGCTTTTCCCACTATGCCACAATGCTAGCTGCCCCATTTTCTTTCTAGACTTCTATTTTGCAAAATGCTTGTCCATGTTCACAAGTGTGCACAAGGATTTTCCTTGCAGCAATACATGAGAAGTGGACATAATCGAAAATCCATCAATAGAGGGATTATTAAGTAAACTGTGAAATGGCCATCCATACTATAGAATATCATGCAGGAGTTAAATGAATAGGGTAACTGACTGAGTACTAGGAGGGAAAGAAATCCAGAAGAAACCATGAAGTGAAAGAACCAAGTTGCAGGATGTTACTATTTAGGTTAAAAAAAGAAAGAAACCACACAACACAACTATTATGCTCTATGTAAATATGTTTGTAGGTAATTTTTTGGAAGGATATATGCCAAACTCAGAGCAGTAATTATTACCTCATAGGTAGGGAGTTAGGACACAATGAAGGTCTTCACTATCCCTATCACTTTTTATCTACTAAGAATGTAATGGTATTACTGATAAAATGCAAATAAATAGAAGTAGTTTCTTATTTCAAATTCTGTGCCTTGTTAAAACAACCATAGAATTATAATCAACAGATGTTGATTGTGACATGGAGAGGGAATACTTTTTCTGACATACTGACCTCAAAATAGTAGAACAAGAAAGCTCTTACAATGCAGTTAGTTTTGTGTATTCATGTTTGGGAGCGTGTACTCACAGTGTCTCAGCCCAGCGGTATGCTTTCCATACATTTTCATCAATGAAAGAAATCGAGTTTCCTTGGAAATTTCTGTAAAGGAACACAGTTCACATCCTTGAATGGGTTGGAAAAGAATGAACAGAATGAGGAAAAAAATCATGGCACCCTCATGGGGGAGTATTGAAATACAGAAATATTATCAGCTTTCTAATAAATACCAGTGCTTTTATGTTCCGTAGCTCTCTGCTTCCCAGTTTGCTCACTCAATAAATAATGAGGGGCCACTGACATAAACAATGAAGCATCCTCTCAGAAGCTTAACTTCGTCTCTGTCCAGTCTCTTTGACAGTAAAGACAGTCAATCACTTTGAATATTAAGTATTTTCACCAAAATAACTCAGGTGTCTACACTGACTTCTATAAATCAGTGAGAAAAGGATAAATTATTCAAGAAAAAATGGGCAAAATGTATTGTCACCAATAAGAATAATGAAAACCTATGCAGGTATACTAGTGCTTTGGCCAAGCGCCCTCTGCTGAAATCTTTCCAAGTACTGAATGGATACAGACAATTTAAAATCAGAGGGACTAATGTGCTGATGTGGAAAGCCTTTTGGAATACAGCATAGGGTAAAAGTGCCGATCACTGAGCCAGGAGCCAAGCATTACCTCCATAGGAAAAAAAAAAAAAAGAGAGGAGGTTGGAAGGAAAGACGCACACCTGGGTTACAGGTAATAGAGTGAGGACCAGGGGATGATGAGGGTGTGTGGGGGTTCATACTTTCACATTTTATCCTACATTCTGTGCACTTTTTAAAAAGTGGAAAGGTGCTCATAATCGATACTTGTTTACAAGAAGCTGTTAAATGACTTATATTTAGCTTCAACTTTGAATTGCTGTGAGTGCTTAGCTTTAACTCTGTCCTCACTCCTCAGCAACAATGAACCTATTTGTTTTAGGTACACATTTTCCTGGAAGCAGGAGCAGCAATAAAACAGATACCTGTATGCTCACCTGCCTGGTGGATATGTCCTCTCGGGTTACTTTATGCTCATCAATAAAAAGTGCCTAACACTGAACACATCTCCCACTAACGGGCTCTTCTTTCTGACTGCTGTGCTTCTGCCTTATAGACCACCATCATTCTCGCTGTCATCCAGGGAAAGACTGTGGAGTCACGCATTTTTATTTTCTGTTACAATCCATCACACAATTCTTTAAGCCAGCTTTACAGATGAGGATATTGAATCCAAGCTAAATAACTTGTCCAAAGTCACAAAGCTAATCACTGGGAGACCTGTGTTCAAAGCCAGGCAACCTGGCTCCAGAATCTATCCTTAAATCTGTTGTATCATCTCTAATAAGTCGGGATGAGGGCTGTGTTGAAGAGTGGGATTAAAGCAATGAGGTAATAACATGGTGAATGTCAATAAATAATGAATCAGGAAAAGCAGTAAGGGCAATCACATGAGACTGTAGAAGAGACAGAAGAGAATAAGAGAAGGAGGATCAGGAAAGCTCACAAGCAAAGTGGCCACTTGGGGGTGAACCAACGGAAAAAGGAAGACCTTTCTCTCTGTCTCTCACTGTCCTACTCTGTCTGCCAAAACACACACATACACACACACACAGTCAACATAAGGTGGGGACTTGAGGAGGGCTCAGAAGATCTTGGGTAAAAGCTGCTGAGACAGGCAGGCTGTAGGGAACCATGAGGAAGGGAGATTCTTACAATATGCTGAAGGTGCCATTGTAGCTGTTGGGCTCTGGTACAGGAACTCTGTGAAGCTTCTGCACTGGGCTGAGGCCAGTGCACGGAAGTGTCTCATCTTTGCAGGTGCAGAGCTCACAGACATTTATGGTGGCAGCCGCATTCAGGGGTTGATCTGTGACTTCAGTTAGGGTTGAGTGCTGAGTCTGAACCTGGCCTGGATGTAGATCTGTAGTCTTCTTCAGGGATGGAGAATGGCCAGCTTTTGCAGTGGGTACCAGAGTTATGGTTAGCTCCATCTTGGAAGGCTGAGCTATGACACTGGGTGATGTTGGGTGCTGAGCTTGATGCTGACCTGCTGTTGGAACTGTCATCTCATTGTCCCCTGGGGACTGAGTTATGAGCTCCTTTAGTGGCTCTGTAGACTGAGTTAGGGTCATTTGCATGGTAGTAGAAGGTGTAGCCTCTGTAGTACGTTGTGGAGTTTGGGTAATTTCCAGGTCCAGAGGCTTGACTGTGACTTGAGGCAGGTTTGTATACTGAGTCTGAATCTGGACTGGAGGTGAAAATGTCACCTCAGGGTACATTGGATAAGGAGGAGGAGATATAGACTTGAAGGCTGTAGAATGTTCATCCTGTGTAGTGGGTACCTGAGTTATGGTTGACTCTAACTTCGAAGGTTCAGCTGTGCCACTGGGTGACATTGGATGCGGAGTTTGATCTTGACTTGGTTTTGGAACTACCATCTCATAATAAACTGGAGGCTGATAGACCACTTCATTATGTGGCCCTGGAGGCTGCCCTGAAGTCTCCTGCATGGTTGGGAGTGGTTCACCCTCCACAATGGATTCTGGAGTTAGGGTAAGTTCTACATCAAAAGGTTGAACTGTGACTTCTGTCAGGGTTGGATGCTGAGCCTGAACCTGGTCTGGTTGTGAAAGTACCTCCTCATGGAGCACGGGAGGTACTTTAGTCTTCTTCAGGGCTGTAGAATGTTCAGCCTTCCTGGTACGCTTTGCATTTATGGTAAGCACTGTGTCCAAAGGCTGAACTGTGATGTGAGGCAATGTTGGATATTGAGCTTGATTATGACCCAGTGTTGGAACTGTCACCTCTTGATGTATTGGAGATTGGGTTACACCCTCCATGGGAGGTTGACTGGAGGTCTCCTGCATGTCTGTAGAGGGTTCAGTCACCATACTGCTGGTTTCTGGAGTTATGGTAAGTCCCAGGTCCAGATGTTGAGTTGTGACTGGAGTCAGGTTTGGAGATGGAGCTGTAGTCTTGCTCAGGTCTGCAGGATGCTCAGCCTCTGTAGTAGGTTCTGTAGTAATGGTAAGTGCCAGGTCTAAAGGTTGATTTGTGACACTGGGTGATAGTGGAGGTTGATTTTGACCCTCATGATGCACTGGTGGCTGAGCTACAGATTCTTTAGGTGGAGTCTCCTGCACATTTGTGGCAAGTTCAGCCTCTGTAATGGGCTGTGGAGTTATTGTAAGTGCCAGATCAAAAGGTTGAAATGTGATGCGGGGTGATTTTGGAAACGGAGCTTGATCCTGAGCTGGTGTTGGAACTGTCACCCCCTGATATCCTGGGGGTTGAGCTATACCTTCCTTAGATGGCCCTGGAAGCTGAACTGGGGCCTCCTGCATGATTGGAGAAAGTCCGCCTTCCATTCCAGGTTGTGTAGTTATGGTGAGTTCCACATCCAAAGGTTGACCTGTGACTTTGGTCAGGTTTGGTTGCTGAGTTTGAAGCTCCTGCTGGGTTACAGATGATTGAGTGTCAGGGAAGTCTTGTGGCTTGGCTGGGGCTACATTTTGCACTGGAGCTTGTTCTGCATTCTTGAGGGGCTCTAGAGGCTCAGCTGGAGAAAGTTCCATCTTTTCAGGCAGTGCTGGAGGCTTGGCAAGAGGAGGCCCAAGCTGGGTTGGAGAAAATTCAACTTGCTTGGTGGGAACTGTAGGCTGGGCAGGTCCTTCCTGCTCACTCCAGTAAGGATAAACTTCTGGAGTGGGCTTTAGGGTTCTGGTAAGGTCAATATCCACATGTTTTGGTTTGGTTTTAGACATCCTTAAATGCTGAGTTCTGAGTATTTCTTCTGGAATATGAGGTGAAAATGTCATATTCATTGGAATAGCATCACTCATCTCTGGGAAGATATCTGAAGGCTGGTTTGTGTTTCCCTGTTGGAGTGGTAATTGGTAAGCACTCACGGGGCGCTCTAGAGGTGGAACAGAAATCCCCTGCTGGCTTGGTGAAGGTTCCTTCAGTTGTTCAGGCTGAGCTGGGACCCCTGGAAGTGGGGAGTGCTCATCCTCTTCTGGGGGCTTTGGCTGCTGAGCTGTGTCTGCCTCCTGGTCTTTCAAAGGCTCATGCTCCGTAGGGAACACTGAGGCGTGAGCTTGGGCTTCCTGATGGATTGGAGAAGGTGCAGCCTCTTCGGGGGCCTGTAAAATTTCAGCTGTTTCCTCCTGCTGGGTCATAGAGGGTTTCTCATCCTGCATAACTTCTGGAGATTGAATTGGCAGTGGTTCAACCTCTTCAAGAGGCGTTGGAGGCAGAGCTGGGACTGAGGCCTGAGTTGTTGTGACCTCGTGGCTGACTGGAAATGTTTCCACTTCTGCAGGGTTTGTTTTTTTTTTTTTTTTTTTTTTTTTTTTTTTTTTTTGACAGGCAGAGTGGACAGTGAGAGAGAGAGACAGAGAGAAAGGTCTTCCTTTGCCGTTGGTTCACCCTCCAATGGCCGCCGCAGCCGGCGCGCTGCGGCCGGCGCACCACACTGATCCGATGGCAGGAGCCAGGAGCCAGGTGCTTTTCCTGGTCTCCCATGGGGTGCAGGGCCCAAGCACCTGGGCCATCCTCCACTGCACTCCCTGGCCACAGCAGAGAGCTGGCCTGGAAGAGGGGCAACCGGGACAGAATCCGGTGCCCCAACCGGGACTAGAACCCGGTGTGCCGGCGCTGCAAGGCGGAGGATTAGCCTAGTGAGCCGCGGTGCCAGCCATGCTGCAGGTTTTGGTGTTAGGGTCAGCTGCAGGTCTGGAGGTTTAGTAGTCACATTGGGCAAGTCGTACTGCTGAACTTGATGGTGACCTGGAGGTAAAATGGTCACTGTGTGAGGACTTGGAAGCTGGGCTGGGACTTCTGTCTTCTTTCCAGAAGATTCAACCCCCTCAGAAGACTCAGAGGGCCGCATTGGTTGCTCCTGCTCACTGATATAGGGTTCTGTCTCCACAGGAGGGCCCGGAGTCTGAGCAGAGCCCTCCTGCTGCGCTGGAGAAGAGTCCCGCTCCATGGTAGGCTCCGGAGTTATGGTCAGCGCCACATCTGCAGGCTTGATGGTCACGTTGGGCAGGTTATAACGGTGAACTTGATTCTGATCTGGAGACCAGTCCGTCCCCTTCTGAATCTGTGGAGTCTGAGCTATGATATTCTCTTCAGGAGATTCTAGCGCTTGAGCTCGGGGATCTTGCTGTACTGGAGATTTGACTTCCACAGGGAGTGCCGAAGGCTTCTCCGGGGCTTCCAGTTGGCTTCTAGAAGGTTCGATCTCAGGAGACTCAGAAGGCTGAGCAGGCTGCTCCTGATTGCTGGAGGAATATTCAGTGTTCACAGGCAGGCCTGGAGGCTGAGCTGGGGCCCCCTGCTGGGCTACAGATGGGCTGACTTCCTCAGCATACTCTGAGGGCTGAGCTGTGGCATCGTTTTGGGTAGAGAAAGGTCCAGTCTCCTCAGGGAGATCTGAGGTCTGAGCTAGACCCTCTTGAGTCCAAGATTCCACCCTCCCAGGGAAGTCCGGAGTCTGCACTGGGGCCTCTTGTTGGGCTGAGGGGAGTCCCACTCCCTCAGGATGCCCCAGAGGCTGAGCTGGAGCCTGCTCCGTGCTTGGAGTAGACTGAACTTCCTCACCTGCCCCTGAGGCTTCTGTCAGCTCCGTGTCTGCAGGTTTCAGTGTGACGCTGGGGAAGTTTGCTTGGAGAGCTACAATCTGAGGTGAGGATGGAGTGTTAGGATCGTGATACACTGATGCCTGACCTGCTACTTCTGCAGTAGCAAATGGATTCTGAGCGGGGGCCTCCTGCTGCAACAGAGATGCTTCTTCCTCGGGCTGCTGCAGGTCTGCACCTGGGCCCTCTTGCTGGGGTGAAGAAAGTTCATCTGGTTCAACGGGCTGTGGAGGCGGAGCTTGTTCTTCTTGCTGTGCAGAGGAGGATTGGATGGGCTCCTGAGTCTCTGGATTTTGAGTCTGGCCTTCCATCAGGAATTGAGATGGTTCAGCCTGCTCAGAGGGCTGTGCAGGTTCTCCTGGGTTCTCCTGGGATTCTGTAGGAAAACCACCAGGATAGACCCCATAGTCAGCCAGCAAAACTTGATTTTGACCCTGAAGCTTGGCCGCTTTGTCTGGAGTTCCAACAACAACCTTAGGAAGCCGTTGACGCCGAGCTAGATCTTTCTTGGGGGTCAGGGGTGAAACAATCAACTTGTTTCCTTGTGAAGACTGTCTAGAGGCGGAACGAGTGCTTCCAATGACTGGTGAGCATTTCCTTCCAGTCGAGGAGGCAGAGCCGGAGGCTGATCCTGATCCCCGTCTAGCACGGGAATCGCCTCTGGTAGCCTCTGTTGTCGAATCAGCCTATTGAAATACTGCTTTGGAACAGCAAGCTGTTCTGGCTCTGGGGGCAGTTCCAGAAAAAGGAAGCAAACTCACAGTGGACTCTTGAGGCGAGGTCAGCACCCGGGAGGGAGCAGAAGACCCCAGGTCATCAAAGCCGCCAGGGTCTGCCATGGGTGTGAGCGAGTCAGGCGATTCAGGTGGGACATTCAAGGAGTGGGAAGACCAGGGCTCAGAGAGCCAAGGGATCTGGACTGGGAGCCCCTGGTCTTCCCGCGTGGGGTCTCCTAAGTGATGGGAAAGTGCAGGTCTCCTGTCCTCACCTTACTCGACTCCTGCTCTTTCTGTCCACTCGGGGCTTCTGTACTCTCATTGATATAGGTCTCGGTCCTCCACTGCTCTGCATCCCATTCTTTCTTGGCTATCTTTTCTTCCTGCTGCTCACTGAGGAGCTTCATCAGGATGCCTGTTTTGGAGATGAGCTTGGCACAGGGCAGTTGCACCTGGGCCTCAGAGCAGTCCATTTTCAGAGTGCGGATGACGTGAGAAATGAGCCTTCTCACGTCAGTGTTGGGGATGAGGGACTGTAGCTGCTGATTCAGCTGAATTTCAAACTGTTCTCCCTGGGACAGCATCACGGGGTAGGTGAAGCCTGCGGGTGTGGTGGGGGCTTCAGTGCCCTCGCTGGGGTATTCCCACTGTGTTTCCTTGGTTTGGTCCACAGTCAGCATTAGGTCGAATTCGGTCCCAGCAGAATCTGTAGCTGAAGGATCTATGTGCATTTTGTCACCAGGGAGCGTTTCTTCATGTGCAGTGGTGTTTTCTGTCAAAACATTTTCTTCGAAAACACACCCTCCGGAATGGTTTTCCTCCCTAGTGTCTTCTATAGAAGGTTCTCTCAGAGGAGGACTCCCCTGAGAATGCAGGCCTCCGGGAGATGAGAAAGCCTCCCCGGATGGGGAGTTTATGAGACTCCGCAGTGCAGGGAACGGAGGCCTCTTCCTAGCCGTCAGCCTGTTGAGGGAATTTTTCCTTCTGAACTTTCGACTCAGTTTGGCCTTGGGGGTTCGGAGGACCAGGTGAGAGCAAGTTTTATGAAAGCGGTAATTCTGTCTGGAATGCCAGATTGGTTTCCCTGCCGCCTTATTTTTGGCTCTAGCATTGGCATCTTCTAAGACAAAAATGGTGTAGGTTAAGTCCTCCTTTGTTGTTGATCTCAGAGAGAGATTTTGCAGGGGAGGTAGAAGGCCTGCCCAGGATGTGTTTCTTCAGGAAAGAGGAGGCTGCAGCCTCACGTTCCTTTGTGAGCAAGGGCTCCGTGTGCAAGGAGTTTCCGGCCACCTGCCTGGGCCTCTGAGCCACTTGAAGCTCCTTCAGCTCCCTGGAGCCTGCTCTCCCAAGCCTTCTTCCCCCAATGCTCTCCGCAAAGGGCCAGGTGCCCCGTCTCCTCCCGAGGCTCTTCCTCATCTCCTGGAGGTGCCTTTCCCGTAAGCCCTTTGGCCCCTTGATGACTTTTTTCACTCTCTGCAGCCTGTACCCCACACTTGGCATGGTTGCCAGGCTGTTCTTCTGTGACGGGGCAGTTTCTGATTTCTTTTGGAGGATTTGAGGGTTAAATTGATGACCTAACAGGATAGGCTGCATAAGCATGGCCTTTTCTTCCTTCTTAACCTTATCAATTTTTTTCTTGAATTACTTCATGTAACAAATTCTCCAGAAAATAGAGCTTTCTCAACTTATTTCTGTAAGGATGAGAGGGCCTTCTTATGTGGGTTTTCACGTAGCTCAGGGACTTATCTCTATCTTGCACATTTGAAAAAAGCAGTGTAATGAATGGTAATAATGTTGATTCTACATTTTGTAGATTTTCCTCTGAGAAATAAGGCAATATATAATTCAGTGCACTAATAACATCACTTTCATCGTTGAGGTCCCGCTGTTCACTCATGCGGCCTGGGAAGTCCACACTGTTTCTCTCTGATACTGGGTTCCCTGGCTCAATAGTCAGCTGCTTGCTGGTGTTGTTCTTCCGGGCTTGCAATATCTTCATGAATGCCCCCTTTGGGTTCCCTATAGATGCTTCTTCAACTGTCAAAAAAAGAAGAGACTGCTTTTGGCACAGAAGACTGATGGGACAGCTTTATGTCAGTCCACAGCCCTACACTCTGATCAATTAAATTAGGAGTCAAATCCAATATTTGGGGTACCATTGAGACTTTAGAGAGAAAAGTAAAACCAAACTCAAACCTATGAAATGGCAACAACAAAGGAGAAAAAGATATTTTTGAGAGTGGCATTCAAAGAGTTCACAGTGTTAAAAAGCAGTAACTATGATCAGTATTATTTCATTGGTTTCCAATGACCAACCACTCCAGGCTTAGAATAAGGCTGGAGGACAAATGGCCCCACCCAGCTGCCCCTTCTGTGGCTCTGCCCCTGCTTCTCAGCCACATCATTCTACAGTCCTGCCTCATGCTGAGGGAGCACTGGCTTCCTCCTTCCCTCCCTCCCTCCCTGTGGCCCTGTGTTCTTGCTGCCATCACAGGTGTCCATGGCAAAAGATAGGCATGTAAGGGGAGTGAGGGCAGAGGTGGTCAAGCCAAGGGGCCTTGCTCCTCACCTCAGTGTGTTCTTTCCCACCCTTGTAAAGGGAGATTAACAATGCTTGTCCTTCTCACCTCTTGAGACGAAGGGAATAATATAATTGGTAGGAAACTGGTCTGGAAGGTGAGCAACACTGTGTAGATGGGTATACAGTTATCACTGTGCTAATGCCTCAGATCCATGACTGAGATCCGAATTCAAGCTGTCTAAGGAAGAAAGCGGTCACATTTTGGAAGTCATGACATCAGTGGTAATAACCCTCATCTACAGAAAGATACTTAAAAGTACCCGAGTGTTCTGTGGATAGAAAAGTGTGAGACTCAGAGCAGGTTCAGAGTTGGACAGTCTACAGGAATGGAGGAGCCTTCCGACTGCATCAGAGGAGCCAGGCAGCCATTTCTGGTTATGGGACCAGAAACTCCCAGGCTCCCAATAAAACAGCATCACCTGTACTCTTTTCTACAAGTGCAAAAACAAACAACCGCAGTGAGCAGTGTAGACCTCTTCTACAAGACAGAGGGCCCTTGAGGCCCAACACATAGAAAACCATTTTATAGACTGTGTGCAAATGAGTTATCATTGGAAAGCAAAGCACCCAAGAGCACAGAACACCACATGTGTGGTTCCCAACATTGCTTCCTTCCCCTTCCATCTCTTTTCCATGATCCTTAGTGCATTTGTAAGTTACATTATTAAATTACATAGTGGTAATTGGGAACCTGACTTTTAGCAAGGGAGCAGTGTAGCAATTTAGGGAGTTTAAATCTCAATGGATGAATAAAAATATAGCAGTTAATCACATTGTTACTTTAAACTTGCCCCTAAAATGTTAAAATAAGAAATTTCAAACAAATAAAATTAAAAAAAAAAAAGATCATCAGGTAGTTCCGACTCAGGGCAATGTGTCGTATTTGCCAGGCATTCATTGTCACAATGAAGCTGATGGTGTTGCAGACAACCTCGATAGTATGTTTAAATTGGCAGAGGCAGCAGGCCATATGGCTAGGTAAGATCCTATGAATAGAAACAGAGAATTAAGTTACCTGTAAAGGGGTTCCTTGGGTGGGTCAAACAGGTGAGCCAAGGTGCCAGCAAAGGCGTTCTTGAGGTATGTGTGTGGCCAGGGCATTTGGGTAGGAGCCTGGTGGCCAATTGTTGGTCTTGAATATGAGAATAAAGGAAGGAGGGAGAGGTGGCCCAAGGAGGCATAGGCATGGAAGTGGGTGTGGTGTGCCCAAAATAAAGTCAACAGGGTGAGCATTGGGCACCATGGATCTGTCGTTTGACTCAGGGGTGTCTCCTTCCAGTTCACAAGTCTCATTGTGGGTTGGGAGTACACAAGAGGACTTCCCCCAACCTCTGGAGTCCCCTTCTCCATCCCTGTTGGAAGTGTTCACTATTAGAAACTACTCTGGTCCCAGAAAAACGACTGACTGCAGTAATTGTTGGAAAAGATGTGGAGAAAAAGGAACACTTGCTCACTGATGGGTGAGTGAAAGTAATTTGAGCAGGCAGGTGTTTAGCCCAGCCATGAAGATGCTGCTTGGGACAAGCACATCCCCTTCTGGAGTGCCTGGCTCCATTTCTGATCCCTGTCTCCTGCCAGGGAGTGCCCTGGGATGTGTCAGGTGGTGCTTCCCTAAATACCCAGAAATGGAAAGGCTGCAACCTACAGTAGGTGTGTGTTTTTAAGAAACCGTCAGTCTATTTTCATTATATTTTTTTCCAAATTTATCATTTTAGAAGTTTCTGTGAAAGAGAGAGAGAGAAACACACACAAACACATACACACATATCTTTTCATTAGGTAGTTTACTGCCCAAATGTCTGCGACATCCAGGGCTGGGCCAGGTCAAAGCCAGGAGCTCAGAAACTAGTTTGGTTTTCCATGTGAGGAGCAAGAACTCAAATCCTTGGGGCATCACCCACTGCCTTCCAGGGTACATGTTAGCAGGAAGCTAGGGTGGAGCAGAGCCGGGACTTGGATCCAGGCATTCTGATGTGGGATTGGAGTATCCCAGGTAGTGGCTTAACGGCTGCACCAAATGCCTGCCCTCATAAACAGTTTAATTTTTATTTGTTTTATTTTTTTAAAGCTTTTATGTAATGAATGCAAATTTCATAGGTACAACTTTAGGAATATAGTGTTTTTTCCCCCATACCTGCCCTCCCACCCCACTCCTGTCCTACCTCCTACTCCCTCTCCCATCCCATTCTTCATTAAGATTCACTTTTGATTAACTTTATATGCAAAAGAGCCACTCTGTGCTAAGTAAAGATTTCAACACTTTGCACCAACCCCCCACCCCACAACATAAAAAGTACTGTTTGAGAACAAGTTTTGCAGTTAATTCTCATAGTACAGCTCATTAACAGAGGTCCTACATGGGGCGTAAGTGCAAACAGCTTAATTTCTAATACCCCCAAACTGGAACAACCTAAGTGTTCACAAATAGGTGAATAGATAAACTATGGTAGGTTCATATAATGAAATGCTATTCAGCAATAAAAGGAAATTAACTCTTGGTACACACAATAACAAGAGTGTCTTAATCATGTTGAGTGACAAAAACTGGTTAGAAAACAGTGCATACTGTTTGTGGTTCCATTTCTATAAACGTGTAGAACATGCATAATAGCCCATAGTAACAGTAAGAAGGTCAAGGTTCCATGGAAATTGGATTGGGGAGCGCAAGGAGGGATGGAAGGAAAGAATGATAAAAAGATAAAAGCACAAGTTGAGGTGGCAGGTATTTTGCTGTGGTCATGGCCTATGGTATATACATCTATCCACATAGGTGGTCCACTGTGTCTATTATTTCTTCATCTCTGGAACTACTATGAAACTGCTCAGAGGAAAGAAGGAAGGGAGGAAGCAAGAGAGAGGAGGAGGAAGGGGGAGGGGTGGGAGTGAGGGAGCAGAGGAGGGAAGGAAGGCTAATGATTGAGTCCACATGAGAAGTATGCTGCTTGTGATACCCACATCCTGTATGGCAGTGCCTGGGTTCTCGGTGTACTTTTTGTACTATTCTTTACTTTTCTTGGGGGATTGAATTATTTTTAAAAATATTTATTTATTTATGTTATTATTTATTATTATTTTTCACTCTCCAAATGGCCACAAAAGCCGAGTGGAGTAGCTGGGATTCAAACTGACATTCCAATATGGAGTGCCGGCATCACACGTGGTGAGTTACCTTGCTGTGCCACAAGGCCTGTCCCTAGTAGGTTTGAGTATTTTTAAAATAAAATTGGCAAAAACGCTAACAAAGCTAGTTGGTTATCTTATTAAGAATTATTGAGCCGGAGCCGGCGCCGCGGCTCACTAGGCTAATCCTCCACCTGGCGGCGCCGGCACACCGGGTTCTAGTCCCGGTCGGGGCACCAGATTCTGTCCCGGTTGCCCCTCTTCCAGGCCAGCTCTCTGCTATGGTCAGGGAGTGCAGTGGAGGATGGCCCAAGTCCTTGGGCCCTGCACCCCACAGGAGACCAGGATAAGCACCTGGCTCCTGCCTTCGGAGCAGGCCACAGCGCGCCGGCTGTGGCGGCCATTGGATTGTGAACCAACGGCAAAGGAAGACCTTTCTCTCTGTCTCTCTCTCTCTCACTGTCCACTCTGCCTGTCAAAAAAAAAAAAAAAAAAAAAAGGAATTATTGAGCCGGAGCCACAGCTCAATAGGCTAATCCTCCACCTAGCGGCGCCGGCACACCGGGTTCTAGTCCCAGTCCGGGCGCCGGATTCTGTCCCAATTGCCCCTCTTGCAGGCCAGCTCTCTGCTGTGGCCAGGGAGTGGCGGCCATTGGAGGGTGAACCAACGGCAAAAAGAAGACCTTTCTCTCTCTCTCAATGTCCACTCTGCCTGTCCAAAAAAAAAAAAAAAAGAATTATTGGAGGCTGTTTCAGGGAGATAAAAACAGCCTGTTTAATAGGAGTGAGTCCTCAATATTATACTTAAGCAGTATAATGTAGTGATTAAGAGTACAAATTCCATCACCAGATTAGGTTCACATCTTAGCTCTGCTAATAATATGATCTTGGGCAAATGGCTTAGACTCTGTTTCTCAGCCACCTCATTCTGATAGCACCTACCTCTAATGAGATGTGAGGACCAAATGAATCAGCACTTGAAATGTGCCTGACACATGTGAGTGTGCAACACAAGTTAGCCACTCTAGTTATTCACTTGCAAACCACTACTTGCACAGTACTGATGCTCTCCCACCTTGGGTTGTTTGGGGGCCTTCTCTGAGGCAAAAGGATGACTTTATTAGGCAAACAGAACCTGTGTTTCATGGAAACACGAAGGCTGTGGGTTGGGGGCACAATGTATAGAGTTTAGATTAACACTGGATACACTTAGTGGGCCAGGCTCTTTCTAACCAATAGAATAACCAATGGTTGAGTTGTTACAGATGACTAATGTTACTTCTTTGGGTCCAGAGAAAGCTTCATATAGAAAGAATGCACTCAGAATGCTAAGCTAGTGTTTTACTAGACTTCAATTCTAACAGGAAATTTTCGTTAAGTCCTTTCTACCCCTAACTTCGTATTTTGAAAATTTTCAAGCCTACAAAAATATCCGAAAGATTGGTGTCATGAGTTTACATGTTCTCTCACTTAGATTCAACTGTTGCTAACATTTTGCCACATTCACTTTCCACGTGTGTGTCTCTATGCACTTCTTGGACAAACCATTTGAGAATGAGCTGTAGATATGATGACCTTTTCTTGCTAAACCTGAAGTCTGCGTCTCCTAAGAACAAAGGCATTCTCCTGCATATCCACAACACTGTTATCACCCAGTCAGCTTTAACATTAACATCACCGTCTATTGTGGTCCACATGCAGGTGCTCTCAGTTGTCCCAAACATGTCTTGGCTACTTTTAAATCAGGCATTGCATTTTATTTTCATGGCTCTTTAATTTTCTTCAGTTTAGAACTGTTCCTTTTTTGCAGTGTTTCATGGCATTGGGATTTTTGAGGCATTCAAATCAGTTGTTTTACAGCATGTACCTCAATTTATCTTTCTAAGGCCAATGTGAATAAATCTTCCAGCCACTGGTTCATGCCCCAAATGGCCACCGCAGCTGGGGCTGGGCTGGGTTGAAGTCAGGAGCCAGGAGCCAGGAGCCAGGAACTATATTCAGGTCTCTCCTGGGTGGCAGGGGGCAAGCACTTTGGTCATCCTGTGCTGCTTCCCCAGGTTCATTAGCAAGGAGCTGGATGGGAAGTGGAGCAGCTGGGACTTGAACTGGCACTCCCATATGGGATGCCAGCATCACAGACAACTTAACCTTATGCCACAACACCAGTGCTGGGCCCCAAATCATTATTTTTAAAAATATTGGCAAATCTGGGCCGGCACCATGGCACAGTAGGTTAATCCTTCACCTGTGGTGCCAGCATCCCATATGGGCGCTGGTTCTAGTCCCAGCTGCTCTGCTTCTGATCCAGCTCTCTGCTGTGGCCTGGGAAAGCAGTGGAAGATGGCCCAAGTCCTTGGGCCCCTGCACCTGCATGGGAGACTGGGAAGAAGCACCTGGCTCCTGGCTTCGATCAGTGCAGCTCCGGCCATTGTGGCCATTTGGGTAGTGAACCATCGGAAGGCTTTTTTCTCTGTGTCTCTCTCTCACTGTCTATAACTCTATCTGTCAAATAAATAAATAAAATCTAAAAAAAATATTGGAAAATCTTTTGAAATTGCTAATGACCTGAGGTATAGCTTATTCTTACTAGATAAGACCATTGCACATTAATATGCTATAAAGGGGCCAGCGCTGTGGTGTAGCAGGTTAAGCCTTCACCTGCAGTGTCAGCATCCCTTATAGGCACGGGTTCAAGTCCCAGCTGCTCCGCTTCTGATCCACCTCCCTGCTAATGCACTTGGGAAAGCAGCAGAGGATGGCCCAAGTGCTTGGGATCCTGCTCCCACATGAGTCAGAATAAGCTCCGACGCCTGACTTTGGCCTGGCCAAGCCCAGGCTGTTGTGGTCTTTTGAGCTAGGAACCAGCAGATGGAAGATCTTTCTCTCTCTCTGTATTTCTGCCTTTCAAATAAATAAGTAAGTCTTTAAGAATGCATTAAGGACCATCACTTATGAGTCATGACACAAGTGAGCTGGCCTGCTTTGTCTAAACTCCTGAGGACTTCCAATAATGAACTCCAGTGTAACAATTGCTTTCAGGTTTTTATAGCCTTGGTTGCACATGGCTCCAGAAAATGCTAGCACTTTTCCTGTCCACTGATGGTCAAGTATGAAAAAAGCAGCTAGAACACCACAGCCTTGGCTAACTGAGAAAGCTTGTTGATGATGAGAGCTTTGACTCTTTGGAGAGGAAGGCCTCTCACTGACCTGGGAGGATCCACTGTGGCAGATGCTGCCCAAGGTTGAGGAAGAGGAGGCTAGAGCAGAAACCAATGGATTTGATGATGTGGGAAGTTAGTCAAGGAGGTGATCTGACAGAAGTGATTAGGGCAGGGTATGCTGTGAGAGGCCTTTCCCCATTCTTATCTTGTGGAGTCCGCTCAACTAGCCTTATCATAGTTTCTGTTTAGCTTGTCCAATTGGCAGGGGGGAGGTCACAATGGAAGTTGCAGTGAGTTTATGGTAAAATGTCAGAATAGGGCTCTAAGGAAATCCTTTTTAAAACTTCAAAACTTGAGATACTTCAAACTCTGCATGAAAATTAACTAGAAAGGATCATGGACCTAAATGTAACTCTACAGTTTCTACAAGAAAACAGGAAAAAATCTCTGTAACTTTAGATTAGACAATGGGTTATTTGAATGATTTATTTAGGAAAGGCACAATAAAAGGACAAACCATACAAGATAAAAAGTTGCTATAGGCTCAGCAACATTAAAAAATTAACTTCTACTCTTCAGAAGGTACACTTAGTAGAGTGAAAGGATAACTCACGGCCAGCGCTGCGACTCAATAGACTAATCCTCCACCTAGCGGCGCCGGCACACTGGGTTCTAGTCCCGGTCGGGGCACCAGATTCTGTCCCGGTTGCCCCTCTTCCAGGCCAGCTCTCTGCTGTGGCCAGGGTGTGCAGTGGAGGATGTCCCAAGTGCTTGGGCTCTGCACCCCATGGGAGACCAGGAGAAGCACCTGGCTCCTGCCTTCGGATCAGCACAGTGCGCCGGCTGCAGCACGCCAGCCTCGGCGGCCATTGGAGGGTGAACCAACGGCAAAGGAAGACCTTTCTCTCTTTCTCTCTCTCTCACTGTCCACTCTGCCTGTCAAAAAAAAAAAAAAACCTCCCTAAGATTAACATCAAATTACTACATGGGAACAGATTTGAATAGACACTTGGTAAAGATACTTGCACAACAGTATCGTCAGTCATTAGAGTAGTGCAAGTTTAAACTGCAGTGAGTGTACCCAAGGTGCCAGCGTTAGGATGACTGAGTCCCACATTTGAGCACTTGCATTTGATTCTTCTCTCTGGTTCCTGATTCCAGCTTCTTGCTAATATAGTTCTCCTGCCTTTCTTGGGCTTGAGAAATTGGGGTTCCTGCCACCTACATGGGAGGTCTTGGTTGAATTCCCAGCCTTCAACTCCAGCTTCAGCCCAGTGCTGGTCATGGTGGGCATTTGGTGAGAGAACTGATTGACTCTCAAGTAACTATTTTTAAATACTAAAAAAAAATAGAGATTCCACTATATATCTACTAGCAGAAAAGCTACATTAAAAAAGTTTTATTTTTTAACTTATTTGAAAGAACGAGAGAGAGAAAGAGAGAGAGAGAGAAAGATTGACCTTCCATCTGCTGGTTCACTTCCCCAAATGCTGATAACAGCCAGGGTTGGGCCAGGACTATGCCAAGGATATAGGTCTCAGTGTGTGGGTCTCCTACATGGGTGGCAGAGACCAGAATACTCGAGTTACCATCGGCTACCTCCCAGGGTGCACATTAGCTGGAAGCAGAGTAGCTGGGACTCAAACTTGGCACTCTGATACGGGATGTAGGCATCCCAAGTGGTATCTTATTTATTTATTTATTTGACAGGTAGAGTTAGACAGTGAGAGACACAGAGAGAAAGGTCTTCCTTCCATTGGCTCACCTCCCAATCACCCCCCAAATGGCCGCTACCGCCGGAGCTGCGCCGAACTGAAGCCAGGAGCCAGGTGCTTCCTCCTGGTCTCCCATGCGGGTGCAGGGTCCAAGCACTTGGGCCATCCTCCACTGCCTTCGCGGGCCACAGCAGAGAGCTGGACTGGAAGAGGAGCAGCCGGGACTAGAACCCAGTGCCCATATGGGATGCCAGTACCACAGGCGGAGGATTAGCCAAGTAAGCCATGGTGCCAGCCCCCCAAGTGGTATCTTAATGCTGTGCCACAACATCCAGTTTCTAAATTTTTGTTAAAGTTGAAATCTGAGGACTGGGACAACACATGTTGCAAGTGCCACTCTCGAACATTGTTGGTGAGAGTGCAGACTGCAGCAGCTACTTGGCAAACAGTTTAGCTGTGTGTTAAACAGTTCAATATACACTTAGTAGGTAATGAACTGTCCTACCCCTAGATCTTTACACCAAAGAGATGAAGCCACATATTCATTTACAGACCTGCATGTGAGTGCTGTTAGTGGCTTTATTTATAATTGCAAAAAGTTGGAAAACACAGTTCTATAAGCTGATGAAATGGATAAACTGGTGTAACTACACAATTGGAATATTACTCAGCAATAGGTAGAGGCAGCAACATGAATAGTAGTTTAATCTCTAAAGGATTATGCTGAGTAAAGGAGCCAGACACAAGAGGCTACACTTACTACATGATTTTGCTTATAAGACACTGTGGAAGGAAAAACTACAAGAATAGAAACAGGGTGAGTGGTTTGAGGGCCTGGGTCTGGGGATGGGAGCAGACGATTGACTGGAAAGGACCATGAGGGACCTTTTTGGGTTGATAGAAATGTTCTACATCAGGAATTTGGTGGTGGTTACATAACCACGTGTTTGCCAAAACTCAGCAAACTTTACAGTGTGAATTGAAATACATAAAAATTATACCTCCATAAGCCTGACTTAAAGAAAACACGTCTACAGACTTACATGGAAATAAACCTAAGAAAAAGATAACTTACAGTTTTTCCAGTTGAAGAGTCATCATGAGAATGTTCTCAACTGTGGTAAGTGGTACTTGTGTTGTTCCCAAGTCTCTGAAGGAGAAAGCCCAAACATTCACGGTATGGACCTCAATAAAAAGATCTGTCCTTAAAAAGGTTGTTTCAGGAAGATGTGGTTACATCAGTTTTGGCTTCTCTATAAAGCAAGACAGCTCAAGAGTTTGTCATGGAGACAGTTCCAGAAAGCCCTGGTTGAAATGACTTTACTATTTGCATCATCAGATTAATGACCTTGGCATTGAAGAGTAGAACCTACACCTTTTTCTGCCATTGTCTTATTTTTCATTTTATACTACACTGACCTCTTTTAATTCTTATTTTTTCTTTAAAAAATTTACATCTATACCTCTTTGCTTGGGATAGATGGTATTCCTAACATGTATTTGCATGTAACACTGTCTCGCCCTGCCAGCTGTCTTTCCCATGATAAATTCTTTCTCAGTTCTTGCCTCAGTCAATAACTTTTTTCAGTAACCTAATTTAAAATCATGACTTTTTAGCCTCAATCTCAAATACTTAATGTTTGATGAAAATAAAAAAAGATTATTTTCATACTTACAGATATTTTAATGCTGGCAGTTTAAAAAGATACGAATCTTCAACATTTGTCAGAGGATTACGATTGAGATTTCTGAAAAAGGCAATGGAATTAAAGGTATCGGCCACTTCAGTAAGCACAAGACTGTATAAGAAATTATATTCTTTTTTGTGTAGACATTTTAGGCTTAAAATTACTTTCTGTGTACTTACAAATCACCCTTAGGATTCAAAAAGCACTTGTTCTTTGGGAACTATCTATGTCTCCTAGAGGATGAATGGAGAAGAGAAAGAGAAAAGATACAAAAAAATGCATAATAAACACAAAATATGCCAAAGAACTTTTTAGGTGAAAAGCCTTAGAAGTGGAGCCAGTGTTTTGCCTAGCAATTAACACCCAGATTGGGATACCTACGTCTCAAATCAGATGCCTGGGTTTGATTCCCAGTTCCAGCTTCTAATTGCAACTTCCTGCTAATGCAGACCCTGGGAGGCAGTGGTGATGGCTCAATTGGTTGAGTCTCTGCTATCTACTTGGAGACGTGGACTGGTTTCTGGTTTCCAGCTTCAGCCTGGGCCTGGCCTAGCCTAGCCTGAGCCGTTGCAGGTATTTGGGAAGTGAACTAGTGGGCGGGAGCTGTCTGTGTCTTAAAAAAGAAAGACGTATAGAAGTGACCACACTGATAGGGAAGCCCTTTTTTGTGTAGGAAACACTAATCCTGTGTTCTCCATAATTCAAGGTGCTTGCCTTTCATCTTTGGAAATTTTAAACAAGCCATGACTTAATTCATTTAGTTGATGGAAAAAGAACCCACGTCAAAGCCATACTCTTGTCACGTTCTTCCACTGGTGTTCTCATTTCGCATCACACATCATCACATCACATCACATCACATCACATCACATCATCACGTCACATCACATCACGTCACATCACGTCACATCAGTCTTTGTTACGTTGCTTGTCATCACCTGTTGGCCTGTCAGTCTCCTGGCCTGTAGCTCCTTGAGGGCAGGGATATTGTTATTGTCTTTGTTATGCCTGTGTGTGGCATAGTGCCTGAAATTTACTGCATGGTTAATAAATATTTGTTGAGTAAAGAATTCACATTTTGTTTCCCTACCAATACAGTGAATAAATTCGTGTTGTGGGAAATTTCATTCCTAAATGCTGTAATAGATTTTTAAAGTTTTTAAAGCAAGCAAACAAAAACAAAAACAGGTAAAAAAAAAAAAAACTGCCTTTAGTTTAACTCTACTCAAAAACGTACTGTACTGTTACAGACTGTGAAAATAATAACTCTTACAGATGATATTGATTTGGCTGCCAAGCATCTGTGTTCAGCATTCAACACTGGATGTTCCCAGTAACCTCTGTGATAGGTATTGTACCCCAGTAGCCTATTGTGATATATATTGTGCTGAGTCACAGAGGCTGTGTAACTTGTTGTAGGTCACTGCACTTGTAAGAAGCAAAGCTGGAGCTGGAGCTCAGTCCTGCCCCAGACTGTGTCTAATATGTGTGCAGAAAAGGGTCCAAATATTTGTCACTTTAATCTGAAGCTTGAGATGACTAAATATAGAAGTACTTTGAAAATTTCATCAACCTTCTCAGGATAGCGCTCATGAAAATTAGTTTCTCTTTTTATTCCTTTTCCCTAATCTTATCCCACGATTAGATATTTAGCTCAGAGTCATTGAGACTAGAGATTTAAAAGCATGTTGTAGGTGACATCAGTGGAAACCTATGTAAACAGTGGAGTGAGAACATCTGAAAATTTATCCCTTCATAAAGGGAACAACAAAATGGTAAAAGTGGTCAGAATCAAGTTTTTGATAATTCTGGAAATTTAACCAAAGGCTTGCAGCAACCTGTGGGGCATTTACTCAAGAAAATTGGCTGACTTTCTCTAAGAATAGTGAGATTTGTGTGGGTTTCGTGTATTTAACTTGCCCTAGACAGTTCCTCCCTGGCAAGCTCAGTGGTAGCCTTAAAAATAGGCTTGGCAGCTTATGACAAGAGCCTCGGGTGATGACTGACATAAATAAGAGTGTCAATTGTTAAATCAACAACAGGAGTCACTGTGCACTTACTCCCCATGTAGGATCTCTGTCCTTAATGTTTGGTACTATGTGAATTAATGGTATAACTAGTACTCAAACAATACTTTATACTTTGTGTTTCTGTGTGGGTGCAAACTGTTGAAATCTTTACTTAGTATATACTAAGTTGATCTTCTGTATATAAAGAGAATTGAGAATGAATCTTGATGAAGAATGGGATGAGAAAGGGAATGGGAGATGGGATGGTTGCGGGTGGGAGGAAGTTATGGGGGCAAAAAGCCACTATAATCCAGAAGTTGTACATTGGAAATTTATATTTATTAAATAAAGGTTAAAAAAGAAACATCTGCTTTAGGAATAGACTGATGTCTTAGTAATATTTGGGTTTAGGTTTTTGGATTGTGGGTGAATTTTATTTTTAATTTGTTGCTTCTCAATTTTTTTAAAATTATGAGATGTATTACTTGCATACTCAAAGTCATATGTAACCATGTGAATGTTGGATAATGTTTGAACTTTGTCCAATTTATTTTGTCTACATTTGAACCAAATCAGGAATTATAATGAGAGAAAAGAGAAGTATGTGTAAAATGAGCAAAAAAAAAAAAAACCTTCAAACTCTCCAAAATAAAAAAAAAAAAAAAATAGCCTGTATGCCCAGTATCAGAGAGAGTGAGGGAGAGGGATAGAGGGACAGAAGGAGGGAGGGAGGGAGAGAAAGAGAGAGAGAGACAGAACAGAGACAGAGAGAATGGAAATGAATGGAGATAAACATGCAGAATGAAGCCTCTCTCAGAGGCTGTTTTTGGGAAATAACTACAGGCAAGTGCTTCACCATGGAAGCTGTGTGCGATACTGGATAGCAGTTGGGACCAAAAGATAGTCTATTCAAAAAGCTTAACATGGGAAGCTGAGGAATAAGATGTTCATTAGAACTTTGAAACACACAATATACCCTCAGGACACTGGAAGATGGTGGAATGTATTCCTGTGAATTTGGAAGGCCTTACACATATCTAGGGCTATAAGCTTTGCCAGGAAAGACCTGAAGAGGCCCTGACTTCTTTATAACTGGCTGATCCTGAGGTTCTATGCATGCAGGAAGTAAAAGAAAAGACAGCCCTGGACTGCCTGGCTAAGAACAGAAAGGACACAGTACAACGTGTACTTGGAGCTCTTTGACAAAAGCTGGGAGAATTGTTGATTCCAGACTTGTAGGGAGTTCTCTATTCAGTCCTGACCCCCAGGCTAACCAAGTGGAGACTTCAATGGCCACACATCATAAGTAATACAAACTTTATAGCATTGGTTCAGAAAAGTGGCTAGATAACAGCAACTGCTACAACAAGCATTAGTAACACCAAACTGGAGACAGGAATCTAGTTTTTGGAATTGCTATATTATTTAAAATGTTCATTTTTTTATGAGAGCGAGAAGGAAACAAAATATGGCTCATACTCAGAGGAAATTCCAGTTTCAGTAAAAAACTATCCCTGAGGAGCCCAGACATTGGACTCACTAGACAAAGACTTGATTCAGTTACTGATAATAAGTTCAGAGGTGGGTGTTGTGGTGCAGAGGGTTAAGCTGTCACTTGGGATGTCCACATCCTACCTGGCTTCTGACTTCAGCCTCCTGCTGCTTCACGTGCTGGGAGACAGCAGCTTTGCCTCAAGTGTGGGAGCCCCTGCCAGCCATGTGGGAGACCCAGATGGTTTTCCAAGCTTTTGGCTTTGGTCTGGCCCAGCTCTGGCTTTTGCAGGCATTTAGGGAATGAACCAGCAGATGGAAGACCTCTCTGTCAGTCACTACCTTTCAAACAGATGTTAAAATGGAAGTGATGAGTGAGGACACCCTTGTTTAAGAAAGTATAAAGGAAACCATTTAGTTTTGTTTAGTAAAGAACTAATGAAAACTATGCCTCATCAAATGGACCATATTAAATATGGAAATTACTTTAAAAAGAGGGACAGCTGATTGGTGCAGCAGTCAAGACGCTGCTTGGGACATCTGCATCCCATAGCAGAGTGCCTGGGTTCAAGTTCTGATTCCACTCGCAACTTCAGCTTCCTGCTAATGCAGAGTATTGGAGGAAGCAGGTAATTTCACCCACAGAGGAGACCTGGACTGAGTTCCCCATTTCCTGTTTCAGCCTGCCCCAGCCCCACATGATAGAGATAGTTGGGGAGTAAAACTGTGGGTGGAAGATCACCATCTTTGTATGCTTTCTAAATTAAAAAAAAAAAAACACACAGAAATTATAAAAAGGAGCCAAATAGAAATTGAGGAGTTGAAAAACATAGTAATTAATATGGAAAATTCACTAGTGAGTGTCAGTGGCAGATCTGACTAAGCAGAAGAAAGAATCAGGAATTTGATGATAAATTGAGATTGTTGAGTTGAAGGAACAGAAAGAAGGAAGAAAGAAGAAAGATGGATGCAATCCTAGAGAGTAGGACACCATCAAGCTTACTAATTTCAGAAGGAGAAAAGAGGAGAAAGAATATTTGAAGAAATGGTGGCCTCAAACTTCCTAAACCTAATAAAACATATGGATCTATACATGCAAGAAGTTCAAGGAATTCTTAAGTAGGATGAACTGAAAGAGTTTCACATATAGGCGTATCATAATCAAACTATTAGAAGCCAAACACAGAACATCTTGAAAGCAGCAAGAGAAAATAACATCATATACTAGGAATCGTCAAAAGATTAATAGCTGATGTATCATCAGAAACAATAGAGGCCCCAAGGCAGTGAGATGGCACATTCAATGTGCTGCAGGGAAGAAATGTCAACCAAGAAGTGCATCGTTTTTCCATAGTACACATTTCTGTAAACTTTTGAAGACTCATCAGATGCATGGATTATCTAATATGTTTTAATTCCACTTTCTCAAACTTTTTGTCACCCTGATGGGTAAGAATAGCAGGATATGGTTGAACTCTGTAATTAATACACAATTATTCTTAGGCATTTAAAATTAACAGAAAAATGATCTCTGTTAAATATAAGAGTGGGAATAAGAGAGGGAGGAGATGTACAGGTCGGCACATGCTCACTCGGGCTTACCTCCAATGGTAGAGCTAGAAATGTGCCAGGGGATTCCAAATCAATCTTATCAAGGAGGCATGTACCAATGGCATCTCACTTGTTAAAGTGATAAGTTTAAGTACATAATTGATCAAAAAGGTAAGTGTCGAAGAGATTTCACAAAAAAGACCAGTGTCTGCAAAGAATGAAGGATAGAATTAAAAGGGAGAGAATGATCCGGCAGGGGAAGCAGGACACACAGCAGACTCATAGAATAGCAAATGTCCTAAACAGCACTCCAGCCTCGGAATCAACCCTTGGGGCATTCGGATCTGGCTAAAAGGCCCATGAGAGTCTCACAGGCATGGAAAGCCAAGACACTGTAGCAAAAACAACCTGAATGAACGATCTCAGTGAACAAGATCCCAGCAGAAAGAATGGGCCATCAAAGAAGGAGTCACCTTTCTTTCTCTGAAGGAAGGAACCTCCACTGTGATATGGCCTTGACTAAGTTCAGAGTTGGTGATCTCAAGAGGCTTCCATAGCCTTGACAGCTCATGGCAAGAGCCTCAGGTGATTACTGACGTCATAAATAAGAGTGTCAATTGTTAAATCAACAATGGGAGTCACTGTGCACATGCTCCCCATGCAGGATCTCTGTCCTTAATGTGTTTTACTATGAGAGTTAACGATAAAACTACTAGTCGAACAGTACTCTATATCTTGTGTGGTTGTGTGGGTGCAGTCTGTTGAAATCTTTGCTTAGTATATACTAAGTTGATCTTCTGTATATAAAGATAATTGAAAATGAAACGTGATGAAGAGTGGGATGGGAGAGGGAGTGGGAGATGGGATGGCTGCGGGTGGGAGGGAGGTTGGGGGGGAAAGCCACAACAATGCAAAAGTTGCACTTTGTAAATTTACATTTATTAAATAAAAAAATAGTATAAAGGTAGGGGGAGAATGGAGCTATAGAGAAGCAAAGTTTCTGTATACTATTTAAGTTATTTTGATAGTAATCTGAAGAAAAATGTTATAAACTAAGATGTTAATTATAATTCTAGGACAACCACTAAGGAAATAACTTGAATATATTGTAGAAAAAAAGTGGATGGCCATTTGGTCTAGTGGTTAAACCACTGTTTGGGTTGTCTGCATCCTGTATTAGAGTGTCTGCAAAGGAGTCTGAGTTTTGCTCCTAATTCCAGCTTCCTGCCAGTGTGGACCTTGGGAGGCGGCAAGTGGTAGCTCAAGTGGTTGGCTTCCAGTTGCCCATGTTGGGTAGACATGGACTGAGTTGCCAGCTCCTGGCTTTTGCCTTACCCAACCCTGGCCAGTACAGGCATTTAGGGAGTGGGCTGGGAGGTGTGGCACTGGCACCCCATATGGGTGCTGGTTTGTGTCCCAGCCGTTCCTCTTCCCATCCAGCTCTCTGCTATGGCCTGGGAAAGCAAGGCCCCTATACCCGTATGGGAAGACCTAGAGGAAGCTTCTGATTCCTGGCTTTGGATGGGTTCAGCTCTGGCTGTTGTGGCCATCTGGGTAGTGAACCAGTGGGTGGAAGACCTTTCTCTCTGTCTCTCCCTCTCTCTGTAATGCTCTCTCAAATAAATAAATAAAATATTTAAAAAAAGAAAACTTGAATGAATATAAACCATCTAGATGTACCAGACATCTACAGAGCAATTCCCAGCAATGTCGACATAAAAATGCTAAAGATGTATTCTTTTCTAGTGTAAATAGAACATTCTCTAGGAAGATCATATGTTACATCACAAGACCTATCAATACATTTAAAAGGACTGAAATCACACAGAGTATGTTTTCAACTAAAGTAGAATGAAATTAGAAATCAAAGCAGAAAAACATCTGGGATATTCACATATAAGTGGAAATAAGCACCCATGAATAACCAGTGGTTCAAAGAAGAAATCACAAAGGAAACCAGAAACTATTTTGGTAGGAATGAAAATGCACACAGAAGATATCAATACTACATGATGAGCTGGAGCAGTGCTCAGAGGGAAGTTTATATATGTAAATATAAATGTTTAGAAGTCTCATATCTGTACCTAAACTTCCTCCCAAATCAACTATGAAAAAAAAAAAAAGGAATGAAACAAAGTTCAGAGCAGAAATATAGAAAAACAATAGAGAAAACTCAATATAATAAAAATTGGTTCATTGAAAAGATCAACACACTTAAGTTCGACTGACCAATAAAATTATTTAAAATCAGGGGCCGGCGCCGCGGCTCACTAGGCTAAACTTCTGCCTTGCGGCGCCGGCACACCGGGTTCTAGTCCCGGTCCAGGCGCCGGATTCTGTCCCGGTTGCCCCTCTTCCAGGCCAGCTCTCTGCTGTGGCCAGGGAGTGCAGTGGAGGATGGCCCAGGTGCTTGGGCCCTGCACCCACATGGGAGATCAGGAGAAGCACCTGGCTCCTGGCTTTGGATCAGCGCAATGTGCCGGCTGTAGCGTGCTGGCTGCGGCGGCCATTGGAGGGTGAACCAACAGCAAAGGAAGACCTTTCTCTCTGTCTCTCTCTCTGTCCACTCTGCCTGTCAAGAAAAAAAAAATCAGGAATGAAAGGGGACATTACTGTTGACCTTATAGACATCAGAAGTATAAAAAGGAAAACTGAGGACTATATGCCAGTGAATTAGGAAACATGGATGGAATGGACACGTTCTTAGATGGATACAAACTGCTGAACCTGACTTCAAATTAACAAATCTGAATAGACCTATATCAGGTGAAGAGACTGAGGGGGCAGATGTGGTGTGGTAGGTTAGGCTGCCACTAAGAATGCCCACACCCCTTACTGGATTGGCTGGGATCAAGCCCCAAGTCCGCTTCTGATACAACTTCATGCTAATGTGCTCCCTGGGAGGCAGCAGATGAGGGTTCAGATTCTTGGCCACCCATGTGGAAGACCCAGATGGAGTTCCTGGCTCTTGGCTTCAGTCTTGCCCAGCCTCAGGTTTGTGGTGAGTAAACTAGCAAATAGAAGATATTCACTCATTCATTCATTCTGATTCTTTCTGCCTTTCAAATAAATAGATAAACTTTCTTTTAAAGAAAAGAGATTTAGTTAGTAATTAGAACTTCTACAAAGAAAAGCTCAAGGACACATAACTTCATTGCAAATCTAAAATAATTAACGTCAATAATTCATTAAGTCTTCTAAAATATAGGGCAGAACATTTCCTAGCATTGTATGAGGTTAGTTTTATGCTGATACCAAAGTCAGACAAAAATATCACAAGAAAAATTATAAACTGGTACCTAATGATATAGATTGAAAAATGCTCAGCAAATACTAGCAAGTATAATCCAACAGAATATATGAAAAGGATTCCATATCTTAACCAACTTGGATTTATCCCAGGAATGAAAAGTTGATTAAACATATCAAAGTAAATCACTGTAATGTGCTGTGTTAATAGAATGAAAGAAAAGATACGTGATCATCTCAATACATACAGTTCTAAAAGTATTTAAAAGCTAGAATAACCTTTCAGTATAAAAACATGGAACTTGGATAGAAGGCAACTCAATAACCTAATAGAGGACAACAGTGAAGATCCCCTGGCTAACTTCGTGCTGAATTATGATGGATTGAAAGCTTTCATCCTAAGATCAAGAACAAAGCAAGGGTGCTTTCTCTTACCACTTTTATTCGATGTTGTTCTGAAGGTTCTAGCTAGGGAAATTAGGTGAGAAAAACATATATTTTGGAATGAATGAAAGAAAACATTCTCTTTTTGGAGATGAGATGATTATCTTACCTGTAGAAAATGAGAAAGAATCCATGCACAAAAAAATCTACTAGAGAAAAAGTTCAGTAGTTTGTGGGACACAGATCAGTCTGCCAAAATTTGCTGTATTTTCAGACTAGCAATTAATAATCTGAAAATGACATTAAGGTAACAATTCCATAAACAATCACACCAAAGAAAAATACTTAGGAATACATCTAATCAGAATGAAAAGGCCTGTACTCTGAAGCTACAACATATTTTTGAGTAATTTTAAAGAAGATCTAAGAAAATGGAAAGACATTCTGTGTTTATGAATCAGAAAGTACAGTGAAGATGTGACTGTTCTCCAAATTTATCCATGATTTTAGCACAATTCCTAGCAAAATCCAAGCTGGCTTCTTGCCAGAAATTGGCATAAGGTCATATGACAATTCAAGGGATCCAGAATAGCTAAAACAATACTTAAAAAAGGAAAAAATCGGGAGGACTCAAACTTCCCAATTTCAAAACCCAGAGGCAGGCATTTGGCCTGACAGTTAAGATGCTGGTTAAAATGTCTGCATCTCCTATCCAAGTGCCTAGATTTGATGTCTGGCTTCAGCTCCTGAGTTCTACTTCCTGGTAATGCAGACAGTGGGAGGCAGCAGTGATAGCTCAAGTAATTGGTTCCTGACACCCATGTGGGAGGCCTGGATTGAACTTCCCTTCCTGCTCTACTTTCAGTCTGTTGCAAGCAAAAACTCCACAACAAAACCCAGTTCAAACCTATGGTAATCTCAGTATGGTACTGGAGTAATGATTGACAATCATTGGAATCAATGGAACCGACTTGACACCCCCAAAATGAACCCTCACATATAGAGGGTTATATAGACTATATGTTTTGAAAATTAAAAACACTGGTGCATCCAAGGAGACTGTCAAGAAGGTGGGACAGGTGTGTGGCATAGCAGTTGAGTTGATACTTGGAAAGTCTGAATCTTAGATCAGAGTACCGTATTTGATTCCTGGCTACCCTGCTTCCAATCTAGCTTCCTGCTAGTGTGTACCCTGGGAGGCAGCAGGTGATGGTCAGGTATTGGGTCCTTGCCACTCTTATGGGAGTCTCAGATTGAGTTCTGGGCCCCTGGGTTAGGCCTGACCCACCCTAGTTGTTGCGGGACTTTGGCGATTGAACCAGCAAATGGAAGAATTATCTCTGTCTTCTGTCTCTGTATCCCTTTAAAATAAAATAGGTAAATAATTTTTTAAAAAAAGCTAAGACAACTCACAGTATTTGCAAGTCTTGTATCTGATAAAGGTCTAGTTCTTAGAATGCCCAGAGTATTTAAAGAATTCTTAGACTTCAAGGAGAAGGGAATAAACATTCATGAAATGAAGATATATAAATGGCCAGCAGTCATAAAATGATGCACAACATCTGAAGTCATTAGGGAAATGTGAATGAAAACCACAATTAGATGCTACTTTAGCCACTTAATAGGATGGTCATAATAAAAAAAGACATACACTGACAGTTGTTGACATAGATAGATAGAATGGGAACTCTCCTACATGGCAGGTGGGAAGGTAAAATGGTGTAGCCAATGTGGAAAAGAGATTGGTGGTTCCTCACGTATGTTAAACATGCCTTAACATAAGACCCAGCAGTATCATTCCTACTTATAGGTTCAGGAATTAAAAAACAAACATGGTTGCACAAAAACTTGTTCCTGAATGTTCACAACAGCATTATTCATAGCAGCCCCAAAGTGGAAATAACCCAGGTGGCTCTTAAAGGATGAGTATGTGAATTGGTATTGTGGTCTGTCTACACCATGGAGCCTTATCAGCATTAGGAAGGCATTAAAGCACTGGTACCTGTTACAACATGGGTGAACCTTGAAACCAGCAGGCTATGGGCAAGAAGTCAGATGCAAAAGGCCACAATACTGTGTTATGCATTTGTATAATTCTGAACATTTTATACAAATGCACCACACAGTATTGTGGCCTTTTGCATCTGACTTGTCCTAGAGGAGGAGGAGAAGGAGGGGAAGGAAAAACCTGGACCCCTTTTCCCTCATAAACCCCAGTCTAGACAAAGACTGCATGTTCAGCTCTCTGCTCTCCCCTGAGCTGCCCGCCTGGCCTGCCAAGTGTATTTTCTCCATTCAAACATGTCACCTTGCTCTCCCCCAGTCCGAGTGACTGGGCAAACTCTCTCTGTCCCTTCCATCCTGACGGATGCCCTGTCCCCAGTGAAACCTTGCTACTTTGCTCTCTGTCTCACACCTGAATTCTTTCTTGCATGAAGACAAGAACCCCACATGACTTCTCTCTGTGACAGAATCAGATAATGGAGATGATTATAGAGCCTTGTGAATGACTATACTAGACACCACTGGATTGTATGCATTTTATGATAAGTGGATTATATTTCAGTTTTGAAACAGAACCATATTATACACAGGTGCCAGAAAACCAGACATGCTGCTATATGGGAAAAGAATGAAACATCTGATTCTTCTGTGATCAAGGTCAGGGTCAGTGGTGAGTTCAAGAACCATGTATTGTCTTGCCTGTGATCTCCCCCGTTCAAGTGTGTTCTCGCAGGTATTTTTAGCATCATGAACTTGTTCAACTCATAAAATTCTTTAATAGTCACTAAGGATGCTAGATGAAAAATGTATCACGTGCTTGGTGAAGCAGGGTTTCTCAGACTGGACTTTGACCATCATCTGTTTTGTTCTTTGTTCTTTGTTCTGTGAGATCACGAGGGAGCCTTGTGCAAGAAGGCTCCTTGGCCTCTGAATCTCCCCTTGGCACCCTTTCCCCAAGCTGTGAAGAATGATGGTAGAACATTAAGCAGCGCAGACAATTTGGCCAAGTTTGTCGTTCTCCACTGCTTCCCTCTTCCTTAGCAGCACCCATGGCCTTGTACCAAATGGCTCAGCCTTTCCTTTTCATGGGCAGCCCTTCTGTAGCTGATGTAGGGGCCTTGCATGTGTCTCCAGTGAAGTCACACTGCGAGGCCACTCTACTCTCCCACCTCTTCCTCCCATTGCAGAGCATTCACTTCTTCACTAGGGTTGTGCATGAGCAGTGCAGAGACTGAGCAGGAACTGTCTCAACAGCTCTAGGTGGAGGACTCTACAGACGCTCTTTACCGTGAACCATTATGCTTTGAGGATCACATGGATTCCGCACTGAAGATCGCTTCCATTTCTGGCCCCATTCCCTCACTTGATAAATGGCGGTCTATTGAATCCTACTCCACTGCCTTTTTGATAACGCTTGTGGGAGTAAAATGTGGCAGCACAAGCCAAATCAGAGTCAAAGTGTGAGAAATATTGTTCTAGGGGCCAGCGCCGTGGCTCACTAGGTTAATCCTCTGCCTGTGGTGCCGGCATCTCATATGGGTGCCGGTTCTAGTCCCGGCTGCTCTACTTCCCATCCAGCTCTCTGCTATGGCCTGAGAAAGCAGTAGAAGATGGCCCAAGTCCTTGGGCCCCTGCACCTGCGTGGGAGACCTGGAAGAAGCTCCTGGCTCCTGGCTTCAGATCTGCACAGCTCCTGCCATTGCAGCCAACTGGGGAGTGAACCATCGGATGGAAGGTCTCTCTCTCTCTCTCTCTCTCTCTCTCTCTCTCTCTCTGATTCTCCTTCTCTCTGTGTGTAACTCTGACTTTCAAATAAACAAATAAATCTTTTAAAAAAGGTACAATGCACAAAAAGGTCAAGTTGCCCTCCTTCAGCTCTTGTTCACCAGGGAACAAAGAACTGCACAGAAAATTTCTTGTAAAGTTCCTAAATAGTTGTATCACACATTAACAGTGTGAACTAATTAGAGATCCTCTGAGAGTAATCTGACGTTTCTCTCTTGCACATTTTAGAATCTTTTCTTTATGTTTCACTGTGGTGAGTCTGATTACAATGTGTCATGATGAGGATCTCTTTTGGTCATGGTTACTGGGGGTTCTATGAGCTTCCTGTACTAGCATGTCTCTGTCCTTCTCCAAGCCTGGGAAGTTCTCTGCTAGTATCTCAGTTTAACCTCCCTCACCTACACAATAGGGGTCATCGTTTCTAAATGGCAAGAGTTGTTGGGAAGATGGAAGCAACGTGTGTAATCATGTACCATTTGCCAAGCATTACTGTGCATTCTTCATGTTATCTCACTTGTGTAAGTACTTAGTATAGTGCCTAAAACGTAATGACCTAATAAAAGGAGGAATTAAAGATGTGTATGGCAGGGGCTGGCGCTGTGGCATAGCGAGTAAAGCCACTGCCTGCAGTGCCGGCATCACACATGGGATGTCAGTTTGAGTCCCCATTGCTCCACGTCCAATTCAGCTCTCTCTATGGCCTGGAAAATCAGTGGAAGATGACCCAAGTCTTTGGGCCCCTGCACCCATGTGGGAGACCTGGAATAAGCTCCCGGCTCCTGGCCTTGGATCAGCTAGCTCAGCTCCGGTCATATTGGCCATTTGGGGAGTAAACCAGTGGATGGAAGACGACCCTCTCCCCCACCTCTCTGTAACTATCTTTCCTTCTCTCCTCTCCTCTCCTCTCTCTCTCTCTCTCTCTCTCTCTCTCTCTCTCTCTTTCTTTCTATTTGAAAGTCAGAGTTACACAGAGAGAGGAGAGGGAGAGAGAAAGAGAGAGAGAGGTGCAGGGTCCCAAGGACTAGGGCCATCTTCCCAGGCCATAGCAGAGAGCTGGATCAGAAGTGGAACAGCCAGGTCTCGAACTGGTGCCCATATGGGATGCCAGCGCTTCAGGCCAGGGCATTAACCTGCTGTGCCACAGTGCCAGCCCCATCTCTGACTTTCAAATAAATGAATAAATCTTAAAGAAGAAAAAGTAAAGGCAATGAAGAGAATACTTAGAAACATATGGGGCAGAGGAAGAAGTACCTTAAGAGAAAAGAAGATCTCTTGTTACACAGATGAGAATATGGTGCAGATGAGAAGATTATGAGAAGAAAAGTTGCTGGAAGTGACAATGTGGAAACCTTTGAACCCTTACAAAACACCCCAAAGGGCAGACCTGAGTTTTATTGTGAGAACCAATGAAGTGACTAAAACAATTTTTAAAAATAAGCCATTGGGTTAAGACTTAATGTACAAGGGGCCGGTGCTGTGGCACAGTGGGTTAACGCCCTGGCATGAAGCACTGGCATCCCATATGGGTGCCGGTTCTAGTCCCAGCTGCTCCACTTCCCATCCAGTTCTCTGCTGTGGCTGGGAAAGCAGTGGCCCAAGTCCTTGGGCCCCTGCACCTGCTTGGGAGACCAGGAAGAAGCTCCTGGCTCCTGGCTTTGGATCACCACAGCTCCAGCTGTAGCGGCCAATTGAGGAGTGAACCATTGGATGGAAGATCTTGCTCTCTCTGCCTCTCCTCTCTCTGTGTAACTCTGATTTTCAACTAAATATTTCTTTAAAAAAAACATTTAATGTACATGCATGAAGCAGAAGAAAAAATGTATACTTAATGTTTAGAATTATCAATTACTGCTGATTTTCTGTAATTTATTTCTGATTTCAGCTGAAAGATTTAATGATTATTACTATTTGAAGAGAGTTATGTCACTGGTAAGCTCTTGGCATGTCTTTGAGGTGGATTTCAGATTCACAATAGACTGATCCTACCACACTGCTGTTTACACAGAGGCTTCATTCAGAAGAATGTTTACTGGGCTGCATGTAGTACGTGCAAAGTAACGGTGAATGCAGATTTTGCTGAGCGTGAGCTTAACCCAATTTGGGGAATCCCTTATAATGAAACATGCAGAATTATGAATATAAAAATTGCTCCAGCCCCTCCCAGGACCTTGGAAGGGGCACGTGCAAGCGTAAAACCTTGAAGCTTAGGCTCCAGTTCATGATGAATCCAGCTCAGCTGGCACTCTTTTCTGGACTCTGTAATGCAGTGAACAGCATTGTTTTCACTTTAAAAACCCTCATCTTTGGTCATAAGATCACTGGTGTCTTCCTGGGGCAACGGGGATAGCAAAAGTTTCCTTGAAGCAGATTAGCTTTGTCTAATAAAAGAATATGTCCCCAAATAAAGGAGACCAGCTCCCAACACACACTTGGTGTATTACAGCCATTGTGCCAATTTTTGAAGTAACCACGAGTTAGATATGTTCAGATCACATGATAAGAGAATTAGTTTCCAATACCAGCTAGCTCTGGTTTTTGCATCACCATGAAGCAAATGCTTTTTTTTTCTTTGGCTTAAGATGGACACAGAATCTTGAGATAAATGAACTGGTGCCTTGTGTACTGTGCGCCATCCCTAGCTCTGCTCCTACTTTTTCAGCTCATCTCTCTGGCCTTGCTGCACAGATGCTAGCATGGCTGTCACTCATTTTCCCAACTTCCCCCTGCTGGCATGAAAGTCTCTGGAGACAAAGCTTCTGTCCTGTTCCAATTTGTACCCCCAGCACTTAATATAGCACCTGGCACTCGGTGGGCCTGGCACTCAGTGAATGTTCTTAAATGAATTCATTACTTTTCATATGCTGTGATTCCACAGATTTTCTCCCTGTGTTGTCTACAGAAAACTTAAGAGGCCCCTTAGGAGGGAATCTAATGGAATGATATATGTTGAGGCCATTTTTACTGATTCTACCAAAACCACTTGGTGTAGGAGCCTCAGGAACCAGCTCCCCAGTGTATGGGTGTAGGAAAAACAGACTTTCAGTGTTCTTCCCCAAGATCTGCAGGCACTGTTGGTCCATCCTCCACACATCCTAAAACCTTCCCTCATAACCAGAATGGTTATGACTGGGATTCTGAACTACAGAACAGGTGGATAGTCTTTCAACGTCAGGTTGAGTGGAGAATCTTTATCTTGAATCTAAAATTCCCTCGGGCCATTGAACATCACAGAATTATTGAGCTGAAAGGGAATAAAACTCACTTTCTGTTGCAGTTTAGTCAGGACAGAACATGTGGGATTATGTTAGAGCAGTGTATTTTCTTATTTTTTTTATACTAAAGTATAAAGGTTCTTAGTATCCACAGATAATTTATAAATTGAGAGTTAAATACATTTTGGAAAAAGCTCATGATCTGGGTGATGGGGAGAGACATGCCCTTTGGCTGGGTCCCAGGAATTATTTTTGCATTATGATTTAAAAGCAGGTAACCCTGAGAAAGCACCAGAACCTTTTTCTCCCAGAGTACTTTGTGTTAGATTTTTGAAAAAAAAAAAATTGAAATGAAGACCTTCTTTGCAGAGTTTATATACAGGACTTAATACCCAGATAAGCATAACTATATACCATTTTTATACACAAATGGTTTTTAAATATGTATTCATCATCTATTTCACTTACACATTGTGCAAAAACTGCATTCCATGCCACGCCTGAAATGTCCCAAAGCTCAGTTCTGTCAGTAAATTGCAACCAAGATTTCTACAAAAAAAGACAGAAGTCAAAGAGAATGAAGAAGAAAAAAGGATATATTTGAAGAATACTCCTCTTTCAGGAGGGATTCTAATTTTTATAGATGAAACAACACTTCCACATTTTATCTACACACTAAAGAATTTACTGGTACTGGAAGATTTGGCTTCTAAATTATACTTGCACTTTTACATTAAATTTCATCATATCATTTTCATATTACATGACATACTTGTACTGCGTGATCTTTACTTCTCTGGAACAGAGTTTCACAACTTGAATGCTATTGACATTTTGGGCTCGACAATGCCTTTCTTGTGGAGGTTTGTCCTGTATATAGTAGGTGGCTTAACAGCAGGCTGGCCTTGGCCCACTAGGTGCCAGCAGCATGTGCAGGGCTGCAAAATGTTACCTGAATACAAAATTGAGTTGGTTGAGAAGCCCTGCTCTGTGGGATTCACTCTGACCTTTGTATCTGATAGCATCTGTGCTAGAGATGAAAAGGACCTGTTACAGAATTTTAGTAACCTTCTACTACAAATGTAAAGTAGAAGCTTCACCCTATTTCAAGGTGAACAGCAAGGTGGTTTACAGGGAAGATTTACTCAAATTCCAAATATGATGAAATTGCAACTTACATAGACTGCAAAAAAGGGAGTGACTCAAATGCACGTCTTTCGATAGACTCCATTTTGTTGCAGGATAAATCTCTAGGAAAAGGAAAACATTGCCTTGATTAGCTATTACCTATATAGTCAGTGGGGATAATAAAATTTACATTTGATGAATAGGAAGGGAGCACACTGATAGTCCGGGAAGAGACAGTTTAATAAAAGTGGAGATACTGCAGGTTCAAGGAAGAGTTGTGGAAGAAACAGCAGAGGAAACTCTTCCAGAACTAGTGATTCACGGTGGAGGGCGTGGGAGTCCACAGCTCGGGACACCAGCAGCAGAATCTACCCACCAGTGCTGGATCGTGAAGTGAACCGAACCTCAATAGCTTGAGACAACCGGCAGGAAAGTAGAAGGAGCCTAGAGGGAACGAGGCTTGAAGCCCCGTAGGCGAAAGTTCACCAGGCTAACTACAGGAGAGAGGAAAATAATAAAAGGGACCAGTACGGACAGGAGTTTCACTCTCTCCGCTCACCTCTCAAAGGCGAGCAAGACAGTGAACAGATGCCATTTTGGACATGCATAATAGCAACCTCAGGGCTTAGAAGACAGAACACAGGAAAGCATACAGTCAAACCAAAGAAAAGAAGAGGAAATCAGAAATCTAAAAAATATTGTTAGGAATCTACAGGATACTAGTAAAAAAAAAAATCCCAACATTTGGGTTCTAGGAATTCCTGAAGGAATGGAGAGGGAGAAAGGATTAGAAGGCCTTTTTAGTGAGATACTAGCAGAGGACTTCCTGGGCTTGGAGAAGGACAGAGACATCCTAGTACAGGAAGCTCATAGAACCCCCAGTAACCATGACCAAAAGAGATCCTCACCACGACACGTTGTAATCAAACTCACCACAGTGAAACATAAAGAAAAGATTCTAAAATGTGCAAGAGAGAAACATCAGATTACTCTCAGAGGATCTCCAATCAGACTTACAGCAGACTTCTCAACAGAAACCCTACAGGCTAGAAGGGAATGGCAAGACATAGCCCAGGTACTAAGAGAGAAAAACTGCCAGCCCAGAATACTATATCCTACAAAGCTCTCATTTGTGAATGAAGGTAAAATAAAGACCTTTCATAGCAAACAGAAATTGAAAGAATTTGTTGCCACTTGTCCAGCCCTGCAAAAGGTGCTTAAAGATGTGTTACACACAGAAACACGGAAACACGGTCATCAATATGTAAGAAGGTAAAGGAAGGAAACCTCACAGCAAAAGATCACAGGAAGTTCAAAGCATATATTAGAAAATATCTTTGGGAAATGGCAGGGCAAAGTTACTACTTATCAATAGTCACATTGAACGTTAATGGCCTCAACTGTCCAGTTAAAAGACACAGATTGGCTGATTGGGTTAAGGAACAAAACCCATCTATTTGCTGCTTACAAGAAACACATCTTTCCAACAAAGATGCACACAGACCGAAAGTGAAAGGCTGGAAATAGATATACCATGCCAACAGAAATGAAAAAAGAGCAGCCGTAGCCATCTTAATATCGGACAACATAAACTTCAACACAAAAACTGTTAAGAGAGACAAAGAGGGGCACTATATAATGATTAAGGGATCAATTCAACAGGAAGATGTAACTATTATCAATGTATATGCACCTAATTGCAGGCACCGGTTTATTTAAAAGGTTTGTTAAGGGACTTAAAGGGAGACTTAGACTCCAATACAATAGTACTGGGGGACTTCAATACTCTACTCTCAGAAATAGACAGATCAACCAGACAGAAGATCAACAAGGAGACAGTAGATTTAAACAACACTATAGCCCAAATGGATCTAATAGATATTTACCGAACTTTTCATGCTACACTTAAAGAATTTACATTCTTCTCAGCAGTGCATGGAACCTCCTCTAGGATCAACCACATAGTAGGCCTTAAAGGAAGTCTCAGCAAATTCAAAAGAATTAGAATCATACGATGTAGCTTCTCAGACTATAAGGGAACTAAGTTGGAAATTAGCAACTCAGGAATCCCTAGAGCATATGCAAACACAAGGGGATTGAACAACATGCTCCTGAATGAACACTGGGTCATAGAAGAAATCAAAAACTTCCTGGAAGTAAATGAGGAAAACAGTACAACATACCAAAACTTATGGGATACAGCAAAAGCAGTGTTAAGAGGAAAGTTTATAGCAATAGGTGCCTATATCAAGAAAATGGAAGGCACCAAATAAATGAGCTTTCAATTCACCTCAAGGATCTAGAAAAACTGTAGTAAACCAGACCCAAATCTAGTAGGAGAAGAGAAATAATTAAAATCAGAGAAGAAGTCAATACGATTGAGTAAAAAAAAAAAAATGACAAAAAAAATCCGCCAACCGAGGAGCTGGTTTTTGAAAAAATAAACAAAATTGACACCCCATTGGCCCAACTAACTAAAAAAGGACCCAAATCAATAAAGTCAGAGATGAAAAAGGAAACGTAACAACAGACACCACAGAAATAAAAAGAATCATCAGAAATTACTACAAGGAATTGTATGCCAGCAAACAGGGAAACCTATCAGAAATGGATAGATTCCTGGACACATGCAACCTACCTAAATTGAACCGGGAAGACATCGAAAACCTAAACAGACCCACAACTGGGACAGAAATTGAAACAGTAATAAAGGCCCTCCCAGCAAAGAAAAGCCCAGGACCAGATGGATTCACTGCTGAATTCTACCAGACATTTAAAGAAGAACTAACTCCAAATCTTTTCAAACTATTCAGAACAATCAAAAAAGAGGGAATCCTCCCAAATTCTTTCTATGAAGCCAGCATCACCTTAATCCCTAAGCCAGAAAAAGATGCAGCATTGAAAGAGAATTACAGACCAATATCCCTGATGAACATAGATGCAAAAACCCTCAATAAAATTCTGGCCAATAGAATGCACCAACACATCAGAAAGATCATCCACCCAGACCAAGTGGGATTTATCCCTGGTATGCAGGGATGGTTCAATGTGTGCAAAACAATCAATGTGATACACCACATTAACAGACTGCAGAAGAAAAACCATATGATTAGCTCAATAGATGCCGAGAAGGCATTTGATAAAATTCAACACCCTTTCATGATGAAAACTCTAAACAAACTGGGTATGGAAGGAACATTCCTCAATACAATCAAAGCAATTTATGAAAAGCCCACAGCCAACATCCTATTGAATGGGGAAAAGTTGGAAGCATTTCCACTGAGATCTGGTACCAGACAGGGATGCCCACTCTCACCACTGCTATTCAACATAGTTCTGGAAGTTTTAGCCAGAGCTATTAGACAAGAAAAAGAAATTAAAGGGACACAAATTGGGAAGGAAGAACTCAAACTATCCCTCTTTGCAGATGATATGATTCTTTATTTAGGGGATCTAAAGAACTCTACTAAGAGACTATTGGAACTCATAGAAGAGTTTGGCAAAGTAGCAGGATATAAAATCAATGCACAAAAATCAACAGCCTTTGTATACACATGCATGGTTTGAGTTCTGTGCTCCCGGCACTGGCCTCCCCACTCTCTGCCATTGCATGCATTTAGAGAATGAATAAGCGAATGAGACCTCTTTCTCTGTTGCACTGCTTCTCGAGTAAATAAATAAAAACCTTTAAAAAGAAAATAGTAGATTAAAATACCCCCCATTTTAAATCATCTTTCTCTTACTCACAAGCTTTTAATGACACTCCATATCTCATTATGAACTTTGAAACCCCTCAGCCAATATTCAAGTTTGTTTGCATATCTTTCATTGCTTCCTAAGTCCATCTCTTGTAGCCAGACAGTCTAAATCTTGATCATTCCATCAGACAAATCTTTGCCTAAAACAGACTCCCCCCCCCCTTTTTTTTTTCTTGATTTTACAAATAATGGCCATGTTGTAAACCTCAGGTAAAGTTTTAGAATAACTGTGCTCTATCTGTGGTTCCTATGACACCCTGGAATGGCACAAAATGGCTACTATGTATAGAGGAACAAAGGTAAGGTCAGGCTACAACTGAGGGGCTCAGCAATAATGGTATTTATTACGAGTTTACATTCACATATGCTTGGAAGTGATGTATTGTATGCATCCACTCATCTAAATACACAACGGTCTAGTGAACTGATCACGGCCATAATCCAGTTTTATAGATGAAGAGATGGAATCCAAGCTAAATAACTTGTCGAAAGTCACAAAGCTAATCACTGGGAGACCTGTGTTCAAAGCCAGGCAACCTGGCTCCAGAATCTATCCTTAAACCTGTTGTATCATCTCTAATATGTTGGGATGAGGGCTGTGTTCAAGAGTGGGAGTAAAGCAATGAGGTAATAATATGGCAAATGTCAATAAATAAAGAATCAGGAAAAGGAGTAAGGGCAATCACATGAGACTGTAGAAGGGACAGAGAGAAGAAGAGAAGGAGGATCAGGAAAGCTCACAAGCAAAGTGGCCACTTGGGGGGTGAACCAATGGCAAAAGGAAGACCTTTCTCTCTTTCTCTGTCTAACTGCCTGCCAAAACACACACACACACACACAGTCAACATAAGGTGGGGACTTGAGGAGGGCTCAGGAGGCTCTTGAGGAAAAGCTGCTGAGACAGGCAGGCTGTAGGGAACCATGAGGAAGGGAGATTCTTACAATATGCTGAAGGTGCCATTGTAGCTGTTGGGCTCTGGTACAGGAACTCTGTGAAGCTTCTGCACTGGGCTGAGGCCAGTGCACGGAAGTGTCTCATCTTTGCAGGTGCAGAGCTCACAGACATTTATGGTGGCAGCCGCATTCAGGGGTTGATCTGTGACTTCAGTTAGGGTTGAGTGCTGAGTCTGAACCTGGCCTGGATGTAGATCTGTAGTCTTCTTCAGGGATGGAGAATGGCCAGCTTTTGCAGTGGGTACCAGAGTTATGGTTAGCTCCATCTTGGAAGGCTGAGCTATGACACTGGGTGATGTTGGGTGCTGAGCTTGATGCTGACCTGCTGTTGGAACTGTCATCTCATTGTCCCCTGGGGACTGAGTTACGAGCTCCTTTAGTGGCTCTGTAGACTGAGTTAGGGTCATTTGCATGGTAGTAGAAGGTGTAGCCTCTGTAGTACGTTGTGGAGTTTGGGTAATTTCCAGGTCCAGAGGCTTGACTGTGACTTGAGGCAGGTTTGTATACTGAGTCTGAATCTGGACTGGAGGTGAAAATGTCACCTCAGGGTACATTGGATAAGGAGGAGGAGATATAGACTTGAAGGCTGTAGAATGTTCATCCTGTGTAGTGGGTACCTGAGTTATGGTTGACTCTAACTTCGAAGGTTCAGCTGTGCCACTGGGTGACATTGGATGCGGAGTTTGATCTTGACTTGGTTTTGGAACTACCATCTCATAATAAACTGGAGGCTGACAGACCACTTCATTATGTGGCCCTGGAGGCTGCCCTGAAGTCTCCTGCATGGTTGGGAGTAGTTCACCCTCCACAATGGATTCTGGAGTTAGGGTAAGTTCTACATCAAAAGGTTGAACTGTGACTTCTGTCAGGGTTGGATGCTGAGCCTGAACCTGGTCTGGTTGTGAAAGTACCTCCTCATGGAGCACGGGAGGTACTTTAGTCTTCTTCAGGGCTGTAGAATGTTCAGCCTTCCTGGTACGCTTTGCATTTATGGTAAGCACTGTGTCCAAAGTCCAGATGGATACTTTTAAAAAAGTCTTTCAGGGGGCCAGTGCTGCGGCTCACTAGGCTAATCCTCTGCCTGTGGTGCCAGCCTCTCGGGTTCTTGTCCGGTTCGGGTGCCGGATTCTGTCCCGGTTGCCCCTCTTCCAGGCCAGCTCTCTGCTGTGGCCCGGGAGTGCAGTGGAGGATGGCCCAAATGCTTGGACCCTGCACCCCATGGGAGACCAGGAGGAGCACATTGCTCCTGCCTTCGGATCAGCACTGTGCACCGGCCACTGCGCTCTGGCCACGGCGGCCATTGGAGGGTGAACCAACGGCAAAAAGGAAGACCTTTTTTTCTCTCTCTCTCTCTCACTGTCCACACTGCCTGTCAAAAAATAAATAAATACATAAAGTCTTCAGGGGGGCCATCGCCGTGGCTCAGCGGGATAATGCCTTGGCCTTAAGCGCCAGCATCCCATATGGGTGCCGGTTAGAGACCCAGCTGCTCCACTTCTGATCCAGCTCTCTGCTACGGCCTTGGAAGGCAGTAGAAGATGGCCCAAGTCTTTGGGCCCCTGCATCCAGGTGGGAGACACTGATGAAGCCCCTGACTTTGCATTGGTACAGCTCTGACCACTGCAGCCAACTAGGGAGTAAACCAGCAGATGAAAGATCTCTCTCTCTCTGGCTCTCCTCTCTCTCTGTAACTCTGAGTTTCCAATAAATAAATAAATCTTTAAAAAAAAAAGTCATTCCATGGCCCAAGTGGTTGGGCCCCTGCATCCACGTGGGAGACTTGGAGGAAGCTCCTAGCTCCTGGCTTCAGATCAGCACAGCTCCAGCTGTTGCGGCATTTGAGGAGTGAACCAGCAGATGGAAGACCTCTCTCTTTGTCTCTACTTCTCTCTGTAACTCTTTCGAATAAATAAAATAAATCCTAAAAAAAAAAAATGGTTGCACAACCCTGACTATGCTGGAAGCCCAGGCCCTGCCCATTCACAATGGCTCCACTGGTGGTATGTGACCTAGAGCCCCTAGGTATGCAACTGAGGCCTGACATGGCCGGGGCCTCCTGGAAACGCGCTGGGCCCTCTCCACTACATGTCCCTGCGCTGGCTGCGCTAAGCCCATATCTGGGCCTGTGCAGAGGAGCCAGCGCTTGTCAAGGCCACGCCATCTGCACCGGGGAGGGACAAGTCTCCGTGCTGTGTGAGGCTGGACCCCGGGGAAGGCCAAGGCTGGCACACCCTCCTCCTCTGAGGAGCCTAACTAATGCTCAGCACTGCAGGGGCTTCCCTTACTAAGGGCGACCTGCTCCTGGAGGACTTCAAAACAACACCAACAGCGTGGGTCACACCGGGACATCATTTACACAGCTTCCTCTGAATGACTTCCGACAGGATGTGCCACGACCACAATGCTGTCCGCTCCCCACGCAGCACAGGTGCTTGGCGACCGACCACGTGCTCTGCTCGGGTCCCGGGTGGGGACAGCCTGCCCCTCTCCCTGTGAGGCTGCGGTGAGTTGGACCCTTCCGGGCTCTGGTTGGAGTGCACAGGGGCTTACCTCGGTGAGGCCTTTAATCTTCAAGTAGCCACAAAGGTAAGAGTTCCCTGTGTCCACGTGCTGCAAAGAGAAGACACACAGATGAACAACATATCCAGCGGGGCACACGCCGCGGTGCTGCGAGATCCCGCCAGGCCAGGCTGGGGAAGGCGGCAGAGCCCAAGGCTCCCCACCAGCCCCCGGGGCCCTCAGGAGTCCCCTGTACACATGCGCCAAGTGGCCTGTAGACAAAGCCAGCTGGTCCCAGAACGCTGTCAGCTCCCTGCAGCTGAGGACCTTGGACCGCTCACTGACCGCTCAGGCCTCTGGCTGGGCTGCAGGCTGTGGCACGAGCCCTCCCCACCCGTGCACGTGGTGCCCGCCACCCCTGACCCCGGCTGACTTCTCTCCCTAGTCCATTTCCGCGTCGGTGCTGCGTGACCGTCCCACGAATGGGCAGAAGACTCCAAGCAGCCTCTTAGCAAACCCCCGTGGCACAGCACGTGCCAGCCACAAACTAAGATGCCAGTCAAGCACCCTGACCACCCTGTGAGTGCCCGCCCTGTCCACACGCTCATGTTTCTAATGACAAGAGCCAGGAGCCCAGGAGGAAGAGGCGCGAGGGGCACAGTGGATTCTGAGGGTGGCAGCCGCCAGCCGATGCCCACCCACCAGCCAATTTCCTCTTCTTCCACGCTGGCCTCCCCCGCCCCAAGAGACCTGCTCAACCCTGCTGGGTGTACAGTAAACTTGCTGCCCTTGGAGCCATTAGGTTAGGGATGGAGGGCTTTCAAAGTGGTGAGTGAGCGAGCAAGGGCTTTTGCTACCCGGTGGCTGGAGGCTCTGTGTGCAGGGTCCATTCTCGGAGACCGAGACAGATGGGACAGGGAATGTCAGGGTTGGCTGCGAGGGAAGGTGGAAGATTACCGGGCCCGCTGTGGGTCCCGCCAGGAGCCAGCCTGCAACCACACCAGCTCCACACGCCTCGAGGTGTGCTGTGACAGCTCCAGTGACTTCTTATGTGGCTCTGAGACCGGCATGGTTACTTTGTGGCTGAACTCGCATAGTACACCCACACCCGTGGCGTCATCCTGAGCGGGGTCCCTGGCACAGGAAACCCTCGGATTAAAGCATCGTGCTCCCTGGAGCACACGCTGAGATGTTTCACGTCACGTGAGGGCTCGGGCTGAGAAACTGGACAAGTTTTTGTGCCATTTATCAGGTCTGAGACGGCAACTACTTCCGGGTAACGCCATAAATCAGACACTAAGGCAAGGCCTCCACGCAGCAATGAACTCGGGCATCCAGAGGATGCCAGCACCGCAGGGACGCCGAGGTGCCTCCAGGCTTGGTGCTGGTGACAAAGGTGTTCCCTGCGAAACCTGCCAGAGCACTTGTAGGTACCGTCATCTGCTGACCTTGGCACTGGGGAAGCGTTTGGAACAGCTGAGCCACACTCGCTCACCCACAGCTCTGACCTGCAGCTCCCGTCCTGTGGGCGATTCTCCCTGAATTCCATAGAGTTTGGGGGTTTCACAGCCGCTCGAGAGGGCGGGGAAGGGCATGGCAGTTAATAAGATGCTGACAGCACCCGGGCGGAAAGTGCCCGGTCTGAGCAGCCAGCAGTCATGGGTTGCACCGGGAGATCCTGCTCTGCCCGCAGCAAACTCCAGCAGGAGGAGGGCCCCAAGAGGAGGACCCTGGACAGCGGGTCTCGGTCTGGGAGACTCGGGGAGGCTCCCTCAGGGTCTTAGCAGGCGGGAGGACCCGGCCAGAGGGTCCTGCAGCACCACCTCGACGTCGTACGAATTCCCCTTGCTCTTCTGGTGGGCACGGAACTCGGAGCCGCTGTAGAGCAGGCTGGTGGCCACGCCGGGCTGCTGGGTGTTGATGGGCGGCGGCGGGTTGAGCGAGGCCGCGGACGCGGCAGACGCACTGGCCGGCGGGGGGCACTCGGTGCGCACCGGCATCGCGGGGAAGGGGCAGGGGAGGGGAGAGGAACCGCCACCGTTGCCGCGCGGGTGCCGGGGCGTTAGGGGCACAGCGCGCACGCGCGGGGCACGGGCGGGGGGGGGGGGGCGCCCGCTCGCTGCGCACCGAGCACTCCGGCCGCCCCCGCGACCCTGGACCTGCGAGCAGGGCCTCCCGGTACTGAGCTCGGACCCCTACTCTACTTTCCCTCCACCTGCTCCGGAGCGCCGGGGAGGGCGGGAGCAAGCTCACGCGGCGCTTCCGCCCATTGGCGAGCAGAGAAAACACGTGGCGGGCAGCGCGAGGGCACTTCTGGGAATTGTAGTCTTATTCCGGAGGCGCGGCGCGGAGGAGGGGCGGGGCGAGGAGCGTTTGTGATGCAGGTTCTCCGTCAGGGGCGGGGGGCGGTGTGCGCAGGAGGCGCGCGGCGGCTACGGTGCGCCGTAGGGCTCATGCGGAAGATGGCGGCGTCCAGAGGCGGCTGAGGGGATCCGGGGAGGCGTGAGAGGTTTCCGTACAGCCGGACAGCGCGGCTTGGTCTCGCGCCCCGCGTGCGCCCGAGGCCCTTGGGGCGCGATGTGGAGGAGCTGCCTCCGGCTGCGGGACCGGGGGCGCCGCCTCCTGACTCGGCCCGTGGGGCCAGGGCCAGCCCTGGGGTCCCCGGCCCGGGCCTACGCGCCGCCGACAGGTGAGGGGCCACGTCGGGCTGGGGTGGGCTGAGAGCGAGCTTTCGGGCGTGCAGGGCCGGGCGGCGGGACCGGGCTCGCATGGTTAATGGGAGCACGAGGCGTCTGCTAAGAGAAGCGAGGGTCAGCCGAGGTTTCAAACGGGGCAGGTTCGGGTCGCGGGTCAGGACTTGGCCAAGGTCACAGGGCAGAGGTCAAGGCTGCAGCTTCCTGGCCGTGTCTAGCCGTCTGTCCTGAACAAGTGGGCGACCCCTCTGCCTCCCAACTCGAGGAGGCCTGTGGGAGGCGGTGACGCTGGTTCCCCGCAGGAGCGGGGTTTGGGGGTGGGGCGGGGGGACATCGGGAGTGGCGTCTCTTTCCGCTGTTTTCCTGGGCCGGGGGCGCAGCAGGGGTGAGTGTGTGTAGCCAGGTGACCAAGCTGAACCTCTAACCCGCCGCGGCGATCCGAAGTCAGGAGCCAGGAGCTTCTTCGGGTCTCTCACGCGGGTACAAGGACTTGGGCCATCCTCCACTGCTTTCCCAGGCCACAGCAGAGAGCTGGATCAGAAGTGGAGCAGCCGGGACTCGAACCGTAGCCCATATGGGATGCCAGCACTGCAGGCGGCGGCTTTACCTACTACACCACAGCGCCGCCTCCTGGTTATACAAATGAGATGTCCCCCGTCAGGGCCCGCAGGTGTGCCAGGAAGAGCCATTAGCAGAATAGGACGGGCGTCCCCAGTGGGGCCCAACACCAGCAAAGGGCGCAGAAGCAGAGTTAAAATTGAGGCCGCTCACTTGGCCTTGGACCCGCCGGCTTCCTCTGTTGGAGTGCGGATCCCCCGGATGTCCCGGGTGCGTGGTCGGCAGTCAGATGCAGAGAAAACACGCCTGGATGAGGGAAGGCAGCAAGGGGCGAGGAGACGCGGAGACCAGGCCCCCGCGTGCACGTGTGTGTGTGTGTGCGCATGCGTATGTGTGTGGGTGCGTGCGTGTGTGCATGCCTGTTTGTGTGCGTGCGCTCATGTGTGTGCGTGCATGTGCGCACATGCGTGTCTGCGTTCTAGAAGGCTCCTCCAGTTCTCAGCTTCAGCGTGGGGGAAGTCGCGCCAGGCCGCTTGTTCTCGGGGGAGACTGCAGTGTGGCCCTGAGGTCATCAGAGGCCAGGGCAGGGGGGTTAGGAGAGGGTCTCTGAGGCGCTGGGAGACTTGATGTGACAGCCTGGCTCCATGCTGCCCCGTGTGGGAGGTGTCCTGGCTGTGTGGGCATGCCCAGTGGGGCCTTGTCTGTCGCCTGGGCCACACGGCTGCTCCAAGTGTGTACCCGCATCCCCTACCCCAGCCCCGGCAGCCTCCTAGGGTGCGCTGTGAAATCCAGGCAGGGTTTGTCATGCTTAGACCAGGAAGCTAGCCTGCTACTTGTTTTCTTTTTTTTTGGAGCAAATGACAAATAAAGTTTTATTGGCACAGAGACAGTGCTCTTTCATTTACCCGTCATTTCCAGGTGCTTTCACCGAATGGGCAGTTGGGAGTTCCCAGCAGAGACTGCGTGGCCTGCAAGGCCTGGAACGTGTGCCTTGTGGTTCTTGTTTTATTTATTCATTTTTATTTGAAAGGCAGAGTTACGGGGGTGGGGGGAGAGGGAAAGAGACAGAGAGAGAGAGCGGGTGAGCACTTGGGCCATCTTCCACTGCTTTCCCAGGCCACAGCAAGGAGCTGGATCAGAAATGGGGCAGCTGGGACTCGAACCGGCGCCCATCTGGGATGCCCGAGTCACAGGCGGCAGCTTAACCCGCCATACGCCACAGCACCAGCCCTGCCTTGTGGTCTTGACAGGAAGTTTGTCAGCCCCTGGCCTGCATGTCAGAGCTGTCTGGAAAATAGCGTGTTCGTACATTGGGCTGGGGCAAAAAAAAAAAAAGAGTTGAGCACTTCATCGAGAGCTGATTCGCTTACGCTGCAGGTCATTCTCTTTCGGTCAGATTCAGGGGGTTTCAGTACATTCCGATCGTGCACTCTGCATCACGCTCAATTTTGGAGCATTTCTGTCACCCCCAGAAGGAACTCTTACCCTGCAGTTATCATCTCCCCTTACCCTGTCCACCCTCCAGCCACGGGCAACCGCTACTGCCCTGTCTCCATTTCTAGATTGCTCTGCGTTGGACATTTCAGGTAAAGAGAGTGTAGTCTTTTAAAACCTATTTAGGGGGCCGGCGCTGTGGCGTAGCGAGTAAGCTGACGCCTGCAGTGCTGGCATCCCATATGGGCGCTGGTTCGAGTCCCGGCTGCTCCTCTTCCCATAAAACTCTGTGCTGTGGCCTGGGAAAGCAGTGGAAGATGGCCCAAGTCCTTGGGCCCCTGCACCCATGTGGGAGACCTGGAAGAAGCTCCTGGCTCCTGGCTTTGGATCGGCACAGTTCCAGCCGTTGCAGCCATCTGGGATAGTGAATCAGTGAATGGAAGACCTCTCTCTCTCTCTCTGCCTCTCCTGTCTCTCTGTAACTCTGACTTTCAAATGAATAAATAATTTTTTTTTAAATCTATTTGTAAAACCTTTATAGCTGATATATAAAAATTGTACACTCTGACGGGGTCCCACGTGATGTGTCAGTGCATCGCACACGCTGTGAGAACTCAAATCAGTTACCATGGGAGTCCCGGGGCCGGCAAGGTTTCAGCCCACAGGCCGTGTAAGGAACACAGAACCATGTGGTCTCAGCAGGGCTGGACAGAAATTCAGTAAACCTGCAGCAGGCTGAGTTTCTTTCTTTCTTTTTTTTTTTAAAGATGTATTTATTTATTTGAATGTCACAGTTACACAGAGAGAGAAGCAGAGGCAGAGAGAGAGAGGGCAGGTCTTCCATTCTCTGGTTCACTCTCCAATTGGCCACAGTGGCTGAGCTGAGCCGATTTGAAGCCAGGAGTCAGAAGCTTCCTCCAGGTCTCCCTCGCGGGTGCAGGGCCCCAAGCACTTGGGCCATCTTCTACTGCTTTCCCAGGCCACAGCAGAGAGCTGGATGGGAAGTGGAGCAGCAGGACTTGATCTGGTGCCCATATGGGATGCCGGCGCTGCGGGCAGCAGCCTCACCCACTCTGCCATGGCGCCGGCCACCTGTGGTGGTTCTAGCTGTAGTTTCTGGAGAAGCCTTTGTGTTGCCTTGCACCGCGACTGCGCAGATTCCCACCCACAGCCTCCGAGGGTGCCCTCCCTCACCTCCTAGCTGGTGTGCGTTATCTCCTGCACCTGACAAGGGAGACGCTCTCTCCCTGGGCTGGCTCTGCGCTCCCGTGGCGATTCGCCGTGCTGAGCCTTTGCTCGGGTCCCTTTGGGCATCTGTGTGTCCTCCTTCGAGGGGTGTCTGTGTACAGCTCTTGCTCTCTCTCTGGCTCCTTTGGATGCTGTTTTTGGGCTGAAATTGCTTCTTTGTGCCCCCTTGTCAGGGGCAGAGTTTGTGAATATTTTCTCCTGTTCTGTGGGTTGTGCCTTCGCTCTGTTGATTGACTGTTGCACTGCTGTAAGAGGGTTTTTAGTTTGATGGGACCCCACTTGTCTCTTTTTTGCCTTCGTCTTTAAGGTCGTATCAAGTATTCGTACTTTTGGTTCTTTAAAGATTGATTGATTGATTTGAAAGGCAGAGTTACAGAGGGAGAGAGAGAAGAGAGGTCTTCCACCCACTGGTTCACTCCCCAGATGACTGCAATGGCTGAAGCTGTGCTGATCTGGAACCAGGAGCTTCCTCCAGGTCTCCCACGTGGGTGCAGGGGCCCAAGTCCTTGGGCCATCTTCTACTGCCTTCCCAGGTCATAGCAGAGAGCTGGATCGGAAGAGGAGCAGCCGGGACTAGAACCAGTTCCCATGTGGGATGTTAGCACTGCAGGTGGCATTTTAATCTGCTACGCCTCCATTACTTTTTGTCACTTGATGTTCCACTGTGTACATGGACTGTATTTCATTTTATCCGTTCATTCACTGATAAGGCATTTGGATTGGTTCTACTTTTTGCCTATTATGAATAATTTTGCTGTTGACATTTGTGTACACTTTTCAAAAAATTGTATTTTCATTCTGTCTGAAAGGCAGAGACCGACAGAGGTCTCCCACTCACCAAAGGCCCACAACGGCCAGGGCTGGGCCCAGGAGCCCAAGGACTCCACCCCAGTCTCCCCACAGGAGTGACAAGGAAGCAAACTCCTGAGCCATGAGCCTCCGCCTCCAGCACACTGGCGGGAAGCTGGATTGGAAGCAGAGTAGCTGGGGCTCGAATGGGCAGCTCTGATCCAGGGTGTGGGTGTGCCAGCAGCCATCTACGCTGCCGTGCCAGGCACCCGCCCTGTGCGTGCAGGTTTTCTGTGGGCCCTGGAACTGCCGGGTCAGATGGTGACATTAACTTTCTCCCGACGGGGGCTGCGCTGGGTCACAGGCCCCGGCAGCAATGCGTGGGGATTGATTGCTCCACATCCTTGCCAACAGTTACTGCTATTTTTAAAATGTTTATTCGGGGCTGGCGATGTGGTGCCGTAGGTTAATCCTCCACCTGCCGCACCACCATCCTATATGGGTGCCGGTTCTAGTCCCAGCTGCTCCTCTTCCCATCCAGCTCTCTGCTATGACCTGGGAAAGCAGTAGAGGATGGCCTAAGGGCTTGGGCCCCTGCACCCACATGGGAGACCCGGAGGAAGCTCCTGGCTCCTGGCTTTGGATGGGTGCAGCTCCGGCTGTTGTAGCCATTTGTGGAGTGAACCAGCGGATGGAAGACCTCTCTCTCCCTCTGCCTCTCTGCAACCCTGCCTTTCAAATAAATAAAAATCTTTAAAAAGCAGAAAGCCCAGAGCCGGTGGTGGGAACGCAGTTGCGTGAGCCATCACCCCTGCTTCCCGGGGTCTGCACTAAGCTGGAGTCGGGAACGAATCAGGTGTCAAATCGGGGCACTCTGACGGGGGACGTGGTGTCTCAGCCTCTACACTAAACAGCTGCCCAGGTCTTTTTGACAACAGCTATGGGACAGGGTGTGAGGCGGGATCTCCACCTGTGGTCTTGGTTTGCATCTCCCTACTTGTGAATGACCTCACGTGTGTTTGCACGTGCTTCTCGGCCACGTGTATATTTTCTTTGAGAAAAATGTCTATTTTAAAATCCCTCTTCCATTTTTTAATTGGGTTGTCTTTCTATTGTGGATTTGTTAAGGGTTCTTTATGTTATCTCGCCTGGAGATTTTGCTACCTAGAAATACAGCTGCCCCTAGGGGTGCAGACAACAGAGGCGGCCACCAGATGGCACTGTTTTAAAGGATAAAGGCGCTGGGGCTGCGCTGAGACCGGCACTTCCTCTTCCTGGTGCACTGTGGGAGTTGTAGTTCCTGAGACTTTGGGCCGGTCCAAACAGAAGGCCAGCCTGGACACTGGCGGCTGCTAGGTTTCCAGGCCATTAGCAGGAAGCTGCTTAGTTGGTTGGGGACACGGGGTCCCCGTCCTTACTCTACGGGAAAGCAGAGAGACAGAGACCCCCGTCTGCTGCCCCCCCAGTCTGCACTGCCTGCAGCATGCATGGCCGTGCCGGGCTGAAGCCAGCAGCCTGGGACGCAGGCCGGGTCTCCCCCGTGGGTGCAGGGACCCAGCCGCTTGGGCCATCGCCTCCTGCCTCCCAGGCTGCACTGAGGCAGGGAGCCGGGACTCGTGACCCAGGCACCCTGACGTGGATGCCGCCGTCCTGTGTGACGTTCAAGTGCCCACCAAACACCCACCCCGGCTTCCTGTCTTTAACAGGAGTGACACCGGTGTGGCGTGGAAACATGGGAACCCTGTGTCTGGCGAGAAACCCACGCCCTCTGCCCATCGTCCTGGGCCCAGGATGCACACGGCAGGGCCTTTGAATCTTTAGAGTCTGTTTGGATGAGTTTAACTTAACATTGTCCTTTTTAAAGCTTGAGAGCAAACTAAGGGATCTCCTTTTCCTCCACACACTACATTGCCATTTTCTGTAAAGATTTATTTATTTATTTGAAAGACAGAGTTACAGAGAGGGAGAGACAAAAAGACAGACATCTTCCATCCGCTGGTTCACTCCCTAAATGGCCGCAACAGCCAGAGCTGAGCTGATCTGAAGCCAGGAGCCAGGAGCTTCCTCCAGGTCTCCCACGCAGGTGCAGGGGTTCATCTTGGGCCATCTTCCACTGCTTTCCCAGGCCATAGCAGAGAGCTGGACCAGAAGTGGAGCAGCCGGGACTTGAACCAGTGCCCATATGGGATGCCAGCACTGCAGGCAGTGGCTTTACCTGCTACGCCACAGCGCCGGGGCCAGGCCTTAGGTTTTAATCCTTGCAGGGTAAAGAAGTATGTGTTTACAGCATCGTCCAAGATGTTATTCAAGTTGTTTTCAAAAGAAAATGCTGAACACTGATTTTTTTTCTTCCCCTTCTTAAAGCAAAGGTTTGGAGTTCCTGCTGAATAGATGCGCAAGCCGGTTAATTAGATTAATTAATTGGGGAGAGGGGGTGGGAGGCGCTCCTGGGAGCTCTACCTCCTGCCCACACACCACACACGCGTGCACACACACACGTGCACTGCACACGCACACACTGGCTTCTCCTGAGAGGCCCAGAGTCTTGCCCGAATGGGTCTATGACTTTCACCCAGTCTGGGATGTGTGCGGGGCGTGGGCGGCCGTGGGGGTGGCCCAAAATCCATCCGCGCTAGCGAGCCGTCTGCACACACGGGGCGGGGGCCCCCAGAGCCGCGGCGGCGTGGTTTCAACTGCCTTAATGAAGCAATCGTCTCTTACAGAGAGGAAGAGGTTTTACCAGAACGTGAGCATCAGCCAGGGCGAAGGTGAGTGTCTGAGCTCTGTGCGTGGACGGCCGGCAGCGCGGGCTCCTTTGCTTGCTTGCTTGCTTGCTTGTTTTATTTTTTTCTTCATCCGCTGCCACTTCAGTGGCGGGATTGTCCTTTGCGCTTTCGTCCCTACGCGTTTCCGTAAAGGGACTCCGGCCAAATACAGGCTCGGCCCCCGCTGCCCCGTGACGACCCCTGAGAGGCCTTCATTTGCTGTCCCGAGGTGGCTTTGAGATAAACCTGGACCACAGGAAGCTGAAGACGCCCCAGGCCAAGCTCTTCACTGTGCCCAGCGAGGCCCTGGCCATTGCCGTGGCCACCGAGTGGGAGTCCCAGCAGGACACCATCAAGTCCTACACCATGCACCTGGTAACAAGCCCGGGGCTCCCTTCCACGTCCTGGCAGGGCCCGGGGGTGGGGGTGGGAGGGCTCCGGCCTGCCCGGGACAGCCGCACGTCTCGCCAGGCTCTCTCTCCAGCGGCCTAGCCACCTGCAGTCCCTCGCGTGGCCCCTCGCATGGCCAGCTCTGGTCTGAGGACATTCGGACATTCGTCACCTCTGCCGGCTGCCCGGCCCTCTTCTCTGTCACGGCGGCTCATCCTGCATCCGGGTTGTCGCTGTTGCTTTTTTTTTTTTTTTTTTTTTTTTTTTTTTGGCGTCTGCACAGGTCCTGTCTGTCTCCCCTGCTGCCCGCTGAGCGACAGAAGGGCAGGGGCCACGTCCCTTGCACTCTTAACCAGCGACAGCCAGCCCCTGGCGGGAAGCCTCGTTGGCACTCGGTAAATCCTGGCTAAAGGCAGCAGGGGCAGGAAGGCTCCCATAGTGCCAGCCCCGCCCGTGCCCACCGAGGGGGCTGCTTGAGGCCCCCAGGTCCAGCCCGCAGCTGCCTGACGGTGACCCTGGGCAAGGGGCTCCCTGACGGTGACCCTGGGGAAGGGGCTGCCGCTTGCTCGGCCCTGGGCCCCCCGCCTCTAAAAGGTGGGTGAAGAGCGCTCGCCTCAGGGAGCTGTGGTCAGCGCAGGGGGCGCCCCGCCTGAGGATGGTGGCTCCCACCCTGGCCCACCAACCCGGAGGGCGTCCTGTTGAGGGGCCAGCCTGCTCCTTGGCCAGCAGATGAGCTGGGGGCGACCAGGGCCGCAGACAGAGCACTGAGCAACCTCTTATTGTCCAGGCAGATCTCAGAACCAGTGTGGGTGCGGCCTGGATGTCAGCGTCCCCGCTGCCTGTGTGCTAAGGGCACCCGCTGGAAAAGCCGTTCTGTCAGATCTGTGTCCCATTCCTGCCTACGGGTCTTATTCACTGTGTCTGACCGCCCCGGGCCTCAGTCTCTTACATCTGTGAAATGGGTATGATAATTGTACCTACTCCAGAGCTTTGTCATGGGGATTAAATTAGATAGGTACTTTGTTTTTAAATTTTTATTTATTTTAAAAGTCAGAGCTACAGAGAGAGGGACAGACACAGAGAGCAGTCTTTCATCTGGGGGTGGCAGGTGGAGGATCTCTCCCGCTGTCACTTCTGTAAATCAATGAATCCCGAGGCCTCGGGGAGGCCCACTGCGCTGCTGCGAGCATCCCACAGCTGCCCCGGCACACGGGAGCACAGTCCCCGCCATTCCAGGGCTCCCCGCCCTGCTGCCCTGCACCCGGCTTTCGTCCGAGCCCAGCCGGTGCTGACGGCCGCCCCCTCCCCTCACCCACCTCTCCCCGCAGACCACCCTGTGCAACACGTCCTTGGACAACCCGACCCAGCGGAGCAAGGACCAGCTGATCCAAGCGGCCATCAAGTTTCTGGACACTGACACCATCTGGTAAGTGACGCCCTGGCGGTAGCAGGTCCCGGGGGCCCTGGTGGGTGGGGAGGGGCCCGCTGTTCTGCACACGCACGGCCTCTCTCCTCCTCTCCCTTGCGCGAGACCATGGCTTTCCACGGCGCCCACCTGGGTTGCGGTCCCGCGACACCCCTGCAGCCCGGCTCCCCCTTAGCCAGCTGGGTCTCCGTGTCTCTCGGTCAGCGCGAGGGCCACAGCCTGGCCTTGAGGACCGTGTGTCCACACCGAGAGGGGGGCGGGCTCCTGAAAAGGCAACGGGCCATTTGTGTGCGTCTCTGGGAAGGCGGCAGCGACCGGGCCGGGGCTCAGCCTGCGTGCTGTGGCTCTCGCCCCAGAGGGTCCGGTTTCTGTAGATGGGTGGGGTGGGGTGTGTGGCCTGGGAACATGCATTTCTCACGGGCTCCCAGGTGCTGCCGCTGCCGCTGGCCCCAGGACTGCCACTTTAGGGGAGAGCCTTGCAGGGCTGGGGGCGGGGCCAGGGCGGAGCAGCCTGTGCCCTCCCCCTTTGTGGTTTCCTTTGCGGTCACCGAATGAAAGAATTGTACTTTTCCATTAATGAAGGTGGTTTTTTGCCATGAATTAGCTACAGGGTGGAAGAGCCCGAGACCTTGGTGGAGCTCCAAAAGAATGAATGGGATCCAGTGATAGAGTGGGCTGAGAACAGGTAAGAGGTGGCACAGACCGGCCGGCCCGGGCAGGCCGTGGAGGCCTGGCTGGTACCACACCGCCAGCGCCCCGAGCGTTCGGAGCTCAGGGCGCCCTTGGGGCCCGGCTCCCCTCGGGCGTTCTGAGACCGCGCGCCTTGCAGAACAGCGGTCCCTTGGGAGACACGTTCAGCGAGCCCGCAGCAGGCGCAGGGCCAGTCCGGCGCCCTCCGGGAGGGGCAGGATCCCGGCAGGATCCGCCTAGGTCCGGGGTAGGAGCAGGGCAGCGGTGCCGGTCTGCGCGCCAGCTCCGCGACCGTGAGCGTGACCATGAGCATGACCGTGAGCAGGAGCCATGTGCCTCTGGGCCGCTGAGTCCATCCAGCTTCAGTTCCCTCGTCTGCGAGTGGGGCCGGTGGTGTGGGGAGGACCCCAGGAGTGGGTGCGTTCAGTGCCAAGCCCACAGTTAATGCGCAGATTTGGGGGACACTTTTCATTCTTCTCTTCATCGCCACGACTGTAGTGTCGGGCAGAGTGGTGGAACAGCGCGTAGGACACGCGCGCATGGAGAGGGTCGGGCGCTGCTCATGCGTCACGGGTCACGTCCGTGGGCGCAGGGTTCAAGGAGTTGCTGATACCCGGCGTCTTCCTTAATGGGAAGAGCTTTTTTTTTTCTTTTAAAGATTTATTTATTTGAAAGGTAGAGTTAAGAGGCAGAGAGAGAGAGAGAGAGGTCTTCCATCCGCTGCTTCACTCCACAAATGGCCATGATGGCTAGAGCTGTGCCGATCTGAAGCCCGGAGCCAGGAGCTTCTTCTGGGTCTCCCATGTGGGTGCAGAGGCCCAAGCGCTTGGGCCATCTTCTACTGCTTTCCCAGGCCATAGCAGAGAGCTGGATCAGAGGTGGAGCAGCCAGGACTCGAACTGGTGCCCACATGGGATGCCAGCACTGCAAGCGGCGGCTTTACCCACTGCGCCACGGCTCTGGCCACCCTAAAAGGCTTTTTTTTTTTTTTTTTTGACAGGCAGAGTGCAGAGTGGACAGTGAGAGAGAGAGAGACAGAGAGAAAGGTCTTCCTTTGCCGTTGGTTCACCCTCCAATGGCCGCTGCAGCAGGCGCACTGCGCTGATCCGAAGGCAGGAGCCAGGTGTTTCTCCTGGTCTCCCATGGGGTGCAGGGCCCAAGCACCTGGGCCATCCTCCACTGCCCTCCCTGGCCACAGCAGAGAGCTGGCCTGGAAGAGGGGCAACCGGGACAGAATCTGGCACCCCGACCGGGACTAGAACCTGGTGTGCCGGCGCCGCCAGGTGGAGGATTAGCCTATTGAGCCGCGGTGCCGGCCACCCTAAAAGGCTTTTAAAATATTTGAAAAACAAGTATCCCATGCTGTATTTAAAAAAAATTAATTTGATGTATTTTTAAAAATTATTTATTTGAAATATAGCAAGACAAGATAAAAAGGGTCTCACTGCTGGTTCACTCCCCAAATGCCTGCAACAGCCAAGGCTGAGCCAGGCCAGAGTCAGGAGACAGAAACTCCACACAGGTCTCGGGCAGGCTTTAAGCCTTCTCCTTGCAGGTACGGCGTGGAGATCGGCTCCTCCACCAGTATCATGGGACCCAGCATCCCCGCCAGGACTCACGAGGTGCTGGCCAACCACCTGGCGTCCTACAACATGTGGGCCCTCCAAGGTGTGCCCGGAGAGCGCGTGCGCAGCTTCCTGTGGGCAGGTGACACACACTCGGCACCCCGAGTGAGGGGTGGGGCCCGGGCGGGGGGAATGTCTGGGAGCTGGCCGTCCTAGCAAGAAAGCGGGGCTTGGCTCTCCAGCCGATGTCTGCAGTTACAAGCCCTTTGGGAACCCGCTGCGGGGCTGTGGGGCGGGGCTGCTCTAGTTGGCCAGGCTGGGTGGAGGAGGACGCCAGGGAAGAGGGCGCGGACCCCAAGGGCCGCAGCACACTCTCCCCCTCCCTTTCCCTGCTCAGGGGTGCAGGGGCTGCCTGAGGGCGTGGGCCTGACTCCGCTCGCGGCCCCGCAGGGATCGAGTTCGTGGTGACCCAGCTCAAGTCCATGGTGCTGACCTTGGGCCTGACCGACCTGCACCTGACGGTGGAGCAGGCCGTGCTGCTGTCGCGCCTGGAGGAGGAGTACCAGGTGAGGGGCCGCGGCCCGGCGGGGAGGGGCACCGCACGTTCACCTAACCCTGGCCTGTGTTGCCGTCGAGTAAGTCCAGCCACCAGAATAAGGCCCGTCAGAGGCACTGGCAGGCACAGGAAGTGCCCCCACCTCCTCTTGTGCACAGCCCGGCCAGCTGGGGGCTGTGCGGGTGCCCATTCTACACAGGGGGCCCCTGAGTCACAAGGCTGTCCCTCTTGGACCTGTGGGAGCGGGTTGGAGGGCTGCTGGCTGCCTGTGGGTGATCACCACGCCATCCAGGCCTGACTCAGCCCCTGCTTTGGCCAAGCCTGCCCACCCCGAGTCTCTTCCTGGCAGGGGCTGCTGCGTTCGCGGGCTCGGGGTTGCCGTCTTGCAGCCGTGCCTCCAACCTCGGCTGCCCTGAGGACTAGACAGAGAAATGCCTTCCTGTACCGTGTACCCCTCCCCCGGCCTCTCAGGAGAGCCTCGGGGACAGGCACTGCCTGCGCCTGGCGGAGCATGCTGGGTACTCTGGATGCCAGGACCCACCGCACAGGAATGGGGAGGGGAGTGGCTGGGGGAGCCAGCTCGTGTGGTGTGGCAGAGTCCAGGTCCCTGGGCGAGCGGGGGCAGCAGCCGGCCTGGCCTGCCGGGCCCTGGCCAGGGATGAGCCCACAGGCCAGTTTGGAGTCAGAGATGTTCAGACGGCCACGTCGTGTGTCCGAGGAGCGCTCAGTCACAGGCCACTCCACGCCGGGGTCCTGGGAGCAGGGGCTGCAGGCGGGCTGGGTGCCCTCCCAGGAGATCCATGGGTGGTGTGGGTGCCCAGCCCGCCCAGCCGTGGGCAGCCACCGCCGGCCCGGGCCTACACGCAGTTCCTAGACCACACAGGGAGGGTCGCCTGCTCCGGCCATCCACAGGAGTGGGTGACGGGGGGGTCCTCCCCCAGCGCCCCTCAGCCACGCCGGTCTCCCACGTGATGGACCCGGCCAGGCGCCCGTCAGCGGCTGCTCTCCTCCTCCTCAGATCCAGAAGTGGGGCAACGTGGAGTGGGCCCACGACTACGAGCTGCAGGAGCTGCGAGCCCGCACGGCCGCCGGCACCCTCTTCATCCACCTCTGCTCCCAGAGCTCCACGGTCAAGCACAAACTCCTGCAGGAGTGAGGCCGGGCGTCCAGGGGCGGGGGGGCAGGACAGAGGCTGCACGGCCACAGCCCCCATTCCCCCAGCCCGGCCTGCACATCCTCCCCGAGTCACCCCAGGACTGCAGCCGACTCGGGGTGCCACGGGCTGGCCAGCGGTGACGGAGGGGTGGGGCCGAGAGACTGGGCGAGAGACTTCCCCTCGACCCTAACTTTATTAAAATAGCCCTTTGCACTGGCAGTGTGTGGTGCCCCCAGGTCTCCCCCGCCGCAGCTCGGGGTCCCGAGATGGAGCAGCAGGGGAGCTGCAGGCTGCGTGTGTCCCTGGCTGTGACGAGGCCGCCTGTGGAAGGGCGCCCCCTCGGGCCAAGCTGCTCGCTTCTTACTGTTCTGGAGAGAGCGACCCCTCGCTCTGGAAACAGCCCAGCGGGCCAGCACGGTCACCGAGCGTGGGTGTGTGCGCTCAGCCTCCCCACGGGAGCCCAGAAGCCTCCGTGGCCCCGGGAACAGGCAGTGGGACGAGCCCAGGCTTCCTCCGGCTGAATGTCCTCCCAGCTGCTCATCCCTGCTTCCCACGCGCTGTCTCCTGGGACCCCAGGACACCCCGGGGGGGAAGGCACTGTCAGTGTTGTAAAATAGGCCACTCTGCCCACCCCCGCTCAGAGAGAAGCATGGTCGGCGGCACCCGCTCCTGCAGGGGTGAACAGGAGCCACAGCGCCCAGCTGGGCGGCTTGGCCCCGGCACCCAACACTGGGGGCAGCTGCAGCGTCTCCTGCAGGCCTGGCTCCGCAGCACCCACGGGCCTCGGGCTCGGCCCCCCGACCTGCAGCCCGCACGGGCGGTGCCCGGGTCCCAGGGGCAGCCGACGCCGGCCCCGCCCAGGCCCCAGCCTCTTCCTCCCATTCATACACGAACGTGGACTCGGGTTTGAAAGCACAGGGGAAGGGCGGCTCGGGCGTTTATTTCTCTCCGTATCTGGATGTTTTCCCACGAGCAGGGGAAAGACAGGTGCGAGGGGGCTGAGACCCCCTCCCCCCCAGCCCCGGGGCCGTCCTGGGACAGCCGGGGGCGCATGCGCGCTGCCGCCGGCTGGGGCCGCCGAGGCCGCTAGTCCATGTCGGGGCTCTCCAGGCTCTCCAGCTCTCTCTGCGCGTGGTCGATGTATTGATTGATCTCCCGCACCCGCTTGCGGTTCCGCGTGATCTCATCCCTGTGAATCTGAGGAGTGAAACCGAACCCCAGCGCCCTCCGTCAGACCCCTGTTAGCCGCAGCCCTCGCGGCGGTGGGGGTGGGGTGGGGGTGGGAGGGGTCCAGCGCCGGCCCCGCGCGAGCTCACCTTGTCCACCAGTTGCGTGCACCAGGAGTTGATCCTGGTCACCAGCTCGTCCTCTCGGTTGTCAATCTTCAGCAGGTGAATGTCGTGCGAGGCCCCGACGGCGTTAACGATCGTGTCCTTGTCCACGAACAGCTGGGGGGGTGGGGAGGGGGGATCAGCACGCTGCTCCGAGCCCACCGAAGGGTCCCCCAGCCCTGCCTCGGCTGCCCCGGGCACCAGCAGGTGGTACCCCGCACCCTCCCTGGCTACCAGGGCAACCTCGCTCAGCACACCTGTTCCCATGATGCTCCCCTCCCTCGGGCACCGACAAGGCTCACCTGCCCCAAACCTCTGTCAGCCAGGTGGAGACCGCTGGTGGCAGGCGGAGGACAGCGGGAGCCCAAAGCCGCGGGTGCTTGCCCGCAGTTAGGCTACACTGCCTCTCACGTCCACAGCAACACACTTGGGAGTCCAGGAGGGGTCTCCTCTTGCCTGCCCTTGCTCCTGACCTTGGTTTTGCCTTATGAAAAGCTGCCAAGGGGCTGGCATTTGGTGTCGCAGAGAAGACACTGCTAGGGACACCTGCATCCCATATCCTCCGTGCCAGGCAGCGCTCCTGACCCCAGCTTCCTGCTGAGGCAGACCCTGGGAGGCAGCAGTGACGGCTCCAGTCGTCGGGTGCCCGCCACCCACGGGGGAGATCTGGACTGAGTTCCTCCTGGCCGCCAGCCTCGGCCTGGCCCGGCCTGGGCTGTTGTTGGGGTATAGAATAGGAAATCTCCGTTTCCCTGCCCAGCAAGTCAATAAAAATTTAAGACACAGCATGTTACGGCTCTGCATCTCATGTCGGGGTGCTGGTGTCAGTCCCAGGATCCCAGATTCCAATGCAGCTCCGTGCTGATGTGCCGAGGAAGGTAGTGGAGGGTGGCCCAAGTGCTTGGGCCCCTGCCACCCACGGGGGAGACCCAGAGGGCGCTCTGGGCTTCATCTTGGCCCAGCTACACCTAATTTTTTTTTTAATTTATTTGAAAGAGTTACACAGAGAGAGGAGAGGGAGAGAGAGGTCTTCCATTCACTGGTTCACCCTCCAACTGGCTGCAACAGCCAGAGCTGCACTGATTGGAAAGCTGGAGCCAGGACCTTCTTCCAGGTCTCCCACACGGGTGCAGGGGCCCAAGGACTTGGGCCATCTTCTACTGCTTTCCCAGTCCATAGCAGAGAGCTGGATCAGAAGTGGAGCAGCCGGGTCTCGAACCGGCACCCATATGGGATGCTGGCACTGCAGGTGGTGGCTTTACCTGCTACACCACAGCGCCAGCCCCTGAGATGTCACTGTTTCTGCAAAAAATACTCTGGCCAGACAGGTCAGATGCATTTGCGAAAACCGGCACATCCCGGGCTGCTCCTGAAGATTCCCCAGGCCCAAGGGGTTCTGGGTCTCGGCAGAGTCTGGTGGGACAGAAACCGTTTTCACCTTGTCTGTCTCGCCTCCCTGACTGGTCTGGCCACGGCTCCTTCTCAGAGTGCATGCTAACTTCTGGGGTGCTGGTTTTCTGCACCGTGCCACATCGGGGGGACCAGGGGTTGGGGGGCCAGGTCAGCTGCCATGGGGCATGGGGCATCTGGACCCAGATAGCACAGTCGGGGAGAGAAATAAGAGGAAGTGACCAGGTTCCTTCTCTGTATGTCAGAAAGCCATGCCAGGTGGCAACAAGGGTTCAATGACAATCGCTGGTGCCGTGGCTCACTTGGCTAATCCTCCGCCTGTGGCGCCGGCACCCCGGGTTCTAGTCCCGGTTGCCCCTCTTCCAGTCCAGCTCTCTGCTGTGGCCCAGGAAGGCAGTGGAGGATGGCCCAAGTGCTTGGGCCCTGCACCCGCATGGGAGATCAGGAGGAAGCACCTGGCTCCTGGCTTCGGATTGGCGCAGTGCGGCTGTAGTGGCCATTTAGGAGGTGAACCAACAGAAGGAAGACCTTTCTCTCTGTCTCTCACTGTCTATAACTCTCTCTGTGTTTGTCTCTCTCTCTCACTGTCTAACTCTGCCTGGCCAAAAAAAAAAAAAAAGACATACAATCTCAAGGCAGGCGTCTGGCGCAGCAGTTACGTCATCGCTTGGGATGCCCATGTTTCCATACTGGAGCACCTGATTCAAGTCCTGCCTACCCTGCCTCCCATCCAGCTCCCGGCTGCTGCCCGTGCGTCCTGGGAGGACAGAGGTAGCTCAGGGACCCGGGTCCCTGCCACCCACGTGGGAGACCCCGATCGAATCCTGGGCTCGCGGCTTTGGCCTGGCCCAGCCAGTCGTGGGTCTTCGCGGGGAGTGCTCCAGTATACTGATCACCCCACCGTTTCCCTCTCTTGCTCTCTCTCTGTCTCTGCCTTTCACATGAAAATGAAAAAAGAACAAGTGTGCCATCTGCCCACCAAGAGCCTCAGGCAAGGGCTCAGAAGTGGGCGTCCTGGTTATTCTAGAAATAGCCGCCAGCGCGTCGATCCGTCCTCCCGGCTCCTCCTTCACCCTGGGAAGTGGGTTGTCGTGGCTGCCCTCTGAAGCCAGGCGGAGCGATGGGTCTCCCCCGGAGCCCGAGCGCAGAGAGGGGCTCTGGAGAGGCCATGCGCCCGGCCGGCAGCCTGCTTGGATACCATCGCCTGCGTGCCGTTTGTAAGGGGCCAACGAAGGCAGCCTGGACCAAGGCGGTTAGGTAGGAATGGGAGCTGTCAGTTCTGGTCTCCAGGTGACCTGGAGGGGGCGGCCACTTCTGTTCTCTCCTGGACTGTGCTGTGCTTGGGATCGGGCTGGCCTCTGCTGCTCATACTGGAATTATTGTTATTTTTTTAAACATCTATTTGAAAGGCAGAGTTACGGGGGCGGGGGATGGTTTTCCATCTGCTGGTTCATGTCCCAAATAGCTGCAATGGCCAGAGCTGGGCCGGTCCGAAGCCAGGAGCCAGGGTCACCCATGTGGGTAGTAGGGGCCTAAGCACTCGGGCCATCCTCTGCTGCTTTCCCAGGTGCATTAGCAGAGAACTGGACTGGAAATGGAGCAGCTGGGACTCGAACCGGCGCCCCTATGGGATGCCAGTGTCACAGGTGGAGGCTTAGCCCATTACACCATAGTGCCAGCCCCCTTTGTGGGCCAGCCCTTCCCCACCCCTGCGAGACAGTCTGCGTTGTTAGGGAGGGCCTGGCTCCTCCCGCCAAAACCTGCTTGCGAGGTAGAGCAGCAGCAGGCCCCGCCGGGGCTCTGAGCCTGTCCTGGTATCCTGTGCCCTGGGAGCTGGACACGCCCCTCCTCTGCCCCACCCCCCGGTCTCCAGTATGCCCCCGTACCCACAGCAGCCCAGGAGTAGTTCTTACGGAGAGACTGTTCCAGACTCCCCTGCAGCTGCTGCAGAGCTCCGGGGCGAGGCAGGGGCCACTGCTGCGCCACCCCCCGTCTGTCTGGGTCTCACGGCTGTGCAGATACATGTCTTCCCAAGCCACTGCTCAGGGGCGCTTCTGAGAGCTGGTACCCCACCCCCACCCCGGAGAGCCCCTGTGGTGCCGGCAATCAATCAGGTCATCCTATCCATCTCCCACCCCAGGGCGCCCAGGACCCCACAAGTCCTCACCCCCACCCACAAAGGAGCCGCTCAGCCTGATGGGGCAGGGACTTGTGCCAGGGGAGGGAGGCAGCCTCCTGGGCCCGGCTGGGGCTCCTCAGGCCTGCAGTCACTTGGGCCCTCCCTGGCCGCCAGCTCCAGGCGAGTCTAGCCCTAGGAACACAAATCCCTTCTTGAGAGACGGCCTCATCCATGGGACTCCACCGGGTGGCGCTCATCACCAGGTAGGAGGAGCTCAATTTTTGCACAGTGGACATTGTTGCAAAATCTTGGGGTCGGGCTGGAGCTGTGGCGTAGTGGGTAAAGCCGCCCCCTGCAGTGTCCACATCCCATATGGGCGCCAGTTTGAGTCCTGGCTGCTCCACTTCTGATCCAGCTCTCTGCTGTGGCCTGGGAAAGCAGTGGAAGATGGCCAAGTGCTTGGGCCCCTGCACCTGCATGGGAGACCTGGAAGAAGCTCCTGACTCCTGGCTTCAGATCAGCGCAGCTCCAGCAGTTGTGGCCAATTGGGGAGTGAACCAGCGGATAGAAGACCTCTCTCTCTCTCTCTCTCTCTCTCTCTCTCTCTCTCTCTGCCTCTCCTTCTCTAACTCTTTCAAAAACAAAACAAAAAATGCAGTTTCACTTGAGGTCAAGTGGCCTGTGGGGTCAAGTCCAGCGCCTGGACGCCTCCCCCCCAACTGGAGTCCACAGTGAGGGTCCCCATGGTGGCTCTACAGTGACAACAGCCCAGGCTCTGCTTAAGTCACCCTAGAGCCTGGTCCTTGAAAGCTCTGGCACCTCGGCCAGTACGCCCGACCTCTGCCAGCCCCAGGTGCACCTGCTGTCCCTCATCTGTAAACAAGGGTGATAGACAGGTCGGGTATGCCCCATGCAAAAGTGCCCAGGCCGGAAGTGCTTCCAGTTTTGAAGCTTTTTTTTTTTTTTTTTTTTGAGATTCTTGAAATATCATTTGCATAGACTTTACCAGTTTGAACATCCCCAGTATGTGTATGTGTGTGGGGGGGGGGGGGGATTCGTAAATCCAAAATGCTCCCAAAAGTGACAGTTTTCAAGGTGCCTACCGAAGCACCTCTGTGGGTGCAGTGAGTGACACGGATCATGGGGCCCTTGGGGGGGGGGCTCTGCACTGCCGGCTGCCTCGGTCAGCAGGTGCCACCCCAGGGTTCCCAGGCCTCACGAGCCGGCGGTAGATGGGTGGGAAGGGGGGCTGGCCACCGGAAGCACCAGCCCGGCCTGGTTCTCAGCCCTCGGCCTCCGGGACCCATGTTTCTGGCAGTGTTGCGGCCGTGGGAGCGAGCACCTGTCTGTCCTGTACCCACTGGGTGTCACAGAGCTGCGGCGGGGCGTGGCGGTCGGCATTGCTGTGTGGACGATTCCAGAGCGGGCTCTCTCTGGGGCAGCCTTGCCTCCCGGCTCCAGGAGGGTGGCACTCTCCTCTGCTGGCCCACAGCAGTCGGCTGGGGTTAACACTGTGGCGTAGCAGGCAAAGCCGCTACCTGCAGTGCCAGTATAACCTGTGGGCGCCAGTTCGAGTCCCGGCTGCTCCTCTTCTGATCCAGCTCCCTGATAGGGCCTGGGAAAAGCATCAGCAGATGGCCCAAGTGCTGAGGCCCCTGCACCCACGTGGGAGACCCGGATGGAGTTCCAGGCTCCTGGCCCAGCCCTGGCCATTGCGACCACTTGGAGAGTGAACCAGTGGATAGACGATCTTACTCTCTGTCTCTCCCTCTCTGTGTAACTCTGACTTTCAAATCAAGAAATAAATCTTAAAAACACCGCCATCAACAACACACAGCACCATTCAGCTGTGGTTCGTGGCTGAGAGAGGCAAAGCCGGGGACAGAGAAGCCCTGTCCCCCATGCTGTCGGGCGTCTGTCTGTCTGTCTGTCTGGGACCGTGGGACAGAGGCTGTGTCTGCAGGAATCAGCCGAGCACGTGACAGAGGAGGGCGTGGTGCACACACCTGCACCATCTGGGGACGCCTCCCGGCTTCCATGCTGTGCCCCGTGCCCTGCTGCCCGCACAGAGAGACAGACAGAGGGAGACCCACCTACACCAGACAGCGAGGGATGGCAATGCAAGACAGAGACCCTGAGGGTGTCTCCTCCAAGGGGCGGACGCTGGAGCTGGGGTCTCAGGGGCACAGAGACCACAGGAAGAGCACACCGGAGAGCTGGACTCTCAGCTGCCCGGGAGATGGGACTGGCTCAGGCCGGGGCACTGGGAACCGGGCATGAGAAGGGCGAGAGGCAGTTGCTGACGCAGGGCAGGCCCGGTCATCGGCGTGTGGTGGGCTGCAGGAAGAGCTTGATCTAGGAGCCACAGGAAGCCATTAGCAGGCAACAGTGTCACAGGCTGGAGGGCAGCCCGAGAGGGTTCTTCTGGGGCTGAACGCACAGGGTGGCGGTGACTGGGCTTGGCGTGACCAGCAGGGCAGGGGAGAGAAGCTGAGAATGTGGAATGCCAGCAGCAGGCATGCCGGGACACCTTCCAGGCCCCGGGCCCTTCCTGTCAAAGCCTGGGCTTTGTCCCAAACACATACACAGGCCAGGGCTGTGTCTGCAGCTGGGCCCACCCGTGCACAGGCCCCGGGCAAGGAGCGGGGAGCCTGGGCTGCCTCTCGCTTCCTGCCCACGTCCATCCCTGGACCGGGCCGGTGGGAAGCGGGAGAACGTCCCGTTGTATCAGGAACCGTGCTGCTAAAAGTAAGACGACCTGCACGCGGGGGCCACCTCAGACGCGACACGTTTGTAGTGGTGTCTTGTAGAAAGTTCCAGAAGCCCCGGCCTGCTGGAAAACTGACGCCACCCCCTCCTCGCGCCCTCCTTGGCTGACGGCGCCCCCACCGGGCACCTGCTGCGGGCTTCCTGTCTGGGGGGGGCCCTCCCCCGCGGCCGTGCTCACCGCTCGCACGTCGTCGGGCAGGTCCTCGTCCGGCTCGCCCTTGACCATCTTCTCCAGGGTGTTGATGGAGATCTCCAGCAGCTTCTCGTGGTGGTGGTTCTCCAGGTCCCGACACTGCGCCATCGTCCCGCCGGGAGTCAAGCAAAGGTCCCAGGACAGCTGGCCGGGGCTGCCCTGTGCCCCTGGGGTGGCGGCCGGGGCGGGGGTAGGGGCTCTAGCAGGTGCATGGCAGGCCGAGTGGCTCAGCCAGGGCCAGGCTGCCAGGGCCAAAGGTGGCTTCATCGCCTTCACTGCCCACAGGGTAGGAGGAGCTTAGGGGGCTGGGTGGGAGGTGCCTAAGACACTGGGTAGGAGGAGCTTAAGGGGCTGAGTGGGAGGTGCCTAGGGGACTGGGTAGGAGGAGCTTAAGGCACTGAGTGGAAGGTCTCTAAGACACTGGGTGGGAGGTGCCTAGGGGACTGAGTGGGAGGAGCTTAGGGGGCTGAGTGGGAGGTGCCTAGGGGACTGAGTGGGAGGAGCTTAGGGCACTGAGTGGAAGGTCTCTAAGACACTGGGTGGGAGGTACCTAGGGTACTGGGTGGGAGGAGCTTAGGGCATAGGGTGGGAGGTGCCTAAACACTGGGTAGGAGGAGCTTAGGGGGCTGAGTGGGAGGTGCCTAGGACACTGGGTAGGAGGAGCTTAGGACACTGAGTGGAAGGTCTCTGAGACACTGGGTGGGAGGTGCCTAGGGCACTGAGTGGGAGGAGCTTAAGGCATTGGGTGGGAGGTGCCTAGGGCACTGAGTGGGAGGTGCCTAAGATACTGATTGGGAGGAGCTTAGGGCACTGGGTGGGAGGGGTGAGGGCATGACCCTGCAGACGCTGCCGGCAAGGGGACCTTGCTGGGTTTGCTTCACCCTTCCTGGCCCTCACTCCCCCTGGAGGCCAGGGCAGCCCTCCCTACCCTGGGCCGCAGCAGCTAGGATATAGGCTTTGCACGTTCTCAATGAAGAGCCCCACCAGGTCGACAATGTTCCTCTCAAACATGCTTATGGTCTCCTGGAAATGAGAACGCAGAGTCACTGTGCGTCTTCAGACGCCCAGCACCACGGCATAAACACCCTGGGGACCGAGCAGCCGCCTGCCCGCTCACACACCAGCCACCGTGCCCTCTCAGGCCCGACTCACTCATCGCCAGCACCCTCCGAAGTGTCATGTCGGTGCCCTGTGCCGGGCCCACCTGTCACAGCCTGACTCCTCTCAACCCCCCCCCCCATACACACACACACTCAACAGACAAACGCTGGAGGCAGCCCTCAGGGGCCGCGTCCCAGCTCCACCACTGTGTGTGACTCTGGGAAAGTCATCTGACCTCCCCGAGCCTCGACTTCCTCATCTGTGAAATGGGTTCCCCACAGAATGCTTTGCAGGCTGCTGAGCAGAGTGCCCCCCCCCGCCATGAGCGCTGGCTGTTACCCCAGAACTCTCCCCATCAGTGTTGCTTCCTGCGCTTAGAAGGGCACAGAGGCGTACGTGGGGACTTCTGCTGGCTCCCTCTGGAGCGCGGACACCCCCCCCCCCCGCCCCGCCTGATCCGCGGTGGGCCGCAGCTGGTGCAGTTGCACAGGGGAGGGGGGAGGGGGCCGAGCGCGGGTCTGCAGGCCCAGCCGCTCCCTGGTAACACAAATGGGGCAGTGCCTGGGCTCCGGGAGACACGTGGATGTTGGAACGTGGTCTCCCTGCCTGGACTGCGTGGGAGAGCCGCGGCCCAGCCCTCCCCAGGGCCGCCAGCCGGCCAGCGCTCAGCTGCCTTTGCAAGTCCCCAGCTGGGGGGCGAGCCAGCCTCTGCCTGGGACGGGAAGGGGGGAATCCATCCGCCAGCGGCGGAGGAATCACTTGAGTATCGATTCGGCGCTACCTCTTGGCCCAGCCGTGGCAGCCCCTAATGAGGTTCCAGTCATTGTCACATCCCTTCCCACTCCGGGCCCGCGCTCCTCCTCCCGGGGAACACGCGAGGCTCGCCCGGCTGCTCCGGCAGCCATCCGGTATCATTTCTACCGCGTGCTGAGCGGCAGGTGCTTCGGTATGGTCCCCAAGCTGCGTGCGCGCGCGTGAGAGTGGGGGTGGGGTGGCTCGCCTGGTCTCGTGGGCACCCGGCCCCGCTCCTGAGGTCGCATCAGAAACCCTTCCCCACGGAGGAGGCTCGGGGCTCTCCCAGGATGTGGGGGAGAAGGTGATGTGGGAAGGGGCTCACTCTTCAGTTCCCCTGCAAGGACCCCTTCCCGTCTGAGTTTTTTAAATGGACGAAAAGCAGACGCCGGGCTGGCAGGCGCCGAGTGTGCAACAGGGGCGCGCGCCCAGGGTGGGTGGGTGGTCTGCGGGTCACAGGTGCGCGCGCAGCTGCGGGACCAGGTGGCACCTGCGCCCGCCCATCCCCCCGGGCCCGCCTCACCTCCAGCTGCTCCGCCAGCTGCATCTCCAGGGTCATGAGCGCGTTGAACAGCTCGGTGATGTCCTGGTGGCACTCCGCGATCCTCTCCGCGGTGGGCAGCTCTGATGCCTCGCGGATGTTGCTTAGGCTCTGCGGGACAAAGCCAGGGCTTGAGCCAGCCGCGCGGGAGAGCTGAGGTCCCCCCCCCCCCCCGGCAGGTGCCAGCCTTGCGAGCTTGCAGAAGCCACCGGCCCTCTCTCCTGCCTCAGTTTCCGTCTGTAAAAGGGGAATGCTAGCCGGCGCCGCGGCTCACTAGGCTAATCCTCCACCTTGCGGCGCCGGCACACCGGGTTCTAGTCCCGGTCGGGGCGCCGGATTCTGTCCCGGTTGCCCCTTTTCCAGGCCAGCCCTCTGCTGTGGCCAGGGAGTGCAGTGGAGGATGGCCCAGGTGCTTGGGCGCTGCACCCCATGGGAGACCAGGAAAAGCACCTGGCTCCTGGCTCCTGCCATCGGATCGGCGCGGTGCGCCGGCCGCAGCGCACTGGCCGCGGCGGCCATTGGAGGGTGAACCAACGGCAAAGGAAGACCTTTCTCTCTGTCTCTCTCTCTCACTGTCCACTCTGCCTGTCAAAAAAAAAAAGGGGGGGGGGAATGCTGAAGCACAGGCTCACGGGCACCAACCGGGGCTCGCCGCTGCTCGCGTGCGTTTCTGTCCCTGCGAGCAGGGCCAGGTGGAAGGTGCCGGGGCTCGGGGGGCTTCTGAGTGCAACCCCCTACGCCACACCACTTTGCCATGTGGATCGCTTTTGAGCCGAAGACACTTGAAGACTGCAGCTGCAAGAAGTCATCTGTCTCCTCCACTTTTTTACCTTGAAAGAGCAGGTGAGACGTGCCCTTTCCTGTGCCCCAAGAAGAAGCCATTGCTGTCCCCAGCAACCAGAGCTTGGAGGCGGGGGGCCAAGGGACCACTGCACACGTGAGCCTTCTCTGTCCGTTGGTCCTGCGCCGCCGTGCCCGGCCCTGGTCTAACCACACTGTTTTGGTCGTTTTCACAGGGTGCGGCTCTTTGTCCAATTTTGTGCTAAGATTCCAGCCCCAGCTGTGTCTTTGGGTCTTCCCGTTACTCTGGTGCGTAATATAGAGATCACTAAATAAAATGTACATGTGCACATCATGGAATAAAATATGTATGCTTTTCCCCTCTTCATCTGTCTCGTGCAGGTTGCAATTTTTTTTTTTTTTTTTTGGACAGGCAGAGTTAGTGAGAGAGAGAGACAGAGAGAAAGGTCTTCCTTCCGTTGGTTCACCCCCCAAATGGCCGCCATGGCCAGTGCTGCGCCGACCCGAAGCCAGGAGCCAGGTGCTTCTCCTGGTCTCCCATGGGGTGCAGGGCCACTGCACTCCCTGGCCACAGCAGAGAGCTGGCCTGGAAGAGGGGCAACCGGGACAGAATCCGGCGCCCCGACCGGGACTAGAACCTGGGGTGCCGGCGCCGCAGGCGGAGGATTAGCCTAGTGAGCCTGGGTGCCGGCCAGGTTGCATTTTTTTAAAAAATGTATTTGCTTTTATTTACTTGAGGGAGACACACACAGAAAGAGACAGAGAGAATGAGAGAGAGAGAAAGAGAGAGAGAGAGAGAATCTTCCATCCACTGGTGCACTCCCTAAATGCCCCCAACAGCCCTGGCTGGACCAGGCTGATGGCACGAGCCTGCAATGCCATCCAGGTCTCCCACACGGGTGATGGGGATGCCGGCACTTGAGCCATCAGCTGCTGCTGACTCCCAAGTTGAGCACAAGCAGGAACTGGACCGGAAGTGAAGTAGCTGGGACTCGAACCAGGCACCCTGATACGTGATAGCCTGACTCCAGCGGTGGCTTAACCTGCTGCTAACACCACGACACCTGGTCCTCAAGGTATTTCATTCTTGGTCCTGGTCAGAGACCCCTCCCCCCAAAGAGGGCACACAAGCAATTTTGTCTGTCCTGTAATATCGGAGTCAGGTGGAGCTGACCCACGATGTGCAGTGTAAGCTTGGCACGGCCGCTTAGCGTCTCCCAGGCTTCCTGCGCTCACAGGGTCCTGGGGACCATGGGCCTTGTGCGGGAGGCCTGGCACACACCGTGGGCTCCAGGGGCTCCTATAGCAGGCACAGGTCAGGAGAGGTGCTGGACAGGGAAGAGGCAGCCGCACCCACAGGGAACCCCAGGGGGCAAGTGGGAGACGTGGATCCTGGACCCGTCTGGAGGGAGAGGGTGCTCTGGCGGGGGGAGAGAACGAGCCAGGCTGAGGGTGGCACTGCATGCCAGCTGTCACCAGGGAAGGCCCGGGACGCCCCCGGTGCCAGGTGCCACGTCCACTTGTCTCGTGGATGCTTGGCGTCAGTCCCGCAGGAGGACAGAGTAACTGGGCGTGATTCGGAGGGATGAGCGCTGTTCTCATCATGGTTTCCCCATCGGGAGAAAGACAGAGCTGGCTCCCTGACCTGATGGGAGGGAAGATTCCCATGAAAGACATAAACCCATGGGGGACCGGCGCTGTAGCGTAGCGGGTAAAGCCGCTGCCTGCAGCGCCGGCATCACAAATGGGCACCAGTTCGAGTCCCAGCTGCTCCACTTCCAATCCAGCTCTCTGCTGTGGCCTGGGGAAGCAGTAGAAGATGGCCCAAGTCCTTGGGCCCCTGCACCCATGTGGGAGACCTGGAAGCAGCTCCTGGCTCCTGGCTTTGGATCAGCACAGCCCTGGCTAGTGCGGCCAATTGGGAACCAATGGATGGAAGATTCTCTCTCTCTCTCTCTCTCTCTCTCTCTCTCTCTCTTCCTCTCCTCTCTGTGTAGCTCTTTCAAATAAATCTTAAAAAAAAAAGAAAGAAAGAAAGAAAGCAAACCATGGAAGGGCTAATAAAAGAACACGGGGTTTTTCCAATGATCTCTGAGTGAAGAATTCCTTCCCGAATACTAGCAACAAAACAGACTGACAAATACCACGTTAAAAAAATTAACACTGAGTGGCCAGGTGGGCGCTGGGTGCAGGAGTTGAGTCTCTGCTCGGGGTGCCCGCCTCGCATACCCAAGTGCTAGGTTCGAGTTCCAGCTACTCCCCTTCTGATCCGGCTTCCTGCTGATACACACCCTGGGGAGCTGTTGGTGACCGATACAGCACGTTGGTCCCTGCCCCGCGTGGGAGATCCCAACTCAGCCAGACCCATACCTGGCTGAGGGGACATTTGGAGAGGGAACTAGCAGCAGGGATGGGGGACATTTTTTTCTGCCAAGGGCCTTTTGGGTATTTGTAATATCACTCATGGCCCATATGAAATTAATTAGCCTGCTATAGATCGACTGGATTTTGAGTCCTGCCTATGGTTGCCTCGGCAAGGCCAGACTTCATGATTTCGAGGGCCTTGTGTGGCCCCTGGGCTGGATGTTCCTCACCCCTCCAGTACGTGAAAGCTCTCTCTCTGTCCCCACCCCGCTTCAAATAAAGTGAAAATTGCAATAAAAATTGCAATGGTGTGATACAACACAGACAAGATGGCAAGACAAACAGCAAAGTGGGGGAAATGTTTACGACTCATCTCACAGAGACAGGGCTCACCTGGAAATCTCTAAAGCACTCCTACATGGTAAATTTTTTTTTCTTTTTAAAGAAAGAGGCACAGAGAGTGAGAAAGACCGAGAAACCAAAAACCAAATAGAAAAAAAAAAATGGGTAAGGGCAAACACAGGCAGACGTAGTTGACAGAATAGGAGACAGCGATGGTTGGAGGACAGGTGCAGCTCGCCTTGCTCAGGAGAAAATAAAACGGCTCTGCGGGGCGCAGCTGGGCCACAAGCATTGTGGGAGTCACTGTGTACCAGTAGCAGGTGTTACGTGCAACGGGGAGGGGTAGGGGGCCTTCAGGGCCTGTGGGTCCTGGGATCTCCCCAGCAGTGGACTCTGAAACACCTGGGGAGCTCTGGCCAGCCCCAGTGCCCGCAGGCCACGCCCACAAGGCCTTCAAGGAGGGCGCCAGGCCCCAGGCCCGCTCTGTGCAGCTGGGCAAGCTCCACTGCCCTGGACCCAGGCTCAGGCGAGTCAGCTCATGCCTGGTGGCCTTGTAGGAGGAGGCAGCCACTCCAGACCCTGGGAGCAGAGTCCTCATCAGCCCCGTTCTAGCTGCTCCTGCTTCCCCAGAGGTACCTGTTGCTCCAGGAAGCACTGACCAGCTGACCCCCTGCCATCCTAAACCCAATGGCCACTGGGACCAGAAAAGAGGCGTCACAAGTGTGGGGCCAGGGTCGAGACACTGGCACCCCATACGAGCGCCAGTTCCAGTCCCTGGCTGCTCTGCTCCGATCCAGCTCCCTGTTTAAATGTCTGGGAAGCTCCTTTCCCTGTTTGGAGAGCTTGATGCAGTGGCTGGGATTTCTCTGTCTCTCTCCCTCTCTCTCTGCCGCTCCGCCTTTCAAATAAATAAAAAAGGACGTCCTGGGGCCAGCGCTATGGTGTAGCGGGTAAAGCTGCCACCTGCAGTGCCGGCATCCCCTGGCTGCCCCACTTCTGATCCAGCTCTCTGCTATGGCCTGGGAAAGCAGTGGAAGATGGCCCAAGTCCTTGGGCCCCTGCACCTGCATGGGAGTCCCGGAAAAAGATCCAGGCTCCTGGTTTTGAATCGGCTCAGCTCTGGCCATTGTGGCCATTTGGGGGAGTGAACCAGTGGATGGAAGACCTGTCTCTCTCTCTCTCTCTGCCCCTCTTGAACTCTGCCTTCCAAACAAATAAATAAAATAAAATAGTGACAGTTAACAGATGAGGTCATGCAGGGCGAGGATGACCTTGAACCCCTGGGCATGTTACATGATGGAGCCACAGCCCCACCTTTGTGGCCACAGTGGAGCAGCAGGGGAGGCGGTGAGTGGGCTGGGCCTTGGCTCTGCTGCTCGCGGCTGCGTGACCCCCTGGCCTGGGCCGCAAGGGCCAGCAGGGGCACAGGTGCTGCAGCCCTTCGGCGGGCGCAGAGCTGCGGCTTCGGGAGGGGCGGGCCCTACCAGCGAGTGCTTCTCCTCGAACTGGGCGATCTTGAGTTTGCCCTGCTCCTGGTTCTCCTGGATCGCCTCCTGGATGCACTCAGTAAACGTGTCCAGCTCGATCTTCCGCTTTTCCTGCTGTTTCAGGCCGTACTCGAAAATGTTCACGCAGATGGTGACAAATTTGTCCTTGTAGGTGGGTGGGCGTTAAGGAAGCTCAGGGCAGCGTCTCTCTCCCTCGGAGCAGGCCACCGGGGAGGGCCACAAGGGTGCAAGGGCTTGCTACGCTGAACGTGTGTGTGTGCAGGACTCGAACTCAGGGTCTCGTCTGATGGAGGAAGCCATTGAGGGGCCCAGAGACCTGGCACTGGAGATTCAGAGGGTAATGGTGTGGCTGAGGTCTCGCCACCATCGGAGGCCTGGTGGGGGAAGGAGCTGGGGACCATGGGCAGAACCCACAGGGCAGAGCAGGATGATGTTAAGAAAGGCCCCGACCCTGCACCCCATGGGAGACCAGGAGAAGCACCTGGCTCCTGCCATTGGATCAGCGCGGTGCGCCAGCCGCAGCATGCCAGCTGCGGCGGCCATTGGAGGGTGAACCAACGGCAAAAGGAAGACCTTTCTCTCTGTCTCTCTCTCTCACTGTCCACTCTGCCTGTCAAAAAAAAAAAAAAAAAAAGAAAGAAAAGAAAAGAAAAAGAAAAAAGAAAGGCCCCTAACAGACTGCTTGGGGACCTGGAAGGACAGGGAGGGGCTGGTGTGTGACCGAGATGGGCTCTTGGGCAGAGGGCCCGTTTTGATGCTCAGCTGTGCTGGGGTAGGTGGGGGTGGAGGGGCCAGGGGTGGAAGCGGAGGATCCAGGTTCAAGTCCTGGCCCCGCCACTGCCACTGGGAAAATTGTCAAGATTTGAAAACAGAGTCATCCATGTCATACCTTGGCAAAGCAGAGCCAAGGCAGGCTGCGGGGCGGGGGGGCTGGCAGTGCAAGATGTGCCTGATCAAAGGGACTGTCACACACCCGCTGGGCCACTTTCACGAGAGCACCTGCCGGACAGCGGCTCCACCAGCCCCACCCCCACACAACAGGCTGCGAAGGCCTCGAGGTGTCAAGTCTCGCCCAGTGACTGCTGGTACCCATGAACCTTCTGCTGTAACAACTTAACATGGGGCCGGTGCCGTGGTGCAGAGGGCAAAGCCTCTGCCTGCAGTGCTGTTATCCCATATGGGCGCCGGTTCTAGTCCCGGCTGCTCCACTTCCGATCCAGCTCTCTGCTGTGACCTGGGAAAGCAGAAAATGACCCAAGTCCTTGGGTGCCTGCACCTGTGTGGGAGACCCTGAAGAAGCTCCTGGCTTCAGATCAGCCCAACTCCGGCTGTTGCAGCCATTTGGGGAGTGAACCAATGGATGCGAAACCTCTCTCTGTCTCTGCCTCTGCATCTCTGTAACTCTGCCTTTCTAATAAATAAATAAATTTGGAAAAAGAAGATAGCCCTCCTCCGCCTAGCGGCGCCAGCACACTGGGTTCTAGTCCCGGTTGGGGCACCGGATTCTGTCCCGGTTGCCCCTCTTCCAGGCCAGCTCTCTGCTGTGGCCAGGGAGTGCAGTGGAGGATGGCCCAGGTGCTTGGGCCCTGCACCCCATGGGAGACCAGGAGAAGCACCTGGCTCCTGGCTCCTGCCATCGGATCAGCGCGGTGCACCCGCCGCAGCGCGCTGGCAGCGGCGGCCATTGGAGGGTGAACCAACGGCAAAGGAAGACCTTTCTCTCTGTCTCTCTCTCTCACTGTCCACTCTGCCTGTCAAAAAAAAAAAAAAAAAGAAGATAGCCCAAGTGCTTGGGCCTCTGCCACTGACATGGAAAACCCAGATGGAGGTCCAGGCGTCTGACTTCAGCCTGGCCCAGGATGGGGAAACAGTCCCAGCAGGGGCTGGGGGCTCCGTGAGCAGGCTCTGCCAGACAAGAGGCGGCGAGAGCCGGGGCGGATATGTCTCCAGCAGCTCCCCGACGCCGGGCAGGTAGGACAGCTTGTTGCCTTCCACATCTTCAGCGTACATGCTGTCAAACAGGAAGGAGTCGTTCAGGCGGTCCACGAAGGCAGCCTGCGGGCAGAAACAGGGCCCCGCGGTGACCCAGGCGGGCTCCAGGGAGGACGCGCTGGGCACGGGCCCCCCGGCTGGGCACTAACACAGACATTACCCCTTGGGCTTCAACCCTCTCCGATGTAGAGGGGCGGCGGGAGGAGGTGGTGGAGGGGTGCCTCCCAGGCAGAAGGAACAGCAGGTGCGAGGCTGCTTCGGTCTGGCTGCACGGAGGGGTGGGGCTCATGGCGGGAGGCCATGTTCAGCCTGTTTCTGGCATGCCATGCCGTGGTGGAGGGTGTGTGGGGAGGGGACGTCTGCCCGAGGGTCTTAAGGCGCAAGACTGTAGCACCCTCTCGCGGCCCAGAGTGTTGGACGCAGGGGTACGCCAGCAAGCGCGGGACAGGACCGATCGGGAGTCTGCGCTGTGGTTGGAGCCAGCCCCAGGGAGGTGGGCGAGGCGGGGAGGGCTTCGTAGCCTGTGCGTGAGGCATGATTTCTCCCAGGGCGCCCAGGGATCCCGGCGGGCCTGCGTTGAACGTGTCCGTCCGCGAGAGACCTTGTGCGCCTCCAGCTCCGCGCGCTGGGCCTGCTCGGCCTCCAGCCGGGCCTGCGCCAGGTGCTCCCGGTGTTTCAGCTCGTCCGTGCTGTACTGGTGCTTTGCCTCTGCGAGCTCTTTCTGGTCGGAGAACAGCAGGTGGCACCGTTAGCCGTTAGCGGAGCTCGCCTGGATGTCCCCACCACCACCACTTCCCTCCCTGCCGTGGGCTGGGGGAGGGGCCCGGGCCGGACAGACCCCTTCACAAGGCAAGGTTGGCTGAGGGGTCCCAGGGAAATTAGGGAGCTGAGAAGGCCCCTTCAAGAGCCTGGGTTTCGTTTCCGATTTGTCCGGATGATTCTAGGCGAGGGTCTGAGTCTGGAGGGGGCCTTGGTTTGCTTCTGGGACTCTGAGCGCCCTCCCCTGCCCCTCATCCCCCAACCCCCGACCCCTGCTGTGCTGGGGGGGGGGGCTGGGGCACTGCTCAGTGAGAGCCTTTCTTTTCTAAATTCTTTTATTGTTAGATTTTAAAATAAAAAACATTGAAAGGCAGTGAGAGAGCGAGAGAGACATCTTCCATCTGCTGGTTCACTCCCCATATGCCTGTTAACAGCCAGCGCTGGGCCAGACTGAAACCAGGAGCCCAGAACTCCATCCGGGTCTCCCACGTGGGTGGCAGGGACCCAAGTATTTGGGCCGTCTTCCGCTGCTTTCGGGAGTAGCCGGGGCTCCCGATATGGGATGCGGGCGTCCCAAACAACTTATAGCTAACACCTTCCTCTGTCCTATTTTTATGATGTCTTTATTACTATAAAGAGAGCAGATTTTATGCTCTCTATAGGTGCAGGTCCAAGGTGCCCCATGGTTTCATAACAAGAAGAGCACACTCAAACAGGTATGTGGCCAACCCAGGCATCCTAGAGCACTGTTGCCTTTAAAACTGGCTCCGGGGCCCGTGCTGTGGCTCAGCGGGCACAGCGGGTCAAGCACTGGCCTGCGATGCCAGCATCCCGCGTGAGCCCCAGCTGCTCCACTCCCTACTGATGCACCTGGGGAACCGGAACATGACCCAAGTGCTTGGGCCCCTGCCACCCACGTGGGAGACCCGGATGGAGTTTCCGGCTCCTGGCTTTGGCCTGTTTGCAAGCCATTTAGGGAGTGAACCAGCAGATGAGAAATCTCTTCTGTCTTTCTGTAACTCTGCCTTCCAAAGAAACAAATCAACCAATAAATCTTTAAAATAAAAAAAAAAGGGGTGAGGCACTGCTGTGGCATCACAGATAAAGCTGCCGCCTGCAGTGTCCGCATCCCATATGGGCGCCAGTTCGAGACCCGGCTGCTCCACTTCTGATCCAGCTCTCTGCTGTGGCCTGGGAAAGCAGTGGAAGATGGCCCAAGTGCTTGGGCCCCTGCACCCACGTGGGAGACCTGGCAGAAGCTCTGGCTCCTGGCTTCGGATCAGGCCAATTGGGGAGTGAACCAGCGGATGGAAGGCCTCTCTCTCTCTGGCTCTCCTCTCTCTGTGTAGCTCTGACTTTCAAATAAACACATAAATCTTTTTAATAAAATAAATAAAATAGATACAGCTGTAGTCTCAGCTTCCGGTCCCATGCAGGGACAAGAGAGAGCCTGTGGCGGGAGGAGGGGACTCCCCCTGAGGTCACCTCCTCTCTAAGCCTCCACAGCGGTGCTTGGACGGCACCTTGGCCCACCCAGGAGAGAGGGGGCTCCGCTCACTGTAGGTTCTAGGGGCTCAGAGTTGAGGCTGGGGGCCCACTCTCCTGCCTGCCTCTCCAGGTGTCCCCCCCCCAGGGGGGGTCATTTTAGTGCTCCTCAACACAGCTCCTGTCTGCAGGACAGGTACCAGCAGGCAGGTCAGCTGGCCCAACTCAAGGTGTCACCCCAGTCCCAATGGGTCAGTACCCCCCACCCCCTGCCACCCCTTCCCACAATAGATGGCATGGCCCAGAGTGAGAAGCAAGGGCTTCACAGCAGGGGATGGGGGGCGGGGAGGGAGGCAGGCAGGGGGCAGCAGGAAGACCCTCCCACAGGCAGGCGTGAGCTTTGCAGGTCACTCACAGGGACTGACTCCCAGCTCCAGCCCCGCCCACTGGAGTCCCCGCCCTTGAGCGCCAGTTGGCCACTGGGACGACAGCAGGGTCCCGGCTGGCTGGTGGTGAGACTGCGCCATGGGCTTGATTGATGAACGCCCAACAACAGCTAGCTCTTAATATTGCTCCCGGGGTCACAGAGACCAGGGTGCAGGGGGTAGGGGGGAGCCCTCTCCACTGTTTCCTTTAGGAAACCACACAGTGGCTGCGAGGTGGCCTTGGGACAATGCGCAGAGATGGGGGAGCCCTGGTTGCTGGGAGCCTGGGCGAGAGGGCACCCACGCAGGTGCTGCGGGACCCCACGGGGGTGGGGGAGGGGGAAGACACGTGCCATGTGGTCACCGATGCGCCGGAAGTCCAGGTACACGAGGTCGGGCAGGTAGGCATAGATGAACATCTTGTAGTCCTCTGCTTGGGCGATGGGGTTCCCGGCGAGGCTGAGCGTGCGCAGGCACTTGAACCGCCGCAGGTAGACGAGCTGGGGAGGAGAGGACGCTCCGTCCTGGCTGCCTGGAAACACACCCCCGCCTTCTCCCTGCACCCGGGAGGGCCCTGGCACCTTCAGGCCTCAGGCAGGGCAGGGGGCGGGGCACAGGTGCAGAGTGGGTGTGGGGGGGGGGGTCCAGGCCTGCAGGTAGGGGTCTAGGTAGTGCCCTGAGATATTGGATCAGGCACGGACAGACGGGAGCTCCAATCCCAGCTATGGGGCCTTGGGCAAGTTTCCCTAAGCCTCAGTGCGTGTAGAATGAAGAATGAGCGGAGGGATGTTACATGTGTTACAGCCGTTGTAAAGCAAGGCCCAGGTCAAAGGAGCCTAACATCCAGACACAGAGGCCAAGTTAGGGCTGGTCGTCTGTGGGCCCTCGGGGCAGGGCTTCGTGGATGCCCCACCCCCACCCCATCTCATCCATCGAATGGATCAAGAACTGCGGCCAGCCAGCGGGAGACAGCCATGCGCAGCTGCGCTAGAACCGCAGCGCACAGCGCCTCCCAGCGCCCAGTGTCGGAACTGCGCCCAAGGCCGTCAGTCATAATTAATAGCAGACAACCAAGCAGGCAGCAAGCCTCAGGTGTGTGCCCAGGGAGACCAAAGCCCACGTGGACCCCAGAGCTTACACGGTGGGTGGTGCTGGGAGTGTTTTAAAATTTAAGTAGCATAATCACAGACTAGGCAAAGTGCTACAAGGAACATAAAGACAGCACCGACCGTGAGAGGTGGCATTTATGGGAGACGGGAGGGAGCCAGTGGTGGTAGTGCAAGGAGAGCACTTTCTCAGGAGCCAAAACAGCACGGGCAAAGGCCCTGGGGCAGCGACAAGTTCAGGGTACACCAGGAACGGAGAAAGGCTGGGGCAGTTGCAGTATGATGGAGGAAAGACTTGATACAAGTGTGGAGACAAGGTCAGGGGCTGGTTCATGTAAGACCAGGCTGGCTAGGGCCAGTGCTGTGGTACAGTAGGCTAAGACTCCACCTGTGGCGCTAGCATCCCATATGGGCACCGATTCAAGTCCCAGCTGTTCCACTTCTGATCCAGCTCCCTCTGTGGCCTGGGAAAGCAGTAGAAGATGGCTCAAGTGCTTGGGCCCCTGCTACCCACGTGGGAGACCTGGAAGAAGCTCCTGGCTCCTGGCTTCAGATCGACCCAGCTCTGGCCATTGCAGCCATTTGGGGAGTGAACCAGCGGATGGAAGACCTTTCTCTCTGTCTCTCCCTCTGTCTGTCTGAAACTCTGCCTCTCAAATAAATAAATAAATCTTAAAAAAAAAAAAAAACCACGCAGGCTGTGGTCGAGGGTTTGGATTTTGCTCTAAGGATGATGGAAGCCAGTGGAGTTCGAAGCGTGTATGAGAAAAGACGGGGCCTGATTTCATTTTCTAGAGATCTCCCGGTGAGATTCCATTTCTCAGCTTGTTGGCAGGCAAAGAGAAAAGCCTCAGAAGCAAGCGTGCTACAGAAAGTTGACAGGCAGCAGGCCCACCGGGGGGTTTGTAAATGGTTCCACTTCCCCGGAGGCCGAGCTGGCAGAGAGCCGTCCAAATTGAAGATGCACCTGCCTTCTGGTCCAGCAACCCTCGCCGGGAGTGTATCTTACATGTGGGCTGACCCAGGCGCACGTGACCCCTGCTCGAGGTCATCCTGGGGTTCAAGGACATCTGAGGTGGTCTGTGTGATGCCACCAGCTTGGAGCAACTTCAGCGTCCACCTCCGAGGGACGGGGGAAGTACATCGCGTGGCATCGGAATATGGCGCAGGCAGTGGAGTGGGCTGCTAACGGGGGTGGAGACAGGACATGAGGGCGGGGCTTGGAGGGCAGCTGGACAGAGCCAGGATGCCTGGGCAGGCACACGTGCTTGGCCGCAGCTGTGGTCTCGGCCAGGGACGCAGGTACAGAGGGTGAGGGGGTAACAGAGACTCTTTCCCGGGGGCCTTGAATTTTGCTTCAAAGTCCGCGTGTTTTGAAATGGGCGCTGTGGCTCATGGGTTGAGATGCTGTCTGGGGACCCCACACTGGAGTACTGTCTGAGTCCCGGCTGCTTTGCTTCTGATCCGGTTCCATGCCCCTGCGCCTGGGAAGCACCCGCTTGGATCCCTGTCACTCAAGTGGGGGATCTGAGTGGAGCTCCCGGCTCCTGGCTTCGATGTGGCCCTCCCCTCGGCTGTTGTGGCCATTTGGGGAGTGAACTGGCAGAGGAGAGCTCGCTCTCTCTCCCCTCCCCTCTCTTTCTCTGCCTTTCAAAGGCGCACGCACACACGTGCACACACACACAGATCTTGCATTCACTGTTTTCACTCCCCACATGGCAGCAACAGCCAGGGGCTGGGCCAGGCCGAAGCCGGGAACCAGGAGCTCCATCTGGGTCTCCCACATACGCGGCACGGAAGCCGTCACCTGCCCACCCTCCCAGGCTGCACAGCATAAGACGCTGGAACTGACAGCAGAGCCAGGACCCAAAGCCAGGCACTCGGATACAGCTAGGTGGAGACAACCGGGGGTCTCCAGGACCCCGGGTGCAGCCTGGCCACAGGAACTTCTGGCCTCGGCCGCTTCTCCCTAGGGGCCTTCTCTCTCCCCGACTCTGGGAACCAGCAACCCTGCCTCTCACACATGTCAGGTACTGAACACTCTGGGGTCCACTCGGTCCTCGCTACAGCTCTACGGTCTGAGCCCATTTCACAGATGGGCAAGTGGACGCTGGCCCCAGCTCAGACAGCTGGGAGGTGGCTAAAATCTCAGCCCTTGATCCAAGGCCATGTCCTTGGTCCACGGTGGATCTCCCCCACCCCCACCCCCACCCCAGCAGAGCAGGGAGGGGGCAGGCTGTACAGCCAGTTCTGGACCCCCGAGAAGCACGCTGGCTTCCATGGGGCATACAGGGCAGACTACTGAGACTACACTGCCTCCAGGATTTGCCCCGTCGGATGGATGGATTTACGTATAGGGACCATCTGGGTGACTGACCTCCTCCCCCGCCGCCCCGGGCCATCCATCTCAGTCAGCCTCACGTAGAGCTGGGATTCCAGCCCAGGCCATCCATCTGACCCAAGCAGTAATGGAATTCGGGGCAGCTCCCAGAGGCCCTGGCCAGGAACCACAGGGGAAGGTCTCTGTTGGGTCACCTCTGATGTGGGCCCCTTCCCGAGGCTGCCAGACCCCCAGCTATTGGGGGGGGGGCGGTCTCAGCCCCAGCCTGCTGAGCTGGGAGCCCCCTGTGGGGAGTGCAGGGGCAGCCAACCAGCCTTCCCTGGAGATGACCACTGTCAGTGTCGCACAGATGCCCCCGGCGTCCGCGGACACGGGACACCAGGGGTTCTTTTAACCTGTGGGCTGGTCAGCCCCGAGGGGAACCCGCCTTGTCCGGCTCTGTCCCCACTGAGAACAGAGCAAGTGCACCCAGCAGGCAAACGTTGGCTAAATGAGCCAGAGACCGAGGGGGCAGAACGAGACGTTGCCGTGGCAAAGGCTGTGAACGGGCAGCCACAGACAGATTTTGTGAAGCGTGCTGTCCCAACACGATCGGGTCCCTGGTGGACTAAGCCGGCTTGTCAAGCGACACGGAGGTGGGTTAGGGGTAGGGGGGAGAAGACTTGCGATGCTCCAGGCGCACCTGCCCACGCGGCAGACCCCGCCCTGTCCGAGCCCCGCGCATGCGCACGGGTGTGTGCGTGTCGGCCACTCACATTCATTATGTTGTCGATCTGGTTGTTGCCCAGCGACAGCACCTGCAGCTTGCCCAGCGCGTCCAGGGAGTCGATCCTGGAGATCCGGTTGTTGAACAAGCTCAGGTCCTCCAGGTTCACCAGGCTGTCCAGGCCCTCGATGACCTCGATGTTGTTGAAGGACAGATCTGGGGGAAGGGAAGGGGCGGATCTGTGAAGAGGCTTTGCTGTCCGGTGCCTGGGCTGGGCGGTGGGCGCTCCGCGAGCGAGGCCATCAAGGGGACTTGGTGCTCCGCGGGCCGGCAGCTAGCGGCACGCCCTCCACACCCCCGGGGCAAAGCCTGCGATTATTTCTGGAAGCCTCACACGCTCACCACATCACCCCCGTGGGCGGCGCTCGCTGCGTCGGAGCTCGGAGGAGACCGGCAGCTCTGAGGCAGCAGACCATGGGCTCAGGGACGCTCCCCTAGCCTCAGGCCTCCCACCCGCGTAGCAATTCCGGGTTTATCCAGTGCTCTGTGTGTGTGCATCTCATCTACCCCGCTTAGGTATTGTGAAGTAATCCAGAGATACTTTAAAGTACTCGGAAGGATGGGTGTAAGTTACACACAAATATAAGGGTACTTTAAGAAGTTCACGGATGGGGCCGGCGCTGTGGTGTAGTGGGTAAAGCTGCCGCCTGCAGTGCCGGCATCCCATAGGGGCGCTGGTTTGAGTCCCGGCTGCTCCACTTCCGATCCAGCCCTCTGCTGTGGTTTGGAGAAGCAGTGGAAGATGGCGCAAGTCCTTAGACCCCTGCACCCGTGTGGGAGACCCGGAGGAAGCTCCTGGCTCCTGACTATGGATTGTGCAGCTCCAGCTGATGTGGCCATCTGGGGAGTGAACCAGGGGATGGAAGACGTGTGTGTGTGTGTGTGTGTGTGTAACTCTTTTGTATAAAATAAATAAATCTTTAAAAAATTATTTACACCAAATAAAGTTGTTTTTTTTTTAAAAAAAAAAAAACACCCCAGATTTATCTTATTTGTTTGAAAGGCACAATGATGGTGGGAGGAGGGTGAGAGAGACAAAGAGAGGTCTTCCATCTGCTGGTTCACTCCCCAAATGGCTGCAACAGCTGTGGCTGGACCAGGCCGAAACCAGAAGCCTGGAACTCCATCTGGGTCTCCTACACGGGTGGCAGGGGCCCAAGCACTTGGGCCTCTTCTGCTGCTTTCCCAGGTGCATTTGCAGCAGCTGGATCAGAGCAGCCAGGACTGGAACCAGCACTCCAATACGGGATGCTGGTGACAAAGGCCGCAGCTTAACCCACTGTGCCAGGACACCAGCCCCAAAATAAAGGTATCTTTTTAAACACCAATTTATTTATCTGAGAGGCAAAAGAGAGACTACCATTTGCTGTCTCCTCCCTAAATGCCCACAATGATCAGGACTGGGATGGGCCAAAGCTGGGCCAGGCTGAAGCCTGGAGTCGGCAACTTAGTCCAGGTCTTCTAGGTGGCTGGCAGAGGTCCAACTACCTGAGCCGTCACCACTGCCCCCAGAGGCCGCAGTGGGAGGGCACTGGGGTGGGGGGTGGAGCCTGGCAACAATGCAGGTGTCTCACTGCTAGGCTACATCCTGACTCCGAAACTTTTAATTTCACTTTTCCACTAACTTTTTGAAGTGTCCTCCTGTTATGCCATTCCCCCCCTCAGATTTATTTATTCTTATTTATTTACTTGAGAGGCAGAATTACAGAGAGAGGGAGAGACAGAGAGAGAGAGGTCTTCCATCTGCTGGCTCACTCTCCAAATGGCCGCAATGGCCAGAGCTGTGCCAATCCGAAGCCAGGAGCCAGGAGCTTCCTCCAGGTCTCCCACATGGGTGCAGGGGCCCAAGCACCTGGGCCATCTTCTACTGTTCTCCCAGGCCATTAGCAGGGAGCAGGATCAGAAGTGGAGCAGCCAGGACTTGAACTGGCGAACCTATAGGATGCTGGCACTGCAGATGGTGGCTTAACCTGCTGCCCCACAGCGCTGGCCCTGTGTTATGCCACTCTACACAGGGGACTTGAGCATCCAGGGATGTGACCTCAGGGGGTCCTGGAACCCATCTGGCACGAGCTTTCGGGCTTGGCTGGTGGCTGGGGTTGTCACCCTGTGCAGGAGGCCAGTGGGCCAGCGGCCGGCACTGGGGATTTGTCCTGAGCTTGGCAGTACAGACAATCCTGGCAGACAAGCGGTCACTTTGCAAGGGTGAGTTGGGAGTCAGCTTAACCCCGGCGTCATTGGTCTCGTCTGCATGTCCGCGACGCCCATCTGTGCACGGGTGACACTGCCAACATCTCCTTGTCCCCTGCTCTGTGCCAGGCCCTGGACTGGCACCGCCTTATTTAATCCTCATAGCACAGGTGTCGTCATCCCACCGCAAATGAGGGAACTGGGACTCAACGGCGCCCCCTGGCGACCTGCTGCAGATAGCACAGCACAGAAACTGAGGCGATGTCTGCAGTCAGTTCCGAGTCGGCAGTGGCAGGCAGCTGGCCCGATGGTTAAGAGGCAGGTTCGGGGCCAGCGCTGTGGAGCAGCGGGTAAAGCCACCGCCTGCAGCGCCGGCATCCCATAGGGCGCCGGTTCGAGTCCTGGCTGCTCCACTTCCAATAGAGCTCTCTGCTACAGTAGATGTTCCAAGACCTTGTTGGGGAACCCAGAAGAAGCTCCTGGCTTTGGATTGGTTTGGGGAATGAATCAATGCATGGAAGATTCTCTCTGCCTAAATAAATCTAAGAGAGAGAGAGAGAGAGAGAGAGAGAGAGAGAGATGCAGGTTAAGATGTCCACATCACGTGTTTGATGCCTGCCTCTGGCTGCATCCACTGGTTCACTCCCCAAATGGCTGCAACAGCTCGGGCTGCATGGTAGAGGCCCAAGCACTTGGGCCATCTTCTGCTGCCTTTCCAAGGCACATTAGCAGGGAGCTGGATGGGAAGTGGAGCAGAACTGGTTCTCACGTGGGATGCCGGTGTCCCAGGCAGCGGCTTCACTACACTCTTGAGGGGCCTGGCCCAGCCCCTAAGAACGCGTGGTGAGTGTTTAACAGCAGCGGGTGGGGGAAGGCCTGCTTTGTGGTTCTTTCTCAGTTCCGGAGGATGGGTGGGTGTCCATACTCCCACTGTGGCCAATTCCAAGCTACCCACAGAGCATCCCAGGACGCAGGACACTAGGCACACCTGGCACCCTTGGCCCTGTGTCCCGTGTGGGTGTGGGGGCTGGGCTGCTGGCTAATGTGCCAATTAAGATGCCCGCGTCCCACAGTGGAGATCCTGGGTTTCACACCCAGCTCTGGTCCTGACTCAGCTTCCTGCTAAATGCAGACCTGGGAGGTCCCTGCCGTGGGTTCCTGCCACCCACGTGCCTCCTGGCTTTGGCCCAGCCCGGCCCCTGACGCTGTGCTGGGGGGTTTAGAACTAGTAGATGGAAGCTCTCAATAAAACTTTAAAAGGAAAAAAAAAAAAAAAAAAAAAAACAACAACCCGTGGCATTCAGATGGCCCGTGCAGGGTGGCCTTGGGTGGGGGCGGTGGCTCAGGGCTGGCTAGAGAGAGAGAGGCCTCCTGATGGTGTGGACAGGTCACCGTGCCCAGGAATCAACAGTAAGGAATGCTGGGTAAGGTGTGTGTGTGTGTGTGTGTGCTGGGGGCGGGAAGAACACGGGCTTTGGGGTCAGACTGGTGTGGGTCCAAGTCCCAGCACTGCTACTGCTTGGTCCTTGGCTCTGGGCACGCGCCTTGGCCTCTCTGAGCCTTGGCTCCTCTTGCGTAGACTGTACCAGGCACCTGTATCCTAGGGTTGCTGTGGGAACGCAGCAGGCCCATCCTTTTCTCCCTGCTGGGTGCCTACCTGCCCCTCACCAGATGCCCCTGGGAGGCCAGTGCATGGCCCCTGTTCATCCAAACGGCCTCATCCTCCCCACCCCGGCCTGGGCAGGGAGGGCCAGAGCCCATGTCGCTCTTAGGCACTGTGACCTCTGTTTGCTTATCTGCACAGTGGGGGTGCTGGGTGCTTGTGTGGGGTCACGGAGCTCACGGAGCCCACGCACAGGCCCACCGGCTTCCGCGATGACTATTGCTGCTTTGCTCCCGGGGCCCTGCCATTCAGTGGCTACCTGTCAATCCGAGTGGAAATTGAAGGGGAGGAGTCTGTAGCAGCCCCCTGAGCGCCCCGCCCAGCCTGGGAGGCCGGCGGGCGGGAGCAGAATGGCCCGTCTGTGCTGTGCTCTGTCCAGTGTGGATCCCGGGTCTTTTGAAAGACAGCAGCTGTGCCCAGGCTAAGGACCGTGCCCAGGTAGCTGAGGGTCAAGCGTGAGAGTGCCGTCTCCCTGGGTGGGGGGCAGAGGCGGGGAGGAGGGGCGGGGCGCGGCGCAACCTTGGCAGGTGGGCGGGAGCAGACGCATGCGCAGAAGGGGCCTCACCCAGCCAGACCAGGTGGACGAGGTTTTCCAGGCCCTCGATCCTCTCGATGATGTTGTTGTCCAGCTGCAGCTTGCGCAGGTTCTCGAACTGCCAGAGGTTGTCAATGTGCAGGATGTCTGCAAAGACCAGAGGAGAGAGGCGCGTGGGCTTCTGGGCAGGCGCACGGCGGCACCGAGACGCCTCACCTTCTCTCGCCCTGCCCTGGAGGAAGAAGCTAGGTGCCCTGGAGGCGAAGGCTGAGCACCCAGGACGGGGGAGGGGCGGTCAGCCACAGGCTCCTTAATTAAGGCCGGCCTGGACCACACCCCGTCTTGCCCACCAGGGAATCCCGCTCCCTCCTTGTTGCTGGCCGGGCGCCTGGGCAGCCTGGAGGGCTCAAGACGGAGCAGGGATGAGGATCAGAGCAGGTGCACAAAGCACGGGGGGTTCAGGATCCCCGCAAAGCTCTCCCCGCTTCCTCTCGAAATGCCCTCGCTCTGCCCGGCTGGGCTGTCTCCCATCGGGAGCTGCAGGCGCCCATTCCACCGCTGGGGACGCGAGGCGGGAGGGATCCACCTGGTCCCCAGCCCCATCGTCCACGGGCTGCCTCTCGGCCTCAGCCGCCCTGCGCCCTCCTGCTTCCCTGCCCTTTCTTCAGCCACCCTGCCCCCGCCCCCCACCAAGGCTACTGGGCCCCTGCTTCCTATCTCCAGCTGCCGGCTGCGTAGGACCCCAAGCTTCTACCTGCTGGGAGCTCCCTGCTGCAGACACCAGTGTGGGGTCCCCTCGGGGCTTAGACTGGCAGCAGGACGGGTTTCTAATCTGTTCTGTTCTCAATCAGGTCAGGGGTGCTGTGGACAGTCACACGACGACGGCACTAAGTATGGCGTCCTCAGCGCATCCGTGCCGGGACCCGCAGTGGGTTCCTGGAGGGGGGGAGGGGCGAGGGGGCTGCTCCCGTCCCCGGGGCGGGGGGACCAGGGGACATGGACACGCACTCTGGAAGTCCAGCCGCAGGGTCAGGACATCTTTGAAGAGGATGCCCTCCTGCTTGGCCAGCTGCCCGGCCTCCTCGCGAGGCCCCTGCTCGCTCACGGCCAGCTTCAGCATCTCGTCGTCCATCACGCGCGGCTCTATGGAGTTGTGCAGCCGGCTCATGTTCCCTGCAAGACAGCACCACGCCCTCCTGAGGCCCCGCCCTCCTGAGGCCCCGCACCCCTCCTCCGTCGGGGGACAGGCACTGCTGAGGTCTCCCTTGCTTTTATTTTTTTTTTATTTTTATTTTTTTTTTTTTATTTTTGACAGGCAGAGTGGACAGTGAGAGAGAGAGACAGAGAGAGAAAGGTCTTCCTTTGCCGTTGGTTCACCCTCCAATGGCCGCCGCTGCAGCCGGCGCACCGTGCTGATCCGATGGCAGGAGCCAGGATCCAGGTGCTTTTCCTGGTCTCCCATGGGGTGCAGGGCCCAAGCACCTGGGCCATCCTCCACTGCACTCCCTGGCCATAGCAGAGAGCTGGCCTGGAAGAGGGGCAACCGGGACAGAATCCGGCGCCCCAACCGGGACTAGAACCCGGTGTGCCGGCGCCGCAAGGTGGAGGATTAGCCTATTGAGCCACGGCGCCGGCCCTGCTTTTATTTTTTTAAATATTTATTTGAGAGGCACAATTAAAGACCGAGAGAGAGAGAGAGAGAGAGAGAGAGAGAGAGAGAGAGGTCTTCCATCCACTGGTTCAATCCCTACATGGCTGCAATGGTCAGACCTGGGCCAATCCAGAGCCAGGAGCTTCTTTCGGGTCTCCCATCGGCATGCAGGGATCCAAGCACTTGGGCCATCTTCTACTGCTTTCCCAGGCCACAGCAGAGAGCTGGATTGGAAGAGGAGCAGCCGGGTCTCGAACCAGCGCCCCTAAGGGATGCGGGCACTGCAGGCGGCCATGTTACCCGCTACACCACAGCGCCGGCCCTCCCTGAGGTCTTCTCTTAAGGTTTCTCTCTGTTTCCTGGTGTTTTTTTTTTTTTTTTTTTTTAACCCAAGATTTCTTTCTTTGAAAAGGACAGAGAGAGAAGGAGGGGAGGGGGGAGGAGAGAGGGAGGGAGAGAGAGATCCTCCATCTGCTAGTTCACTTCCCAAATGGCCACAACAGCCAGCGCTGGGCCAGGGCAAAGCCAGGAGTCTGGACTCCATCCAGGTCTCCCAAGCACTAGGGCCATCATCTGTTGTTTCTCAGGCGCATTAGCAGGGAGCTGGATGGGAAGTGGAGCAGCCAGGACTCGAACCAGCGCTCCAATGTGAGGTGTGGGCATTACAAGCGGCGGCTTAACCCACAACGCCAGGTCCTGTGACGGCGTCTTAACTCGGAGGGCTGCCCCTCAGGGTCCGTACATGTGTCCCCAGGGAGCTCTGGGTGCTCCTGGCAAGCACCCGGGCCACCTGCCGGGGTCCATCTCTCGGCCCCACAGCTACAGCTGGTCCCACTGGGCTGTGGCCTGGTGCCAGGCCTCCCCGTCCAGGTCTCTTGGTGCCAACCATTGGCAGCCCCGATCAAGTTGCCGGCTGGCAGTTGCCTTGTCCCCTGCAGGTCCAGTGCTCAGTGAGGCACTGACCCAAGCTGCCCACTCGTGTCCCTGCCTCCTGAGACTCGGGACCAGGGATGAGGGTGCTCAGCAGAGGTGGGGACCCCACAGCTGGCCTGGCCGGGCACAGGGCGAAGCCAAGAACAGGAGGAACAGACACAGAGGCAGAAAGAGGAAGATGGGGGCTGGGGGGTACACACAGGACAGACAGACTGACACAGACACTGTCTTCCTCCTGCTGGCTTTTCAGTCCTAATGCGCCCGAGTCCAGGCCTTGCGAGTTCTGTGTCTCCTTCTGTGGGCATTTCCCATCCCTTTCTCTTAAGGTCTCTGTGATCTTTTAAATTTCTTTTTGGGGGCCGGCGCTGTGGCATAGCGGGCAAAGCCGCCCCCTGCAGTGGCTGGCATCCTATATGGGCACTGGTTCGAGTCCCGGCTGCTCCACTTCCGATCCAGCTCTCTGCTATGACCTGGGAAAGCAGTGGAAGATGGCCCAAGTGCCTGGGCTCCTGCACCTGCGTGGGAGACCCGGAAGAAGCTCCTGGCTCCTGGCTTCGGATCAGCACAGCCCTGGCCATTGTGGCCATCTGGGGAGTGAGCCAGTGGATGGAAGACCTCTCTCTCTCTCTAACTCTGCCTTTCAAATAAATAAATAAATCTTAAAAAAAATTGTTTTCGACAAGCAGAAACAGAGACGGGGGGCAGGGCGGGGGGGGGGGGACGCGAGTGCAAGCAGGTGCTCCCAATGGAGGGGGTGGGCAGGGTGAGAGGGTGAAGCTAAGAGCCCTAAACTCCATCCAGGTCTCCCGCACCGGCAGCAGGGACTCAACCACTCGCGCCCTCACTCCTGCCTCTGGGGTGTGGGCCAGCAGGAAGCTGGAGTCGGGAAGCAGAGCTGGAAATCAAATACAGGCCCTGTGAGGTGGGACAGGGGGCGTCCTCACCGGTTCTTCCTCCTCGCCCCCCGCCTGGATGCACCTGACACAGGTATGCACCTTGCACTCCCAACCTGGCCCTGGCCACACGTGCCACTGCTATCCCACCTTCTGCCCACGGAAGCAGCACGGCCCCCCACCCCACCCCACCCCCGTGACGGTGAGGGCTGGGCTGAGCTGTGCTGAGGCCAAAGCCAGAAGAGCTAAAAACTCCATCTGGATCTCCCACGTGGGTGGCAGGAACCCAAGTGCTCGAGCCCTCCCCTGTTGCCTCCAGGGTCTGCATTGATGCGGGGCTGGAGTCAGGAGCCAGGGGTGGCTACTTACCCTAGGCCCTGGTTAAGCCACCCATGCCCAGACTTTAATAATTCTTTTTTTTTTTTTAAGATTTATTTATTTATTTCAGAGGCAGAGTTGCAGAGAGAGAGACAGAGAGAGAGAGAGAGAGGGAGGGAGGTGTCTTCCATCTGCTGGTTCATTCCCTAAATGGTTGCAATGGCTGGAGCTGCGCTGATCTGAAGCCAGGAGCCAGGAGCTTCTTACGGGTCTCCCATGTGGGTTCAGGGGCCCAAGCACTTGGCCCCTGCTTCCCCAGGCCATTAGCAGGGAGCTGGATCGGAAGTGGAGCAGCTGGGTCTCGAACCAGCACCCATGTGGGATGCCAGCACTGTAGGCCAGGGCGTTAACCTGCTGCACCACAGCGCCGGCCCCTGGACTTTAATAATTCTAAGAAGCACATTCCAGCTACAGTACTGAGAACCCCAAGAGGAGTGAGGTTGGTGACAACCGAGGTGGGGGTCACACTTGAGAGCTCCCTGGGGACTCGATTTACACATAGGACGAACCCCAGTTTCCAGGTAAGAAATGGACCCATCTTTCTAAGCATGGCTCAGCTGTACCCAGGGTTCCAGACACTCTCACTGCCACCGTGCACAAGGTTTCTCACAGCTGTCCCAGGTCAGGGATGAGGCCCGAACAGCCCTGTGCTGTGGGGATACAGTCAGTAATTCACCACCCAGGCCAGGTCCCTGCCGACTTGCCTGTCAGTGGCGTCAGTGAGCCCAGAGTTAGGCGGCAGAGACAGCAGCTTCAAGTCCGACGCCGCTGCGACCTGAAGAGCCTCTTCGCCGGGAAGCAGGTGCAGCAGTTTCCTGGGAAACAGGAACCGTGGGCCAATCGGCTCTGCGACGCACAGTTCCCAGTGCCCATGAATTACTAAGGAGGGGAGCAGCCACTAACAGGGTTTGCGTGGACTCTGCGCACACGCACTATTGAATTACACACCAGCTCTGCAGGCCGGGACATGGCACAGGGTTCAGATACGCGGTGGAGGGGAAGAAGATACTTGGCCAAGGTCACACAGCGGAGTTACTAACAGGGACGACCCTGCATTCCCAGCCAAAGCCAAGGGAGAATGATCACACAGACGTGCAGAGGTTGACGATGACAGCCGGAACCTGGAGGAATGATCAGCAGACAGGAGAGCAAGCACACTGTGTATGGAAAGGTTTAAGGGGCTGGCGCTGTGGCGCAGCGGGTTAATGCCCTGGCCTGATGTGCCAGCATTTCATATGGACGCCGGTTCTAGTCCCAGCTGCTCCTCTTCTAATCCAGCTCTCTGCTACGGCCTGGGACAGCAGTGGAAGCTGGCCCAAGTCCCTGCACCAGCGTGGGAGACCTGGAAGAAGCTCCTGGCTCCTGGCTTCAGATTGGTGCAGCTCTGGCTGTTGTGGTCATTTGGGGAGTGGGCCAGTGAAGGGGAGACCTCTCTCTGGCTCTACCTCTAACTCTTTCAAAGAAATAAAATAAATCTTAAAAAAAAAAATCTTTTCTGGCCCTGCGCCCTTACCCTCTCCTTCCTCACCCACAGAAAGCCCAAGACTAAGTGTTGTGGCTGGCTGAAGCCAGCGTCAGGTGGCTGTCCCAGGAGCCGTGAGCTCACTTCGCAGAGGTGGGCGTGGGATTCGGCAGCCCTTAGGACACCGCTGGGGCACCCACGTCTCGTGCTGGGGTGCCGGGGTTCGAGTCCCGGGAGCTCCTGGCTCCCGCTTCCTGCCAACAATGCACACCTGGGAAGGGGTGGGTGCCGGCTCAAGTGCTCACGGCCCCACCGCCCACGCGGGAGACCTGGGCTTTTGAGGTTATCTGGGGAGCACACTAGTGGACCGACCTCTCTCCCCGCTGTCCGCCCCGGGTCTCCTCTCCTCTCCTCTCCTCTCAGGCGCCGGCTTCCGGGCTGGGTCTGCGAAGCAACAGCGTCCCCCGGTTGCTAGGGAACCAAGCGCCGCCGCTCGGTCGCTAAGGGGAAGTTAAGAGGTAGACATCCTGGGTGAAAGTGGACGCATCACGTGATCAGTTCTCGGGGCGGGGAAATCCTACCACACCAACCAGGCTTAGAGAAAACAAACGTTTACCCAATCAGCACTTTCTGTGGGCGGGGATCTTCGTAGATCCACCTCCTCGCCTTGCCCCTATTTAAGTGATTGACTCGTCTTTATCCAATAATACTAAGGATTCTCTAGCTTGACCGATATATGGACGAATCAACACGCAAAGCCTCTCTTTAGGAGGCGGGCCAGGGGAGGTGCCGCTACGCCTGACGGGGACTCCAGCGACCTAGCTCGCTCTCCGGCCAATCGGACGCCGCGGGGTGGGTGGGAGCTTCACTGAGGTAGAGGCGAAGGCCAATCGGATGAGGGCTGTGTAGGCGTTGCCCAATAGAGACGCGACAAGGGGGCGTGGTCAAGGGCCCGGGGCTCGGCGTTCCTGAGGGTGGGGCGGGGGCAAGTGTCAGGTCGGGACCGCGGCTGGGGACGGCGGAGACCCGGGCGGGCAGACTGGACGCCCCGTCCGCCGCCGCGCTTTCCGTGCAAGATGGAGTTCCTCCTGGGGAATCCGTTCAGCACGCCGGTGGGGCAGTGCCTCGGTAAGGCCCCGCGAGCGGCGAGCGGCGAGCGGCGAGCGGCGAGCGCCGGGGTGGGTGACGGCGGCGGCTGTCGAGGCTGGTGCGGACCGCGCGGGCCGCTGCCGGCTGAGGGTCCCCCGCCTCCAGCCCCGCAGCATCTGTTGGCGTCGCGCCTGGGCCGGGCAGCGGGGCCAGCTCACGGGACGGGTCCGGCATCCTGGTCGCCAGGCCTCCGCTGGGCAGCGGGATGCCCTGCCAGGAGGCGCCCCTGGGGCCCAGCTCGTACTCTTGCGAGACTTCCAGCGGCCCTAGCCATCCGGGCCGGCCCTCCCTGTCCCCTCGAGGTGGTGCTACGCTGAGCACCCTCTTCCACCCTGCCGGCCTCGCGGCCCTGTTTCCCCCCACCCCGCCAGGACCCGCTCACCCGGCCGTCCCGGACGCCTGTCCCTCCCCGTCAGTACCAGCAGCCCTCAGACTGGGCGTCTCCCCAGAAAATGCCCCAGGTTGCAAGACTCGCTCGTTGGCGAGGCGACTCAGCCGAGCTGTCGAGGGGGTCGTGGTGGGGCGGGGTGTTGGAGGGTGGCGGGGCGCTGTGGGGGCGGGGTGCCATTCCGGACTGAGCGTCCCGGGAAAGATGGGAGACTGTGCAAGTGAGTGATAAGAGCCTGGAGCGGGCACAGTGGCCTTGTGCCCCCTCTGAGTTGAAGTTCCGCTGTGAGTGTTTGGAGGGAGAGAGCTGGTGAGGCGTTTGGGGCGGTCCCGTTGTGGAGTTGTGATCCTAATAGCAGCTGCATGGTGAACAGGTTGCTAATACCCCCACCCCACCCCCCCACCCCCCGCTCTGCTCCGTTTTATTTGCCAAAGCTGAGATCTGGTGGTGCCCGGCCCGGCATTGCCTGCTGGCGTTCTCAGGGTTGGGGGTGGGGCTCTGGCCACCTGGGAAATGGCCGCAGAGATGAGCAGCATCGTGGGTGTGGGAGGAAGCACTCCGGCGTGGCCACCGTGTGGGATTCCCTGAACTGGAAAAGCAGTTGCTTTCCCACCTGGGGCAGGTGCTAGCGACGGGCGTGACCCCTCAAGAATGCTGCCTCGCGCCTTTGACCATCTTAGTTGGAGGACTCGTAAGACATCTTTAGGAACGGGAGGAGCCTTTGCTGGCCCAGGGGCCCGACCGGTTTAGGCCGTGGCGATTTGTTCACTTCCTGCTTTGCGTACCGATTTCCCACCACTTTTCAGCCTTTCGTGGGCCCTGGCAAGTTCCGAGGCCTCTCCTGTTGGCTAACAGGCATTCAGGACGCCTTCCTGGTGTAGTAGCTTTTTATTTTTTTTTTTAATTAAAGATCGTGTTTATTTATTTGAGAGGTAGAGCTACAGACAGAGGGAGTTAGACACAGAGAGAGGTCTTCCGTCCACTGGTTCATTCCCCAAATTGTTGCAACGGCCGGAGCTGCGCCGATCCAGAGCCAGGAGCTTCTTCTGGGTCTCCTGCGCAGGTGCAGGGATGCAAGCACTTGGGCCGTCTTCTACTGCTTTCCCAGGCCACAGCAGAGAGCTGGATGGGAAGTGGAGCAGCCAGGACTTGAACTGGTGCCCATGTGGGATGCCTCTGCCTGTGGCGCCACAGCACCAGCCCCAGTGTAGTGGTTTTTATAAAGGGTCATGGACACTGGGCCCCGAAGTCTCTTTTGCCACCTTGATGGGGTTCTGCTGCCGGCTCAGGTGTCTCTCTGGGCCCGCCCCTTCCGTTCTTCCTCCCATCTTCCCTGCTTCCCGGTGGGGCCGTCCACTGCAGCCGCGTCCCATTTCTTACTGGTGCCGCCCTCCTGCTAGTTACAGAGGAGCCTGTAAGCTTGGGGTGGGTTTCTGCTTTTCCCTTCTTCTCCGCACCCTTTATTATAGAAAGTTCTACATCTTTAACATGTAGGGTAATCGGTGAGGCGGGGAAATCAAAGGGGATTTAAGAAATCACAAATAGGATGTTGGGATATGTGTCAAGTACAAGGAACGTCATACTTAGGTCAGGAAGGACCTGAGTTGAATGTTGGGTGGGCCCATTTCTCAGCTCTGGGACCCCAGGAAATGGTGTGAGCTTTTGACTGTGTATCTGCTAAGAAAGACAGAGAGAGAGAGAGAGCGAGCGAGCGAGCACGCGCCATCCGGAGTGGCACTGTTTCAATAGCATAATGTGTGTAATACATTGAGCATAGCGCCTACAACATAGCAGAGGTTCAGTAAATCTGACCGTCAGCGTGAGTAACAGAATCATTCAGTTAGGCTTGGATTGCTCTCCTGGAGAGGGTACGAGAGACCAGTGGCCCATCCGTGACCCGTGAAGGAAACTGGCCCTCCCAGCCAGCACCGTCCACCGTCGCTTGTCAGAGACACCTGACCGGAAAGATGATGGAGGCTCCCGTTGCCAGGCAACCAGTAGGCAGAGCTGTCATCATCATAGTTCAAGTTAGTTGATGCAGGGTGAGGGGACAGATAAGGTGCTAATACGTATGCTGCACTGTGGTGACCAAGCATAAAGGTGATCTTAAAAGTATGCTCCCTGAAGGGTCGGAGGCTGGGAGAGGGCGGCCCGCAGAAATAAACATAATGGCAACAAACTAATAACTGCAACAGTGGCTGTAGCTTCCACAGAGCAGTTCGAATAGCCATCTTTTTAAAGCATAACTTAGTAATCTGGTTGGTTTATTTTCAATTCTTTGTTTTGTTTTTTTTTTAAACTTTACTTACTTGAGTGACCGAGACCCAGTGAGACAGATTGAAAGATGGAGAGCCCCATGTCAGCTGTTCACGCCACAGATGCCCACAAGAGCCAGGCCTGGGCCAGGAACTCAATCCAGGTCTCCCTCATGGGTGGCAGAAGTTTAGTCATCTGAGCCATCGCCGCTGCCTCCCAAGGGCCGCCTTGGCAGGAGGTTGGAGCTGGCGCCAAACCCAGCCCCTCCCAGGTGGGACGCCGGTCTGTCTACCTCCAGGTTAAGCACCTGCTGTCGACACTGTGCCTTGACCTTAGAGCTGTTGTGAGATTAAGCTTCATCGTCCTTTCTGCTTTGGACTCGAGAACCCTAGGAACAGGGGGTGGAAACGACCGCTCAGCCCGTAAAAAGTGGACCAGGATCTCACACCCATCCCGTCCCCCAGGGCTGCAGGGTTTCAGGAGAGAAAACAGACATGCGTGGAGCAACCATGGCAATGCAGATCCTAAGGGCCACCGGCATTCAGGAGCTGCTGGGGACTGTCCACGAACTCTGCAGGCTAAGAGGAGATCCGGCGGGCCTGGGATGGCACCCGGGGGCAGGAGGGGCCCCCAGTCTGAGTGGAGCCGCAATGGCTGCAGGGCCTGGGTCGCATGGGGGAAGATCTGCTCTTGTGGGGGGCAGGAGGGGAGCAGGACAGTGAAGGGTTTAATTCTTTAACTGATTCTGCTTGTATTCCCTCTAGTCTTCATTAAAAAAAAAAAAAATACCTCCCAGGGGCTGGTGCTGTGGCGTAGCAGGTAAAGCTGCCGCCTGAGAAGCCGGCATCCTATCCTATATAGGCACCAGTTCGAGTCCCAGCTGCTCCACTTCCGATCCAGCTCTCTGCTATGGCCTGGGAAGGCAACAGAGGATGGCCCAAGTCCTTGGGCTCATGTCACTTATGTGAGAGACCTGGATGAAGCTCCTAGCTCCTGGCTTTGGCCTGATTGAGCCCTGGCCATTGGTGGCCACTTGGGGGAGTGAACCAGTGGATGGAAGATCTTTCTCTCTCTCTCTCTCTCTTTGTAACTCTGACTTTTAAATAAATAAATATATCTTGAAAACAAATACCTTCCCAACAGCCTAAATAATGCCATCCGTCCAACTGTGGGCATCTATGAGTGCCTGTTGGCTGGCGGACCTGAGTCGGGTGCTGGAGATCCAGTTGTCAAATGCTGCTCCTAGGGCATCCTTGGCGAAGGTGACACACTCAGAGACGATGTCCGGGGCTTGTGGCTGCAGGAGCAGGTCAGTCACTGTGCTGTCTCAAGCCTGGGCCTCCCTGACGCTGTGTCTAGTCTGGGCCTCCCTAACGCTGGGTCTAGCCTGACGCTGGGTCTAGCCTGACGCTGGGTCTAGCCTGACGCTGGGTCTAGCCTGGGCCTCTAACGCAGGGTCTAGTCTGGGCCTCCCTAACGCTGGGTCTAGCCTGATGCTGGGCCTAGCCTGGGCCTCTAACGCAGGGTCTAGCCTGACGCTGGGTCTAGCCTGGGCCTCTGACGCTGGGTCTAGCCTGACGCTGGGTCTAGCCTGGGCCTCTGACGCTGGGTCTAGCCTGACGCTGGGCCTAGCCTGGGTCTAGCCTGGGTCTAACCTGACGCTGTTTGGTCTCACGCCAGCTCCTGAGACCACAGGCAGACACACAGCTCTGAGCTTCTTCACATCCCTCCTGCCCTCCGTTCCAGAAGCTTCCTCAGTCGAATGGGGGGGGCCGAGAGAAGGTACGCAGGGACGTGAGAGGCTCAGAAATGTGCAGGAAGAGAAAGGACTTTAGTTCTTGATTTCCTCTTCTGAAACAAGTTTCAAAATGTTACTGCCTTAATCGCGCCCTTCCACAGCCATCTGGAGTTGAACTTGGAGTTGGATGTTGTGAACCATTGCTCCCCTCCCCGGGAGGTCCGTGGTGCCCTGCAAGGTATTTGCAGCTTTCCTTGTTGGCCAAGTTTTCAGACATTCCTTTTGTAAGATTTATGTTCAGATTAATTTACATTGAAAAGCCAGTGAGCAGTTCATTCTGGCCAGAATGTTGTTGTTGTTGGTGGTGGTGTGTGTGAGTGAATGTAGGAGGGGTATATGCATTTTCTTCCGTAATTCTGTTTTAATAAACAGGCAAATGTCAGATATTCTGTTGTAGAGTTTGTAGGTTGAGGGCTGCTGGACAATACCTGGTGCACGGTGTCTAGCTGTAGCCTGGGACGTTTATACCAAGATGAGCCAGCCGTCCTAGTCATTGTTAAGCGCCTACTGTATGGAAGCACCTGCTGTATACAAAGCTCACTTAATCTCCACAACATGTAGCTATCTGGGTGTTGATACCCTGGCTCCGAGAAGTTGAGAGACTTGTGCAAAGTCAGCGCCGGGAGGCAGCCCAGGATCCACTTCTGGTTCATTCTGGGCTGTCACATGAAGGACCTCAGGAAGCTTATGCCGGAGCAGGTGGCTGGTTTAGCATGTAAGTCGCCTGTGTCCCGTGTCATAGTGCCTGGGCTTAACATCCAGCCCCACTTCTGTTCCAGCTTCCCGCTAATGCAGACCCTAGGAAGCAGGAGTGATGGCTCAAGTAATTAGGTTTCTGCCACCCCCATGGGAAACCTGGGTTGAGTTCCCAGCTCCTGGCTCTGACCTCAGCCACTGGGGGCCATTGTGTGCATTTGGGAGGGAGCCAAATAAGTAAATATTTTAAAAGGTTCAGGCTTCTGGCACAGCGGTGAAAACACCACTGGGAACACTTGTGTCCCATTTCGGAGCGCCTAGGTTAGAGTCCGGCTCCATTTCCAGTGCCGGCTTTCTGCTAATGAAAAACCTTGGTGGGTCCCTGCCACCTGTGTGGGAGACCTGGATTGAGTTCCTGGCTGCTGGCTTTGGCCTGGGGCAGCCCTGGCTGTCGTGCTCTTTTAGGGAGTAAATCAGTGTCTCTTTGCCTTTCTTTTTTTTTTTTTTTTTTAAATATATATATATATATATTGACAGGCAGAGTGGACAGTGAGAGAGAGAGATAGAGAGAAAGGTCTTCCTTTTTGCTGTTGGTTCACCCTCCAATGGCCGTTGCGGCCTACCTCTTTTTTTTTTTTTTTTTTTTTTTTTGACAGGCAGAGTGGACAGTGAAAGAGAGAGAAAGGTCTTCCTTTTTGCCGTTGGTTCACCCTCCAATGGCTGCCGCGCTGCGGCCAGCACATTGCGCTGATCCAAAGCCAGGAGCCAGGTGCTTCTCCTGGTCTCCCATGGGGTGCAGGGCCCAAGCACTTGGGCCATCCTCCACTGCACTCCCGGGCCACAGCAGAGAGCTGGCCTGGAAGAGGGGCAACCGGGACAGAATCCGGCGCCCCAACCGGGACTAGAACCCGGTGTGCTGGTGCCGCAAGGCGGAGGATTAGCCTAGTGAGCCATGGCGCCGGCCCTTTGCCTTTCAAATCAATAAAAATTTAAACAAATTTTAAGCTGGTGAAAAATGCATATGATGCAAATCCTATGCATGGCTTTCAACATTTTTTTGCACCAAAATAAACTTATTTTTTAATTCCATCCCTCTACAAACTTTTTGAAGTCCCTGCGTGTGTTACTGGTCTTCAGAGCTCTGGATTCAGTGTCGCCAGAAACACCCGGAGGACTTGTTAACACAGGACAGGACGCTGGGTCCGCCTCGGGACCTCAGCCTGGGGGCTGGCATTCCTCCTCGCTCAGCTCCCTGGTGAGGCTGCTGCCGCTGGTGTACCGTGGGAACCGCTGCTCTCCATGAAAAGTCTGCTCCTTTACCTGTCTTCAAACATTGCACGCGGGTTTTCTTGTGGTCAGACCGTGAGTGTATTTATTTACTTACAATCAGGAGACAGGCTGGGCCAAGGCTGAAGCCATGAGCCAGGACCTCAACTTGGGTCTCCCAGGCAGGAACCTGATTACCTGAGCTGTCACTGCCACCTCCTACGATCCGTACCAGCAGGAAGCTGGAGTCAGGAGCCAGATGTGGGCGTCAAACCTAGGCCCCCGGATATGGGACGTGGGCATCTAAGTAGCGCCTTAACCGCCAGCCAAATGCCTCTTCCAGTTGTGATTAGGTAGAATTTGTTCTCCCATTTCATTCATTCATTCATTCATTCATGGTTCCTTTATGGGCTATCTGTGTATACCAAGTTAAGCATTTACCAGAATGCTCAGCCTGGTAGGGGACCTAAGACAGGAACTTAATTCAGATAACGAAACAAGTGGTCACCCAAGGTTATTTACTTACACTCAGGAGACAGACTGCCAGACAGAACACTGCAGTAAGGATGGGGGCCGGCGGGGGCACCTCTAGAAGTAATAATCACAGCTGAACTTTAAAAAAAATAAAAAGATTTAGGGGCCGGCGCCATGGCATAGCAGGTCAAGCCACCACAGTGCCAGTTCAAGTCCCGGCTGCTCCACTTCTGATCCACCTCTCTGCTAATGCACCTGTAAAGCAGAAGAAGATGGCCTAGGTACTTGGGCCCCTGCACCCACGTGGGAGACCTGGAGGCCCAGCTCTTGTCATTGTGACCGTTTGAGGAGTGTACTAGCAGATGGAAGATGTGTGTGTATGTGTGTGTGTGTGCGCCTTCCAAATAAACATAAATAAATCTTTTTATTTTTTAAATATTTATTTATGTTTATTTGAAAGGCAGAGTGACAGAGAGAGAGAGAGAGAGAATCTTCCTTCTACTGGTTCACTCCCTAAATGGTCACATGATTAGGAAATTGGGCCGGGCTAAAGCCGGGTGCCTGGACCTCCATCGGGGCTTTCCCAGGCACATTAGCAGGGAGCTGGATCGAGAGCAGAGGCGGGAGTCGCTGGGACTCCAAACCGGTGCTCCAACATGGGGTGCATCATAGGTGGCGGCTTAACCGGCTGCGCCAGAGCGCCGGCCCCTGCGCTTGCTTTTTGAGATCAGTGTTGCTGTAACCGTGTGCCCGAGATTGCAGCGGGCACTTTCTGTAGTAAGCGTGGCTGCCTCACCCTCACACAGTGTACTGTCATCGGCTCCATGCTGCAGATGAGGCCACTGAGGCCGTGGGAAGTTCTCTAACTCACCCAGGGTCACCAGCAGTAGGGGCCTGCTGCAGATCTGGGGGTGGTCCTGTATAGGGCACATGAGAGGTGAGGAGGAGCAGGGTGGGAAGGGAATGGGGCGCAGGAGACACCAGGGCTTTGATGAGCGGGCATGGTTTGGTCCCTGGGGAAACGTGAAGGGAGGGTTGGGGGGGGCTCTCAGCAGAGACACAACTCAGCGAATGCTGGCTGTCGGGGCAGGTGGGCGGGATGACACTGGTTCCGCTTGCCTGGTGATGGGAAGAGGTAGGAAAGGGAGGGTAAGGCTTGAGGGGGGAGGCTTTGCTCGTGGTGTTGGCCAGCTGGGGGCTGTGGGTGATGTCTAAGGAGGGTGGTGGTATGGGTTTCCCCTCAGCGGTCACTAAAAGATCCTTCTTCGCTCTTAGCATCAAAGCCCCCATCCGTGAGAGAGAGAGTGTGTCTGTGTTTGGTGGGGGTGGGAATGGGGCTTGTCTCTATGTGGGTGACCCAGATGGAGTTCGGGGCTCCTGGCTTCAACCTGGCCCAGAACTGGCTGTTGTGACCATTTAGGGTGTGGACCAGCAGATGAAAGATCTCTCTCTCTCTCTAACTGAGCCTTTCAAATAAATACATAAGTCTTTTTATTTATTTATTTGAAAGGCATGGTTATAGAGAAAGAGAGGCAAAGAGATCTTCCACCTGCTGGTTCCCTCTCCAAATGGCCTCACTGGCCAGAGGTGGGTCCATCCAAAGCCAGGAGCCAGGAACTTCATCCGGGTCCCCCACATGGGTGCAGGGGCCCAAGCATTTGGGCCAAGTTCCGCTGCTTTCCTAGGTGCATTAGCAGGGAGCTGAATTAGAAGTGGAGCAGCCAGGACTTGAACCGGTACCCATATGGGATGTCGGTGCTGTAGGCAGAGGCTTTACTCGCTATGCCACGGTGCCAGCCCCATAAGTAAGTCTTCAAAACAAAACAAAACAAATAGATACACTGCCTCGAGGTGGGCTGTTTGGGGTATTTAAAACTCCCATGTAATTGTGCTTTAAAAAAAAAACCAAACACATATAACCATGTGGAAAATACAAAAAATACAGAAAATGCAAAGGAAAAGAATCTCCAGTTTCCTTACAAATTCGCTGAGATTCTAATTGCTTCATATAGGGACTTCTTCTGTCCTTCACCCCCGTTTTCTCACGCCGTGGAGATGCGACAGTTGTGTGAGCACTTTTAGCGTATTTCTGTACAACCTTCCTGTATGGACTATCTATTTTTGACTTGAAATAGGAGTATGAATATAACGCCCAGAGGAGCTGCACTCAAGGGTCGTTGCTCTTGACCTAGCAGATAAATCACCCCGAAGTGCTTTGGGCTAATCTAGTAGTCTGAAAAGATACAAGTAAGGTTCAGAAATACTTGTACCAGCCTAGCTTGTTGTGGTTAGAGGAGAGGCCTTTTACTTTTTAAATTTTTGCCGGGGCCGGTGCTGTGGCATAGTGGGTAAGACCACTGCCTGCAGTGCGGGCATCCCATGTGGGCAGCGGTTCAAGTCCCCGCTGCTCCACTTCTGATCCAGCTCTCTGCTGTGGCTTGGGAAAGCAGTGGAAGATGGCCCAAGTCCTTGGGCCCCTACACCTGTGTGGGAGACCTGAAGGAAGCTCCTGGCTCCTGGCTTCGGATCGGCCCAGCTCTGGCCATTGCAGCCAATTGGGGAGTGAACCAGTGCATGGAAGACTTCTCTCTCTCTGTCTCTACTTCTCTCTGTGTAACTCTGACTTCCAAGTAAATAACTAAATCTTTAAAATTTTTAAAATTTATTTGAAGAGCAGAGAGAGAGAGAGAGATGACAGAGGTCTTCCATCCCTGGTGGAATGTCCGCAGCAGCCTGGGCCTGGCCAGGCTGACGCTGGGAACCGGGGTCTCAGTGCAGGTCTCCCCTGTGGGTGGGAGGAGCCCGAGTACTTGGCCCACCACCTGCCGCCTCCCAGGGTGAGCATCCACAGGAAGCTAGACTTGAGGAAGTGGAGCGGGGACCGAAACCCAGGCACTCCGAAAAGGGATGCGGTACCTTAACCACTGTGCCAAACGCCTTCCCCAAGGGACCTTTCAAAAACAGGTCTCTTGGGGCCAATTCTGCGGCCCATGGCTCCCCCACCACATAGGGGTTCAAGTCCCAGGTGCCCCACTTCCAGTCCAGCTCCCTGCTAATAATGTGCCTGGGAAAGCAGCAGAAGATGGCCCAAGTCCTTGGACCCCTGCCGCCCACATGGGAGACCCAGAGGGGGCTCCTGGCTTTGGCTTGGCCCAGTGCCAGCTGTTGCAGCCATTTGGGGAGTGAACCAGTGGATGGGAGATATCTCTCTCTCTCTCTCTCTCTCTCTGACCACACCTGTTTTAGTGGCCCCTCCAGTCTTTCTGTCCTGGAAGATTCTCTCATTTTCTTCATCCAGTCATCGAGACTTACCCGTCAGCTCTAGCCTTTTCCTCCGGGCAGCCTCCCCAGACCATCCCGTGTACGATAAGACTCTCTTCTCTGAACTCAGGGTGCTTGTCGGCCATGTCAGCCATCCAGCGTTTCCGTCGCCTGCAAAGCAGAGGGGGGTTACTGGCCGTCCGGGGTTGTGGGAAGAGGAGATGAGGTGATGTGTGTGGGACGCCTGGCACGGTGGCCTGCAGAAAGCTGCTATCTCCAGGCCTGCTGGGTCCTTTTCCCGACTGTTTCCTGTTCTCATGGGTCTTGTCATGTGCTTATTGCCTTCTTCGAATTATTGTTTTATTTTTTGCTTATTGAAGAGAGAGAGAGAGAGTTCTGATGCATTGGTTTACACCTCGGATGCCCTCAACAGATGGCAGTGGGGCCGGACTGCAGCCAGACTCAATCCAGGTCTCTGACCTGTGTACAGGGAATGCAGTAGCCGGAAGCTGGAACTGGAAGCAGAACTGGATCCTGAACCCATGTACTTCAGTGTGGGATGCAGGAACCCGACCAGCGTTTAAACAAAATTATTTACTTATCTGGGAGGCAGTGACAGGGAGAGAGGGAAATGGAGATGGAGATGGAGAGGGAGGGAGAGAGAGAGGGAGGGAGGTCTTCCATCCGTTGGTTCACTCCCCAAATGGCTACAATGGCCAGAGCTATGCTGACCCGAAGCCAGGAGCTAGGTGCTTTTCCCACGTGGGTGCAGGGGCCCAAGGACCTAGGCCATCTTCTACTGCTTTCCCAGGCCACAGCAGAGAGCTGGATCGGAAGAGGGGCAGCTGGGACTTGAACCCACGCCAATATGGGATGCTGGCGCCGCAGGTGGAGGATTAACCTACTGCGCCACGGTGGCGGCCCAAGTCTGGGGGCTCTTGAAGGCAGGATGTGTGCTTTTGTTTCCTGGTTCCCTTCCTCGCATGCTGGGACTTGTGCTACACAGTTACGCACTCATGGTAACTGTCGATCGTAATTATCGGCATCTTTCTAAGCCACAGTTGTTGGCTATGATTTACTGGGCTCTCACAGTGTGCCAGGTACCCGGCTAGTATCATACCCCCATTATCTCATGGAATATTATTTTTCTGAAAACACTGTTAAGACAGCGGTATTACCTCCACTTCACAGATGAAGAAGTTTGGCAGCCCAGAGCGGGAGCTTGTGCAAGGTCCCATGGCTCACTGCAGGCCGACCCAACTCCTGCCCAGGCAATGCAGCCCCAGAGCTTTTGCCCACACCACACGGTCGGTTTCCACTGGCTCAGGACGGGGCCTGAGTTCCAACTGGGAGTTCCCCAAAGATAGCGCGGGCCCAGCAGCACAGCCATCAGTGAATCGCCACGCCTTCGGTGTGGGGTGGGAGTCAGGCCCGTCCTTGCCCCTCCCGGTGCCTGCCCCTTGTGTGGGTCCAGTCACTGTTGCAATGAAAGTCGAACCCCCTTCATTTGCCATCTGGAGCCCACGGCACTCCCCAGGTTTCTGAAGGTTCGGGGCGTGGAGCACTGTGGGTTTTCAGATCAGCCAGGCTCCACGAGTGAAGTCCAGAGATCCCAGGTCTTGAAAGAAAAATCTCCCAAATCGGACACAGTTCCGATCCCCAGCACCTTGCACGAGGGGACCCTCAGTCTGTGCTCAGCTCTGTCCTCCGTCCGGGGTGGTGGGGCGTCCAGAAACACCTGCGCCTGGCACGCAGGGCATGGAGCGTCAAGTGAGCATGTGGGGGTGAGTGTGCTACTACACTGTGGCTCCCCCAGGCGTCACCACACTGCTGCCCGTGGGCACCTGCTCCTGTTTGTTCTTTCTTTATCTTTTTCCTTCATCGTAAAAAAAAAAAATGCGGCAAAATAAACATGCAAAATTTATCATGTTAGCCACTGAAGTTTTTAAAATGTAATTTCTATTTATTTGGAAGGCAGAAGAGAGAGAGAGAGACAGAGAGAGAGACCGACCTTCGACGTGCTGGGTCACTCTTCATATGCTCCCAACACTCAAGGCTGGGCTAGGCCACAGCCAGGAGCCCAGAACTCAGTCGGGGTCTCCCTCGTGGGTAGCGGGGATCCGGACACTTGAGCACCCGTTCTTCTGCGTGTTGGCCGCTTGTGTATCTTCTGTAGAGAAAGGCCAGCTCACACCCTTTGCCCAGGTTTTCATTGCGTTGTTAGTGTTTTTGTTACTCAGGTTTAGGAGTTCCCTATATATTCTGGATATTGATCCTTTAGCAGATCCACGTCTTGAAAGTATTTTTCTCCCATTCTGTGGATCGCCTTCCAGGATGTGCATAAGCAGGAAGATGGACTTGAAAGTGGTCGGGACGCAAATCCAGGCCCAGTGGTGTGGGAGGCAGGCATCTCAAGTGGCGTCTTTTTTTTAAAAGGTTTATTTATTTATTTGAAAGAGTTACAGAGAGGCAAAGGCAGAGAGAGAGGTCTTCCACCCGCTGGTTCACTCCCCAGATGGCCTCAACAGCTGGAGCTGCGCCCATCCAAAGCCAGGAGCTTCTTCTGGGTCTCCCACGTGGGTGCAAGGGCCCAAGGACTTGGGCCATCCTCTGCTGCTTTCCCAGGCCATAGCAGAGAGCTGGATGGGAAGTGGAGCAGTCGGGACTGGAACCAGCACCCAAATGGGATGCCAGCACTGCAGGTGGTGGCTTTACCTGCTGTGCCAAAGCACCGACCCCCCAAGTGGCATCTTAACCCCTGAGACAAATGCTTTCCCCATTGTAACATTGTAACGATTTTTAAGTATTCCATTCAGAGGCATTAAGTGCGCTCACGTTGTGAGATACCAGTACAGTCTATTTCCAGAACTCTCATCTTACAAAATTGAGAAAGAATCTCCCCTCTTCCTCCCTCCCCACCCCCACCCGCATCCCAGGCCACTGGCAGCGACCAGTGCCTGTTCTCTCCCTGTCAGTGTGACCGCTCCAGGGAACCTCATGTGAATGGAGTCACAGCATTTGGCCCTGTGTATCTTATTCCATTCAACATGATGTCTTCCAGGCTCAACTCTGTTAAGACTCTCTTCCTTTTAAGGCTGTATAATCCACATGGAGACTTCAACAAATTCATGGAAAATGAATGTTACGAAAAAGCTATGTATGGGGGCTGGTGCTGTGGTGTAGCGGGTAAAGCCACCGCCTGCAGTGCCGGCATTCCATACGGGTGCCAGTTCCAGTCCCAGCTGCTGCACTCCTGATCCAGCTCTCTGCTATGGCCTGGGAAAGCAGTGGAAGATGGTCCAAGTGTCTGGGCCTCTGCATCCACATAGGAGACCTGGAAGAAGCCCCAGGCTCCCAGCTTTGGATCTGCCCAGCTGCGGCCATTGAGGCCAATTGGGAGTGAACCAGTGGATGGAAGACCTCTCTCTCTCTTTCCCTCTCTCTCTCTCTCTCTTTCTCCAGCATGCACTCTGCCCCTCTGTAACTCTGTCTTTCACTTGTATAGATTTCAAAAATTTTCTAACCGAAAGAAACTTTTTAAATTCTCTTTTCCATAACATTCTGAAAACCCTCTCTCTCTTTTTTTTTTTTTTTTTTTTTTTGACAGGCAGAGTTAGACTGTGTGAGAGAGAGACAGAGAGAAAGGTCTTCCTTCCGTTGGAAGGATCCTGAGCTGGATCAGGAGTGGAGCAGCTGGGACCGGAACTGCCACCCATATGAGATGCCGGCACTGCAGGCGGTAGCTTTACCTGCTACACCCCCAAAATGGCCGCCACAGCCAGCGTGCTGCACTGATCTGAAGCCAGGAGCCAGGTGCTTCCTCCTGGCCTCCCATGCGGGTGCAGGGCCCAAGCAGTTGGGCCATCCTCCACTGCACTCTCGGGCCACAGCAGAGAGCTGGCCTGGAAGAGGGGCAACCGGGACAGAATCTGGCACCCCAACCGGGACTAGAACCTGGGGTGCCGGCACTGCAGGCGGAGGATTAGCCTAGTGAGCCGCAGCACCGGCCCTGAAAACCCTCTTGTGTATGCCACATGTTGTTTATCCACCCATCCACCCGTCCATCCATCCAGTGATGGGCACTTGGGCTGCTCCTATTTTTGCCAGTTGTGAATAGTGCTGCTATGGAGGCGCATATGCAACCATCTGCTCCTGTCCCTGTCTCCTGGTAGCTGGAAGCAGAATGGCTGGGTCTGTGGAAGTTCTAGTTTGAATTTTTTTGGAAAGCCCCTTTGCTATTTTTCATCGCTGCTGCTCCATTTTTCATTGCCACTGGCTGCACACAAGACTTCTCACTTCTCCACATCCTCACCAACACTTCTTATTTTTTTTTTAAGATTTATTTATATATTTGAAAGAGTTACACAGAGAAAGAAGGAGAGGCAGAGAGAGAGAGAGAGAGAGAGAGAGAGAGAGGTCTTCTACCTGCTGGTTCACTCCCCAGATGGCTGCAATGGCCAGAGCTATGCCAATCCAAAGCCAGGAGCCAGGAGCTTCTTCCAGGTCTCCCATGCGGGTGCAGGGGCCCAAGCACCTGGCCCGTCTTCCACTGCTTTCCCAGGCCATAGCAGAGAGCTGGATGGGAAGTGGAGCAGCCGGGACTAGAACTGGTGCCCATATGGGATGCCGGCACTGCAGACGATGGCTTTACCTGCTACAGCACTGGCCCCAACACCAAAAGGCCGAGAAGGGATCACACACTTATTATTTTCACTTTTGCTTTGCTTTCTCTTTATGGTGGCCATCCTAGGGAGTATGAAGCTGAGTTCATTGTGATTTTGATTTGTACTTTTAAAAAAATTTATTGTATTTCTTTGAAAGAAAGAATCTTTCTTCCACTCCCAAAATGGCTGCAACAGCTAGGGTCAGGCCAGTGTGAAGCCATGAGCTGGGAACTCCGTTTGCATCTCCCACATGGATGGGCAAAGGCTCCAGTTCTTGGGCAATTTCTGCTACTTTCCCAGGTGCTTTGTCAGGGAGCTGAATCAGAAGCAGAGCATCTTTGACCCAAACTAGCACTAGATCCAACTAGTACGGGATGCTGGCCTTGCAGGCTGTGGCCTCACCTCCTGTGCCGCAGCACTGGCCCTGCTGAGCGTCTGTGCATGTGTGTGTGTGTGTGTGTGTGTGTGTGTGTTGGCCAGTTGTGTATCGTCTTTGGAGAAATGCCTCTTCAAGTCCTTTGCCTAGTTTTTAATCGGTTTGCTTATTGTTGTTGTTCAGGCTTTTTTTTTTTTTTTTTTTTTTTTTTTTGAGTTCTCTACAAAGTCTGGATTTTAACCCCTTATCAGATAAATTTTTTGCAATGATTTTTCTCCCATTCTGTGGGTTGCCTTTCTGTTCTGTCTATAGTGGCCTTTGAGGCCTAAAATTCATTCATTTGAAGTCCAGTTGGATTTTGTTCCTCTTGTTATTGCCTGCCTCGGATGTCATACCCTTATATTAAGAACCGTGATGTTGGGGCCAGCGCCGTGGCGCAGTAGGTTAATTCTCTGCCTGCAGCGCCAGCATCCCATATGGGCACCGGTTCGAGTCCCGCCTGCTCCACTTCCAATCCAGCTCTCTGCTATGGCCTGGGAAAGCAGTAGAAGATGGCCCAGGTCCTTGGGCCCCTACACCCGTGTGGGAGACCTGGAAGAAGCTCCTGGCTCCTGGCTTCAGGTCGGCGCAGCTCCAGCCATTGTGGAGCTCTCTGTCTTTCTCTCTCACTGTCCGTAACTCTACCTTTCAAATAAATAAATAAAAACAATCTTTTTTAAGAACCGTGATGCTAGGGCCGGTGCCGCGGCTCACTAGGCTAATCCTCCGCCTTGCGGCGCCGGCACACCAGTTCTAGTCCTGGTCGGGGCGCCGGATTCTGTCCCGGTTGCCCCTCTTCCAGGCCAGCTCTCTGCTGTGGCCAGGGAGTGCAGTGGAGGATGGCCCAAGTGCTTGGGCCCTGCACCCCATGGGAGACCATGAGAAGCACCTGGCTCCTGCCATCGGATCAGCGTGGTGCGCCGGCCGCAGCACGCCAGCTGCGGCGGCCATTGGGGGGTGAACCAACGGCAAAGGAAGACCTTTCTCTCTTTCTCTCTCTCTCACTGTCCACTCTGCCTGTCAAATAAATACATAAATAAATAAAATAAAATAAAAGAACCGTGATGCTGGTCTCTGCCAGGGGCTGGGTTCAGTACCTGACAGGCATCACTTCCCTTCCCTCTCCTAGCAGCCCTGTCAGGCAGGAGGCCTCGTCCTTCATTGATCAGGAAGCTGAGGCCCAGCAAGGCAGGACCTCCCCCAGGGGGCTGAGTTTGGTCTCAGGCCTCCTGTCATTCCGTGTCTTAACTGTCCTCTCTCATCCCCGCAAGTTTTCCGGGAATTTGGTCCAAGGATGTGTTTCCTTTCCAGCTCATTAAAGCTCAGATCTGCGTTGTTTTACTTTCTCTCCGGATCTGCGTTGGACCGACAGTGTGAGATGGAAGAGGAGAGGGAATTTAAACAGATGCTAAGCTGCCTAACTGGCCACCTTGCCGCTCAGACACCACCAGCTGCCGTTTTAATCATTAATGCAGCCCGGGCCTTGCCATCTGCGAGGCACGTCGGGAATTCTGTTTTGAGTTTCAGTGTCAAACTGAGAGGCTCGCGGAGAGAGACCGGTTCTTTCATCTCGGGGCACTTGGCTGCAGGTCTTTTGAGAGCTGGGGACAAGGACGGGTTGCATGTATGTGCTGCTCCCCGCTGCAGAAATCCCGAGAGTTCTGACACAAGCTTAGTCCAAACAGCATAGGAAGGCTGCAAAGCCGTGGTGCTTGGCGTTCGGACGCTGAGTTTGCGGTGGCTCCCTGAGTGAGCACCCCCCCCCCCATTAACTCTGGAAATTCGGAAGCCAGCAGCGGCTCACCCCCAGGATCGTAGCTGGCAAGGCCCGAGTGACATTTGGTCCCATAGGTGGGGAATCGGGCCCCACGAGGGTAGGTCTGTGCTGGTTTCAACCTGACAACACTTTGGCCCCACGTGTGTGGTTTCTGCTTTGGCATCCTGATACCACCTGGGTGCCTGCTATTCAAGTCAGTCCCGTTCCTGACTTACCAGACTTGGAGCACACCCCTGAAGGTTTGAATCCCCCCAGGCTAGGAACTGGGGAGTCCAGGGCGCCCTCCTCGTGAGGGATCATATGCTAGAGTGCCCCACAGAGCCTGGAAAAAACCCTGCGCTGACCTTGACGTTAATAGGCTGTCGCTCCGGAGCAGCCCATGGAAGAGATGTCTGGGACAAGGGGGAGGGAACCAGGCAGGGCTTCCGCTCCCTCTGCAGGTGCTCTGCCCTCCCCGCCCCTTCCACCAGCCTGAAGCTCTCCAGACCTGTCAGTTAAGGGGTTCTTTTCTTTTATTAAGATTTATTTATTTGGAAGGCAATCAGAGACGAGAGAGAGAGAGAGAGAGAGAGAGAGTGTGCTTCCAACTGCTGGTTCGCTCCCCAGATGGTCACAACAGCTGGGGCTGGGCCAAGCTGAAGCTGGGAGCCTGAAACTCCATCAGGATCTCCCACGTGGGTATAGCAGGGATCCAAGCACTTGGGTCATATTCTGTTGCTTTCCCAGGTGCATTAGTGGGAAGCTAGATCAGAAGCCGAGCAGCCAGGACTCAAACTGGTGCTCACAGGGGATGCTGGCATCATGGGTGCCACAATGCCCGCTCCTCGGTGAGGGGTTTAAACAGTACCCGCGAGGGCTTTCTCTGGAGCTTTCAACTCACGAAATTGAACCAGCAAGTCATCGGCCATGGGTGGGTGACTCAGGGTGGAGCTCAAAGTGCCAGGGCCATAAACAGGCCTTGGTGCTTCTGGCCGCCGGCCCCAGCCTGAAGCCATCTGGCGTCCCCTGCCACCAGTCATCTCTTTTGCATCCGGAAGACACTGTTATCACTCGAGGCTTCCAAGGTTGGGGAGCCGATTGCCAGGGACCAGAGACGAAGACTAAACACGCATGTCTCTCTGTCACAGTCAGAGGCAGTTCAAGGCCCCACAGTGAGCCGATCTTAGGACTCCTGGTCTCCGTCTCCTTAGCTCGCAGCCGCTTGCCAGTCACCGGGTTCTCTGTGAGCAGACAGACTAAGCCTGCTGGTCTAAGCAAGCGCTTTCTCATTGCTGGACAGCTGATGTCCTGCGTTGGCCCAGGCTTGCTGGGAGAGACTGTTCAGCTCCAGGCTTGACGATTTAAATGAAATAAATTCATAAAATCGCCTTTGGTCTTCTGCTTCATCTGCTTCTCCCTAGGACGGGTCCAGAACCAGGAACCAACCCCGTGTCAGAACTTAGGAATCCCGGGGCTGGTTCCTGCCCAGTGGCTGCTCTGCTGGCTGGCTCTGGGGAAGTGGAGGCCTACTGATGGACTCATTTGAAGAGCACAGTTTGAACCACAGGTTCTCAAAGTCCTTTTCCCTGCCCAAAGCTTAAGGCCCAAATCACAGTGGCTTTTACTTTCTATATAAAACCTTTAGTGCTCTATAGAAGATTCTACTTTCTTATGAATCCAGTACACACACACACACACACACACACACACGGGGCACATCAGCAAGTTCACACAATGGAATTAAAAGATGTATTTAGGGGCAGATGTTTGGCCTAACAGTTAAGATACTGGTTGGCGGGGCTGGCACTGTGGTACAGCAGGTTAAAGGCCCGGTCTGCAGTGCAGGCACCCCGTTTGGGCACCAGTTCAAGTCCCGGCTGGTCTCTGCTACATCCTGAGATAGCAGTACAAGATGGCCCAAGGCCTTGGGCCCCTGCACCCATGTGGGAGACCCAGAGGAAGCTCCAGGCTTCTGGCTTCAGATCGTCACAGCTCTGGCCATTGTGGCCATCAGGGGAGTGAACCAGTGGATGGAAGACCTTTCTCTCTCTCTCTCTCTCTCTCTCTCTCTCTCTCTGCATTTCTGTAACTCTGCCTTTCAAATAAATAAATAAATCTTTTTTTTTTTTAAAGATACCAGTTAGGATGCCCACATTCCCATATCAGAGCACCTGGCGTCCAGTCTCGGGTCTGGTTCTGCTCTAGCTTCCTGCTAAGGTGGCAGGGGATGGTATGTGTGCTTAGGTCTCTGTCATCCATGTGGGAGACCTGGATTTAGTTCTCAGCTCCTGGCATCAGTGTCAGTCCAGCTCTGGCCATTGCAAGATTTGGAGTAAATCAGTGGAGAGGAGCTCCATCTCTCTCTCTCTCTCTGAAAAAAAAAAAAAAAGTAAATTTACTTTGATGTACAAAGTTTTGAGATCCATATATAGTGTTTTGCTCATACTCCTTTTCTTGAATTTCTTGAGGATCCCTCATAAGCATGAATTTCAAAACCGTTTGCACCAAAGTAAACTTTTTTTAAAAAATAGTTATTTATTTATTTGAAAGGCAGAGTTACCGTATCGGGATGCCAGCTGAAGCTGGGAGCCTGGAACTCCATCAGGATGTCCCACGTGGGTGTAGCAGGGATCCAAGCACGTGGGTCATTTTCTGTTGCCTTCCCAGGCGCATTAGCAGGAAGCTAGATCAGAAGCCAGTCATAAGGGATGCTGGCATCACGGGTGCCACAATGCCCACTCCTCAGCGAGGGGTTTCTCTGGAGCTTTCGGCTCATGAGACTGAGCCAGCAAGTCATCAGCCATGGGTGGGGAGAGGCAGAGAGAGAGAGAGAGAGAGAGAGAGGTCTTCTATCTACTGGTTCATTCATTCCCCCAGATGGCCACAATGGCAGGAGCTGTGCTGATCCGAAGCCAGGAGCCAGGAGCTTCTTCCAGCTCTCACACACAGGTGCAGGGGCTGAAGCACTTGGGCCATCCTCTACTGCTTTCCAAGGCCACAGCAGAGAGCTGGATCAGAAATGGAACAGCCGGAACTCGATCCAGCACCCATATGGGATGCTGGTGCTGCATTCGGTGGCTTTACCCTTTATGCCACAGCGCCAGCCCCCAAAATAAACTTTTAATTCCATTCCCATGAACATTTTAAGTACTCTCATGTGTAGATACACCCATGTGTGTATGTACACTATATATAGGAGTCTTGTTGCCTTATAATATTTTTCTGAGTTATTTATTTGAAAGGCAGAGTGACAGAGAGAAAGGAGAGAAACAGAGAAAGCTCAATCTTTCATCCGCTGATTTGTTCTTCAAATGCCAATTGCTGAGACTGACCCAGGAGCCAGGTACTCCAGCTGAGCCTCTCACACGGGTGGCAGGGGCCCAAATACTTGGGCCATCGTCTGCTGCCTTCCCAGGTGCTTCAGTAGGGAGCTGGATCAGAAGCAGAGCAGCAGGGACTTGAACCAACACTGGAACACGGGATGCGGCCGTCCCAAGCAGCATGTTAACCTGCCATTCCACGACGCCCACCCCAGTTGCTTTGACAAACTCCTGCATGCCGTAATCCACACCCCATCAAGATACAGACAGTCGACCCTACCCCAGAGAGTTTGCTCGTGCCCCTTCCTGGTCCAGCATACCTGCTGAGGCGGCCACTGATCTTGCCTCTGCCGCCATGGGTTAGTTTTGCCTGTCTGAGCAGTTCAGCGGAGCCATATGGTAAATGCTGTTTTGCGTGGAATCCTAGTGATGTTTGAAGACGCTTTCTGCTTTCTTCCTGTAGTCCGACAACATTGTGTAGGTCACCTTCCCCGCCCTGCCATCACGGAAGGTCCTACAGTCCGGGGTCCCGGGAGCCTGTCTCCCCAGGCTGCAGGGTTTGAGAAGCGAGGGCCCTCTGCCAGTGGCCCCCGTGTCATCTGCTGAGCGCTGAGAGTGATGGACGAGGTGGAGAGAGCAGCTTGGCTCCCAGATCCCAGGCTGAGTGTGTTTCTATAATTGTTGGTGTCACAGTCCTCTCACTTGTCAGCTGGGCGAATCGGAGCCACCGGCAGACGAGAGACTAACTCTGACACCCGAAAATGTCACTCGTTATGGCACGTTTCTGACAAGGTGCCCATGAGATGCACTCATTTCAATTTCCTAACTACTTCTCTGAACATCAAGACAGATTGCTCCAGGGGTGAGCGACGGCAGGAGGAAGGGAGGTCAGGGAGGGGCTGAGCAGATGGACGGCGAGGCCCCAGGGTGCCTTGGGGGCCCTGGGGGCCTCTCCTGGCTGTGAGCTCAGCATCTGTGCGCAGGCCTTCTGTGTATTTCTTTTTCCGGCGTAGTGACATTAGCGTTTTCCCTCGTCTTAGTGTTCAGTCTCCTTTCTAAGTTGGACCCTCTCTGGCCGCACGTGGGCTGTCGTAGGCGCCGCCCAGCCCCTTCCGCCCCTTCTCTTCCCACGCTGCTGCGACTCAAAACTTCTGGACAGCTCGGCCAGCAACCTGCTGGACCTCCTCGTCTTCTTTAGAACATACACAGAGCCTGGCTTTCGTGACCCTGTAGTTCGGGCTTCTCCCTGTCTCTCTGCACACGCACCAGGCCCCTGGCCCCATCCCTTCCTCCCTCCTGCTCCTGGTACAGATCCACAAGCATCAGGCCTGGCTTAGACACACACACACACACACACACAGCAGGCCTGGGAGTCCTGGAATCTCAGTGGCCCTTGTATTTTATGTATATTTAGACAGTATCTAAAGGTGTCATGTCGGGTCGGGTAGGATTTTGAGTTCAAACACGAGTCACATCCTAGGCCTGCCCCGAAAGAACCTATCTGAGCAGGACCCAAGGAGGGGCAGCTTTGTGTGGAGTAGAAGGAAGGGGAGGGGAGAGGCGGGGATCGGAGGGGAGGGACAGTACTAGAGCACCTGCCTGTGCCAGAAACTGTGCTGGATCCTTTAAGGTTTGGCCTCATGTCACCCACTTGACCTTGGGCGCTGGGCATTTTTATGTCTGTTGTGATGTTCTCAGAGCCGTGCAGCCCGATCAGTGGGATCGGGTGTGGGCTTTTCCCATCCACATGCCTGCCACTGGGCATAGGTTTCCCTAATGGGCTCAGGTCAGGGAGCTGTGGGAAGCTTCGGCTCTGTCCTCGTGGTGACATTGGGCTCTGCCCGCAGTTCTCTGTCCTCCTAGGGCCTGGGAAGTGACCTGGGGCCCTCCTGCTTGTTCCTAGCACCTTTCCAGAAGGCTGATGCAGCCAAACTGCTGCTTCCTGGTTTGTTCACACTCAAGGGCATGGCAGGGCTCGGCCCTCCACAGGGAGTGGGGAGATACACCACTCTGGGGCCCAGGGCGGGCCCTGGGGGAAACGAGGGGACTAGGCCCTGTGGGAGCCCCAAGAGGAGTGGTGCCCAGTCCACCCAGGGTGGTGGCAGGAGAAGGAAGTTCCCTCAGCACCTGGATGCTGCCTGGGCCTGGTTTGGAAGGCTCAGCCGAGTTGATCAGAGACAGAGACAGAGTAGGGGCTGGGAGGAGGGCAGGATGTCTTCAGGTTATCATTGGACTTTATAACATTGGTGCTGATTAAAAAAAAAAGTGTGTTTATCTGAAAGGGTGGCGGGGGGAGAGAGAGAGAGAGAGAGAGAGAGAGAGAGAGAGAGAGAGATTGAGATTCCATCTGCTGGTTGACTTCCCAAATGTCTGCAATAGCGAGGGCTGGGCTAGGCCAAAAGCAGGAGCCAGGAACCCCAGCTGGATCTGCTGCGTGGGTGCAGGGACCCAAGCCCTTGGGCCATCATCTGCTGCTTTCCCAGGCGCGTTACAGGGAGCTGGTTAGGAAGTGGAGCAGCTGGGACTGGAACCGGGGCTCTGATGTGGGATGCTAGCAACCCAGACAGTGGCTTAAACCATTGTGCTGTGACACCTGCCCTTGTTCAAAACTTGCAAGAGCCCAGAGCTCCATGGAGGACAGGACAGAGGCTGCTGAAGGGGAGGGGACAGCCTGATGTGTGTGGCCCGCGGAGCCCCACTGCCGCCCGTTGTGGAGGTCAGGATGCAGGCGTGCACCCCTCGTGGCCTGCCTGTGGGTGGGCAGAGGAGGAAGTGGGTCTCAGGCAGCCAAGAGGTCTCCGCCCAGCCTGCTTCATCATCTAGGGCCCTGCCACCGGGGCGGGAGGGGGGGCCCTCCTGGGCCAGCTAGGGAAACGGGACATCATTGGCCAGGTAGGGTGACAGAGCAGCACAGGCGATCAGATGAGAGGTGGGGAGAGCCGCTGGAGCTCGCGCCCTGGCGGGTCCTGCTTCTCTCTGCCTCCTGTGTCGGACATTGGTTGCCGAAGCACGGTGGGCGTGAAAACGCCCTGGGAGGGGGCTCTCTGGGCAGCCTGGGTCACAGACTCCAGCCGCTGTCTTGTCTGTGGCTGGTGCGGTCTGGTTTTGTCAAGGACTCTCCTAAAAGACAACTCAGCAGTCTGGCAGTGACAACTCCCTCCCACCTCCACCCCCATAGCAGGTTACAGTGTAGCAAACTGGTGAGGGCTGCTACAGGGTGCTGGCATCAGGGGAGGCAGATCCTTCCTGTCCTCGGTCTCACCTTGGCCTGCCCAAGTCAGCACGTGTAGGTCTGCCTCATCGTTTTGCGCAGTGAATTAACCTAGAATCGATGTAGCGGTCACCTACTGTGCACGTGGCAGCTCTTGCCCTTTAAACAGCCCTGTGGCCACGTTTCCTTGGTGCACTTAGCCATTTCTTTCTTTCTTTCTTTCTGTCTTTCTTTTTTGACAGGCAGAGTGGACAGTGAGAGAGACAGAGAGAAAGGTCTTCCTTTGCCGTTGGTTCACCCTCCAATGGCCGCCACGGCCGGCGTGCTGAGGCCGGCGTGCTGCGGCCGGCGCACCACGCTGATCCGATGGCAGGAGCCAGGTACTTCTGGTCTGCCATGGGGTGCAGGGCCCAAGCACTTGGGCCATCCTCTACTGCCTTCCTGGGCCACAGCAGAGAGCTGGCCTGGAAGAGGGGCAACCGGGACAGAATCCGGCGCCCCGACTGGGACTAGAACCCGGTGTGCCGGCACCGCAAGGCGGAGGATTAGCCTAGTGAGCCGCGGCGCCGGCCACGCTTAGCCATTTCTGCGATTCAGATTCCTGGGAGGAAAATGCCCCATCAGAATGCAGGGGCATTTGAAATTTGATAGGGGCTGCGGGATCCCTGACCATGTTCTCAGCCTGCCCATCCCCAACAGAGCCTGCGGCAGGTCCCTGTGGTCCCCACCCCCTCCCTCATCAGGGCTCCCTATCCTTTACATGTCCTCACCCCAGCAAGGGAGGCATTTGGCTGCTGCTGGGCCGTGCTGCCTAGCGGAAGACAATTTCTGAGGCCTGCGGGTTAAAGCTGTTGCCTTCAGCCAACTCTCTTGCTAGGCACCGCGTCCACAGGAGCTGCTAAGATTCAGTGTTCTTTGCTCCTTGGCCTTCTCCTCCTCTGGGTGACATCAGCCAGGGTCTTCGCTTTTGTGAAAAGTTTTTTTTTTTTCCTAAGAATGCTGTGATCCCCCATTTCCAGTTGGTTTTCACTTAAAGTTTATCAAGCCTACATTACCTCTTTAAAAAAAAAAAAGATTTACTTATTTATTTGAAAGGCAGAGTTACAGAGAGGCAGAGAGAGAGAGAGAGAGAGAGAGAGAGAGAGAGAGGTAGGTCTTCCACCTGCTGATTCACTCCCAAAATGACTGCAATGGCCGGAGCTGTGCTGATCCAAAACCAGGAGCCAGGAGCTTTTTCCAGGTCTCCCACATGTGTGCAGGGGCCCAAGGACTTGGACCATCTTCCACTGCTTTCTCAGGCCACAGCAGAGAGCTGGATCAGAAGTGGAGCAGCCAGGACTGGAACCAGCACACATATGGGATGCCGGCATCGCAGGCAGCAGTTTTATCCACTATACCACAGTGCCAACCCCCCTACATCACCTCTTTTTAACAGCCAGGGCTGGGCCAGGCCGACGTCAGGAGCCAGGAACTCCATCTGGGTCTCCCACATGGGTGGCAGGGACCCAAGCACTGGGGCATCTTCCACTGCCTTCCCAGCTGCACTAGCAGGAAGCTGGATCGGAAGCAGAACACCAGAGATTCAGAACTGGCGCTCACCACTTGCTAAGGCTTAACCGGCTGCATCACAGCGCCGGCCCCAGAAGCTACACGTCTCTGTCACTACTTCAGGGCAGCAAGCTTTTATGCCTACGCTCAGATTCCTTTACTTTTACTGATGACGTGAGGGCTTTGGGACCCCATAGGCTCTTCCCAAGTGAATCTTACTCCTCTTTGCTCTAATCTCATAAGATAGTGAGGCCAGGCTTTTTGGACAGAGGATTAGACTTCTGCGTCTGCTGGTTCACTCACTAAATGCCCGCAACAGCCAGGGCAGAGCCAGGCTGAAGCTGGGAGACCAGAGCTCCATCTGGGTCTCCCCTGTGGGTGGCTGGGACCCGAGTACTTGAGACATCACTTGCTGCCTCCCAGAGTGCACATCAGCGGGAACCTGGATTGGAAGCAGAGGCAGGACTCTAACCAGTACTCTGATGTGGTTTAACCTGCCGTGCCACAGCGCCATCCCCTGGGCAAGTTTACTCCTAAAGGACCCTTACCACTATTGCACAGTTACATTGGGGGACTGGCGCTGTGGCGTAGCAGGTAAAGCTGCCGCCTGCAGTGCTGACATCCCACGTGGGTGCCGGTTCTAGTCCCGGCTGCTCCACTTCCTATCCAGCTCTCTGCTATGGCCCAGGAAAGCAGTAGAAGATGGCCCAAGTCCTTGGGCCCCTGCACCTACATGGGCGACCTGGAGGAAGCTCCCGGCTCCTGGCTTCAGATCAGTTCAGCGTCAGCCATTGCAGCCATCTGGGGAATGAACCAAAGAATGGAAGACCTCTCTCTTTCTCTCTGTCTCTACTTCTCTCTGTAACTCTGTCTTTCAAATAAATAAAAAAATAAAATTTTTAAAAAGTTACAGTGGGCATTAATCTAAAGTAAGATAAAGACAGTGAAAATGAAAATAAACGCAATGAAATCAAAGCATGGCTATTCTAACCGGACCCTGCTGCTGCCCGAGGCTCCCAGCCAAGGCGCACTCTCACTAGGACAGGAATTCCGCACAGTGGGAGCCCAAGGGGCAGGCATTTAGCCTGGCAGTTAAGATGCCCACTCGTGAACCCTGTCAGAGTATCTGAGTTCGATGCCCGACTCTGGCTCACGACTCCAGCTTCCTGCTGGTGGTGCAGAGCTAGGAGACAGCCCTGTGGCGATGGTCTAAGTAGCTGGATCTTTGCCACCCACATGGGGCACCTGGATTAAGTTCCCCACTCATGCCAGGTTCGATTTCGGCTGAGGGCCATTGCAGGCATTCGGGGAGTGAACCAATGGCTGTCTCTCCTACTTAAATAAACACATTTTAAGAAGATTTTCTTTTTAATTCTAAAAAAAAAATTAAGAAAGAAAGAAAGTCTGGTGTTAGGGCACAGGGGCTTAAGCTGCTGCCTGTGGTGCTGGTTGGAGGCCTGGCTGCTCCACTTCCGATCCAGTTTCCTGCTAATGCACCTGGAAAGGCAGTGGAAGATGGCCCAAGTGCCTGGGCTCCCTGCTACCCATGTGGGAGACTCAGATGGAGTTCCTGGTTCCTGGCTTCAGCCTGGGCCAGCCCCAGCCATTTGGTGAGTGAACCGGCAGGTGGAAGGTCTCTCTCTTTCTCTCTCTCTCTGTAACTCTGCCCTTCAAATAAAGACCTAAATTTAAAAATAATAATAATAAAAAGGGCACACATAGTATAACACTGGCCATGGGCTTAGCACCAGAAGGGGGCAGGGGCGGGAGAACCTCAGGAGGAGGGGTCAATGCTCTCACTACCCTGGCCCTCCTCACATCACCCCCTGGTGGACCGTGGCCCACTCTGGGGAGCACTCCTCCAGCTCTGGCCACTCCGGGCTGTGCGCCTCTGGGGGCCGCACTGCCGGCCTCTGGGCCTAGTCCTGGCCTTCCCTTCCCGGGACGGCTGTCTTCACTGCCACTCGCTCACGTGGGGGATTCTGCTCCATCCAGGAGAGTCTGAGACCTCACACTTAACTGAAATGCAGCCTCTGACTGCCGTCACCTCACTGCCCGCTGCCCGTGAACTTCTCTCATCTGCCCATCCTGGTTCAGATCGCCCTGGAGGACTGGAGGGAGCTGAGTTTGTCCTGTGAGACTCTGAGCTGCAGGAGGGGCCATGGGATTTATTCTCCTGATCGAGGTGGGAGCCCAGGGAGGGCTGGGCCGGGCTGTCACTCTCCACACTGCTCTGCTGAGCTGCGTGCTCAGTCAGTGCTGTGGCCTGGTGGTGCCAGGCCTCGGGGTGTGGTGGGGAGCTGGGTTTGTCCTGGTAGGAGTTCCTCAGCTGCACCCCAGTCTAGAGCATCCCCTCACACTGGGAGAGCTGGGGTGGGGGGGACATATGGAGCAGATGGCCAGAGCAGCCGGCTGGGGTGGAAAGGAAAGAGAACGCCCACAGAGGATCCCCAAGAACATTAAAGCGAGGGTCCCTGACTGGGGCCTTGCGTGGACCCTCTTCGGCTTTGTGGCTTCTGCACCCCATGTACCTGGTCTTTGGGACAGGCTACTCCTTGTGTGATCCTTGTCCCCCTCCCTTTTATTTAAATTTGAGAGGGAGGGAGGGAGGGAGAGAGAGAGAGAGAGAGAGAGATGCCACGTACTGGTTCACTTTCCAAATGCCCACAACATCCAGGGCTGGGCCAGGATGAAACCAGAAGTCAGGAACCCAGTACGGGTCTCCCACTTGAGTGGCAGGGACTCAACTCTTGGAACCAGGCCTTGTTGTTTCCCGATGTGTGCATTAGTAGGAAGCTGAAATCAGAAGCAGGGCCAGGACTGGAGCCTGCCATGGGCTGTGGTGTCCAACTGCTGTCTTAACTGCTGGGCTGCACTCCCATTTCCCACCATGCACTCTGACCCCTGCTTGGCGCGCTCCCTTCTTTTTTTTTTTTTTTTTTTTTGTTAAAGATTTATTTATTTATTTTTTAAGATTTATTTATTTATTTGAAAGTCAGAGTTACAGAGAGAAAGGAGAGAGAGAGAGAGAGAGAGAGAGAGAGAGGTCTTCCCTCTGCTGGTTCACTCCCCAGATGGCCGCAACAGCCAGAACAGTGCCAATCTGAAGCCAGGAGCCAGGAGCTTCTTCCAGGTCTTCCCATGCAGGTGCAGGGGCCCAAGGACTTGGCCATCTTCTACTGCTTTCCCAGGCCATAGCAGAGAGCTGGACAGGAAGCGGAGCAGCCGGGTCTCGAACCCATGCCCATATGGGATGCCAGCGCTTTAGGCCAGGGCTTTAACCCACTGTACCACCATGCCAGCCCCAAAGATTTATTTATTTATTTGAGAGAGGCAGAGTTACAGAGAGGCAGAGACAGAGAGAGAGAGAGAGGTCTTCCATTGCTGGTTCACTCCCCAGATGGTCACAATGGTGGCCTGAAGTCAGGAGCCTCTTCTGGGTCTCCCACATGGTTGCAAGGACCCAAGGACTTGGGCCATCTTCTACTGCTTTCCCAGGCCATAGCTGAGAGCTGGATAGGAAATGGAGCAGCCAGGACTCGAACCAGTGCCCATAGGGGATGCCGGCACTGCAGGTGGTGGCTTTACCTGCTACGCCACAGCATTGGCCCCTTGGCACTCTCCTCTTTTGGCTTTCCTACCATCCACTCTGAGCAGGCTTGGCCCTGCCCTGCCCCGCCCTGCCCTGCCCTGCTATGCCCACTGAGTCAGCATGACCATGGATCATGTGTATTGCTTTTGTCCAGTGGGGTGTGGAAGCTGATACTGCTGTTGCACACCCACAAGACTGGTTGGAAGAGTTGCTGTAGAACCCCCACACTGGGTCTACTCACCCAGTCTGTGGCAAGCCCATCGCTGACAACGGGGTGGTGGAACAAAGCAGGTGTTTAGTACAAAGCGCAGAGCCAGCAGTCAGGTGGCTAATAACACCCAATTCCCAGACTCCCCGACAGAGTGAGGACAGGGAGTCTTTCAGGTCAAAGCGGGGGATGAGCAGTGCCTGATCAGCTCACGCGTGGGCCTCTGGTTGGTCCATGGTGCGCGTGGCCTTCCTTTGACTGGTCAGAGATGGGGCCAGTGTGTTCCCTTTGGGATGGCAAAGCTGAGCTCCAGGCTGTCTGGGTCTCAGGGTAGATCAGGGATTAGTTTGTTTTGAACAGGGCTCGGAGTTCCTGAGAAACGTCTCAGCCAAAGTCCAGCATGTCAGCTCTGGGGTGACCGATGAACGTCAAGGCTGCAGTCAGAGTTCTGAAGGGCCCACCCGACCTGTGTGCCGTCGCCTCAAGTGCAGCCAGTTTGTCTTTAGAAAGGAGAAAGGAGTTGCCTTGTAACCACCAGCATGAAGCCAGAGGAACTGCAAACCCAGAAAGAGAGCCCTGGGCCTGTGAGTGCCTGCAAAGGCTCTCCGGAGAGAGGCTGCTGGGGCCGGCGGGGTTAGGCTGCTGCTTGGGGTGCCCACCTCCTCTCTCGGAGCACCCACTCGAACTCTAGCCACTCCACTTCTAATCCGGCTTCCTGCAAATGCATCCTGGAAGGATGCAGATGATGGTTCAAGAGCTTGAGCCCCTGCCACCCACGTGGGAGACCAGATGGAGTTCCAGGCTCCTGGCTGTGGCCTGCTCCAGCCCTGGCTGTTGCAGGCATTTGGGGAGTGAACCGGCAGATGGAAGATCGATCGATCTCTCTCTACCTCTCCCTCTCCTTCCTCTCCCTCTCTCTCTTCCTGTTCCCTCTCTCTCCCTCTCTCTGCCTTCTGAAGAAATAAAATAAATCTTTTAAGTAAAAAAAGAAAAACCCAGGTCTGTTGGCATTAAATGAGATGTTAGCTAGGCTGACTTATCTCTCTCTCTCTTTTTTTTTTTTTTTTTTTTTTTTTTTTGACAGACAGAGCGGACAGTGAGAGAGAGAGAGAGAAAGGTCTTCCTTTGCCGTTGGTTCACCCTCCAATGGCCGCCGCGGCCGGCGCACCGTGCTGATCCGATGGCAGGAGCCAGGTGCTTCTCCTGGTCTCCCATGGGGTGCAGGGCCCAAGCACTTGGGCCATCCTCCACTGCACTCCCTGGCCACAGCAGAGAGCTGGCCTGGAAGAGGGGCAACCGGGACAGAATCCGGTGCCCCGACCGGGACTAGAACCTGGTATGCTGGTGCCGCAAGGCGGAGGATTAGCCTAGTGAGCCGCGGCGCCGGCCTGACTTATCTCTAAACACTGTTATATTGTGGCTAGGACTTCAACATATGAATTATGGGGTGGGGTACACAGTTTAGCCTCTAACATTTACAAAGCAGAGTTTAATGGATGCCAGGTAGCCTTTCCTGTTTAAAATACTTGTTCTCGGGGCCAGGGTTGTGGCATGGTGGGTCAGCATCCCTTATGCTCACGCAAGCTCAATCCCAGCCACTCCGCTCCTGATCCAGCTTCCTGCTCATGCACTTGGGAAAGCAGCAGCTGATGGCTCCCTGCCACCCATGTGGGAAACCTGAATGGAGTTCCTGGCTCCTGGCGGTGGCCTGGCCCCAGTCCCAGCTACTGTGGGCTTTTGGGGAGTGAGTGAACCAGCAGGTGGAAGATCTCTTTCTGTTTGTCTCTCAATCTCTCTGTCACTTTGCCTTTAGAAATACATCTGCTTTGGCCGGTACCGCGGCTCACTAGGCTAATCCTCCGCCTTGCGGTGCCGGCATACCGGGTTCTAGTCCCGGTCCGGGCACCGGGTTCTGTCCCGGTTGCCCCTCTTCCAGGCCAGCTCTCTGCTGTGGCCAGGGAGTGCAGTGGAGGATGGCCCAGGTGCTTGGGCCCTGCACCTGCATGGGAGACCAGGAGAAGCACCTGGCTCCTGCCTGCGGATCGGTGCGGTGCACCGGCTGCAGTGTGCTGGCCGCGGCGGCCATTGGAGGGTGAACCAACGGCAAAGGAAGACCTTTCTCTCTGTCTCTCTCTCTCACTGTCCACTCTGCCTGTCAAAAAAAAAAAAAAGAAATACATCTGCTTTTTAAAAATATAAAATGAAATCCATGTACTGGAGTTCATTTCTCTTTCTGGCTGAAGACCATACTGAATGTGTGGTTGTCCTGAGGACTGTGCTGTTCAGTGCCCTCCTACCCCCAGGCACTTGTCTAAAATCAGACCAAGAGCATAGGTGGATATTCAGAGAGCAAAACCGGTCCCCCTCAGCTTCTGGATTCAGTAGTGACCCCTTGTGGAGTAGACAGCAGGCTTGTAATGTTGGCAGAGGATGAGGTGTTTTTTTTGTTTTTTGTTTTTTGTTTTTTTAAGATTTACATATCTATTTGAAAATCAAAGTCATACAGAGAAGGAGATTGAGAGAGAGAGAGGTCTTCCATCTGCTGGTTCACTCCCCAGTTGGCCCCAACAGCCAGAGCTGAGCTGATCCGAAGCCAGGAGCCAGGAGCTTCTTCCGGGTCTCCCACGTGGGTGCAGGGGCCCAAGCACTTGAGCCATCTTCCACTGCTTTCCCAGGCCATAGCAGAGAGCTGGATCGGAAGTGGAGCAGCCGGGACTCGAACTGGCGCCCATATGGGATGCCGGCACTGCAGACTGTGGCTTTACTTGCTACGCCACAGTGCTGGCCCTGAAGTTTTAAATGTATGAGAATCAAGATGGGAAGGAAACCTACCAAGTTTCTAGTAAAAACCCCCATTGGGTAAAAATACGTGCTCAGTGAAAGAAGCCCCATGCAAAAGGCTGTCCATTACAGGTGCGGTTGCTTCCATGTGGAATGCCGAAATAGACCTATCTGCATAGACAGCCAATGGACGGGTGCTTGTGGGGGCTGAGCGGTGGGGAAAGCGACCACTCATGGGTCCAGGGCTTCTTTCTGGGGTGATGAAAGTGTTCTAGAGAGGGGCCAGCGCTGTAGCATAGCAGGTTAAGCTGCGGCCTGCAGTGTCCGCATCCCATATGGGCGCTGGTTCAGTCCGGGCTGCTCCACTTCCCATCCAGCTCTCTGCTATGGCCTGGGAAAGCAGCAGAGGATGGCCCAAGTCCTTGGGCCCCTGCACCCACGTGGGAGACCTGGAAGAAGCTCCTGGCTCCTGGCTTCGGGCCGCCTACCTCCCGCCGTTGTGGCCATTTGGGGAGTGAACTAGCAGATAGAAGATTCTCTCTCTGCCTCTCTGTAACTCTGCCTTTCAAATGAATAAATAAATCTTAAAAAAAAAAAAAAAGTACTGTGGAGTTAGAGCATGGTGGTGCTTGCACAGCCCATGGATATACTAAAGCCCACTGCTTCATCCACTTCAGAGGGTAGATTCTGTGGCGTGTGAATTCTATCTCAACAGAGCTGTCATAAAGAATTAAATCAGGGGGGCGGCAGACTCCAGTGAACAGTGTGTCTTCTCTGCTCCTCAAGGTTTTGGTAATTACTTTTTTTTTTTAGTGAGAAAAAGCCCAAAGTCTTGCTTTTCATTTACCCAGGCTTGTGTGATGCTGAATTACAGGCAAACAAAGCAAACCACCGTGAAATATCAAGGGGTCACTTTGCTCCTAAAATATCAATGATTAAGATTTACAGGCTCAGGGCAGCGCTGTAGTGTAGTGGGTAAAGCTGCCGCCTGCAGCGCCGGCATCCCACATGGGCACCAGTTCGAATCCTGGCTGCTCCACTTCCGATCCAGCTCTCTGCTATGGCCTGGGAAAGCAGTAGAAGATGGCCCAAGTCCTTGGGCCCCTGCACCCATGTGGGAGATCTGGAAGAAGCTCCTGGCTCCTGGCTTTGAATTGGCACAGCTCTGGCCATTGCAGACAATTAGGGAGTGAACCATTGGACGGACGATCTCTCTCTCTCTCTCTCTCTCTCTCTCTCTCTCTGCCTCTGCCTCTGCCTCTCAAATCAATAAATAAATCTTTTTTTAAAAAAATATATGGGCTCAGCACCAGCACTATGGCATAGCAGGTTAAGCCACTGCTTGTGACACCACCATCCCTTATGAGCACCAGTTCAAGTCCCAGCTGTTCCACTTCCAATCCAGCTAATGTGCCCGGGAAAACAGTGGAAGGTGGCCCTAATGCTTGGGCCCCTGCCACCCAGGTAGGAGATCCAGATGGAATTCCAGGCTCCTGGCTTTAGCCTGGCCCAGCCCTGGCTGTTGTGGCCATTTGGACAGTGAACCAGCAGATAGAAGCTCGCTCGCGCGCTCTCTTTCTCTCTCTCTTTCTCTTTCTCTTTCTCTCTGCCTTTGAAATAAATATAGTAAATCTTTTTTAGAAGATCTACAGGCTCTAAGTAGAAAAGGTGTGTGTGAGAGAGAGAATGTGTGCGTGTGTGAGAGAGAGTGTGTGTGTGTGTGAGAGCGAGTGAGTGAGTGTGTGTGTGTGTGTGTGTGTGTGATGAGGCTTGCGAAGCTCGCCTTGTTAAAGGGAGCGTCTTCTCATCAGTTCAGAGCGAGGGTCTGAGGCGGTGTTGGCTCTACTGGGCGGAGTCCAGCTGGTGCTGGGTGTTGACATCCATGTTTATTTCCATGTACAAGTCTTAAGCTTTCTCACGAAGAGCTGCTGCTCATTTCCAGCGTGACGTTGGTTTAAATCCAAAGCCAGGAGATTTCTGAGCCATTTATATATATATATAAAATACATGTTAAATAATTCATCAAGGAATGCGTGCATGCATGCGTGTGTGTGCGTGTGTTGAAATGTCAGTGGCTACCTCACTTCCAACTTGGCAGTTTCTGCCTCATTTTTAACCTCCTCGGTCGTCTCAGCAGCCTGTTTCTTGGCTAATGACTGCGTAAAATCCTCTGCAAGAGGAAAAGCTGAAGATCCACGCGTTACCTTTTGCCAGCTCCTGCTTTAAATCCACCCTGTGGTATTTGCAAAGGTCAGATGAGCTATTTCGGTGTCGGCGGCCCTGATGAATGGGAAACCCTCTGTTTCCATTGGGCCCCGAGGATGAGGATTAGTGCGCGGTGGCAAGCAGCATCTGTCGGAATGTCAGCAGAGCGGTGCTGGGAATTGTGGGAGCAGCGGGCCCGTGAAAAATGGAGGGGAGGGGGGGCGGGGGCCCTGCCAGCGCCAGCCCCTGATGAGGTTTTTCTCCCTCGCAATCATGCAGACATCTCCGGGAGCACTTGTTCTCCTCCGTTAAGCCTTGTCACCGAGAAATATGGAGACCCACGTGGCCCTTTGCCTGCAAGGGCTGCAGCCGGTTTCGCGGGGCCCCGTTCACCTACCGGCGGGCCCCCAGGCTCCCCGTTAGTCGGCGTGTTTGTGTTCAGCTGGTAGGAGACGTTCGTTGTGTCCTAAGCTAAATAAAGATGGTTGTGTCGCCTGGTAGATTTTTTTTTTTTTTTTTCATGAGAGAAGCAGGTGTTCAGTTGCGCTGGGGAGCATCACTGATGATGGGACTCTCCGTCCCCAGCCCAGAGCAGATGGCCGGCATTCGCTCCTCCTGTGACCTTTCCCGGCTTCTAAGACAGCCAGTCTCTGATCCCAGGGATCATAAATATTCTCGCGCTTTGAGGGGGCATCAGGCTGTCAGCATTATTTTCCATTTGTCTGGAGCCTCCGAAGGAAGTGGCTGCAGACATTTTTCAGCGCTAAATTAGCCTCCCGCAGCCACGGGCTTTCCAGACGTGTGAAGGGCACGGCAGCAGGGCTGCTCCGGCCAAGGTTGGGAAGGAGCCCTCGGCTCAGCGTCCTGCCGTCCACACCTGTCCACTCGCTGGACAGGCTCTCCCAACAGCCGCTGCGTGCCAGGGTATCTGTGATGGCTGGCACAGACCCTGCCTGCCTGCCCAGGGGCCGCGCTGTTTACGCCACCGATAGTGATGACAGCCACCTTGTATTGGTCACCTTGTCCGCTGCCTCTGCCTGCCCATCTTCTCGTGGCAGACAGACCCGCCCCCAAGTGCCGTGATGGCAGTGGGGGTGGGGTGGGGTGTGTGCTCTGCGAACCGAGAGGTGCGCTCTGAGCTTGGGCAGAATGACAGCATCACTAAGGAGGAGACGTCTGAGCTGGTCCCCGGCAGGAGTGTATCAGGAGCGGGAAGGAGCTGCCAGGCGCCGAGGACACGAGGGGAGAGGGCCTGTGTGTGTGTTGGAGGCAGCTGGACCACGTGTGACCTGTGAGGGCGGGGCGGAAGTAATGCCTGGTTTGTGGCGGTCACCTGGGCGACCGGAAGTGGAGGGTATGTCCAAGTCAAGTGGAGGTGATGAGGTCTGTGGGGAGGACCTTCCTGGGACAGCATGGAGGGAGGGCTCTAGGAAAGACTGGAGGAAGTGAGACCAGTGCAGGGGCTGCAACAGCGACTCCCAGAGACCTGGAGGCAGCTCAGCCTCTGGGCTCCCCCGGCCGTGCCCCCTGCTTTTGCTGTCCTGTTCCTGTGGGCTCCTTGGGACCCCTCAGGTTCTCTGTAGACCCAAGGATGGCTGCTCCTCTCCAAGCCCTTGCACTCCCCGGGTGGCAGGGCTCTGTCCTGTCCCCTGCCCTGTGCAGCCTGGTTTTTCTGCCACTTGCTCCTTAGTGGAGGCTGAGGTACTTTCTTAGCTTCCCAGCAAGGAGTAGCCATGCTTTGGGAGGGACAGGAGGAGGGGTGCTTTCAAAGTTTTTCTCTGGAGGGGTCGGTACCGTGGCGTAGTAGGTAAAGCTGCTGCCTGCAGTGCTGGCATCCCATATGGGCGCCGGTTCGAGTCCTGGCTGCTCCACTTGTGATCCAGCTCTCTTCCATGGCCTGGGAAAACAGTAGAAGATGGCCCAAGTGCCTGGGCCTCTTCATCCACATAGGAAGACCCGGAAGAAGCTCCTGGCTCCTGGCTTTGGATCAGCACAACTCCAGCCGTTGTGGCCAACTGGGGAGTGAACCAGCGGAGGGAAGACCTCTCTCTCTCTCTCTCTCTCTCTGCCTCTGCCCCTCCTTCTCTCTCTGTGTAACTCTGACTTTCAAATAAATTTAAAAATCAAAAAAGAAAGTTTTTTCTTAAGTTTTATTTATTTGAAAAGCAGAGCTACAGAGAGGGGAGAGAGAGAGAGAGAGGGAGGGAGGGAGAGATCTTCCATCCACTGACTCACTCCCCAATTGGCCACAATGGCTAAGGCTGGGCCAGGCCAAAGCCAGGAGCTCGGAACCCATCGGGCCTCCCACAAGGGTGGCAGGGGCCTAAGGACTTGGGCCACCTTCTGCTACTTTCCCAGGCGCATTAGCAGGGAGCTGGATCAGAAGTGGAGAGGCCTGGTCTTGAACCAGCGCTCATAGGGGATGCCGGCATCCCAGGTCGGGGCTTAACCCACCAGCTCCTCAAACAATTATTATGATGTGGACTCAGAACCTGGGGACAGAACGCACCCCAGTTTGAGACCTGTTTCTGTCTTTCCCCTTCTCCAGGAGATGGGGTAGTTTCTTGTTTGTTTGTGTGGCTGTTTGTCTTTCTATTAGGGGAAGTTTCAGACACACACAGGAATAGGGAGAGGGGTCTCAGGGACCCCTGTGTTACCTGTAGCTCAGCCTCAGCAACTCTCAGCATCCGGCCAATCCAGTGTCTTCCATCTGACAGTCCCCCTCCCCTCCCCTCCCCTCTCTTCCCCTCCTCTCCCCTCCTCTCCCCTCCCCTCCCCTCCCCTCCCCTCCTGTGCTATTTTGAAGCAGATTTCAGACCTCTTGGACTTTTATCCATACATTAAATGCATGTCTCTAAAAGAGCAGGGCTTTCTGCTTCACCCTGAGAGTCTTTTTTCATCCGTGCCCCTGGTTCCGACCTGTGCTAGGGCAAGGTTGCTGCCCGTGGCCCTGAGCTGCTGGGGAGTGAACCAGCGGGAGCAGACAGACCCCGGTCCATCCTCAGCTGTCACAGCGTCGTGTCTTTGAGTACTTCGTCTGAGCCTCAGTCACCTCGTCTTGAAAAACGAGGGACAGGGACCAGCGTTGTGGCACAGCAGGTTAGGCTGCTGCTTGCAACGCTGGCATCCCATGTCTGAGTGCCAGTTCGAGTCCCGGCTGCTCCACTTCCGATCCAGCTCCGTGCTTGTGTGCCTGGGAAGGCAGCGGAGGATGGCCGGAGTGCTTGACATTATAAAAATTCTTTAATCAAGTGTTTGTTATTTCTGATTCTCGAGTATGTGTGGTGACTGTCCCCATGTTACACGTGAAGTGCCTGAGAACTTAAAACCAAGGTTAATGAACTTGCCTGAGGTCTTGGGGCTAATCAATTGCAGAGCCCTGAGTTGGAGCCCAGGCTGACCACCAGGCCCCCACCTGTCTTTATTGCTGTTGTTGACAGAGCCCTGCCAGGCACAGAACACGCCGATGCTGGGTCAGGCAGGCCATGCGGTGCAGCCCTGTCCTCTGTCCGCTGTCCTTGGCCACCGCTGGGTACTGAGAAGCTGTTCCTTTGTCCGTGTCTCTTGCCTTCCTTTGGTGCCTCTGCTCCGGGTAGGAGGTCACTAGCACTCATCAGCACCGGTACTGGAGAGACCAGAGCAGGCACAAGAAAAACCAGCCCTTTTGTGTCGTTTTCTTGGGCCAATCAACCTCTTTTTTTTTTTTTTCTTTGTTGACAGGCAGAGTGGACAGTGAGAGAGAGAGACAGAGAGAAAGGTCTTCCTTTGCCGTTGGTTCACCCTCCAATGGGCGCCACGGCCAGCGCACCGCGCTGATCTGATGGCAGGAGCCAGGTGCTTCTCCTGGTCTCCCATGGGGTGCAGGGCCCAAGCACCTGGGCCATCCTCCACTGCACTCCCTGGCCACAGCAGAGAGCTGGCCTGGAAGAGGGGCAACCGGGACAGAATCCAGCGCCCCGACCGGGACTAGAACCCAGTGTGCCGGCACCGCAGGCGGAGGATTAGCCTGTTGAGCTGCGACGCCGGCCTAATCAACCTCTTAAAGCAAAATGAGGTTCCTAGGCTACCTGTGGGGTTTGGTTTTCCAGGGACCTGAGAGAGTGAGGCATGGACAGGGTTCATTCATCCCCGGCAACTATATCATGGCTAGCAACGGAAAATTCGAAGATAAACGTGGCAGTGGCAAACATCATTGCTGGGTTTGGTGCCTCTGTTCAGCAGTGCTGAGCCGCCGGGGCTGGGCGTGTTAATGACCGTGATAGAACCTGTTGGCTTGGAAGCCCTGTTCAGGAAGGTCTGATCCAGTTCTTCTCTCTCTTTTTTTTTTTTTAAATAGCGATTTCTCTGTTTCTTTCTCTTTCTGTTTTTTTTTTTTTTTTTTTTTTTTTTTTTAAGATTTATTTTATTCATTTGAAAGGCAGAGTTACAGAGAGAGAGAGAGAGAGAGAGAGAGAGAGAGGTCTTTCATCTGCTGGTTCACTCCCTAATTGGCCGCAACAACTGGAGCTGGGCTGATCTGAAGCCAGGAGCCAGGAGCCAGGAGCTTCTTCCGGGTCTCGCAGGCAGGTGTAGGGGCCCAAGGACTTGGGCCATCTTCTACTGCTTTCCCAGGCCATAGCAGAGAGCTGGATCGGAAATAGAGCAGCCGGGACTCGAACTGGCGCCCATATGGGATGCTGGCTCTGCAGACCAGGGCTTTAACCCACTGTGCGACAGTGCTGGCCCCCAAAGCTATGTTTACTGAGTACCTCTGTGTGCCAGGAACTCCTCTAAGTGCTTGACATGTACAAGGGGGCTCCAAAATGTATGTAGAAATGGAGTGATAAGTTTATTTTGGTACCAATAACCCTTTGGAATTAATTCACGCATAGTTTTTTTTACATAATACACATTTCCATGAACTTTTTGAAGACCTTCATAGATGCAATTTCTTTTTTTTTTTTTTTTAAGAGTTATTTATTTGAGAAGCAGAGTTACAGAGAGAGGGAGAAACAGAGTGAAAGATGGAGATCTTCCATCTACTGGTTTACCCCCACCCCCAAATGGCTGCAGTGGCTGGAGCTGGACCAATTGGAAACCAGGAGCCAGGAGCTTCTTGTGGGTCTCCCATGTCGGTGCAGGGACCTAAACACTCAGGCCATCTTCCACTGCTTTCCCAGGTGCATTAGCAGAGAGCTGGATCAGAAGCAGAGCAGCCAGGGCTCAAACCAGCACCCATATGGGATGCCAGCACTGCAGGCAGTGGGTAGCTTAACATACTACGCCACAATGCCGGCCCCAGTACAATTTCAAAATGGTTTTACACTTGGGGTGGGCGTGTGACCTAGCAGTTAAGATGCCCATTAAGACATCTGTGTCCTGTATTGGGGTGCATGGGTTCAGTGCCCAGGCACACTTGTGACTCCAGCTTCCTGCTGGTGCAGACCCTGGGTGTGGGAGATAGTGGGTGGGCTCCTGCCACCTTCATGGGATTGGCTCCCAGCTTTCTCCTCAGTGTGGGGCTATTGCAGGCATTTGGAGAGTGATGGTCCATGGGAGCTTTCTCTCGATGTATCTGTCTCTCTGCCTCTCAAACACATAAATAAAAATCTTTAAAACAAAGTCTTGGGAGCCCAGCACTGTGGCGTTGCGGGTGCAAGTTTGAGTCCCTGCTGCTCCACTTCCAATCGAGCTCTCTGCTATGGCCTGGGAAAGCAGTGGAAGATGGCCAAGTGCTTGGGCCCCTGCACCCACGTGGGAGACCTGGAAGAAGCTCCTGGCTCCTGGCTTCAGATCAGTGCAGCTCTGGCTATTGCAGCCAGCTGGGGAGTGAACCAGCAGATAGAAGACCTCTCTCTCTCTCTCTCTCTCTCTCTCTCTCTCTCTGCCTCTCCTTCTCTCTGTGTGTAACTCTGACTTTCAAATAAATAAATAAATCTAAAAAAATTTTTTTACACCAAGGTAAACTTGCCTTTTAATTGTATTTTCCATGAACGTTCTAAAGTACCTTTGTGTAAGCTCATCTCATCTGATTAGCAACTAACTATATGAAACAGAATTCTTTTCTTTTAAATGTTCATTTGTTTTCAGCTACTTGTAGACAGAGCAACAGAGACAGGGAGAAAGGGGGCCTCCCTCTGCCGGTTCACTCCCCAAATACCCACCACAGCCAGCTGAAGCCAGGAGCCAGGAGCTCCATCTGGGTTGACTGGGTGACAGGGGCCCAAGTGTTTGGGGGCATCAGCTCTTGTCTCCCAGTCATATTAGCAGGGAGCTGGATCAGAAGCAGAGCAGCTTTCCGATATGGATGTGGGCTCCCCAAGCAGGGGTCTGACCCTTCCCTGAAGTGTCATTCCCAATGCTCCCATCTTCTAGATGGGCAAGTTGAGGTACAGAGATCACACAGCCAGTGAATAAAATGCCTGCTGCAGAGCCTCACCCGCGATAGGCACGCGGGTGTTGAAGGAGTCTGAATCTTTCCCTTAGCTTCGTTTCCATTACATTTAGCATCTGTTTTTCCAGTAGCTTTTCTTCAAGATCGTTGAATCTATGAGTATGTTCTTCTTCAGGACTTAAGTCTTTATTTTTTTTAAAGATTTATTTATTTGAAAGGAAGAGTTACAAAGAGAGAGGAGAGGCAGAGAGAGAGAGAGAGAGAGAGAGATGCAGAGGGTTAAACAGCCACCTGCAACGCCAACATCCCATTCTAGTGCCAGTTCGAGTCCCCGGCTGCTCCACATCCGATCCCGCTCCCTGCCAATGAGCCTGGGAAGGCGGTAGATGATGGCCCAAGTGCTCGGGCCCCTGCCAACCACAGGGGAGACCTGGATGGAGTTCCAGACTCCTGGCTTCTGCCTGATCCAGCCCCTGCTGTTATGGCCATTTGGGGAGTAAACCAGGAGAATAAAAGTTCTCTCTCCCTCCCTCCCTCCCTGGAACTCTGCCTTTCAAATAAATAAATCTTTTTAAACAACAGCAATGACAAAAAACCTTAACAGTAATTCCTAATATGACGGGTTTGTTTCTTTGGATAGCGCCTAGTAAGATCCAGTGTTGTAGTTTGGTTGTAAGTCTTTCTCTGTAGACGCCTCCTCCACATTTTTTTCTCCCTTGCAAAGTTTGTTTATTGAAGACACCAGGTCCTGTACCCTACAGCGTTTCTCATAGCCTGGATTTTGCCGATGGTGCCTCTGTTGTCACGTTTAACAGGTTCCTCTGCCCTTAACGCATTTCGGGGTGAACTGAACAGATTCACGGTCGCTTTCTGTGAGCAGGCCCTGGGGAGAGGCTGCGGGTTTCTTTCCGGAGGCATGCCAGCGCCTGGCGTCTCCCCCCGGGCCAGGTTAACAGCCTTCACGGTCGGGGCCTGGGTCCCGCTGATTGATGAGGGGTTGACAAATACTTTCCAGAACCCAGCTGCCAGACTGTTTGCCTGGCGTTAGTCTCAACACCCAGAGGGAGGCGGGGTTACACCAGAGAGGTCGGGCCTGCCTTCGCCAGCCTCGGGAAAAGCCTGGTTCACGGGCAAGGTCCTTCTGGACTGAGTGGAAACAGCTCACGTAAAGGCAGGCCGGGTGTCAGGGGTCTTGGTTTCACGGTTTGCAGCCCGCTAGCAAGCAGCTGCCTAGGTTTTTAGGACAGCTCGTCAGGAAGCCAGACAGAGCTGAGGTCTGGGGCAGACCCTGCTGCTCGCGGTGTGTGTGTCTGCCCCCTGCCCCGGGATGTGAAAAGTGGGGGTGAGAAGTTTCTGTGCCGCCTCCCGATGAGAAGTGAACAAGGCAGTCGGTGAGGTTAGGTGGTGCTGTTTGTGATTAACTGGATGCTGCCTCTGTGTTTGTGGGGGGGGAGGTAGAAGTGGTATCTGGAGATGGCAGCAATCCCAGGGCCGTCCCAAGCTTCATGGCTCCATCCAGGGCGCCCCGTTGCTCTGTTCTCCAGTGAAAGACTGAACGGCTCCCGTGTTCCTCCCCAGGGCCTCCCTCGGCCATTGTCCCTGGAGAAGCAGGGCTCCTGTCCACCTTCTGGTAGCAATGGAGAAAGAGGCAGCTGCAGGCCTGTCCAAGGCACCCAGGATCCCAGGCCTGGGGACCTGTGGGTCACCAACGGCAGCATCTGGCACAGGGGTCATCCCCTAGGGGGTGTCCTGCCAGGGGTCTGTAGCCCAGACTTGCATACCTCCAGTGATGGGAGACTTATCACCTATCTGGCTTCTTCTGCAGTCAGAGAGAAAGGTCTTTCTTCCTTTTCAAAGATTTATTTATTTATTTATTTTGAAAGAGTTACACAGAGAGGGGAGAGACAGAGAGAGAGAGAGGTCTTCCATCTGCTGGTTCACTCCCCGAGATGGCCACAATGGTCAGGGCTAGGCCAGGCCAAAGCCAGGAGCTTCTTCCAGGTCTCCCATGTTGGGGCAGGAGCCCAAACACTTGGGGCCATCTTCCGCTGCTTTCCCCAGGCAATTAGAATAGAGCTGGCTCAGAAGTTGGGAACCTGGGACACGAACCAGCACCCACATGGGATGCCTGCATCACAGGCAGTGGCTCTACCTGCTACACCTCAACGACAGCCGGAAAAGGGTCCCTCTTAATTTCACCTGAAGTCTGTCCCCTCTCGTTCCCACCAGCTGGTCCTCGATGCTCGTTCAGCTGCACCAGGCTGGGTGGGAGGGAGTGATATGGAAAAGGGGGTCCCTGCTGCGGGTTGCTGTGTGACCCCAAAACAGCCTCTGAAGCTGACCTGCCATGTGGTAGAATCCAGCCACACACCAGGCACCGCCTTTGTGCGGACCTTCTGTTGAGTGGCAGGACAGAGCAGGACTCTGGAATGAGCCGTGTCAGGGGCAGGTGGGCCCGCAGCCGTGAAGGAGACGACGCGGGAGCTGCCTGTAAGCTGGAGCGCTCCACTTTGGAGCCCAGCAGTAGGGCGGTCCCCTTGCCGTCCACCCACCACGGCGCAGCTCTCTCAAACGCCCTTTGTTAGGTTCCCGCCTGCATGGTGCTCACCCCTGCATTATTTAGTGCCATTTATCCCCACGCCTTCTCATGCCCGTGGCTCACAGTGTGAGCGCCTCGCATGCGGGCTGCTGTCAGCGCCGGGCCCTTTGTCAGCCTTGGGAGCTGAAAGCCCAGGCACACACGCACGCATGCACGCACGACCCTGGCAGGTGACACAGAGCCTGTGTGCCCTGGGGCCCTCCGTCACGGGGAGAGGCCCACCCTGGTGCTGACACAGAGAAGGCAGGAAAGAAGATTTGTTTTCATCTGGGCAGTGGGGTACCAGCCCCGTTTCCTACAGATCTTTGGCCCTCGCCTCCCATACCTGTGTAATGGGAACCCGACGGCCCCGGCGTCAGACGTTGAACGTGCCTGGTGGTTTATTCATCGGGGTGTGTGGTGGCACACAGGCTGCCATTTCCTTATTGGTTGCCTCCCAGCAAAGATGAAAGTAAAGATGTTCAGTGTTCCCCGAGAGGGATTGTAGTGGAATGCCGTCACAGGGGCAGGGGCAGGGGCAGGGGCTGGCTAGGCTTCTATGAAGCCCCCATCCCCCGGGAAAAAGGTCAAATCCAGCGTCCAGCAGCTACTCTGGGTGACCACCTCCTTCTGGGAGCAGGAGCTGCTGGCCTAGGGCCGTCTGCCAGGTTCTGCTGTCCTTTATCCTTGGGGCCTGCAGAGACAGATGGCCCCAGCCCTCCTTTCTGCCCCTCTGGCATTTGTCACCGCATGATGTAGGTTAGGAGACCCTGAGGGGAAGGTCACAGGAGATCGGTGCCGGTGCCGCAGGGACATCAGAGAGAGAGAGAGACCCCGAATCAACTCTGACCCCTCGCGGTATGAGGCAGCTCCGGAGCAAGGGGAAGAATTCAACTTAGGCTCTTAAGAATCCCTCCCTCCCTCCCTCCCTTTCCCCCTCCCCTGCCCACAACCTGAAAATTTGAAAGCATGAAGCGATGTAGAGAAGGAGACAAAAATACTCATTTCCCTACCTCCTGGAGATCACTAGCCATCTGTGATGTGTGCGTGTCTTTCCATATTATGAGTGTGTTTTTCTTTACAGAGATGATGCTGTAGATAACTTTGTGCCCTGTTCTCCCCCGCCCTGTGTTTAATAAGCATTTTAATTAAAAACAGGTTATAAATATTATCTTTTTTGGATATACTTATTTGAAAGGCAAAGTAACAGAGAGAGAGAGAGGTCTTCCATCTGCCGGTTCACTCCCCAGATGGCCGCAACAGCCAGGGTTGGGCCGGGCCAAAGCCAGGAGCCAGGAACTCCATCTGGCTCTCCTGTGTGGGTGCAGGGTCCCAAGCACCTGGGCCATGTTCTTCTGCTTTCCCAGGTGCACTAGCAGGGAGCTGGATTGGAAGTGGAGCAGCCGAGAGTCGAACCAGCACCCATATGGGATGCCAGCACTGCAGACAGTGGCTTATTACCCCACTGTGCCACAATGCCAGCCCCCATAAATATTTTTTTAAATATTTATTTATTTATTTGAAAGTCAGAGTTACACAGAGAGGGGAGAGGCAGAGAGAGAGAGAGAGGTCTTCCATCCGCTGGTTCACTCCCCAGATGGCCGCAACGGCCAGAGCCGTGCCGTTCTGAAGCCAGGAGCCAGGAGCTTCTTCCAGGTCTCCTACGTGGGTGCAGGGGCCCAAGGACTTGGGCCATTTTCTATTGCTTTCCCAGGCCATAGCAGAGAGCCAGATTGGAAGTGGAGCAGCTGGGTCTGGAACTGGCGCCCATATGGGATGCTGGCACTGCAGGCCAGGGCATTAACCTGCTGTGCCACAGAGCCAGCCCCAGCCCCAGCCCCCATAAATAGTGATAATGACAACATTGGGCAAGTGTTGTGGTGTAGCAGGTTAAGCCACCACTTGGGACGCCTGCATCCTCTGTTGGAGTGCTGGCTCAAGTGCCTGCTGCTCTGCTTCTGATCCAGCATCCTGAATGCGTCCTGGGAGGCAGATGATGCCCCAAGTACTTGGGTCCCTGCCACCCACGTGGGAGACCCGGATGGAGTTCCAAGCGCCTGACTTTGGCCTGGCTCAGTCTGCCCGTTGTGGGCATTTTTTTTTAAAGGTTTTATTTATTTATTTGAAAGCCAGAGTTGCACAGAGAAAGGAGGAGAGGCAGAAAGAGAGAGAGAGAGAGAGAGGCCTTCCATTCTCTGGGTCATTCCCCAGTTGGCCACAACAGCCAGAGCTGCGCCAATCCGAAGCCAGGAGCCAGGAGCCAGGAGCCAGGAGCCAGGAGCCAGGAGCTTCCTCTGGGTCTCCCACGAGGGGGAAGGGGCCATCCTCCACTACTTTCCCAGGCCATAGCAGGGAGCTGGATTTGAAGTGGAGCAGCCGGGACTCAAACCGGCACCCATATGGGATGCAGCACAGCAGGCAGTGGCTTTACCCACTACGCCACAGTCCCAGCCCCCAAATGTGGGCATTTGAGGAGTGAACCAGCATGTGGAAGATAGCTCTATCTCTCTCTCTGCTCTGTCAAAGAGATGAAAATAAAATAAATAAACATTGAAAATGAAAATGTTTTTAAACAAATAAAAAAACTAAAACAACTACATAATGTGCTACAGTTTACCCACCATTCTCTTAATGCTGAGACATTTAGATGTCTTATTTTTTTCTCCCTTGCTGTTACAATTATACAGTGATAAACATCTTATGGCTTAACTCTCTGTCTGCATTTTACATTATTTATCTATAATAAATCCCCATGAACAGACTTACCATGTCAAAGGGTAGGTTCATTTTCAAGGTTCTTCCTCTCTAAACAAATTATACTGGTTTACGTAAGCTGGCCGGGGGCTGGGACCAGGACTGGGCAGGGGCAGGGGCACTGGTATATGGAACAGGGGCCCTGTGGAAGAAGGGTTTTTAGACCTTGTGTTGAAGGTGTTAAACAGAAACAAGGCCAGAAGTAGATGCAATGGTGGAGAGAGGTTGTCCCAGGTGTCCAGGCTGGGGCAGGGGTGGGGGTGGGGACAGAAGGCAGGAACCCCAGGGCTGCTGGAGGGTGGGGTGGCAAGGGCTCAGAGGAATGTAGACTCTAACCTGCTGGCAGTGGGAGGCCATGAAGGACTTCTAGTGACCAGTATCAGGATGAGAAGGGCCACTCAGGTGCTGCGAAGGGGATGGGTTGGGTAGGCGGAGGGGACGAACCCCTGTTTGGGGAGCCCAGTTAGGGTCATTGCACAAGACGAGGCCTCACCTGTTCTGAATCATTGCTAGGAGTTTGCTACATGGGTAGGTGAAGGGGTATTTCGCTTCGACGTTCATTTCTTTCATTCTTGCTGGGTTGAGTGCTTTTTTGTGGAGTTGCTGACTCCATTCCATTCCTGTGATGTGATTCCTTGTGACCCGAAGGCTTTTGAGGCCTGATGTCACCATCATCACAGACCTCAGGGGCAGGGGGATCAGGTGCATGATTCAGCTTCGCGTTGGAGCCCCAGAGAAACCAGGGAAGGAACTTTGCTCGGGTCCCTGGGCCCAGGATGGGGACTCCTGGCACCCCAGCCTCTGCCCTCTGCAGTGCTCTGAGCTACCTCGTCCTAAAGCTGGCAGCATGACCAGGTGCAGCTCAGCCAGCTGCGGTCTGCTGACCAGAAAGAGCAGTGAGAGTGGATGGGAGAAAGCCGCTTTTCTGCCCTGCAGGTCTGGGGGAAGGGGCTTGGAGAATGGCAAACACAGTTTACATCCACTGTCCTTGGCCAGAGCAGGCATCTTTGTTTTAGGAGTAGCCCAGCCAAAGCCATGTGTTGCCTGCAGGGCGTAAGCATTTGCCTGAGCACGAAGAGAATAGAGTGTCAGGTGCACCGGAAGCTGCCCGCCCTGGAGCTAACAGCATCCGACTTGTGGCTCTTGTCTGTTAAAAACTCTGCCTGTTTGATAGTCACGGAAACTGCCAGAGGAAATTCGCAGGCAGCAGCCTGCTGAGGATGCACCCTGCCTGGGAAAACTTGTCCCATCCTGCTGCAGGGGTCTTGTACGTTTTGGGTTTCGTATGCAGTGCACATTGTGCCCCCCAACCCGAGTTCCACCCTAATTTCTCCATGCGGGGTGGCTGAGAGCAGCCCAGTGGTGCGTAATGAGCGTGCGTGGCTGTCTTTCTGCATTAGGAAGTCCGGGGCCCTCGAGAGCCTGTGTTTCCTTCTGGAACACTCTCACCTGTTCACCATGAACATTTCCCGGTCCTGGAAATGCTGCCGCCACAGCCACGGTCACGCCACATCCTGGCTCCTCCTCCCCCCGCCCAGTCCTCCTTCTCAGCTGCTTAATTTTACAGAGACCAGATAAATCAAGATAGAGTCAGATGAGCCCGCCCACAGAGGGCCTTCCAAAAACTCTGCTTCTCTTCCTGATGACATATTTTTAAAAAGCCTTCAGTCCGGTTTCAAAAGAATTATGTATTTTTTTCTAAGTAGAAAATTTTGGAATGCGCCCCTATCCCTCAAACAAAACAATATAAAATAAGACAGAATTTCTGTGCTCAGGTGTAACCTTATGGAACTGCCGTTACTGTATTAGGGGTCAGGCTTTGAGGCTTTTTTTTCCTGGGCATAGTTGTGCACTTTTTGAAAAAAGATTTATTTTTATTTTTTTGAAAGGCAGTGTTACAGAGAGAGGCAGAGAGAGAGAGAGGTCTTCCATCTGCTGGTTCACTCCCCAATTGGCTGTAATGGCCAGAGCTGTACTGATCCGAAGCCAGGAGCCAGGAGCTTCTTCTGGGTCTCCCACGTGGGTGCAGGGGCCCAAGCACTTGGACCATCTTCTGCTGCTTTCTCAGGCCATAGCAGAGAGCTGGATCAGAAGTGGAGCAGCCAGGACTCGAACCTGCACCCATATGGGTGCAGGCCAGGGCGTTAACCCGCTGTGCCAGTTACACACTTTTCATGTAACACGCTATGCCGTGCATATCTGTTTTGTATCTTTTTCTCCACTTCTTGTGTACCGCACCCTTTCCTCTCCTCTGATTTTTGCTTTTTTTTTTTTTTTTTTTTTTTTCCTTAACCTAGCAGCCGGATGTGTCCAGGCGGGGCGTCCCCGCTGTGGGACAACGCTACCCTTTCCACTGGGGCCCCAGGCTTCGGCCGGCCGCGTGTTGGGCCGAAGTCACAGTCTTTAAATATCGTCAGGGGCGGCCGATCATCACCCTTGAAAGGATGGATTTGCTTTTTGAAACCAGCCAGTAATTTTCCACGCTGCAGCGGCAGAAGCTGAGCACAGCCGTCTGGGGCCAAATTTGAGATGTGGCTGTAACAAATGAGATTCGTCTTGCTGGGTGGCTTTTAGGTGAAGGAAAGAGGATGAGAGTAAGACCTCACTGGAAGCCCCGTTAGGACTGCGCTCGGTAGAACGTCTTAAAGGCAGATCTAAGCCCCTGCCCAAGGACTCTTAAGTGTGGCAGCACTGTCCAAAATGACTGACGGAGGCTGGGGCCGGGAAAGAAGCTCCAAAGAGAACACGAACCTTCTCTGTCACGCCAGAGACACTGCCCGCAGGCACCCAGCGCCTGTCTTCTTTCTTCCCTCCTGCTAGACACCTTGGTTTTGTTTGGAGCGGCCGTGTGCTTAACTGGCAAAAAATCCCTTTTTACCCAGACTCCCTTGAAGCTAGGAGTGGTCACGTGACACCGTCCTGGCTGGAGGCAGAAGCCGTCAGGGAGAACAGCCCTTCGTAGGTCAATTGGCCAAGTCCTTTGGCCCATGTCCACCCTTCCTGCCTGTCAGCCGGGTGGGTCAGCAGGCGCCCCATGGCTGTGAGGACGGCAGCTCAGGCCGAGGAGGGCAGAGAGAGAAACAGAGCATCTGGGTCCTTGCCGTACTTCCTGTTCTCGTTCCAGACTGCCTGTTCCTAGAGTTCTTATTCCGTGAGAAAAGTACCCCCCATCTGCTTAAGCGACTGTGAGTTTTTAATTGCTTGCAGCTGAATGCAATCATAACTGATAAGGTAACATTTTAATATTTTACAAGGGGGAAATGTATTTACATATTGTGTAATTAAAAATGAAAAATAATTTAAATCCCGGCAGATCTCCGAGCCCCACATCAGACAGGCGGAAACAGAACCTTTGAGGACGGGACTGGTGTGTCTGCCCGTGGCTTTAACAAACTCCAGGTGATTCGGGCACACACAGTACCACAGGGTAGTCGCTCCCATATTCATTAACGGTATAATCCCCCACTTCAAATTTTTCTAAAATTTATTTGAAAGGCAGTACAACTGGGGCTCGGTGAGGCTGAAGCCAGGTCTCCCATGCGGGCGGCAGAGACTCAAGTCCCTGAACCCTCGCCTGCTGCCTCCCAGGGTGCACCCTGGCAGGAAGCAGAGGCAGGACTCCATCCCAGGCGCTCTGCTACGGGACGCAAGCATCCGAAGCGGTGGCCCAGCCCACTGCACCACAACGGTCTGCTCCGTCCCCCATTTTATGGATGAGAATGTTGAGGCCTAAGAAGGTTGCACAACTTATCCCGATGCTTTACAGCGAGATTTGCACTGAGATCTGTCCCAGAGTACCTCCCCCGGCCTGCTTTGGGGGGACCCCGCTTTCCCCAGTGTACAGGCACACAGCTTCCAAAGGGAACTTCCAGGACAGGAGAGGCAGTGGGCCGTGACACAGCCTCGCCCCCTACCCTCCGCTATCCAGGGGGCAGAATCTGCAAAGCCTGACGCCCCAGGAGATGGAGGGGTACAGGTTTCCCTGACTTGTTTATTAAAAATGCAAACTCCTAAGTTCTTAGTCTTCTACGTTTGAAACAAAACTTCTTGGAAATTAGCTTTTTCCGTAGGCTTCCTAGGGTTAAGTCACTTAAGAATTACTAGAACATCTCACCCATGAAAGGTAATTATGGTTGTTTTATGAGTGTGGAAGACATATAGCTGGTAAGTACTGGAGTAGTCTCCTGTGAGTTATTAGAACCGGCAGGATTCGTGTTATACCAAATTAGCCATCAAGGGCTGATGGATGTTATCCGTGGCTCATCAAGGCATTGGTCAGTGATACGCATTCGGAACAATTAAACACACACCAGCTCCCCTCGAATGGGATCTCTGGGCAAGGTGGCCACCTCAGGTTGTAATAATGGGATTTGCATGGGTGTCTGGAGACTCGCACGCAAGAGGGATGCGTTTTTGCCAGGAAAGAGAAAGGTTCCCTGTGTGGAATAGGTCGGTGTACCCGGGGCCTTCCAGGGCCGTGAGCATCAGTGGGTGGGAGGACCTGGGTCTGGCATTGGCCCACCTGGTGTCCGGGGTCTCTGTTATCAGAGACGGTCAGGTAATTCTGAGATTCCCCTCTGCGTGGTGCGTGATCATCCAGGAGGCACTTCACCCCGCTCCCTCCCCAGGGGCAGCCGCTGCCACCCCCGCTTCCTGGCCGGCTCCCGCGTGCCCGCCCGGCTTTGTGCCAGGCCTCGCTCTCATTCACTTCTCCCAAAGCTCTGCGAGTTGTAGGTGTGTCTGTTCCGGCTCCACAGATGCAGACGGATTGAGGTGTTTGCCAATGGGCAGCAGCAGGAGATGAGCGCCGGCCTCCAGAGACGCTTCCCACGGCCCCGTGTGACCGCCTCGTCGGTGTTCCACACCGCTTGTCTGCAGAGGGGCAGGCGAGGGTCGGGGGGGCGGTCTCTTGTCCGGAGAATGGGCTGAGCTGCAGGAAGAGCACTGTGTATTTTGTGTAAAACTGTTGAAGACAGCATATTTTATGCTGTCCGTCGCTCCTGAATATAAGAAAGACTGCAGGAGAATTGATCTCAGTACTGGGTGTCAGAGAAAAAAATTTCTCCCCTTCCTAAAGGAATGCCTCTCGATGCTGCCTTTAATCAGAAAGTAAGGACCACGTGAAATGCATTGTCTTTCCCTTTTCGCCCAGGCTGCCAGGAAGCCCTGGCCTGATTCGGCAATGTCTCAGCGCTCTAGTTCTTGGGAGAAAAAAAAAAAATCTTTTCTTCCATGTGCTTTCTGGTCCTCCTTGTATTTGCTTTTCTTTTCCTTGGATATAACTTATTAAAGGCTGCCTTAAATTCCTTTTGCAAGTAGGGCGACACACCCTTCTCACAGCAGCGCGGGCTGGAACTGGCGGTCATGTGACCAGATCTCACTTTATAGCATTCTCCTGAGTTGCTTGCAAGAGACTCCAGGGCAGGGCATTTCACCTCTCGGACTGGGGGTGGAATCAGCCAGGCCTGCGAATCCCGGGAGTTTCAGGCTGCTGGGAGGGGCCTGCCAGGTGTGCTCCTTGTCCCTGCCAAGGTCAAGGTCATGTCCCGCACATTGCTCCCCTCCTTCCCTCCTCCCACCTGCCCTTTTCTACCATCTTTGCAGAGTTTCTGCTTCCGCGACTGTCCAGGACCACCTGGGCCAGGTTTCTGGCTTTTGTTAGGAGAACGGGGGCTGAAGTGTTGTTTTTTGTTTGTTTGTTTGTTTGTTTGTTTTTTTAAGTTTGTGTCAGCAGCTCTCCTCCTCATTCCCTGGACCCCATGGGGAACCCTCAGCAAAGTGACCCTGCGCCAGCATTGCGGGCCCACTGTCCCGTGGTCGTTAGGGGCTCGGGGATGTGTCGGTCTTGTCTTGCTGTGTGTGCCCAGGCTTGGGCTCTGTGCATCTTCATGAAGACGCAGGGCGGAGCCTCCCGCAGTGAGTCCCGGCCTCCCACCTGCAGCCGCCTTGCTGGTGTGAAAATCCGTGGCGTGCTCGGGCATTTTCGGTGTTTTCTATGAACAGCTGCAGCCAAAGTGCTGTGGGGTGAAGAGCGCTACCTGACCAGACCAGAGCTGGGAGAAGGCACCTTAGCAAGCGTGCCGAACCACGTGCTCTCGCTCCTTTCTGGAAAAGTCTTACCAGATGAACTAAGAAGGGAGCACGTTATTTCTTCAACATCTTATCCAAAAAAAGACTTCAGAACTACTGCCGTGTCCTGGGGCCAGAGTTGTGGCACATTGCCTGCAACATCGACATCCCATAATCGGAGCGCTGGTTCGAGGCCTGGCTGCTCCACTTCAGATCCAGCTCCCTGCTCATGTGCCCCAGGGAAGGTAGCAGATGTCCTGGGAGACCGGGATGGAGTTCCAGGCCCCTGGCTTTGGCATGGCCGTTGGAGCCATTTGGGGAGTGAACCAGCTGATGGGCGATCTCTCGCTCTGTCTCTCCCTCTGTCTCTTTCACTCTGCCTTTGACACAAATAAATCTTAAAAAAAAAAAAAAGAAAGAAAAACTACTGTTCTGAAAAAAATTACTGGCTGTGCAGCTGCCCACCAGTCTACTCCAGTTGGGCAATTCCTGTGCTCCCCTCCCAGGGCTGCCGAGTGACCCCAGTCCCAGCTGCACCCCCGCCCCGTGCCAGCCTCGGAGGGCAGCCATGGCGTGCCCAGGAAGGGCCGTTACTCCGCCAGCTGTGCTTGGAGAATTTCTTCAGACTTGGTTCTAGGAACCATGGCAATGAGACTCCTTAGAAGCTTGCAAAAACACGGTGAGATTTTTTTTTTCCCTCTGTGGTCCAGCAGGGATCTGGACAGGAAGTCGGCTGCATTTTGTTTTGCCTCGCTGGCTGCACCAGCCCGCAGTGTCAGAAGCACTTTGTGAGTCAGAAATGGAAGCATTGTTCTCTGATAATCACTGAGGAATGCCCTTCCTGAATGGTGCCTGTGGGCGTGGATAGCTTGGAAGGGAAAAAATACACAACTATTTATGTTTTCTTTCTGTTGGGCAAACCTTACTGAATACCTACTGTGTGCCAGGAGGAGACATCACCCAAGGATAAAGGCTGAGAGTCAGCAAGGGAGGGCCGTGGGACCCCCAAAGAGCTCAGTTAATTGCGGGAGGAAATGCTGGAGGGGTTACTTGCCTCTGTCTTCCTTGCTGACCCGATGCGTTCTGTGCGCACGCATTTTATTTTATTTTTTTTTCAACCTTGTCGTGATTAGTATGCACACACTACTTCATGCTGCCTGTTTTCCACTTAGCATTCCTTTACCGATTTCTGCCTGGCCACTGGGCCCAAGGATTCCTCGTTTTCTAAAAGCCACATACAGAGCTCCTTGCTTAGCCATCCTGCCGCGTGTGGGAGAGCTGGGTTTTCTCCCAAGGGTAGTCTCCTTCTCAGCCCGTATTTCCTCGGGGACAGATTGCTGGGTCACAGTTATGGGTGATTTTTTTTATCCTTTTTCCCACTGAAGTTTTTTTTTTGTTTTTTTTTTGTTTTGTTTTGTTTTGTTTTGTTTTGTTTTTCTTATGAGGCTCCAGAGAGCTGGATCAGAAGTAGAGCAGCTGGGACTCGAACCAGTGCCTATATGAGATGCATGCGTTTCAGGCCAGGGCATTAAGTTAAGCTGCCCCTTGCAATGCCAGCATCCCCTATGAGTGCAAGGTTCCCATCTTGTCTGCTGTATTTCTCTTTCTTAAAGATTTATTTATTTATTTATTTATTTGAAAGGCAAGGTTACAGAGAGATAGAGGTAGAGGTAGGGGTAGGGGAAGGGGTAGAGGTAGAGGTAGAGGTAGGGGTAGGGGTAGGGGTAGAGAGAGAGGTAGAGGTAGAGAGAGAGAGAGAGGTCTTCCATCCTCTGGTTCACTCCCCAAATAGCCACTAATGACCAGAGCTGAGCTGATCCAAAGCCAGGAGCCAGGAGCCAGGAGCTTCTTTTGGGTCTCCCATGTGGATGCAGGGGCCCAAGCCCAGGCCATAACAGAGAGCTGGATCAGAAGTGGAGCAGCCGGGACTCAAACCAGTACCCATATGGAATGCTGGCGCCACAGGCAGAAGCTTTACCCACTATGCCACAGCGCCAGTCCCAGCTGCCGTATTTCTGATCCAGCTCCCTGCCAATGTGCCTGGGAAGGCAGTGGAAGATGGCCCAAGTCCTTGGGCTCCTGCCACCCACATGGTAAGCCCAGACCAAGTTCAGGGTTTCGGGGTTTGACCTGGACCAACTCTGGCCGTTGTGGCCATCTGGGGAGTGAACCAGTGCATGGAAGATCTCTGTCTCTGTCTCTCGCTGTTCACTCTGCCTGTCAAATGAATAAAGAATTTTTTTTAAATAAAATCAATTAGCCACGGTTATTTAGTATCATAAAACACCCAGTCAGCCAGCTGCAAGGGGTACAATTTCCCTGTGTTGTCCGTGGCCACTCTCGCGAGACCAGGTGTTGTTCCCGTCTGCGTTGCCCTCTGGGTAAGGGAGGTTTTACCTCACGCCTGTGCTGCCTTCCAAGGTTGGGAGTTCTTTATAAAGAAGGGCTCTGCCTGCCAGGCTTGACTTTGGGAAGGGGTGGAGGGGAGGGGGCTGTGTGGAGGAGGCCCCTGTGTGGGTTCTGCTGATGGGGGTAGTGGGGCCTGTCTGCCTATTGCCCACATGGTGAACCTGGCTGGCTGGCCACTTTCTCCACTCCCAGCTTGACTGGGTGTGAGGTGGCGAAGGCAAGGCAGGCCCCACCCTCCAGACTGCACCCCACTGAAGAATGTAGTATTCTGTTGCTGGGTTTTATAGTGCAAAGAAAAAAAAATTCCATAGATAGGAGGCTTCTCACTCTACAGTAAAAATTCCAAACGGCTAGGAAAATGCCTATTCCCCCTGGATTCTGATCATCTTATTTGCATGTCTCCCCTGGCAAGCTGTGTTTTGTATTATTCAAGGTGACCCAGTTAGAACTGTTTAAAGTCACATTGTCGTTAATAAGTTACACACCCCGCGTGTGATAAGTCTATTAGCTCAGAACACTGTGCAGGCAGGAATCCGTGCTCGGGTTGGATCTCTTCTTCATCTTTAAATATGGCTGCATTTAAACCTAATCTCCCCTGTTTGTTCTCACCATTGATGTCCCTGCTTTTTCTGTGTTGATGGATAAGAGCAATTTCCCAGACGATTCAAATGCCTGTTGTGTTGGCCGTGGAAGGCAAATCACATGTGTGGGTTATGTCTGCACCTCCACCCACCCCAGAGCCAGCTCATGTTCATCAGCTGGCTGGGTACCCTGGGGTGTGGGGTGTCTTCCTAGAACCAGGGAGAGTTACCAGAAAACCTGGCCAGTCAGGTAGAGTAGAACTGGTTTATTAGAGGTACTGGGGTTGGAGTGCTTTTCTCCTTAGAGAAAATAATCTATAGATTCCATACAAAGTCTGACTTGTGTGTGGAGGCTAGCCTTATGCCTAGGTATTTTAATTTTTTTTAAATGTACTTTATTATTTTTAAACTTTCATTTATCTTGTAGTTGTCCTTTTTTAAAAAAAATTTATTTATTTATTTGAAAGCAGAGTTAGAAAAACAGAGAGATCTTCCATCCACTGGTTCACTCCGCAAATGGCCACAATGATCAGGGCTGGACCAGGCCAAAGTCAGGAGCCAGGAGCTTCTACTGGTTCTCCACGTGGGTGCAGGGGCCCAGACACTTGGGCCGTCCTCCACTGCCTTCCCAGGCACATTAGCAGGAGGCTGAATTGGAAGTAGAGCAGCCGGGACTCAGATGGACACTAATATGGGATGCCGGCATTAGAGGTGGTGGCCCAACCCACTTTGCCACAACGCTGGCCCTCCACTGGGAGTTTTGAGAAAGAGATTATTAGATCAAAAGATCAGAACCTCTTTCGGCTTGTCCCTTGATGTCTGTTGCCTGAATTGTTTTTCCAAAGTATTCTTAAATGTAGGCTTTCTTCAATAATGTAATATTCTGTTTCATTGTAACCTTCTCTTGTCTTTAAAGTTAATTAATTTATCTCAAACACAGAGAGAGAGAGAAATAGCACATCCATTGGTTTGCTCCCCAAATGTCCAGAACAACCAAGGCTGGGCCAGGCCAAAGCTGGGAGCCAGGAGCTGCATCCTGGTCTCCCACGGGGGTGGCAGGGACCGAAGTACTTGAGCCATCACTGCTGCCTCCCAGGGTGCGTTAGCAGGAGGCTGGTTTGGAAGCTGGTTTGGGATGCAGGTGTCTCACGGCAACTTAACTGCTGCACCGAGCACCTGCCCCCAGCGGGTACTGCTCTTTCCAAACTACACGTGAACGTCAGTGTGAAAGTTTAGTTTCCACGTTTGCACACGGGTGTTTTGGTTTGGCTTCTGGTCCCCCGAAGGCGAGGGCCTCTGGATGAAGGATGTTAGAGCTGGTGTCTGAGTCTTACTCCCATGGTGGCTTTTGAGAGCTCTCCACAAATGCCTTTGAATAGTGCCAGTGCTGTGATGGTGGCCGGGAGGGTGTCTCTCTGTACCCAGTTCTGAAGAGCAGCTCTCCGCGGGAGTAGTCAAAGGCATTCCGGCTGTAATGAACACAGCAGGTACGAGCCCTGGGGGACTTGGGGGGAGTCTTTTCTCCTGGCTTGGAATTTCATAATTGCTTCCTTTTCAAGCCTTGTTCATGGCTCGGTCTGCAGTCCCTGGCCAGCCTCCTAGGCTGGCTGCAGTGTGGCCAACAGCCCGTGACTCTTCTTGGGACCTCTGTCCCCACGCTCCAGGAGGCTACCTCGCTCTTCTGCCGGAGCCTTGGAGACAGCCACCGCCCTGTCGGCCTTGCCACTCGCCTCAGCCGTCTTGCCCAAGTCCAGCCCAGAGGACACACACGTTATGGAGTGTAGTGTAGAGTTACCGCACGTTCGCCACAACTCGTTCCACCTCACCGCACCCTGGGAGCAGGTATGCCGGTTTTATAGATCACTGAGTGGACCATCAGAGAGTGTAAGGAAATGTGGGGACAGAGCCAGTGCCCTTGACCCCCGTGCTGTCCTCCATTCCAGCCCAGCTCCCTGCCCTTCCTAGAGCCCTCTATCTCAAGTGCTTCCTTGCAAAGCCCCCAGACTCCCTGTAGAAAATGCCAGGGCTCTCCCGAGCGGCTCCTCTCACCGCCGTCCACGCGTCCCACGGGGCTGCCTCCCCTGCTCCTGCCTGCTCTTCCACCCTCTCCCTCCGCCTGCAGCATTCATTAGCGCGCCCTGCAGTCCGTGTGCTTCGCATTTGCCCCTCGCGGCTGCTGCCAGGGCTGTCCCCACCCTGGGGAGCTCCTTCAGGGCTTACTTATGTCTGTTCCAATCTAGCAAGGCACTCGGCAGGGGCAGACCGCTCAGTTCAAGGTTTAGACCGAGCCAGGACATCCCTGGATGGCCTTGCATAGTCTCCCCTCCCGGAGGAATGCCGTCTCCTTAATCAGAAGCAGCGCCGGTAGCGACACAGCCACCCGCTGAAGCGCTCAGGCCCTCGTCTCTTCTCTCAGAACGCTGGTGGCCAAAGAGGACACGCGGGCCGGGCGACCAGCCCCCGAGAGGCGCGATGGGGACAAAGAATTGGCAACCCCAGCGGAGAAGGGGGAGGGGACACAGGGCCTGTGCGTGGCTCGCATTTGATCTGCTGTGCTGTCACACAGCGCTCTGACCCGAGCACCAGGTCCTCGGGGACCTTTTATCTTCCCAGTCGACAGCTCACCGGCCTGACACTAGAGAGCAGCCTGCAGTGCTGGGATGAGGTCGCCTGCCCACCCCCACCCCCCCGCCCCGCACACCCCCGCATGCAGCTCCCAGCCAGCCCCCACCCCCCCAGCTCCTCTCACGCATGCACGCATTTACTCCACACAGAAGCTATTCCGTCCAAGTACAAAGAAGGGAAGACATCAAACCCGGGCGGCTCAGCCTCTAGAAAACACACCCCAAATGCATTTTAAATCTGTGGATTCTCCTCAAGGGAATTCCAGTTAAAAAAGAACTTGGGTCAGCAGCCCGGGGCCTGTGTGGCTAACAAGCTTCTGTGTTCTCTGTTGCTTGGCTGGCCTGAAGGGTTCCTTTGTGTGGCGAGTGGGCAGCCGGCCGGCCGCGGCGGGGACCCTAACAGGGCTGGGTGTGGAAGCCGGGCTTGCACAGAGCAATCCCTGCCGATCCCAGCTCTCCAGCGGGGGGACGCTGGCGAGTCTGCAAACTCAGCGATCTTTAAAGAAAACAGACGCTTAAAGCAGGAGAAAATTAAGTGCACCATGGTAGCCTGCTTGGATCTTGGAAATACCAGAGAAATCCGAGTAATGTCTGGAGTTTTAACAGCGCCGTGCTACCGATAATTGTTTCGTTTTGGCCAGTGTACCGCGGTTACAGAAGACGCTAACGTCAGAGATGCTGGGAGGAGGGCCTATGGGGACTTCCTGTGCAGCGGTTTGGTAGATCTCAAATTATTCCAAAATTAAAGTCTATTAATAAAACAAGAAAAGCAGAGCAAGGGGGAAAAGTCGACTCGGTACTTAGTTTGCTGCAACCAAACGTCTGCCAACACGCGCGGTTATACCGCAAAGCCTGGGGTCTCCAGCCTTCCCCTGCCTATGCATCCCAGAGCTCTCCACAGTCTGCCTTAGAGGCCGGGGCCTCCCTGGCCCCCACTGCCCTCTCTCTGGAGATGGGTCAGGGTCCAAGATGGCCTAGGTCACGTGGTTGGGAGTGCCACCACCTGCCAGCCACGCACTGGGCAGCTGGTCAACTTGCTGGCCCTTGGTTGCTTTACCTCGGCAAACAAGATCCTGTTTTCTGGAGGACGAGGTGAGGGGGGTGGTTGCTCCAGCATGTGCAAAGCACCTAGCCCTGGTGTGGTGCTCCTTCTCCCTTCTCTTTCTCTGCTTCTGCTTGAGACGGATGAGTGCCTTTGCCTGGGGAAGATTTGGGATCCGTGGCTCGGTGGAGGTTAGGGGCAGGGAGCTAGGAGTTTGACAGCATCCCCTGCTCCCTGCGTGCTCATTCCCCAAGGGCCAGGAAGTGGAGTGGGAGGGACCCTTTGCGGGCCATGCTCTGTAAGACCTCTTGGAGTTTGGACATTTGATGCTCGGGGAGACTGTGCCCTGGCTGCGCCTTCACCGTGCAGGTGAACCAAGCCAAGTTCGGGGTGGGGGGGTGGGGGGCGGGGGGCGTTATTCTGGGAGGGAAGCTTCTGTGAGTTCGCAGCTCACAAACCCGGAAATCCAAAAGGCTGCAGCTCCCAGGGCTCAAATCTGGTGAGCATGCTTGTGGCGCACTCTACCTGCAGGTGGCAGTGGTGACACGGGATGCTGCCGGAGGGGCGAGGAGGGGGCCCTCTTTGCAGAAGAGCTGCAGTAACCATAGCCGTACCTTCCGTGGATGACCCTGGGCTGCAGAGGGAGGAACGGTGCCCCAGCCGGTGGAGGTGGCGGGGGGTGGGGGGGGCTCTGCCCCGTGTTTACTCTGCCACAGTGACTGTGGGAGTAAGTGCTTTACAGACGTGGGAGAGGTGTGGTGGTGACTGCCCTGGGCTCACCCAGTCTGAGTCCACCCCACTCCCTTCTCAGAGTGTCTCCTGCTTCTAAGCCCAAAGGGAAAACGCAGGGACCGCCCCTCTGCCCCGCCCCCCAGCAGTGTGTGAGGGTCTGTGGTCACACACTGTCCTGGGGATGCCCCGCCTCCCGCCAGCTTCAAGTCCAGGGTGGGGGCTGGGAATGCGCCCATGCCTCGCGGAGTTGAAGAACATCTCAGGACCTTAGAGTTGTCTTGAGATCTCAGTGGTGGCCAAGGCTGCACCGCGCGATGCTGCAGCCATCAGAGGGCGTGCCTCGGGAGCGGGAACAAGGGAGGGCCCTGGAGAGGATGTGGGATCCAGCAGGCCGCCATGTGGGCTCACCCGGGCTGGCACAGTCCTCCTGTGTGGGCGTGGCTCCACTTTGCTCTCCAGCATGAGGGACCCAGGGAGTTCTTCAGCCTTGTTTGTTCTTTTTTTTTTTTTTTTAATATTTATTTATTTATTTGAAAGTCAGAGTTATACAGAGAGAGAGAAGGAGAGGCAGAGAGAGAGTTCTTCCATCCGCTGGTTCACTCCCCAATTGGTCACAACAGCCAGAGCTGTGCCAATCCAAAGCCGGGAGCCAGGAGCTTCTTCTGGGTCTCCCACATGGGTGCAGGGGCCCAAGGACTTGGGCCATCTTCCACTGCTTTCCCAGGCCATAGCAGAGAGCTGGATCAGAAGTGGAGCAGCCGGGACTCGAACCGGCATCCATATGGGATGCCGGCGCTGCAAGCAGCGGATTTACCCGCTACGCCACAGCACCAGCACCAGCCTTGTTTGTTCTTGATTGGGTCTCTGCAAAAGTGCATGCAGACGCAAGGCTGCCCACTCTCCCCCGTCCTGCTCAACACAGTACTGGAAATTCTAGCGAGAGCAATTGGGGAAGCAAAAGAAATAAAAGACATCCAAATGGCAAGGCAAGGAGTGAAATCTCTGCAGATGGCAGGACTTTAGCGCTCTGAGGAGGCCGTACCAACTGTTAGAGCTGAGAAATAAATTCAGCCAAGTTATAACATACAATATCAACACGCAGAAATCGTTGCATTCCCAACAAAAAAGGAAGGGAAGAAGGGAGGAAAGACAAGGGCTGGGCATTGTGGCATAATAGGTGCCTGGTTCAAGTCCCGGCTACTCCATGCTTCTGATCCAACTTTCTCTAATGCACCCCAGGAGGCAGTAAAAGCTGGCCCAATACTTGGGTCCCTGTCACCCTGATGGAGTTCCTGGCCCCTGGTTTTGACCTGGTTCAGCCTTAGCTATGTAGCCATTTGGGGAGTGAACCAGCAGATGGCAGATTTCTCTCTCTCTGCCTTATTAAAAACAAAATCTGTGTTTATATATAGTAACAATGAACAACCGAAAAAAGAAATTGAGGAAACAGTTTCGGAGTAGGCATTTGGAAGAGTGGTTAAGATGGCATTTGGGGCACCCGCGTTCTGTGTCAGAGTGCCTGGGTTCGAGTCCCAGTTCCACTTCCAATTCCAGCTTCCTGCTGATGTGCACCCTGGGAGGCAGCAGGTAATGTCCTAGGTACTTGGGTTCTTCCACCCACATAGGAGACCTGAATTGAGTTGTGGGCATTTGGGGAGTAAACATACAGATGGAAGATTTCTCTCTCTCTCTCTCTCTCTGTATGTGTGTTGCTTTCATCTAAAAAGAAAAAAGTTAAGTGTAAATTTTTTTAGCAATTTCATTTAGAATAGCATCTAAAAGAATAAAATACCTAGGAATTAACCAAGGTGGCTAAACAACTTGTGCACTGAAAATATTAAAAACTTTGCTGAAATTAAAGAAGGTACAAATAAATGGAAAGAAATGTTATCTTCATGGATAGGAAGACAATTTTTTAAAGATTTATTTATTTATTTGAAAGAGTTACAGAGACAGAGACAGAGAGTCTTCCATCCACCGGTTCACTCCCCCAATGGCCATGATGGTTGGAGCTGTGCTGATCTGAAGCCAGGAGCCAGGAGCTTCTTCCAGGTCTCCCACGTGGGTGCAGGGGCCCAAGGACTTGGGTCATCTTCTACTGCTTTCCCAGGCCATAGCAGAGAGCTGGATGGGAAGTGGAGCAGCCGGGACTCGAACCGGCGCCCATATGGGATGCCAGTGCTGCAGGCAGTGGATTTACCCACTACGCCACAGCGCTGGCCCCAAGACAATAATTGTAAGCATTTATTTATTTGAGAGGCAGGGAGGCTGTCGTCTGCTGGTTCACTCTGCAGTTGCTCACATGGCCAAGTCTGAAGCTGGCGACCAGGAACTCAACCCCAGGTCTCCCACATGGTGGCAGCAATTCAGTTCCTTGAGCCATCCCTGCCTCCCAGGGTCTACACTGACCAGGAAGCTGAAGGAGGAGCCGGGACTGAGCATCGCATGCAGGTTGTCCAATATAGAATGCGTTTTAACCCTGGGTTCAACATCTACCCTGCAAGACTTACTGTTTTGAAGATCATGATACTACCCTAAGTTATAGATACAGTTCAATCCCATTCCAGATCCCAATGACATATTTTGCAGAAATAGAAAAATCCATCCTGAGATTCACATGAGATCTTAGGGGAACCTACGCAGTCAGCTAAAAAAAGGCAGAAAAAAAGCTTAGAAAAAAGCAGAGCTGCAGGGTTCACTTTCCTGGTTTCAGAACTTACTATAAAACTGAGGCTACTAAAGCAGTATGGGGGCCGGTGCTGTGGCCTAGTGGGTAAAGCTGCCGCCTGCAGTGCTGGTGGCCAGTGTGGGCACTGGTTCGAGTCCCGGCTGCTCCACTTCCAATCCAGCTCTGCTGTGGCCTGGGAAGACAATAGAAGATGGCCCAAGTCCTTGGGCCCCTGCACCCATGTGGCAGACCTTGAAGAAGCTCCTGACTCCTGGCTTTGGATCAGCTCAGCTCCAGCTGTTGTGGCCATTTGGGGAATGAAACAGCAGATGGGGAACTTTGTCTCTCTCTCTCTCTCCCTCCCTTCCTCCCTCCCTTCCTCTCTCCTTCTCTCCCTCCCTCTCTGAAACTCTGCCTTTTAAGTAAATATTAAATCTTAAAAAAAAAAAAAAAGTGACACTAGCATAGCCAGTGGAATAAAATAAACCCCCCATTTATTAATTGATTTTCAATAAAGGTGCCAAGCCTATTTAGTGGGGACAGATGGAGCTGGGAAAATGCTATCAACATGCAGAAGTATGACGTTCCACCCTTATCTTACACCATATACAAAAATCAGCTCCAGGACTGGGCATCTGGCCTTGCTGTTAAGACCTTGGTTGGGATGCCCAGGTCCCTTATCAGAGTGCATGAGCTGGACTCCTGGCTCTGGCTCCTCACCCCGGCTTCCTGTGCTGTGGACCCCAGGAGGCAGCAGTGATAACTGAAGTGTTTGGGTTCCTGCTTCCCACATGGGAGACCTGGATTGAGTTTCTGGCTCCCGGCCCAGCCTTCGTGGGCATTTGGAGAGTTAAACTGCATAGGAATGATTTTTGGATGGGAGCTCTCTCTCTCTCTCTGCCTTTCAAATACTTTTTTTTTTTAAATTAACTCCAGATGGATCAAAGACCTAAAAAAATGAGCAAAAAAAAAAATATATATATATATATATATAATGTATTTGAAGAAGGGGCTGGTGCTGTGGCATAACAGGTAGAGCCGCTGCCTGCAGTGCCAGCGTCCCATCTGGGTGCCGTTTCAAGACCCGGCTGCTCCACTTCCGATCCAGCTCTCTGCTGTGGCCTGGGACAGCAGTGGAAGAGGGGCCAAGTCCTTGGGCCCCTGCACCCACGTGGGAGACCTGGAAGAAGCTCCTGGCCCCTGGCTTTCAATCAGCACAGCTCCAGCTGTTGCAGCCATCTGGGGAGTGAACCAATGGAGGAAGACTTCCTCCCCTCCCTCCCTCCCTCCCTCTTTCTTTCTCTCTCTCTCTCTCTGCCCTTCTCTGTAACTCTACCTTTCAAATAAAGAAAATAAATCTTTAAAAAAAAATTTTGGAAGAAAGCAGGGAAAAATCTTCATGGCATCGGATTTAGCAATGATGTCTCGAATATGACACCAAAAGCATAGACAGCAAAAGAAAATGAATAGATACATAGGACTTCATTGGAATTAAAAACATATGTGTGGGGCTGGTGCCATGGCTCACTTGGTTAATCCTCCACCTGTGGCACCAGCATCCCATTTGGGCACCAGGTTCTAGTCCTGGTTGCTCCTCTTCCAGTCCAGCTCTCTGCTGTGGTCCGGGAAGGCAGTGGAAGATGGCCCAAGTCCTTGGGCTCCTGCATCTGCATGGGAGACCAGGAGAAGCACCTGGCTCCTGGCTTCGGATTGGCGTAGCTCCGGCTGTAATGGCCATTTGGGGGGGTGAACCAACGGAAAGAAAACTTTCTCTCTCTCTCTCACTCACTCACTCACTCACTGTCTAACTCTGCCTGTCAAATAAGAAAAAAAAAAAAAAGAATTCCCATAAAAAAAAGTATGTGCCTGAAAGGACATCATCAAGAGAGTGGAGAGACTGCCCACTGCATTGAACTGTGAAGTTGAGGGCAGGTGTTAAGTCACTGCGTGGCACACCCATACCCCATGGTGGAGCCCCTGAGGTTGGGTCCTGGCTCTGCTTCCAATCCAGCTTCCCGCTAACGCATGCCCTGGGAGGCAGCAGTGAGGACTCAAGTACTTTGGTGTCTGCTGCTCACATGGGAGACCTGGATAGGGTTCCAGGCTCCCGGCTTCTGGCTGTTGCAGGCATCGGGGAGTAAACCAGCGGATGGAAGATCTGTCGACCTATCTCTGTCTCTCCCTGTCTGTCTGCCTTTCAAGTAAATATAAAACAAATTGTTAAATTATATATGTGACAAGGGATTACTATCCAGAATGTATATAAACAACTTCGACAATTCAACAACAAAAAACTACCCAATTAAAAAATGAGCATGGGGGAGAGGGCAGTGCTGTGGCGTAGCAGGTAGGGTCGCCACCTGCAGTGCCAGCATCTCGTATGGGTGCTGGTTCGAGTCCCGGCTGCTCCACTTCTGATCCAGCTCTCTGCTGTGTCCTGGGAAAGCAGTAGAAGATGGCCCAAGTGCTTGCACTCTGCACCCGTGTGGTGCACCCAGAAGAAGCTCCTGGCTCCCTATCGACCCAGCTCTGGCTGTTGTGGCCATCTGGGGAGTGAACTATCAGATAGAAAACTCTCTCTCTTTCCATCTCTCCCCCTCTCTCTCTGCCTCTCTGTAACTCCACCTTTCAAATAAATAAACAAATCTAAAAAAAAATTGATCTCAGGCTTATCGCTCTCTGAAACGTGGACATTTGCATAATATTGCTGCACCTGCCAGCAGAGCCTGAGTGTGGATCTGAATCTCATGTCTTAGGTGAATTCCAGGACTGCCCCATCCTGTCGGTACAGGAGAGGGGCACCGTCACCATCACTTCCGCCAAGACTTAATACAACCCACTCTTCCACAGATCCTCAAATACAAATCTAGATGTCCTCTGCGAAAGCTGGAAATGTCTGGGTTTCACTGGCTGCACTTGCTTTTTGCATGATGTACTAGAACTCACACACCCAAACAAGCTATTCTTACAAGGAGTGACAACATCCTCCAAGAATATAGATATTACCCCCACGTTTGTGCAACTGCCTCTAGTTTGCATTTAAAAAAAAAAAAAGACTTATTTATTTGAAAGTCAGAGCTAGAAGAGAGGGAGAGACAGTGGTGAGGACTGGGAGGTGGGAGAAAGAGAGAGAGAGAGATCCTGCATCCCTGGTTCACTCCCAAGATGGCTGCAATAGCCAGGGCCAGGAGTTTCTACCTGGTCTCCCATGTGGGTGGCAGGGGCCCAAGTAGTTGGGTCATCCTCCGCTGCTTTCCCAGACCATCAGCAGGGAGCTGGGTCGGAAGTGGAGCCCCCTGCACACCTGTATGGGGTGCCGGCATTGAGGGTGGGCGGCTTTACCCACTATGCCATAACACTCAGCACTGAGCAGGGCTCTAGGAAAGATCCTAACACTCGGGTAGATCTTTTTTTTTAAATTATTTATTTGAGAGGCAGTATTACAGAGAGTGAAAGAGAGAAAAATAAAGAGATCTTCCATCCGCTGATTCACTCCCCAAATGGCCTCAACAGCTGGAGCCAGGAGCTTCTTAGAGGTCTCCCACGCAGGTGCAGGGGCCCAAGCACTTGGGTCATCTTCCACTGCTTTCCCAGGCCACAGCAGAGAGCTGGATCAGAAGAAAAAAACCAGGATGCAAACCAACGCCCATAGGGATGCAGGGGCCACAGTCAGAGGCTTAGCCAACTACGCCACAGCGCCAGTCCCCCCGGGCTGGGGCCAAACCCAGGAGCTCAATCCAGGTCTCCCACATAGGAGGCATTTGAGACATGGCTGCTGCCTCCGCGTCGTCTGAGTCAGCAGCAGAAAGCTGGATCGAGAGCCAGGCACCCTGATGTGGAACGTGGGTATCTTCATGTCTTAACCACTGGACTAAACCTAGCCTGCTCCAAGGTTTGGGGAGATCGTAACCAAAAAGCCCTCCGATGGCACCAGCCTGGCAAGCAAGGAGGCCGTGGAGAGGGCGAGGGAGAGACGCAAAAGCACTTTTGGGTCAGCGAGGGTTAAGAGCCAGATAGACCAGGACTTGTCCCACTCCCTTCCCCTCTAAGGTGTCAGTGCTGGGAAGAGGTGACTCACTCCCAGGTCAAGTTCAGGCACAGTGTGGGTCTTGTCTGGGGCCAGTAGCTTCCTGGCGGGAGGCCCTTCCTACAGGAAGCAGCTCTGGCTGTGTGGCCCCGTCCCAGCCATCCAGGGGACAGGCCAGGTGTCCCTGCGTGGGAGGTGGCCTGGGGGTGGGGCCCCACCATGTACCTTGTCATCCCCTTCACACAAGTCCGGCTGTGGCAGACCAAGATTACACTTGGGCAGGGCCATGAGGGACACAGTCTTGGGAGGCTTAATAGAGGAAATATTAAATCAATGAAACCTCATTTCCAAGATCGGTTCAGCGGCAGAATCCATTAACCTTATATTCACCCTCTGCTTCCCTCTAATAAAAACCGGGGAGGGGTTCCGAGGCATGATAACTTGTCCGCAGGGTCAGCGTGTGCTATTCAATTACTGCGATTCCGAGTTTCCGAGCTAAAAGATATACACTCGTTTGGATTATGAAAAGCCAACCCTGAAAGAACACTTCTTTCTCTCCCCACCCTCCCACCCCCACCCCCGCTGTGCTGGGAACACTGCACAAACACGGCCACAAGGGTCTGGCTCCGCCAGGGAGGCTGACAAAGGAGGGTAAATCAGCTCTCTCTCTCCTCCTCCTATAAAAGAATCCCCAGCAAAAGGGAACACTAAGGCCACTCAGTACGGGCGCCAGTCTCCGTCCCGTCCCGTCCCCAGGCCAGAGGAAAGACCTGTCAGGCCAGAGTTCAGTGCTCCCCTCCCCCTCCCCGTGTCTTTGGTCGCATAAATGCAAAAATAAAACCTGGCGCGGCCCAGAGCTGGGGATGGGGTAGGGTCAAGGATCCACTGCCCTGGTTGCAGAGTGCCAGCCTCTGTGGTGATGCTCTTGGCCAAAGGCTGGATAGGACAGGGCTGTGGAGGGCTGGGGGTGATCGGATTCAGCTCCCGTTAAACCCCAGCTCAAGAGTGGCTTGTCCTCTGGATGCTGTTGCCATGGCATTGTGGTCTTTCAGAAAGGCTGCCTCCCACCTGGTATAGACAAGGGCCAGGATGCCCTGGAACCTTGACCCTGACAGCAGCGACAGTTCTCTCCTGGACATGGCTGCGCCTCCCACCCGCCCCTCCCCAGCAGTCAGAAACCTAGGGCAGCCCTGCTGGGAGGGGCCTCACAGTCCAGTGGCTTGGCTTCCTGGCTGCTGCTTCCTGCTCTTTGAAGTTAAAAGGTGTGACTTTAGGAGCAGCCCAGCACCAGAAGGAAAAGAAGCCTGGTTTTAGCCTTGCACATTCAGCCTCTTCTGTTTGATGAGGATGAGGAGAAAACAGCCGAATTATCCACCTCTCCGGTGGTGAAGGGGGCCGGGAGGAAGGAGCAGCATTCAAGGGGTGACCAGTGAGGGCCATAGGCTTCTATGAGCCAGGCAGAGGGCGAAACCGACGCCAGCCACCTACAGGGAGCCATTATTGCCAACTGCTTCAGGACCCTGCCCTGTCTCTGGAGAGCCCAGAGAATCAACTCACGCCCTCTCTCAGGGCTGTGTTTCTCCTTCTGCAACTTTGTTTTCTTTTTCCCTTGCCTGTATTTATTTTCATCTTGCTTGAAAGGCACACACAGAGATCTTCCATAGGCTGGTGTGCTCCCCAAATAGTTACCTGCAACAGGTGGAGCTGGACCAGGCCCTAGCCAGGAGCCTGGAACTCAGTGTGGGTCTCCCATGTGTGGGTGGCAGGGACCCAAGTACGTGAGCCTCCATCTGCTGTCTCCACAGGTGCCCTTTAGGCAGGAAGCTGGAAGCAGAAGCAAGGCCAGGACTCAGACCCAAGTGCTCCGATGTGGGATGCAGGGGTCCCAAGTGGCGTTTTAATGGCTGCTCCAAATGCCTGCCCTTGTCTGTGACTTTAAGTACAACCACGTGGTCCCAGAGCCGTTTCCTTGAGATTGACAGAAGCCTGGAGTGTACCATGCACAATCCTTAGAGCTAAGGAGAGGGAGCTGTTAAGTCCCTGCCTTCAGAGGGGATTATGGGAAGAGGCAGACAGGCAGTCGGTCCTGGGATAGTCCAGCTTGGCCTGAGACAGAGGACAGCCACAGCACTCTGAGCGCTTGCACACCTGTGCCCTGGTGCCAAGAGGCTGCAGAGGGAACCAACAGACAGCGTGCCAGACAGCGGGCTCTTCAAGGAGGGCACCCAGGGCCAGTGCTGTGGTGTAGTAGGTTAAGCCTCCACCTGCAGTGCCGGCATTCCATATGGGCACCGCTTCCTGTCCTGGCTACCCCTTTTCTGATCCAGCTCTCTGCTATGACCTGGGAAAGCTGTGGAAGATGGCCCAAGTGCCTTATCCCCCTGCACCCGTGTGGCAGACCCAGAAGAAGCTCCTGGTTCCTGGCTTTGGATTGGCCCAGCTCCAGCCATTACAGCCATTTGGGGAGTGAACCAGCAGATGGAAGACCTCTCTCTCCCTGTCTTTCCCTCTCTCTGTAACTCTGCCTCTCAAATAAATAAGTAAATCTTTTTAAAAAGGAGATGGGAGCATACAGAGACAGGCCAGAGTCTGTGACCGCCCAGAGGAAGCACCCATGTCCCTATATCTCTCTCCCCAGCTAGAGAGAGTACAGGGGCAGGGCATGAGACAGAGCAGGATCCCCAAACTTGCTGCATAGAGGAATCACCCAGGAAACATTTAAAAGAATCTTAATGCTTGGGGCCGGCACCGCGGCTCACTAGGCTAATCCTCCACCTTGCGGCGCCGGCACACCGGGTTCTAGTCCCGGTTGGGGCGCCGGATTCTGTCCCGGTTGCCCCTCTTCCAGGCCAGCTCTCTGCTGTGGCCAGGGAGTGCAGTGGAGGATGGCCCAGGTGCTTGGGCCCTGTACCCCATGGGAGAGCAGGAAAAGCACCTGGCTCCTGGCTTCAGATCAGCGCGGTGCGCCGGCCGCGGTGGCCATTGGAGGGTGAACCAATGGCAAAGGAAGACCTTTCTCTCTGTCTCTCTCTCTCACTGTCCACTCTGCCTGTCAAAAAAAAAAAAAAAAAAAAGAAAGAAAGAAAAAAAGAATCTTAATGCTTGGTCCCATGCTGTGCCATTCAAATCAGAACCTGTGGGGCTGAGGCTCAGGTGGTGTTGTGTGCCCAAGCTCCCCGAGCGGTGCTCATGGACAGCCAGGCTGGGAATGCTGACAAGATCACCTCTCCGACATAAGCGGAAGCCAAGGGAGACGTGGCCTGGAGGTCACAGCCCAAAGGGCAGGGACTCAGGTGACACTGGTCCCAGTCCTGGGCCTGCCGTTCCCTCCGTTTCTCTGGACTGTCGGCATGCCCTGGCAAGCGAGCTACGTCTCCCCGTTCCCTCCAGCCCAGCAGGCCATCGGCTCATGAATACTTTTTTCTTTTCCTTTCGATGATTTTTTAAAATTTTTGTAGTAGAATATAGATAACGTAAAATTTACCATCGTAGCCATTTTAAGTGTGCAGCTCAGTGGTTAAGTACATTCGCTCTGTGAGGGAACCGTCATCACCATCCAGCTCCACGGGACTTCCATCTTCCCCGGCTGCGGCTCTGCCCATTAAACACTGGCTCCCCACGTCTGACAGCCGCTCTGGTACTTCCTCTCTCCAAATCCGATTCTCCTGAGTGTCTCATATGAGTGGAATCATACTTTGTCCTTTTAGTTTTTCTCTTCTTCGTCGTCGTCGTCTTTTTTTTTTTTTTTTTTTTTTTTAACAACATGGTCTCCAAGCCAGGTGAGGGTGGAACTTTTTCAAAGATTTATTTATTTATTTAATTGAAAGACAGATTTATGGAGAGAGAGGGCAAGATGAGAGAGAAAGATCTTCCATCTGCTCAATCACTCCCCCAGATGGCCACAACAGCCAGCGCTGGGCCTGGCCAAAGCCAGGAGCCAGGAGTTTCATCTGGGTCTCCCACATGGGTGGAAAGGGCCCAAACACCTGGGCCATTTTCTGCTGCTTTTCCCAGGCCATAAGCAAGGAGCTGGAACCAAAGTGGAGCAGCCAGGACTCGAACTGGCACCCTTGTGGGATGCTGGCATTGCAGGTGGTGGCTTTACCCGCTGTGCCAAAATTCTGGCCCCTGAATTTTTTTTTAAGATTATTTATTAACTTGAAAGACAGAGTTATACACACACACACACACACAGAGAGAGAGAGAGAGAGAGAGAGAGAATCTTCCATCAGCTGGTTCACTTCCCAAATGGCTGCAATGGCCAGAGCTGGGCTGATCCAAAGCTAGGAGCCAGGAGCTTCTTCCAGATCTCCCACGAGGGTGCAGGCACCCAAGCACTTAGGTCATCTTCTACTGCTTTCCCAGGCACATTAGCAGGGAGCTGGATTGGAAGTGGAGCAGCCAGGACTCGGACCAGTGCCCACATGGGATACTAGTAAAGCAGGTGGTGGCTTTACCCACTATACGACAATGTCAGCCCTTGTGTGTGTTTAATATTTGCTTTTTATTTATTTGAAAGGCAGAGTTACAGCGTGAGAGGGAGGAGAATCTTCATCCACTGATTCACTCCCTAAATGGCCAAAAAGGCAGGGGCTGTGTCAGGATGAAGCCAGGATCCAGGAACTTCATCTGGAACTCCTACGTGGGTGCAGGGGCCCAGACGCTTGCAGCCATCTTCCACTGCTTTTCCAGGCTTATTAGCAGGGATCTAGATTGGGAGTGGAGCAGCCGGGTCTCAAACCCATCCATGTAGGATGCTGGTGTCACAGGCGGCAGTTTAACCTGCTGTGCCACAGCGCCGGCCCCACCCTTTGTCCTTTTGTGATTGCTTACGTCACTCAGCACGGTGTCCTCGGGTTCAGCCACGTTGAAGCAGGTGTCAGATCCCCTCCTGTTTTGAGACCAGTGAGCTGCCGTTGCAGGCCTGTAGCATACTTTGTTTCTCCATTCCGCTGTGGGCGGACACTTGGGTTGTTCCCACTTTTTGGCTATTGTGAGTGACGCTGCTACTGTGAACATGAGTGTGCAAGTACCTTTATGAGACCCTGCTTACAATTCATTTTTTTAAAGATTTATTTTTATTTAGTTGAAAAGCAGAGTTACAGAGAGGCAGAGGGAGGGAGGGAGGGAGGAAGAGAGAGAGAGACAGACAGACAGAGAGGTCTTTCATCCGCTGATTCACTCCCCAGATGGCCACAGCAGCTGGAGCTGAGTTGATCCGAAGCCAGGAGCCAGGAGCTTCTTCCAGGTCTCCCATGTGGGTGCAGGGGTCCAAGGACTTGGGCCATCTTCCACTGCTTTCTCAGACCATATCAGAGAGCTGGGTCGGAAGAGGAGCAGCCGGGACTAGAACCGGCGCCCATATGGGATGCTGGCACTGCAGGTGACGGCTTTACCTGCTACGCCACAGCACTGGTCCCCGCCAATTCTTTTGATGTATATTCAGAAGTGGAAAGGCTGGGTCATACTGTAGTTTTATGCTTAATGTGTCTTTTTAACTTGGGACTAAATGTAATACTTGCACATTTTTATGGGGTACCGTGCAACATTTCAACACAGCATAGCATACATATATCCCATACATGTATCCAATCCAGAATTAGCATTTGCATCCCCTTCTCTGTGTTTGGGCTTACCCAGCCCTCCCTTCCAGTTCTTCCTGCAGTATCTGATACATTGTTGTGAACCAGGTGCCCCACTGTGCTGAGAACAGGAGAATCTATTACTTCCCACCTTTTCCAACCTCCTCTCCCCCACCCCCACCCCCATTCCCACCCTGTGGTAATCACTATCAAAGCTCGGATAGACTTTTTTTTTTTAAAGAATTTATACTTTGAGCATAAGTGTGTTATTTGTCTCCCTGTGTCCAGCCTATACCACTTAACATAACGACCTCCAAGTCCACTCACCTGCGGCAGATGTCAAGATATCACTCTTTTTCATGGCTGAGTAATATTCCCTCGAGTGTTTATGCCACCATTTCTTTCTCTCTTCCTCCCACTGTGGGCGCTTAGGTTGATCCCATATCTTGGCGAGTGGAAACAGTTCCATAGGTATCTGGTTTTGAGGGCCCATCAGGGTGGCTGCACTGTGTACTTTCCCACCTGCCGTGCACAGGGGTTTCAATTCTTCCACATTCTCAGTAACACCTGCTACCTACCTATCCATCCATCCATCCATCCATCCATCTACCTATTTATGGTGATAACCATCCTAATTGATAGCATATGCCACCTCACTGTGGTTTTGATCTGCATTTCCCTAATGCTTAGTGGTGTTAAATACCTTTCCGTGTATTTCTTGGCTACTAACATACCTTCTTTGGGAAACTGGCTGTTCAAGACCTTTTCTAAATTTTACATATTTATTTTTAAGTTACTTATTTATTTGAGAGAGAGTGCACACAGGCACAAGTGAGCAAATTCCCATCTGCTGGTTCACTCCCTGAATCCCACAGTACCCCTGCCTGGGGTTGACTGGGAGCCGGGTATTCAGTCCACCAAGTGGGTGGCAGGGACTCAATTACTTGAGCCTTCACGGCTGCCCCTCAGGGTCTGCGTTGGCAGGAAGATGGGGTCAGGAGCCAGGGATGGGATTGGAATCGGGTACTCTGGTGTGGGTTGGGGCTGTCTGAACCGCTAGGCCAAATACCTGCCCATCCCCATTTCTAACCTGGGTAGTTCTGTTGTCAGGGATCATAGATGTTCTCTCTGTGTTCTGGAGATCTGCCTTGTGTCGCATGCTTGAGGTGCAAATATTGTCTCCCATTCCGTGGGTTGCCTTTCACTCTGTCCATTGTGTCCTTTGATGCACAGGAGGTTTTCATGTTGAAATAGTTTAAGTTCCCTAGTTTTTTTCCTTTTGTCGCCTATGCCTTTGGTGTTCGAACCAGGAAATCACTGTTAAATCCAACACTGTGAACCTTTCCCGCTGTGTTTTCTAAGAATTCTGCAGCTGTCGCTCTTAGGTTTACATCTTGGGATTCATTTGTGAATGTGGTGCAAGAGAAAGGAGAAAGGTTCACTCTTTTTTTTTTTTTTTTTTTTTTTTTTTTTTTTGCATGTGGAAAGGCAGTTTTCCCAGCACCGTTTGTTGAAAAGATTCTCCAGATGGGGGGCTGGCGTGGTGCAGTGGGTTAATGCCCTGGCCTGAAGCGCTGGCATCCCTTCTGAGCACCGGTTCTAGTCCCGGCTGCTCCTCTTCTGAACCAGCTCTCTGTTATGGCCTGGGATAGCTGTGGAGGATGGCCTAATTCCTTGGGCTCCTGCACCCGCATGGGAGACCCGGAAGAAGCTCCTGGCTTCGGATCAGCACAGCTCTGGCTGCTGGGGCCATCTGGGGAGTGAACCAGCAGATAGAAGACCTCTCTCTCTGTCTCTACCTCTCTCTGTAACTCTTTCAAATAAATAAAATAAATCTTTTTAAAAAAATAAGATTGTCCAGGGGCCGGCATTGTGGTGTAGTGGGTAAAGCCACCACATGTGACACTGGCATCCCGTGTGGGTGCCGGTTCAAGTCCTGGCTGCTCTACTTCCGATCCAGCTCCCTGCTAATGCACCTGGGAAAGCAGTAGAAAATGGCCCAACTGCTTGGGCCCCTGCACCCACATAGGAGACCCAGAAGAAGCTCCTGGCTCCTGGCTTCAGTCTGGCCCAGCCCTGATTTGTTGCAGCCATTTAGGGAATGAACCAGAGGATGGAAGATCTACCCCACCCCACCCTATCCTGCCTGTGTAACTCTGCATTTCAAATAAATAAAACTAAATCTTTGGGGAAAAAAAAAGAAAAGAAAAAGTTGTCCTTTCCTCTACTGAGTTGGCAGCAGGTTGTTTTGTGCGTGGTGTGAAACAGTGCGCCCATAGCACCTGATACCACACCTACCATGGTTTACTAAATAATGGTCCTTTCTCCCCTCCCCTTTTTCTTTTTTTTTTTTTTTAAGATTTTATTTATTTATTTGAGAGGTAGAGTTACAGGCAGTGAGAGGGAGAGACAGAGAAAAAGGTCTTCCATCCACTGGTTCACTCCCCAGGTGTTTGCAACAGCCAGAGCTGAGTCAATCCAAAGCCAGGAGCCAGGAGCTTCTTCCAGGTCTCCCACGCAGGTGCAGAAGCCAAGGACTTGGGCCATCTTCTACTGCTTTCCCAGACCACAGCAGAGAGCTGGATCAGAAGTGGAACAGCTGGAACCCGAACCAGCGCCCATATGGGACGCCAGTCCTCGGCCAGATCTGTCCCCAGTGTGTGTTCCCTCATGAAAGCAGCCCCGTTGGCTCTGCCCATCTTGCTTGGGAAGAGAACGGGGGAGTCTGGTCTCTCCCCTTTTCCTGCCAGCACCACCCCTTTCTTCGAGGAGAATGTAAACCCATCTCTCTTTCTGATTCCACAGAAAAGGCAACAGACGGCTCCTTGCAGAGCGAGGACTGGACACTGAACATGGAGATCTGTGACATCATCAATGAGACCGAGGAAGGGTACGTGTGCCTCGGGCCAGGGGCCTCTCTCAAGCCCTTGGCGTCTCTCAGAGCCTATCAGGGCCCAAGGGTAGGAGTTTGACTTTTTTTTTTTTTTTCCAGACTGTTACCTTTGGCATTAAATAAGCTGACTTTTTTTTTTTAAGTTTACTTCCTGAGCAATATAGAGATGGGTATAGGGGAGGTGGGGGGGGGGGGGGTCTTCCATTTGGTTTGCTCCCCAAATGCCTGCAACAGCCAGGGCTAAGCCAGGCCAAAGCCAGGAGCCTGGAATTCCATCTGGTCTCCCATATAAGTGGCAGCGGGGAGAGGGGTGGGCCAAGCACTTGAACCATCATCCGCTGCCTCCCACAGTGCGTGTTCATCTCTCGGGGTGCGTATTAGCAGGAAGCTGGATGGGAAACGGAGGCGGGACTCAACCCCAAACGCCCTTTGGAGATACAGCTTGCCCTGCTGCTCCACGGTGCCTGACCCACTGTTAACTAATTGCGTGTCGTTTCCCCATCCATCCTTCTCCCAGCTTCCCTGATGACAGTGCTCAAGGTGGAGCAGTGGTGACCACTTTTAATCCCAAGTGGGGAAGAAACTGCCTGGTCCCCTGTCCCTGGTGGCGTCTCTCTCTGCCCCTCCTGCCTGTCCCCTGCCGCACCTTGGCAGCCGTGGGGCTGTCTCTGCCCTGGTTTGCTGGGTGACAGGGCCTCTTGAGGGAGGGCCAGGGCATGGTCAGATAAGGCAGGGAGTGAGGGGGCACACATGGCACAGGCCGCTGAGCGTTTCCAGCTGTGTAGACTCAGCCTGTAGGGTTGCGTCTCACGTTCCCACACTGCTGGATCTCCCAGGTTGCAGGCTATAGCCTCCCCTTCGCTCTGTTTGTCCTGTGGTTAGCCCCTCTGCCCACCCCATGGGCACTTTGCTGTCATCACGCTCTGTGAACTGCCTCCAGGGTGGTGAGGAGAACAGATGGGAGAGGAGAGTCCCCAGGGGGCACCCAGAAGCACAGGCCGTGTCAGCACCAAAGCGACTCTGGCTCTGACTTCCGGTGAAGCCTGGGCATGGCCCGGCCCTTGTCTCAAAGAGACCATGCTGTCCGATGCTGCATTCAGAATGGCCTGGCTGGAGGCAGGCCCCGTGCAGAAGTGAGAAAGACCAGGCAGGAGCTTAACGTCCTCATCCTGGTGGGGGGCAGGGGTGGTGGCCTTGACCGAGGGGATTCCGATTCCATTCTGGGTGCCTCTGGGAGGGAGAAGCCAGTTGGGGGCTTGCTGGTGTGGGAAGTGAGCAGAAAGGGCTGCACAGCCACAGCTGGAGCCACCACTTCCTAGGTGGAGCGGGCCGGGGACGGAGCCGCCAGCTAAGCTCAGAGGGCAGACAGCAGCATCAGGAGTGCACAGGGACCTGTGCTGTCTGTGAGCTGGTGGGGGAGGGTTCCAGTTAAAGGTGACACACTTTGCCTGCCAGTGGAGGTGGTCCGCTCAGGGCCCAGGCACGCGGCCACTCACAGGTGGCTGCTGGTGCAGTCACTCGGCTCGGACTGCCCACCATCCCCCTGGGGATCAGCGGGAGTGGGGGGGGTATAACGGCTCCAGGACGCCAAGGTTAATGGGCCAGCCCACCCTCAAGCGCCCCCTACAGGCTCAGAGGAAGAACAGGCTTTGGGCTGGGCCCCCAGGCTGACAGCAAGGAGAAGCGTCCAGCCGCTGAGGGTGACTTGAAAAGAGCCAGTGTGTCTCTGGGCTGAATTCCTGGGCGGGCGGGCAGTCCAGGTGTGTGGCTCTCTGACTTCCACACCTCCCCTTACCAGCCCACGTCTCTTTCTGCCCCCTTTCTGATCTTCTGGGGAAATGCACAAATACCCAGAAGGCTCTGGGCCAAGGAAACCCATGGCCCCAGGACCTTCCTCATGCCAGAGGAGCTGCCTGCACCCTTAGCTTCTGCTGCCTTTTTTTTTTTTTAAATGCAAAAATCCTGCCGCAACACCAATTTGAAGCCAGGAGCTTCTTCCGGGTCTCCCATACGGGTGCAGGAGCCCAAGGACTGGGGCCATCTTCTGCTTTCCCAGGCCACAGCAGAGAGCTGGATGGGAAGTGGAGTAGCCAGGACTCGAACTGGCGCCCATGTGGGATGCCAGCACTGCAGGCTGATACATCTGCACGGATGTTGGAGTCTGTCCCACCACACCCCAGTAGACTGTGAGCTACACCAGGGCAGGACTCCATGCCTCAGCCACCTTTTTAGCCCTAGCACCTCACATGGTCCATCCATAATTGGCTGTGGATAAAAACTGGTTCAGTAAGCGGATCAGGCGGGGAAGGTGCCGAGGCACTCAGTCTGATGAGGAACACAGGCCTGTAAATGACACAGTCACAGCTCAGCCTGGGCTGTGCCGAGAGAGCCAGCCGCAGGCACCGTGGAGAGGCCCCCCCGTAGCTACAGAGAGCAGCCCGCCCGGTAACAGCCGGCTGGCGGCAGCCAGAGGCTTCTTGGAGGAGGTGATAGTGGAGTGGAGTCTTGTTGGATACCAGCGCATCCGCAAGGTGACAAGGGAGGAAGGTGGACTGCCCCAGGCTGGAGGGCAGCGTGCGACATGAGCCTAGGACACAGCTGTAGTGGGGTGAGGGGTGTGTCCCTTGGACCCATCCATCTGGGCTGGCATCCTAGGTCCCTAGTCACCTGCCCTGGGCTCCAGGGTAAGTTACTTCATCTCCCTGTATTGTGGTTTTCCTGTTCAGAAAGTGGTTACCATTTGTGCTAGGGATCAGACAGGGACTCAAGGAGTACAAGCCACTGGCTATGTGTCCCCACCTCTGTGCCATGGATGTGAAGGTTCACTCCCCAGATGGCCGCAACAGCCAGAGCTCCACTGATCCAAAGCCAGGAGCCAGGAGCCTCTTCCAGGTCTCCCACATGGGTGCAGGGGCCCAAGCACTTGGGCCATCTGCTGCTGCTTTCCCAGGCCATAGCAGAGAGCTGGATGGGAAGTGGAGCAGCCGGGACTCGAACCGGCGCCCATATGGGATGCTGGCACTGCAGGCGGCGGCTTTATCTGCTACGCCACAGCGACTCTGGTTTGTGTTGCGAGCCACCTTGGGAATGATCTCTCGGGTTCACTGCCTTTCCCTGTGGATCATTCCCAGAGCACCTGCCCCGGTCCAGGCCCCAGGCAGCCCCCAGCAGCCCTGGAGGGAAGAGGCAGCCTCGTTTCTTTGATCTAATCTTATTTATTTATTTATTAAGTTGAGAGAGCGTTCATCATCTGGTGGTTCATTCTCCAAATTCTCTCAGTGGCCCTGGGGTGGCAGGAGGCCAAAGCTATGTGGCAGGACCCAATCCCAGCTCTCCCATGTGGGCGACAGTGAGCCATCAGCACTTCCTCCCAGGATCTGCTGGCATCTGGAGCCAGAGCTGGAGTTCCAGCCCAGCCAGACCCTCCAGGGTAGGGGGCGTGAGTATCCCAGCCTGGCGTCCGAACCGCCAAGCCACGCACCTGTGCCTGATGATTATTATGAGGTAGAGAGGTAAAGGGAGAGAAGTTCTCTGACATGGGTGGCAGGAATTCAGTCACCCCCAGGTCTGCATTGTCAGAAAGTTAGAGTTGAACTCAAACCCAAGTAGTCCAATATGGGACGTGGGCATCTTTCTTTCTTTGACAGGCAGAGTGGACAGTGAGAGAGAGAGAGAGAGAGAGAGAAAGGTCTTCCTTTGCCGTTGGTTCACCCTCCAATGGCCGGCACACTGCGGCCAGCACACCGCGCTGATCCGAAGCCAGGAGCCAGGTACTTATCCTGGTCTCCCATGGGGTGCAGGGCCCAAGCACTTGGGCCATCCTCCACTGCACTCCCTGGCTACAGCAGAGAGCTGGCCTGGAAGGGGGGCAACCGGGACAGAATCTGGCGCCCCAACCGGGACTAGAACCTGGTGTGCCGGCGCCGCAAGGCGGAGGATTAGCCTAGTGAGCCGCGGCGCTGGCCCAGGACTTGGGCATCTTCACCAGCTTCTTAGCCGCTCAGCCAATCACCTGCCCCACTCCTGAACGTTAAAGCTGAAACCCAGAGTGCTTTGATCACAGGCTAAAGGCCCCACAGCACAGCAGGAAGGACTTGTGCCAGATGTGGGCCCAGACTGCCCTGGCTGCTGCCCCTGGAGCTCTGCCTGGCCTTCGCGTATTTATGGAGGCTGGGGGGTGCAGGTGGGTGAACAGCCTGCAAGCCTGTCTCTGCACTTACCCTATGTCCAGGGGTGAGAGCACCCCCTGTCTGACCAGTACTGACACCCAAGATCTCCTGTGTCTGTCCTAACCTCTACTTACTAACCTGGAGCGCCTGGGTGAATAATCCCACTTGGGAACGTTGTAGACCCTGCATCCCAGCTCAGACCTGCCTAACGGGGGCGCACACATGTGGATGTGGGCCTGAAATCACACCCCTGGCAGATCTGGGTCGTAGGTCATTTCCACGGCCGTCTCTGCCCTTTCCCGGCTCACTGAATCTTTGTGCTCCAGCAGCTAAGCTGACGGGCACAGAGGAGGCACTGGGAGAGGCAGCACAGAGCAAGGTGCCAGCCGGGGGGCTCGGGGTGGCCCGGGAGGGGGCAGCCTGGTCCCCCTGGGGTTGCGAGGGGAAAGGAGCCCCACTCTGCAGAGCAAGCAGGGAATTCAGTGGGGCTGGAAAGAAGTGGGGGGTGGTCTCTTGAGTCTCAGATGGTCCAGGGAGGAACCCTGAGGCCTTGGGGACTGCCCTCGGGAGCCTGACCTCTCTGCTGAAAGTCTCTGTGTCTGGCGCCTCACCCCCCACCCCCACCCCGCCCCATCCTTTCTCCCGCACTGGCTGAGCTACTCTCCCTCCTCTCCTCTCGGTTTCTGATTCCACGCTGTCTAATCTGCACAGCCCCTTGAAACTCGGCAGTTCCTCCGACACGACTTTGATCCTGTTCTCTGAAGCTTCTCCCGGGAGATGGGGGGGGGAGGGGGCAGGGGGGCGAGGGCAGGGGGAGGGGAGAGGAATCCTCGCTCTTGTGCTCACCCACACTCTCTCAGGGGGCGCTTCCTGCCTGAGGGGTCGCAGCCCCGTGTTTATGCCTCCGTGGACGTTCCGCAGGGGAGAGGGGTGGCAACTGCGGGTCACGGGGGGGGGGGGGCGAGCGGTGGTGTGGGTGGCCACGTCCAGCACATGCCTCAAGCCAGCTCCCTGAAGTCCCACAGAAGTCCCACAGTGCCTGTTGCAAACCTGCTCGCCTGGGGGGCCGCTCCCCTGCAGAGCCCCTGACCCAGGAGCCAGGAATTCCTGCAGGGCTCCAGGTGGGGAGTGGGAAACAGTGGGGGAGGGGGCTTCAGCAGTATCTTCCAGAAGCTTTGCCGCTGTGCGTGTCTCTCTCTCTCTCTCTCTCTCTCTCTCTCTCTCTCTCTCTCGCTTGGGCTGCTCAGCAGAGTTCCACCCTCCCAGCGTCTTCTCTCAAGCACTCGGAGGGATTTCATTAGGTAGCCAGAGCATGAATGTCTTAGAACTGTACGGATAGGAGGTCGCAGACCTCAGGCCCTTGGGTTAACAGCCCCTTGTGTGAGAGCCTGGGGTGCCCTGAGACACAGGGTGTTGGACCATCCAGCAGCAGGGGCTTTGGCCCCTGGCCCCCAGCTTTCTCGAATCCTACGTTAAGTAGCATGATAGACATAAGATTACCTTCTGAGCAGAGAGTGCTCAGAGGGCTGGCTGGGGCCCTGTTCTTGGGCCTAATGCTCATTTAAGGAGGAATCCAGTCCAAGCTGCCCCATCCGTTTACGAACAAGGTCTGTTGGTCAACCGGGAGCTGCCTGTAATTCCATGAGATTCCCTCTGGGAGGGCCAGTGTCATGGCACAGCAGGTTAAGCCACGGTTAGGGACATCTGCATCCCCTATCAGAGTGCCTGGCTACTCTGCTTCCAGTCCAGCTTCCTGCTGGTGGCGCCTGGGAAGGCAGCAGAGGATGGTCTGTGTGCTGGGGCCCCTGCCACCCGCACTGGGGGAAACCCAGATGGAATTCCTGGCTCCTGACTTTGATCTGGTCCAGCCTTAGCTATTGCAGGCACTTGGGGAGTGAACCAGCTAGTGGAAGATCTCTCTCTCTCTCTCTCTTTTTCTCTCTCTCCCTCTCCCCCCCCCCAAATAAATCTTAAAAAAAAAAAAAAAAAAAATTCCCTGTGGAGATGCACATGGGATCTCTTATCTACAACACATAATCCCCTGGGCTTCTGGGAAAGGAACTCCATGGAATTTAGAGGACTTGAACCTCCAGGCCTGAGGCCCTGGACCTTTGTCATCCTTTGCCTGTCTCCTGGTATCTCTCTGAAAACTCTCCCGGGTGTATCCCCTACCCCAGTGAGTTACTTACTGTTACAAACAAATAATACTTGCACTTCATGCACTATTCAAAAGGCCTGCAAAAAGAAAATTCAGAGAAAAAGGTCGCCCCAGCCCCACCCCACCCCAGTTCCCCTCCTCGGGGGCAGCCTCCCTGTGTGTGCTGTCCTTTTGTAACAAAACCAGCACGCCTCAGCCTCAGGCACCCTGTGCAAAGGACTTTCTGCACCCGTCTCTGAACTTGACCCACAGAGGTCCGTAGGGACCTCCCGGATTCCTCTCTGCAGGTGCACAGTGTTCCATGGCATGAATGAGCCCTGATTTCATTCCCTGGACCTGTGGCCTTGTCTGTGCACTTCCACGCTGCTGCGGATAACCTTGTGTGTATCCTGGCTCACGCGCGTGGGAGTGAAGCCTGCTGGGTGGGTGGGGGTGCTGCAAGGGTCTTACTGCGTCTGCCCTTATCTGCAGGCCGAGGGACGCCATCCGGGCCCTGAAGAAGCGGCTCAACGGGAACCGGAACTACAGAGAAGTGATGCTGGCATTGACAGTGAGTGCTGCTCTCCTGGGGGGGCACTGTGCTCCTGGCTTTGCCCTTCTGCCACTGGGCACAGCCTGGGAAAGGCTTGGTGCCGGTGCCACTGGAGATGAGCTGAGCCTTCCGGTAGGGCCCCGGGGTTGTCCTGCCCCTCTCTGAAACGGAGAGTGTGTGGCACCAGAAAATGAGGTTTGAACAGCACCACCGGGTACAGATGCCCAGAGAAGAGGGGCCAAAGGCTGGGAGGGAATGCCCCCAACCTGCCGCCAGCCTGCTCTGAGACGGCTCAGCTGCCTCTCTGGGTGGCTACCCCCTTTATAAAAATGTCACCAACCCACGCCTTCCTTGTGCCCCCTGGAACTGTGCTGAACCAGTCAGATATACTGCAGACCCCTGCCTTCCAAAACAGGGTTCCTTAAGGGAAACTGAGGCTCAGCAGTGGGGGGCGGGGAGTAGGGGCGGTCCAGAGACTTGCCCAGCCCTCGCAGCTAGAGAGGTACTGAGCAGTGGATTGTTATTAAAACCTGGGGTGGAAACTTTGCTACAGAGGTCCTTGAAGAAGTTAGCAATAGCACAGAGGAGCAGGCCGGCCCGCGCCCCTATCCTTAAGCTGTCAGGGAACGAAATGGAGACTTCAGGTGGTGTTTGTATCTTGAAAGCCGGCCGTGGCTCAGAGGCGGCGGAATCTGGGCCACGTGAGCTCTCGGAATAGAAACGGTGGCAGGTCAGCACGTGGATCTCTGCGGGTCTGAAATAGTGGGTTATTGATCCCAAACAGCCCTGGAACGAACAGTTCCCTCTAAAGCCCAGAGGTTGTTGGATTTTTTTTCCCCCTCTGAAAAACTCCCCTCAGAACTTTATTAGGCGACTTCTCTCTGCCAGGAGATTGGAATTTGGATAATAAAGGAGGAAAGAACATTGGAGAACCAGGGAGTTGAAAGCTTTTGTTTTTTTCTCAGAACTTGAGCCATAGCATTCACTAAACCCAGAGTGAGCCTCAGAATGTTTTTTTTTAAGATTTATTTATTTATTTATTTATTTGAGAGGCAGTGTTAGAGAGAGACAGAGAGAGAGAGAGAGGACTTCCACCCGCTGGTTCACTCCCCAGATTGCCACAACAGCTGGAACTGGGCTGATCTGAAGCCAGGAGCCGAGAGCTTCTTCCCCGTCTCCCACATGGGTGCAGGGGCCCAAGCACTTGGGCCATCTTCCCCTGCTTTTTCAGGGATTAACAGAGAGCTGGATTGGAAGTGGAGCAGCCGGGACTTGAACCGGCACCCATGTGGGGTGCCGGCACTGCAGGCAGAGGCTTAACCTGCTACACCATAGCGCCAGCCCCAAAATGAGTTGTTTTCAATAACTCAGAGAATGAGCTCCCGTGTGTCAAGCCATGGCCCTGTATCTAAAACCTCTCCCTTCCCACGCCTGACTCCACGCTGCCCATGCTGGCTGGAAGTCTTCCTGCGTGCACCTGCCTTCCTACAACAAGGCATCATCAGGTCCTGGCTGTAAATGCAGCAAGGCCATCAGCTGGTGGGACGGGTAGAGCTGTTGATCCTATACCGGGCCAGGCCAGTGCACTGTGCATGGCCCTGTGGCTGCTTTTACTTCCCAATTTTGTTGTGGCTGTCAGTTCTCCTGCTTCGTGGCTTTGTATGACTTTCCCCTAACTTTCCATCTGTGCCACCATTGCTAATAGTTACCCAGAATACGAGTTCGAATCCCCGGGACGCTCAGCCTGGGCCTTCGTGTATGGCCTCAGAACGTAGCAAGGGATCTTCAAAGAATTCATGGAAAATGTGTTATGAAAAAAAAAATGGATGAGGGCCAGCATCCCATATGGGCACCGGTTTGAGTCCCGGCTGTTTTACTTCCCATCCAGTTCCCTACTAATGGCCTGGGAAGGCAACGGAAGATGATCCAAGTGCTTGGGCCCCTGCCACCTATGTAGGAGACCCCGAGGAGGCTCCTGGCTCCTGGCTTCAGCCTGAGCCAGCCCCAGCCATTGCAGCCATTTGGGACAGTGAACCAGCAAATGGAAGATCTCTCTCTCTCTCTCTCTCTCTCTCTCTCTCTCTCTAACTCTGCCTTTCAAATAAATAAACCTTAAAAAGAACAACAGTGGATGTTTTTCAAAATATTGGTACACAAAAGCAAACTTTAGTCTGTGAACTTTTTGAAGTCCCTCCTACATCTGATTGCTTCGAGGGCTCCTTTCGCTTGTCCCGTGGGTTTCTCTGGGCTGGCTGCATGTTGGAAAATTGCCACCGTGTGTTCCAGGCCCCGCGGCCCAGAGACTTCTTCGGCAGGGTGAACCTCAGGTGGCCTGGCCAGCCCAGGAGGCTTTCCTGCACTTCCTGCTGGGCCAGGCTCTGGACTGCCCTGCAGCGTATGGATCTCTGCCAGGGGCATTCCCAGCGCCAGGTGTGGGGACGCAGGCCCTTGGAAAACCTCAGGAGCAGCTCCCTAAAGGTGACAAACAGCCCTGCTCCCACTGCCCTGAGGGTAGAGTCAGAGCCACCGGATAGCTCTCCCAGTGTCTTCTCTGCCCGCAGCTCTTTCCAAGGGCCCTACTCCCCCTGAATCTCCTGCCCTGCCGTGGCCCACCAGCCTGCACTGGGATTTGCCTCTTTAGCCTTGCAAGGTCCCTGAAGAGCAAATGCTGATCACCTTGTAGGCACCCAGGACCAGGCACAGCAGAGAGCAAGAAAGAGGAAACACCTTGTTGGCTGAGCAAAACCTACAGTGGCTCAGAGGCCCTGAGGCTGCTAAGTCGTGGGGGTCTAACTGGGCAAGCCACACAGAACCCCGGGATCTTCCGTGGGCAGCAGCAGGGTGAGGAGGGAGCCGTTCTGGCTGGCCGCGGCGCTCAGGCCCCCTGGGTTAAGTTCTCTGGGGCCTCAGCTTCAGCATCCTCACCTCGGAAATGGGGTAGCACAACCAGGGAGCAAGTAGCCAGCACACAGCACTTTGTCTTCTGCGGACGGCCAGCTGGTGTGGCTCCTGCGAGGACAGCTGGGAGGGAGGGCGAGGGACAGGACGCCCAAGAAGGCTGCAGCACTAATGGGGCAAAGCCATGCAGGATACCGAGGGATCTCTCTCCATGCCTGGCTTGACGTCCGGTCACTGTCATAGTGATGAGCCGGTCTTTCTGGCCAGACTTGCTTAAAGCAAAGCCCCGTTGTATGAGCCAGGCCTGGGAAGGGGCAGCATCTGGTCACCAGCGGGCACGCCTGTATACGTGCGTGTGTTTGTGCCTGTGTGTGTGCCTGTACGTGTATCCGTGTGCATGCATGCATTTATGTATGTGACTGTTGCATGCATGTATGCGTTCATGTGTGTGTGCATGCATGTATGTGTGTTTGCTTCCTCCCCTGCAAGGGTCCTGTCCCAGGAGCCTCCTGTCAGGACAGACAGCCCACGTCCCATTGGCTGAAGCCTCGCCCCCAGAGGCCCAGAGGGAGGAGTTAAAAATGCTCCTTTGCAGGGACTGGGCTTGATCCCATTAAAACACCAGGTTCTTTCTCATGCAAAACTGATGTCTGGATGACCGATTGATCGATTGATCCTCTGCTTGTTGTGCAAGGGGTGGGAGACCTCTGTCAGCCAGGGGCTGCCCGGGCCCTGGAGGGAGGAGGGAGTGAGAGTGTGGGAATGTGCCAGCCATCTCTGCGTGGCCCTGGAGACTGAGCAGGCAAGGCCCTCAGCTACCTGAGGCGACGAGCCCTGGCCCTCCCTCCCTCCCTCCCTCTCTCCCTCCCTCCCGCTTCAGGTGCTGGAGACGTGCGTGAAGAACTGTGGCCACCGCTTCCACGTCCTCGTGGCCAACCGAGACTTCATCGACAGTGTCCTGGTCAAGATCATCTCCCCCAAGAACAACCCTCCCACCATCGTGCAGGACAAGGTGCTCGCCCTGATCCAGGTGGGTTCCGCGTCCCCCCACCCCCACCTCTGCCCCCATCTGCAGGAAACCGGCGGAGGCTTTGCAGGGTTTCAATATTTTATCGGGGAAATGCTGATCTGCCGGCTGCTCCTGCCGCTGGGATGCAGCTCTAATAAGCAGGGGCTCTCCGGCCACTTGAACAGGGCCTTTGAGAAGCCCTCCAGGTGCTGTCCACGAGACAGCGGAAGCCTCACCGGCCTCTGAGACCGTGTGGAGCACGGAGGGCCGTGCAGGGCGGGGGGAGTTGGGGGCGGTGTTAAGGGATGTTCCATCGAGGAGGCCTGGCTAGAGGAGGAAGAGCTTGCTGGGAGGGTTGCCTGGGAGAGGCAGCTCGGACAGTGGGATGAGCAGGTGTGCAAAGGCCCGGGGGCAGCACAGAGCTCCCTTGATACACTTGGCGTGGACTTATTGTTAATCACGCTGCAAAAATGGCCCCAGAATTTAGTGACCTCAAACAACAAAGCTTGCGACCTCGTGGTCCTGCGGGAGATGTCCCCTTCCTCACTGCTGTGGGCAGGAAGCTCAGTGCCTTGTTGGCGGGAGCCTGAGTCTCTCTCTCTCTCTCTCTCTCTCTCTCTCTCTCTTTCTCTCTCTCTCTCTCAACCATGTCCATGGTGACCTCATCTTGGAAGTCACGCACCATTTTCTGTCACATTCTGTTTGTTAGAAGGGAGTCCCCAGGCCCAGCCTCAGGAGGCAGAGGGGGATTAAACTCTACTTCTGAACAGAGAAGGGTCAAAGAATTTGTGGCCATGTTTAATTTAAACTGTGTGACAGGAAGCAAGGTGTCATTAAAAAAAAATGTCCAGGGCCAGGCCTGCAGGGTTGAGGGGAAGAGACCAGAGGACAGGCCGGGGGGGGGGGGGGGGGGCGGCGGCGCTGTGGCGTAGCAGGTAAAGCCATGGTCTTCAGTGCCGGGGTCCCATATGGGCGCTGGTTCTAGTCCCAGCTGCTTCACTTCTGATCCAGCTCTCTGCTATGGCCTGGGAAAGCAGTAGAAGATGGCCCAAGTCCTTGGGCCCCTGCACCCACATAGGAGACCTAGAAGAAGCTCCCGGCTCCTGGTTTAGGATCAGCACAGCTCTGGCTGTTGCAGCCAATTGGGGAGTGAACCAGTGGATGGAAGACCGACCTCTCTCTCTCTCTCTCTCTCTCTCTCTCTCTGCGTAACTCTGAAATAAATAAATCTTTGGAAAAAAAAAAAAAAAAAAAAAGAAGGATGAGTAGGGCTTGTGGGCTTGGTCCCGTGGCACTGGGGAGTGCTTGAAGGGCTCTGAGCTGGCGACACGGCCCTGGTGACAGGGCAGAGGGCACCTGAATGCCCAAGCGCATCCCGTGTGGGCGATGGTTGCTGTGGCAGAGTCCCGGCCAGGTGAGAGCCAAAGGAGGCAGCCAGACTCAGGGCGGGGCCCAAGGGTGGCGGGGGCTGCAGAGCTGCCAGCCGCCTGTCCTCTGCCTGAAAAGCCCTTTCCTTCGGAGCCTCCCAACTGCCTGATCTAAAAAGCACGCAGGCTCCCCTGGCTCCCGGCTCCCTGTTGTCTGGGCTTCAGGCCGTGCCTGTGCTGACTTTCCTATTGTCTGCCTAGCCCCTATTCCCTAAGAGCCCAGGGATACCAGGTCCCCATAGAATGAGGAGAGTAGGGTTTGATAAGTTTGTTGTTTTTAATTGGACAAATCAGAGAGACTGGTTCACTCTCCAAATGCTCACAGCGACTGGGGCTGGGCTGGGGCTGAAGCCAGGAGTTGGGAGCTTGATCCTGGTCTCCCCCATAGGTGGTAGGAACTCAGCTACTTGAACCATTACCGTAGCCCCCAGGGTCTGCACTGGCAGGAAGCTGGAGTCAGGAGCCAGAGGTGGATGTTAAATCTGGGCTCCCCAACATAGGGTGCGGGCTCCCAGCCGCCAGGTTACACGTCCGCCCCAAGGGCCAGGTTTTCCTTTGTTGATTTTAAGATGCATTCATTTATTTGAAAGGCAGAGTCACAGAGAGAGGGAGACACAGAGAACATGAGCCATCTTCCATCCACTGGTTCACTCCCCATATGGCCGCAACAGCTAGGGCTGGGCCAGCTGGAAGCCAGGAGCCAGGAGCTTCATCCAAGTCTCCCACGTGAGTGACAGATGGCCCAAGCCCTTGGGCCCCTGCACCTGTGTGGGAGACCAGGAAGAAGCCCTGGCTCCTGGCTTTGGATCAGCCCAGCTCCGGCTGTTGTAGCCATTTAGGGAGTGAGCCAGCGGATGGAAGACCTCTAATTCCGCCTCTGCCTTTCAAATAAATAAATCTTTAAAAAAAAAAAATAAGTAAAAATTAAAGGGGTAGGCGCTTGGTACAGCAATTGCCATTTGAGTAAGGAGGTGGAGTGGCCGGGACGCAGGGCTCTCCAGGGGCCCCTCCCTCAGCAGGCAGGGGTTTGGCTGCCTGGTCCCTCAGTGTCCCCACAGCCTGTCTCACCACGAGGGCTGTCACCCGTGTCCTCCCAACTGTGGCTTTAACCCTTTTGAGAAAGCAGATAATTTTATTTGCATGTTGATTGCTTTTACAAACTTCACACACACACACACACACCGGGGAGTCTGAGAATTTCTCTGGGTGAGAAAACACCACTGAGACAGGAATGGGAGGCAGCAGGTGGTGGGTCCTGGGTTCTCCTGCGGGTCGGTGAGTAGAGAACAGACAGAGAGAGAAGGAGAGGTAGAGAGAGAGAGGTCTTCTATCTGCTGGTTCACTCCCCACATGACTGCAACGGCTGGAGCTGCGCCGATCCAAAGCCAGGAGCCAGGAGCTTCTTCTGGGTCTCCCACGCGGGTGCAGGGGCCCAAGCACTTGGGCCATCCTCCACTGCTTTCCCAAGCATTAGAAGCAGAGTAGCCGGGACTTGAACCGGCGCTCTGATACGGGATGCCAAGTGTTATAAGTGGCAGTTAACCCACGGAGTCAGCACGCCAGCCTCTCCAAGTCAGGGAATGAGCTGTAGCCATGTCCTAAGTCCCCTGACCCTGGAAGGAAGTGGGTGCAGAGCTCATCCCTGTGTGTCAGCACCCCCCGCCCCACCCCCAGCCCGCCCGCATCCCTCTGCCTCCTTCCCCTGCCTGCTCATCACGGGCGCGGTCAGCCTGCCCGAAGCAGGGGTGTTTGCAGAGGCACGCCTGTGCCACCAGCAGTCCCTGCGCCTGGGGCTGTCCCTCCTCACCCCCTCCCTCCCTCCCCTCACCGAGGTTTCTGTATCTTTCCTCCCCCAACACTGCCCTGCCTCCCCCACCACCACACACAGGCCAGCCCCTCAGGCTCCCACACTGCAGAGCGCCCTGGCATTGGAGCACCCAAAGGCTGCCCTCCGGTTCCCCGTCCCAGGCTCCACGATGAGCCCCGAAGCCGTGGTGCACTTCGGGGCCCCGTCAGCTCAGTCCCATTGTGGGCGTCCACCCTCCTGGAAGGAGCCGGTTTCTCGGGGGTGGGGTGGGGGTTGGGAGGAGAGGAGAGGCAGTGAGGGCAGAACAGTTCAGCAGCTCGCCGGTGGCCCCCGCTACCCAGGGCCACCCGAGGGCCTTGCATCCACCGGCCGCCGTAGCTGTCGCACCCACGTCTCCGCGTGGGCCCTGAGCTAGTCTTCGGCTGGTGGTCCCATGTGTTTCCAAGACAAGAGGGTTCAAGCTCCTCCTCCCACTCGGCTTTTCCAAGACCTCAGCGTGGTCATGCCTGCCTAGCGCCCAAGCCACAGGGGCTAAAAATACTCTTTTTTCCACTGAGAGTTTCTCTTTCCACCGAAGAGAGTGAGCTGCGGGGGCAGGGGGTGGTCAGAGGAGGGAGGAGTGGGGAGGAGGAGGGGAGCAGGGGTGGGGCAGGAGGGCCATGAGGGGCTGGAGGTGTCATGTTCTAGAAAACTCCAGGGCAGAGCACAGCCACCCGGATCCCTTTACCATGGCTATGACTATGTGCAGGGGCAGTGCCCTGGCAACCCTGGTTACTGGGACCAGGAGGTCTGGTCTGGGAGCCTGAGCAGCAGGCCACAGAAGCCCCCTTGTGTCCAGAGGCCTCCCAGACCCTCCCCCCACCACACACACACCCAGTATAAGCCAGCAGCGGTCTGTCAGTCTAAAGTTTGGTGGTTCAAAACTGAGAGGGGTGGAGAAACGAGAAGAAAGTGGCCCGTGTTTGCGTGGGGGCTGTTCCCGTCCAGAGCCATGAAGGAGCTGAAAGGGTGAATTGACCCCTTGCCTTCTTTCTCCTCGTTAGATAATCCTCGGCTCCGTAGCCATAGGCAGGCGAAGGGAGAGTCTGAGAGCCTGGCTGTCTCAGTGCAGCTCACTGTGACAAGGGCCCTCAGGGACCGCTTGCCTGTCGCCACCCTCTCTGCCATCAGCTCGGGGATTCTGAGCAGATCAGACCCCTCCCCTTCCTCTCCCACCCCCAGGGTTGCCACACCTCCCAGGGAGAGGCTTCCGTGCCAGGTCAGCCTCCAGAGAGCCCTCCCATGTCACTGTCCCTTCAGTCTGTGACACATGCAGTGGCCAGAGTGCTTCTGTTCTCCCAGGCAGGGCAATAAGGATGCTTAGGGGCCGGCGCTGTGGCGTAGCAGGTAAAGCCACTGCCTGCAGTGTCGGCATCCCATGTGGGTGCCGGTTCTAGTCCTGGCTGCTGCACTTCCAATCCAGCTCTCTGCTATGGCCTGGGAAAGCAGTAGAAGATGACCCAAGTCCTTGGGCCTCTGCACCTGCATGGGAGACCTGGAGGAAGCACCTGGCTCCTGACTTCGGATTGGTGCAGCTCTGGCCCTTGTGGCCTCTCTTTGCCTCTCCTCTCTCTGTGTAACACTGACTTTCAAATAAATAAATAAATCTTAAAAAAAAAAAAAAAAGAAAGAAAGAAAGAAAGAAAATGAGGTTGCTTGGTAACCGGAAGAACCAAATTCAGTTTCAAGCTGCCAAGTGCTGGCCGGTGGGCTTCCCTGTGCAAGGGCAAAAGAACTGCTACTCTTTAAAAAAAAAAATTTTTTTTTTATTTACTTATTTGAAAGTCATTGTTACAGAGAGGCAGAGCAGAGAGAGAAATCTTCCCTCCACTGGCTCACTCCCTAAATGGCCGCAAAGGCTGGAGCTGGACCGATCCAAAGCCAGGAGACAGGAGCTTCTTCTAGGTCTCTCATGAGGGTGCAGGGGCCCAAGGACTTGGGCCATCTTCCACTGCTTTCCCAGGCCATAGCAGAGAGCTGGATCAGAAGAGGAGCAGCTGGGACTTGAACCAGTGCCCATATGGGATGCCAGCACTGCAGGTAGCGGCTTTACATACTATGCCACAGTGCCAGCCCCTGGTGCTCCCTTTAAGAGGTGTCTGCCTAGGTGTGGGAAAGACGGTGGGCAGGGTTATTTGGGCATGCACCAGACACCATGGGTTTCCAGTGGGACTACTGTTCCTTTAAACACCCCCCCTACCCCTGCTCCTGCCCCCATTCATTCCCTGTTGGCATCAGTGGTGAGTACCATCACAGGGCGCCCTGGACAGGGGCTGCAGGCCTGGCAGGTGAGAAGGGGTACACCGGCCAACACGGCTCGGCTGCAGACAGCAGGTGCCAACTCCCACACGCCTGGGCAAAGAGGGGCATTTGCCAGGACAAGGCAGAGCCTGCTGCATGCCCAGGCCTCCAAGCCAGGGGAAGGGCGGAAGGGATCAGAAAAGTCCTCCAGACCTTGATGTCCGCACCTCCCTCTCAACACCAGCTGCTGTGTCTCCTGCTCCCAGGCCTCCTCCTGGAGCCCACAGGTTGAGATGACTTTCAATTCCCCCCAAAGAGAACCACCCATTCCCACCCCCACCCCGCCCCACAGGCAGAGGAGAATCTGGCTCGATGCAGGTCATGTTGTTCCCTCCCCTCCCAACAGTGCAGGCTCAGTTACTGGGGTCCCCTCTGTCCCCACCGAATGAAATGCCAGAGCATTTTGAAATGAGCCAGGACTCAGCTGGATGCTAATTTCAGGGACCGGGAGTGTGGGGGAGTGAGTACCGCAGGAGCTGCTGATCGGGGACCTGACTCTGGGGCCCTCCCTGGAGGCTGGGCCTCCCACTGCCCCGCTGCGGACACCTTTGGCCCATTCAGAATCCAGAAGGAAGCCCTGGCCGAGACAGGCTAAGCGGACACAGCGGTGTTAAACCCCGAGCGTGCGAATGAATAAGGGCACTGGGTGGCGTGCCTCTCATGTCCTCAGAATTAAGGAGGCTGTTTAGAAACGGACCTTTTAACTTCCAACGGGTCTGTGGGTTGGAGATAGAATTTCTGTGGCTGCTTCCGGATTGGCTGGAATGCTTGCTGGAGCCAGGGAGGCAAGGCAGTTAAATGGCGTGCAGACAGCAGACTTGGCAACAGAGGGCCGGAGCACTGCAGGCTGCCCCTCCTCCCCCCAGACATGAGCACTGGGGAACTCGGGCTGAAGGGAACAGCACAGGAGGGGCTGGGCCCCACTGCCAGGGAGCCCTTCAGATCTGCTTTTTTTTTTTTTTTTTTTTTTTTAAAGATTTATTTATTTGAAAGGCAGAGTTACAGAGAGACAGAGAGAAATCTTCTTCCGGCTGATTCACTTCCCAAGTGGCTGCAATGGCTGGGGCTGGCCCAGTCCAAAGCCACCAGCCAGGAGTTTCACCTGGGTCTCCCGTGTGGGTGGCAGCAGCCCAAGCACTCGGGCCATCCTCTGCTGCTTTCCCAGGTGCATTAGCAGGGAGCTGGATCGGAAGTGGAGCAGCCGGGACTAAAACCGTTGTCCATATGGCAGGTGGCAGCTTAACCCATTGCACCATGCCAGCGGGCCCCAGATATGCTTTTTTGTTTATATATACATTCTTTAACTTCCAAAGAGTGGAATATCTTAGAAGAAAATGTGTAGGGGCCGGCACTGTGGCGTAGCCAGTAAAGCTACTGCCTGCATATGGGCGCCGGTTCGAGTACCGGCTGTTCCACTTCTGATCCAGCTCTCTGCTGTGGCCTGGGAAGGCAGTGGAAGATGGCCCAAGTGCTTGGGCCCCTGCACTCGCATGGGAGACCTGGAGGAAGTTCCTGGCTCCTGGCTTTGGATCGGCACAGCTGCAGCCATTGCAGCCAATTGGGGAGTGAACCAATGGATGGAAGACCTCTCTCTCTCTCTCTCCCTCCCTCCCTCCCTCCCTCTCCTCTTTCTGTGTAACTCTGACTTTCAAATAAATAATCTTTTTTTTTTTTAAAAGAAACTATGTAAGAGTTTCCTGAGTTAAGAGAAAGGGTAATCTGTTGGAGTCTTGTCGTTCCTGTCTGCATTGTGTGTATATTTTTTTAAGGTTTTATTTTTTATTTGAGAGGCAGAGTTACAGACAGTGAGAGGGAGAGACAGAGAGAAAGGTCCTCCATCCACTAGTTTACTCCCCAAATGGCCACAACAGCCAGAGCTGTGCCAATCTGAAGCCAGGAGCCAGGAGCTTCTTCCAGATCTCCCACATGGGTGCAGGGGCCCAAGGACTTGGGCCATCTTCTACTGCTTTCCTAGGCCGTAGCAGAGAGCTGGATTGGAAGTGGAGCAGCCAGGACTCGAACCGGCGCCCATATGGGATGCCGGCACTGCAGACAGAGGATTAACCTACTGCGCCACAGCACTGGCCCCTGCGTTTTTTTTCTATCTGGCCCATGTATGTTGAATCTAGCCTCAGCAGGACACAATAGAAGCAGCTTGGGGTGGGGTAGCAGGACCCTTGGGGATGAGCCCTCCTCTGGGCTAAAGTCTTCCCTCGGGCTGGGCTAGGCAGTGACAGCCGTGGCCATCTCAGATCAGCTGAGACCCGGAGCTGGCCTGGATTTCACAGCCTACATCCATCTGTCCTTTGTTTTTTGCTTTCTGCTCAGTTCTCCGCCACCCCCAGCTGCACAGCCCAGCAGTTGCTTTCCTGTGGCTATGGAGCTGCCTGCATCCTGGGATGTCACAGGGCTTAGGTGTCATTTCTCTGTCCCTGCGCCAAGGAAATTCGCACCATAGTTCCGTTTCATGCTCTCATTCGCGCGCTCAGTGGCACCTGCAAACCACAATTTCGCCAGGGGAGGCCCACAGTGGGTTTCGCCAGAGAGCTTTGCATTCAAGCGTGGGAGAGCACTGGCTTCCAGGGCTGCCCTGGGTTTTCAGGGGCCGCAGCCGCCTTTGGGGGGGCGGGGGACGATCTTTCCCAAGGGCCTTCTTCTGCCTCCCGCAGGCGTGGGCCGACGCCTTCCGCAGCAGCCCCGATCTCACCGGGGTGGTGCACATATACGAGGAGCTGAAGAGGAAAGGGGTGGAATTCCCCATGTCAGACCTGGACGCTCTGTCTCCCATTCACACGCCGCAGCGGGTAAGCTTCCAGCTGGCGTTCTAGAACCTGCTGCACGCGGGCAGGCCAAGCCGCCGCCACCACCCTGCTGCCGCTCCCCCGTGAATTATTCAGCTTGTCAATGCCCCCGGGGCATTGCTTTTTAATAACAAGGGGGAGTGCAGGCGTGAGACAGCTGGCTGACTGGTGATTAAGCGGCAGCATCAAGCCCCCCTCCCCAGCTTTCACACTGACTGTGGAAGATTATAATAGGAGGATCGGGGGCTGGGGTGGGGGTGGGGGGCGGCTGCTGGGCAGAACCGTCCTGTGCGGGTCGTTAGCACCTGCTCTTTCAGGGGCCCCTGGCACCCATCCTCGGCACCGGAGCCCCCAGGTCAGCACAGAAGGGCAAAATGTGCCCCGTGGTTTATCAGCTGTGCATACCACGTACGTCTAGAAGGGAGGCTAAGCTGTGCGTTCAGCATCAACCCCAGGGAATCCGTGGAGTCCTCCAAGCCCAGGAAAGACCATGTGGGGGCCTCCTCCTGCAGCTCTCCTGGTGCCAGTGGTCAGGGGAGCCACATGGATTGGGCGGGGGCTGCACGCTGCACGCTGTCACACGTAAGAACCAGGAAGGCGCCAGGGTCTGCCAGGGGTCCCTGTCCAGGTGCCACCAGCCTGCTGCTGGGTGGCCCTCCTGTGTGGGTGGAAGGACTGGGCCCAGAGCGGACCCTGGGGTGGTGCCAGGCCCCACCGCGGAGGCAGCACCGGTGGACGTAGCGCTGTGCCGTTGTCCGAGGCAGAGCGTCCCTGAAGTGGATCCAGCCGCAGCCATGCCCCGGTCCCAGCCGCAGCAGAGGACAAGCTCCGGCTCCTACTCCGCACCTGCTCCTGCTCCCTACTCCGCACCGCAGGCCCCGGCTCTGAGCATCACTGGGCCCATCACGGCCAATTCAGAACAGGTACTTGCACGCTTTGGGGCCACGTGGGACTCCCCCAGAGCGGCCGCCGTGCAGGCGTGTGAGGGACGCCGGGGTCCCACGGGGACCGAGCCCAGTGCTGTGTGTGCACGGCAGTGAGCAGGGCCTGGGAGGCAGCCGGGCAGCCGAGGCACCAAGGGTCCCCGAAACACAAATGGCGCTCTGGCAGGGGCCCTGTGCAGGCGGGGGCGCCAGCAGGTGGCCTGGCTGGGGGCAGACGGCACATGCGCGCAGCCCACTTGGGGAAGGCAGCTGAGTCGCTGATGGGCTGTCTGTCACTGACGGAGGACTGCCTATCCTGCAACAAACAGGCTGGCAAAAGCCGTCAACGCTCCTGTGGAGGCAGAGGCCGGCGCCAGGGGGCGCTCCAGAGCGTTCTTCCCGCTTTAGCGCAAACGCTGCCCACCCATCCCTGGGTCCCGTTCTGATGCGCTAAGGCGGTTTTAAGCCCAGCTTGAGATGAACCGTGGAAGCTGACCTGTAGATGAATCCACATAGTTTCTGTTCAAGTTTGAGGATGGGGCGAGGAACGTCCCGCCCACCTGCGGGGCCGTACAAGCCCACGGAATCATTGGGTCTGGCGGGACTGGAAACGCATAGTGCATCCAAGCAGGCTCATTTTGCAGTTATCATTTGGTACAGCCTGCAAATGAGGTTATCAAGATCCAAATGGCCCTTGCCAGAAAATAAATGGTTCCCTACCTTGCTGAAGCAGCTCCAGCGAGTATGTATAGGCGGCAACAGTGTGGTGCCAGCACTGAGCCCCCTCTCATTTCTCCTGGGTGCTGAGTTGGGGGAGCATGGCGCACGCTTGAGGGGGCTGGTGGTCACACAGGCCTGGCTCCAAGACCACCTGCCACTCTCTGTGGGCTTTCCACCTCCGGTCAGCTACCAGTCCCCCTGCAAGGCAGGAGGAGGAGGCTCCTGTGGGAGCCACACCGTGCTGTGTGCACCTGTAGGGCCCAGCTGACAGGTGCAACACAGGGTCTGTGCTACCTGTGGGCTGGGCCAGCGAACTCTGCTCCTTCCTTGGTAACCACCTGGCCTGGGCCTGCCTTCGAAAGCAGGGGTCTTCTATACCAGGACAGCCCAGAGGTGGGGGTCGTGCGGAATCCTGCAGCCTGCTGCCCCCGGGAAGAGTGGAGCAGAGAAGATGGGGGGGTCATCAAAGTCTGCCTGAGCATGCCTTAGCTGCAGGCAGAGCCAGGGGCCAGCAGGAGTCTCGCGGGGCCTGGGCCACGTCCTGGGTTCACCACCGACTCAGGTCCCCCTGTCCCTGCCCCTGTGCTGGGGGCACAGGTCTCAGCCTAAGGAAGCCCCAGCCCTGAGGGCTCAGGGTCCTGCTGAGAGATGGCAGCACAGGAGAGGCCACACTTGCTGCCTCAGTGGTGGTGGGTGGATGGGGGGAGGGCAGGGCCAGTCCCGTCTGCCAGGGGTGGTGGCTGAGCAGGGGAGGGGAGGGGAGGACTCCCTGAGCAGTGTCAGGCTTCAGCTGTCTCCGGAGGGTACAGGAGGGAGAGCCCACGTGTGCAGTGGGGAGATGCCTGTGCACCAGCACCGTGGGGATTTCACGGCAACTGCGAGGTGTGGCGTTGTCACCACCTGTCCACAGGTGAGGACACTGGCTGTGGGTCAGGTCCGTCTCTGGACATGGCTGCTGCCACCGCTGCCGTGGCCTGTGGCAGCTTGCGACTCTGTTCGCCAGCGTGCATTGGTCTCACATGGCTGAGCCTTGAACCAGTGGGACTTTCATTTTCTTTTTTTTTTTTTAAGGTGTATTTATTTATTTGAGAGGTAGAGTTACAGAGAGAGAGAGGGAGAGACAGAGAGAAAGGTCTGCCATCCACTGGTTAACTCCCCAAATGGCTACAGCAGCCAGAGCAGGGCCAGCCTGAAGCCAGGAGCCAGGAGCTTCCTCCGGGTCTCCTATGCAGATGCAGGGGCCCAAGGACTTGAGCCATCTTCCACTGCCTCCCCAGGCCACTAGCAAGGAGTTGGATCAGAAGTGGAGCAGCTGGGACTAGAACTGGTGCCAATATGGGATGCCAGCACTTCAGGCCAAGTCTTTAACCCGCTGCGCCACAGCACTGGCCCAGCATTTAGATTTTTGACACTCCCCGGAGCAGGGGCCGTCCATAGACCAAGGTGGCTGCAGGGTGCCGGCCTTCAGAGCGCCTGCGCACCCCGCTGGAGTCTCCATGAGCAGCCACAGCGCAGGTTCCCAATCAAGGTGGGGTGGTTTGGAAGAGTGAGGCTGGAATGCGCTCATGTCCCGCTCCCATTAGTGCTGCCGGTGGCACAGGCACAGATGACCACCCTGACCTGCCGCCCCCTCCCAGGAAGGCCACTCATGCAGCATGCTTTCAGGAGGGGTGCCCAGGCCTCATCTCCCCGCGGACACGAGGGCCCCAGCCCTCCCTCGTGGGGGCCCAGGTGGCCGCAGCCTGACCAACCCATCCCTGCCTTCCTCTCCCCCCACCTCCAGATTGCAAGACTGCGGAGCGAACTAGACGTTGTCCGAGGAAACACGAAAGTCATGTCGGAGATGCTGACGGAAATGGTCCCTGGGCAGGAGGATTCGTCTGATCTGGAGCTGCTGCAGGTGAGGGGCTTCGTCCTGTGGAATGGGGCGGCCCGCAGGCGCCAGGATGCACCGTTGTCCACGCTGGCCGTGCTCAGCGTCGTGTTGCCTCCCAGGGTGCACGTTAGCAGGAAGCTGGATTCAGAAGGACATTGAGAGGGGCCGGCGCTGTGGTGCAGCGGGTTAATGCCCTGGCCTGAAGCACCGGCATCCCATATGGGCACCGGTTCTAGTCCCAGCTGCTCCTCTTCCCATCCAGCTCTCTGCTACGGCCTGGAAAAGCAGAAGAAAAAGGTCCAAGTCCTTGGGCCCCTGCACCCACATGGGAGACCTGGAAGAAGCTCCTGGCTTTGAATCAGCACAGCTCCAGCCATTGTGGCCATTTAGGGAGTGAACCAGAGGGTGGAAGACCTCTCTCTCTCTCTCTCTCTCTCTCTCCCTCTCCCTCTCTCCCTCTCTCCCTCTCTCCCTCTCTCCCTCTCTCCCTCTCTCCCTCTCTCCCTCTCTCCCTCTCTCCCTCTCCTTCTCTCTCTGTGTAACTCTGACTTTCAAATAAATAAATAAATCTTTTAAAAAAGGTACATTGAGGACTCAAATCCAGGCCTTCCAATATGGAATATGGACATTTTTAAATTTTATTTACTATAACTTAATTTTTTGAAGACTTTTTTATTTATTTGCAAGGCAGAGTTATAGAGAGATCTTCCATTCTCTGGTTTCACTCCCCAAATGGCCACAACACCTGGGGCTGGGCCAGACCAAAGCCAGGAGCCAGGAGCTTCCTCCGGGTCTCCCCCATGGATGCAGGGGCCCAAGGACTTGGGTCATCTTTCACTGCTTTCCCAGGTTCATTAGCAGGGACCTAGGTTGGAAGTGGGGCAGCCGGGATTTGAACCAGTGCCTATATGGGATACCAGCATCACAGGTGATGGTTTAAACCCACTGTGCGGCCGGTGCCGTGGCTCACTAGGCTAATCCTCCGCCTGTGGCGCCGGCACACCAGGTTCTAGTCCCGGTTGGGGTGCCGGATTCTGTCCCTGTTGCCCCTCTTCCAGTCCAGCTCTCTGCTGTGGCCCGGGAGTACAGTGGAGGATGGCCCAAGTGCTTGGGCCCTGCACCTGCATGGGAGACCAGGAGAAGCACCTGGCTCCTGGCTTCGGATCAGCGCGGTGCGCCGGCCACAGCGCTGTTTCTCTCTCTCACTGTCTACTCTGCCTGTCAAAAAAATAATAAAATAAAATAAACCCACTGTGCCACAATGCCAACAGAGAGACAGCCACAGACAAACAGAGATCTTCCGTTTGCTGGTTCACTCCCCAACTGCCCACAGTAGCCGGATCTCCCATGTGAATGGCAGGGGCCCAAGTACTTGAGCCATCACCTGCTCTCCCCCAGCGTCCACATGAGCGGGAAGCTGGAATGGAAGCAGAACCAGGACTCAGCCCAGGAACTTGGCCATGGGTCAGAGCCGCCCCGCTGTTGATGTGTTGCTGTATTTTCCTCTCGGGCCTTTTTTTAGGCTTGTTTTTAAAATAGGGGAGATGACATGGTCTGTGCAGTCTTGTGCTGTTTCTGTCCCTCAGCATTGTCAGAAACCCCCTGGACTACACACGAGAGCTCTTCCATCCGCCCCTCCCTACCACAAGGCATTCCTGAGACCAAGCCGGGAGCTCCTGTTCTCCCTTGCCAAACACTGAGGTTCCCCAGCCTGGCGTCTCTCACACTGGTGACTCTCCATGAGCCGTTGGGACCTGGCCACCCGCATGTCTGAAAGCAGAAGGCTCCTGTGGTCCCACTCTGCCCTCATCAGCCTTGCTCTGTGCTGCTCCTCGGAGCGCCCCCTTCTGACTCCAAAGCCATCGGGTCCCGAGAGATAAGAAGTGTAGCCCCCAGCGGCGGTGTGCTGGAGACGGGGAAGCAGCTTGTGGTGTCACGCTGCTCCGGAAGCCAGGACAAGTACCCTGGGCCCCCTGCAGAGCCCCCAGCAGCCCTCTCTTGCTCCCAGACCCACACCTGCCCGTGCCCCAACCACTGCCTGGCACCTGCCGCCCTGCAGTGCCTCACCCCTGCAGGAGGGCCTCCCTCTGCCAGGCTGTGCCCAGATGCACAGGAATCCGAGGTCACTCCCTAAATTGACAGGGCCTCTTGTGGCCGCTTTGTGCTGTGTCAGCGTTTTAATTCCTGCTGACAAGGGAGTGGGGTGGGTGCATGGGGCTTCTGCCCTGGACAGAGCTGAGCTCCTGGCAGTGAATTGAACAAAGCCAAGATGCTTGCACAGACTAGAGCTGACCCAGGCAGCAGGAGTCCCTCTGTGTGTGTGTGCATGCATACGTGTGTGTATTTGTGACTGTGGAGTTGGGTTTTTTTTTTTTTTTTTTTTTTTTGGTCTTGTTTTTTGTTTTAAACAAGCCCCGTCAGCCAAGACAAACAGAACCCAATCTTCTGGCGTCAGCTCACAGTTTTCAAAAATAGGCTGCTTCCCATGATGTCTTCCCTCCCTCTGTCTTGATCCAGCGCCAAGCCCTGCAGCCCTCGTAGCTAACTTATAAATCAAACCGAAAAGGGACAACTCTCGGGTGCGTCGTGTGACACGCACAGCTCCCCCTGGCTGGTGGACGACAGGAGCTCCCAAAGGGCCCTGCCCGTGGGAAAACTCTCCAGTCTGCCCAGCAAGACCTGGGATCCCAAGGCACCCCCGCCCCCCACCCCCGGGAACCCCCTCCGTCCATCTGGAGGGCGGCCAGAGCGCTCAGGGTGAAGCAGTGCCAAGCTCAGCGTACTGGCCAGGGCCGTGCGCGCAAAGAAATGCATTCATCACCAAGGCAAAGGTCCCTGCCGACAGTAGCTGCTGCCTCCCCGGGAGGCGGAGGGAGTGGGAGATGGGGAGAGTGGGAGAGGTAATTGGCGATGTCAGCCCCCAGGTGGCACTGGCGTGGCTCATCCTCACAGGGGTGGGGGGTGGGGTGAGGGTAGGGGCAGGTTATTGCTTCCTGTGTGTTGCAAAGCACTTCCAGGGGTCACTGCCACCTGCCTGCTCCTCCGGCCCTGGTTGCAGCTGTTGGCCTAACGACTCATAGCAGGTGGCCGACTTTTGGGGGCCAGGATGAGGTCACCCTAGAACCCCAGGCTGTCAGCTTAGCTGGAGCCCCCAAGGCAGATGGAGGCAGGGGTGCGTGGAGTGAGTGCCTTATGCATCCGCCCTCATTCTCTGAGTTGGGGGAGACCCCCAGGCAGCCAGTCCAGCTCCAGCATCTCGTCCGTCAGTGCCTGCCTCCTGCCTGCCAGCCTTCTCTGCACCCCAACACTGAGCTGTTGCTGGCAGCACTGTGTTTTTAGACAGACGTCTCGGTTGGATTTGGGGGAGCAGCACAGCGGGCTTACAGATCGCTGGGTGCACATGCCGGCCCCCACCACAGCTCTCTCTGAGCCCACTGCTCCTCCCTCCGTGGCCTGGACTCATCACTGTCACCTTGCATTCCCTGGGCACTCATTCAGGATTCAAGTCTGTCTCTCTGCAACCTTGCCCCTGCCCTGTCTTCTCAGGCCACAGAACAGGATGAATCCCTCTTTCCCACGGGTAGGACCTTAAAGATTTGAAGATGGCCGCCAGCCCTGCCCCCTGCCCACTCTCCAGGCAGCAGGTGCAGCGGTCAGCAGCCCACCCTTTGATGACAGGTGGCTCTCTGCCTGCTCCGCTGTGTGGCTGTTAAGCCGCATCTTTCTCATCCTGCCTGCAGACGCCTGGGGCCAGGCCTGACATTTGACTCCTCTCATCTGTCCCTGCTCAAGTCACCCCCTCGGCTGCAGTCTGAGTCCAGTTTTCTGGGGTCTTTAAAGCGTCTGATTCTTTGGGTTAAGTTTATTTATTTGAAAGGATGAGGAAGAGAGACAGACAGACAGACAGACTGATCTTCCATCTGCTGGTTCACTTCCCAAATGCCCACAGCAGCCGGGGTGGGGCCAGGCTGAAGCCAAGAGCCAGGACCTCCAACCACATCTCCCATGTGGGTAACAGGGACCCAAGTACTTGGGGCCATCAACCGCTGCCCTCCCAAGATGCATTAGCAGGGAGCTGGCATCAGAAACAGAGCGAGGACTTGAACCCATGCACTCTGATACGGGATGCAGGCGTCCCAAGGGGTGGCTTTAACCTGCTGCCGCACAAGACACACCCCTGAAGGTCTCGATTCTGTCACTCAACTCCCTCTCTCTCCCAGTATAGCCTTTTGAGCTCTTTCTTCAAGTACTCACTTTTCACTGGCCCAGTGGTGCCCAGAAGGGCCGTTGTCCCACCACCTTCTTTCAGATTCCAAGAGCAGCCTCCTGCACACCGAGTCTTCAAGTAGCAAATGATGGTCCCTTCTCGTGTCATGTATCAACCAGGACAGACCAGCTAAGGCCATTTCCTCGGGAGAAGCCGGCTTGTCCGACACGTCCGGCTCCACTCTCCCTCCTTCCTTGTCAGGGCTTTCTTCTCCCCTTTGCAGGGACAGAAAAGAGGTCCCCCCCCCACCCTGGGCCTCATTCAGTGGTCCTTCGGATGCCGACGGGGTTCGAGGAAAGCCGGGAGGGCGATAAAAGCCGGTTTTGTCAGGTGGGGGTGAGCCTGGCCCTTGAACAGAAGACAAAGGCGGTGGGATTGATGCGACAGGAGGGAGAGGGTGGCGGGTGGAGGGCTGTGGCACTAGTCACCAGCTCCTCCCCTGCTCCGTTGAGAGCCACAGGGGGCAGGAGACCCGAGCTGAACTCATTAGCAGTCAGGGAATCCCCATCATGGCTGGCGCATGGTGGAAAGGTGACCTGGCAAGCTGCTGGCTCTTGCATCTCGGACCCAGAAAAGGGGGGGGGCAGCATCTGGGTGGTTTGGAGGTGGAAAGAGGCCGAGGACGCCTAGGCCAGGCTGAAGTCGGGAGCCAGGAACTCCCTCTGCACCCCGAGTACTTGTGCCAACATCTGTAGCCTCCCAGGAGACACTGGTAGGAGGCTGGATTGGAAGCATGGAGTACCTGGGACTCAAACCACGCACTTGGCTATGGGACGCCGGCAACAGCTTCCCCTGCTGTTCCCCAATGGCCAAGCACTGGAACTGGTGATAGAGAGCCAGGACTGGCCCAAACGCTGTTGTATGGGATACCCATGTCCCAAGCCAGGCTTTAACGGCTTTGCTGAATGCCCCGGGGAGTAGTGGCCCCTGTAGGCAGAATGGGATTCCACAGGGGCCTGCCTGTGGCCACCTGCTGTCCTGGAGTGTCCGAGGTGTGTTTGGAGATGACCTGTGGGCCCAGAGGTGGCCTTATTCTTCTTCCCTGCCACGTGCCCCCACGCTACCCTCACTGGCAGGTCCTGTGCCTTGTAATCAGCCTGCAGTTTGGATGGGTGGGGACGGAGGCTTTTCCTGTCCCCGGCCACAGAAAGCCAGTGTTGGCTGCTTGGCCACAGGCACCGGACGGGCCACGCCTTCCTGAACTGGTCCTATGGGTGCGGTCTGCCTCTGTGGGAGGGAGTGCGATTCAGGATCCTTCTACCCATCAGAGATTTTCTGTAGACTCCTGAGTGCGGTAGCAAGAGAGGCTCACACAAAGCCTGGCCCCTGTGTGTGCAGGACACACACTGTGGCCCAGAGAGTGCCTGGGGCACATGGCGGAGAGACTGGCGCTCAGCTGGGTCTTCTGTCCTGGCCCCAGCCGCTCCTGCGCCATGGCTGCAGCGTCCCCCCAGTTTTCCATCCAGGTCTCCCTCTAGCCTGTCACCAAAGCGCGCTGGGGATACCTCTGCCCCAGTATCTCTTTTTTTTTTTTTTCTCGGTTAGGTGACGAGGGAGCCTGGTCTTTCCAAGTTAACCTACCTCTGCACTCTAAGGGGCACACGCGCTGAGCTCTGGCGACGGGTTAGAAATTGTCTACTGCGGCCCCGGCTGTTGGAATCCTTCCCGTCCCTCCACGGTGCTTCCTCCTTCCCTGCGTCTGGGCTTCCGGATGCTGTGTGTGTTTGCGTTCCCGTTGGCGGTCGGGCTCGGCCTGCAGTGTCTCTCAGAAGCACACTTCATGGCGCGCTCTGTTGCTGCTTTTCCCGTGGCGACTCGGCTTGCACTGTGCGCATCCACGGGGACCCCCATGGCAGTTACTGTGCGAAAATCTGTCACTGACCGAGGCCCCGGCCAGTTCTCAAGTGTCCCTCTCCCGGCTGGCCTGGGGGCGTGAGCCAGTTGCCGTGGAAGAGAAAGAGCGTCTTGCAAATGGTTCCCCCTTCAGTGCGCATGGGTGTCCCCCTGCGATTAATTTCCAGCGTCCGCCTCTCCTTATCGATTCTTGCACCGTGCGCCTGTGTAGCGAGGGCTTCTGCTTGGTTCAGAGGGGCCTGGGGGCAGGTCTCGGAGGGAAGTAACATTGCAGCCGGACAGGAATTCCCCCCTCTCGGAGTGCAGAGCGCGTGCCTGAAAGAGGACAGTGGTGAGACCCTGGCGGTGTTTCTGGGGCCCGAGGGTTGAGAGTGCTTTACCCGCAGGGGCCCCAGGTGGGCAGAGTGGAGGCACACACCTCCTTCCCCCTGCCGCCCCAAGCCTGGCTCTGACGCCGCCCCTCCCCCCACTTCTCTGCCACTGGGCTGCTGTCACCTGAGGCTCCTCGGCAGGGCAGGGAGAGAGGCTGTGAGTGGTGTTTGCTCAAGGTCCCTGCTCCCAGGGGCCACCCCGGGTGGGAACCTGTTCAGAGAAAAGTCAGGGCGGGACCCTGTACTGGGTTGCCTAGTAACCGAGAGAGATGGACAGCACCGTCCTGGCTGTGCTAAGGGCTCCGATCAGCGTGGGTCAAGGCGAAGGACACCGATACTGTGGCAGGACAGTCAGGGCCCACAAGCCGCCCCGACCAGAGACCGGAGTCCCCGGCAGCAGCTCCTCTCTCAGGCGAGCCCAGGGCTGTGTTCGGATGTTTCTGGGCTCACCTACCTGGGCCAGGCATCTTCCTTCCCCCACTCCCGGGGAAGGAGCCCCAAGGCCTGGGCACCCTCAAGGCGGGGGAGGGGGTGGGGGGCTGCACCTGGTTGGCCGCTGTGCCCCTGCCTACAGGAGCCTCCAGCTGTGGGGAAAGGGGCGTGTATCTCAGGGACCCCACCTGCCGCCTTGGGCCGAATGTAGACTACAAAATCCTCCACTGATGCACCGCCCCCAGCACCCGGGAGCGCCTCTGTGTCAGCCTGGGGTCCTGGGACACCCTCTCTGCCCCCCGGGAGCCCAGCAGGAGCGACCCTGAGTTGTGGGTCCCAGGGGGCAGGTGAAGGGCCCTTCAGGCCCGCTCTGGGAGCCGATTCAGCAGAGGGTAGCAGGAGGCCCTGACCTGGAGGCTGGGAGACGGAGCGGGGAGCGCTGAGCAGTGCTGGCAGGGGTCAGGTGCTCCATCTTTGTCGTACAGAGGAGGCACAGAGCCCTGGCAGGCACCCAAGAAGAAGGGCGTGGGTGAGGATTCTCTGCTGGGACGGGCAGGGCTGGCAGGGAGCAGCCCGACCCAAGAACCCCCAGGGCGCCGCCGCGTGCAGAGCTGTAACATCTGGAGTGCTGTCCTCGGCCAGCCGGGGAGCCTGGGGGGAGCTTTGGACAAGGCGACACATGGACAAGGTGACAGAGGTGTCACCACTACAGTACGCCTGGTGCAGTCCTAAGATAGACTTGGGCTGTGGAGGGTGGTGTTAAATAAAGCGCTGGTATATTCTAAATGACTAAACCCCTGCACCCAGAATTCCACTTGATGGAAGCTCTTCTGGAAAAACACAGGCCTGGGAGTGTGTGTGTGTGTGTGCGTTCATGTGTGTGTGTTGTATGTATGCATGTATAGGTGTGCGTGTGTGTGCGCGTGTGTGCTGTGTGCACGCAGGCACAGATGTTCGGGGCTGCTCCAGGTTGGCCAGAAAAGGCAAGCCCACTCAGCGGGTGGCAAAGAAGAGAAATGTTATAACGCACAGTAAGAGGATGCATTGCACGGCCATAGGAAGAGAGCTCGGGGGTACTTTGTCGAAGAGAGAAAGCGAGGTGCAGGCAATTGGGTTTTTACATTTTGTGCCAGCGCCCCCTTGTCTCCAAGGCGATCGCGGGTCTGCCTACGGTTTTAGGAACCAGCCATGCACTCCGTTTGTGCCTCTTAAGAACCAGTGCAGATTTTGTTCAAAGGCGGTAGAACATAGAATGAGCGCCCAGCAGGCCCTGCAGAGGTGCGTGTGTCCTCCCCCCACCCCCAGGAGCTGAACAGGACCTGCCGCGCCATGCAGCAGCGTGTGGTGGAGCTCATCTCCCGCGTGTCCAACGAGGAGGTCACGGAGGAGCTGTTGCACGTCAACGACGACCTCAACAACGTGTTTCTGCGCTACGAGAGGTGGGCCCGGCCCCGCCCCCCGCGCGGCGGCCCCGCCCCCGGCCCGCCCCTGGTCCCGCCCCCACCTTGAAAGGAACGTTGCCATAACACAGGGATGTCTGGCATAGACAAAGGAGAGAGCTGGAGATTACAGGGGAAGATGCCCATCGGGGATGCTGATGTGTTCCCAGAGGACAGGTGAGGGCCTCTGGCCCTCCCCCGCCCCCACCAGGGGTGGGGTGGGGGACCTGAGCAGCAGGAAGCTGGCTGGGGGGGGGGATTAGGCTGTGCGTCTGTCTTCCCTGTCCCCAGGGATCATGCTTTGAATTTGACAAGGATTAAAGAGGGGGGAAAAGCTCCGCTAAGGAAAAGGATTTCCTCTTCCTTCGCCACCTTTAGAAAGAGAAAGAAAAAAAAAAAGCTTTTCCCTTTGTAAATGTCAGTGTGTCCGGACTGCGCCTGAGACGCAGACAGGGTAGGCAAGCCGCTGCCGGGGATGCCGTCCAGGACACACACACACACTCTCCCTCCAACTCCCTGCAGCCGGATCAGTGCAGTCTAAGGCCACCAACCTGGACATTGTCCCACAAGACAAAATGCAAAACATCTGATTTAGACCTAGTAGTTAGTGGGGTTTTTTTCCTGGTTTTTTGTTTGTTTGTTTGTGTTTTTTTTTTTTTTAAGATTGATCTATTAGGGCCAGCCACTGGCATCCCATATGAGCACTGGTTCGAATCCTGGCTGCTCCACTTCTGACCCAGGTCCCTGTTAATGCACCTTGGAAAATAAATATATAAAATCTCTTTTTTGAAAAAAAAAAGGACTATAATTATTATTATATATTTATTTGAAAGGCAGAGAGACAGGGAAAGATTTTCCATCCACTGCTTCACTCCCCCACAACCCCCAAAGGCTGTAACAGCTGGGGCTGGGTCATGATGAAGCCAGGAACCTGCAACTCCATCCTGGTCTCCCACGGGGGTGGCAGGGACTCAAGCGCTTGGGCCATTACCCACTGCTTCCTTGGTGTATTAGCAAGATGTTAGATTGAAAGTAGAGTAGCCAGGGGCCCGCACTGTGGCGTAGCGGGTAAAGCTGCCACCTGCAGTGCCGGCATCCCATATGGGCACCGGTTCGAGTCCTGGCTGCTCCACTTCTGATTCAGCTCCCTGCTATGGCCTGGGAAAGCAGTAGAAGATGGCCCAAATGCTTGGGCCCCTGCACCCACGTGGGAGACCTGGAAGAAGCTCCTGGCATTGGATCAGCCTAGCTCCAGCCGTTGCGGTCATGTGGGGAGTGAACCAGTGGATGGAAGACCTCTCTCTCTCTCTCTCTCTCTCTCTCTCTCTCTCTGCCTCTCTGTAATCCTACCTTTCAAATATATAAATCTTTTTTAAAAAAGTAGAGTAGCGGCCGGCGCCGGGGCTCACTAGGCTAATCCTCCGCCTGCGGCGCCGGCACACTGGGTTCTAGTCCCGGTCGGGGCGCCAGATTCTGTCCCGGTTGCCCCTCTTCCAGGCCAGCTCTTTGCTGTGGCCAGGGAGTGCAGTAGAGGATGGCCCAGGTGCTTGGGCCCTGCACCCCGTGGGAGACCAGGAAAAGCACCTGGCTCCTGGCTCCTGCCATCGGATCAGCGCGGTGTGCCAGCCGCAGCGCTCCGGCCGCGGCAGCCATTGGAGGGTGAACCAACGGCAAAAGGAAAACCTTTCTCTCTGTCTCTCTCTCTCACTGTTCACTCTGCCTGTCAAAAAAAAAAAAAAAAAAGTAGAGTAGCCAGGACTCCATTAAGGCTCCCATAAGGGAGCTACCTAACCTGCTATGTCCCCAAATCCACCCTGCCCGAGACCTCCTGGTTAGTTGAACAGGAAGTTTAACAGCAGGCACAGCCCCCACCCATCACCCTGATGGCTGTACCTTGGACTGTCCTGAATGACCCAGTGTCAAGGCCGAAAAGGCCCTCGACCAGGCCAGCCTTCCCCGCTGAACTAGGGGATCCCAGAAGTCCTCACCACCTCTGTACTCACCAGCCAGCGCCCCACTCACTCAGCGTGTGGACTAGTCCCTGGGGACAAGGGCCTGGCACCAGGGAGGGTCACAAGGACACACACTTACCTTTGTGGGCTCGGGCTGATTTTTGTTGTGGCTGTCACAAGCAGCTGTGGTGGGAGGGACTGGCGGTCCCCTGCCCATCTGCTGGGGAAGGTCACCTCTGCCCACCCCATGTCAGTGGGTGAACAGGAGCAGATCGGAGGGCCTCCACGCCAGCCTGCGGCCGCCTCGTATCACCCTGTGGCTCCACTTCCCCCGAGTGAATGGACTTACGTTTGGGGATTTTTTTTTTTTTTTTTTTTGACATAGAGAGACAGACAAATAGACCCAGACAGACACAGCTCCTGTCTGCTGGTTTAGTCCCCATAGGCCCACAGTGACCAAGGCTGAGCGGGGGGCCTGGGTAGCACCAGGAGCGGGAAATTCCGTTCACGTGAGTGGCGGGAGCCCAGCTGGCTTGAGCCAACACTGCCGCCTTCCCGGCTCTACATTAGCTGGAGTCAGGAGCCGGAGGTGGGACTCGAACCCAGGCACTCTGGAGTGGGACGCAGGCATCTTAGCAGCTAAGCTGAGTGCTCCCTGGGCTTGGGTTTCAATTTTCCAGCTATTGCTGGAGCAGCTTAGCAGGAGCTAACGGGGCATTTTTACGCAAGAATCCATGAATCTCAGCGTTACAAAGAGCCCAGAAGCACGGCTGGGGCCAGCAGCCCTGAGCTGCCCCCCCACCCCGGGTCAGTTCCTCCAAGACAGGGTGGGAAAGGCACCCTGGGACTTAAAATGTTTCAGACGTGTTAATGTTCCCGTCCTGCTCCTGGAGCGCAAACAGAGAGAGCAAGAGATAGACAGACATCATCAAACCTCAGTGCACACACCACCTAGCCAGATTGTCCCTGCTGGGACACCCTCATCCCCAGCAACTAGGAGGTCGGTGTGGAGCCACACACCCCACGGAAGCCACTTTCTCAGGCTCCCCTTACCGGCGGCACTGGAGGGCTTTAAGATCCGGGGTGGGTGGACCCATCCTCTCCCACCTCTGTGCACCTGCTGACTTGCCACCTCCAGGCTGTCTGTCCCACGTGCAGTCCGGGTGGTGTCCTGGGCTGAGCACCCGCCCCACCCATTATCCCCCAGCACAAGCTTGGCACTCCTTCTTGTACATCGGCTGACCATTCTGCTGTGTGCTGGCCAGCTCCCCCCAACCCTGATACCAATTCAGGTCCCATGGGAGACAGAGGCAGGCTGGTCCGCCCAGCGGGGGAGCCCCAGGCATGCAGACAAAGGCGCCGCACGGTTTACGTGTGGATCTACATCCTCCCAAATGGGACTGAGGTTGAGGTCCTCCTCAGGCTGTGAGCGCCACGGCGCCATGGCAGGTGCATCTCTTCTTACTTCTGCCTTCTCTCCCCCGCTAGGTTCGAGCGGTACAGGTCGGGCCGGTCAGCTCAAAATGCCAGTAACGGAGTAAGTATAGTTCCAGGAGCCCCTCCCATCATGGGGGTGGGCGTGGGGGAGGGGAGCAGCTGCCCCAGTTTGGTCTCGCCCTGCCTTTTTCTAGCTAGGGTTAAAATCTTTTCATAACTGCGGGGTAAACTATGATCGGGAAAGTGCCTTGGGCACCCTGAGGGGAGCTGACACCTGTGGTTCTCAGGACAGGTACTGGTGGGGTCACACACGCACACACCCGTCACTCACAGCGCTCCCACCTCTCCTCCCCTGCCGGCGTCTCACCCTGCACGTGCTCACACGCCCGTGTCACGTTCTCGCAGGTGCTCAACGAGGTGACTGAAGACAACCTAATAGACCTGGGCCCCGGGTCTCCAGCCGTGGTGAGCCCAATGGTGGGCAACACGGCGCCCCCGGCGTCCCTCTCCTCCCAGCTTGCAGGCCTGGGTGAGTTGGCGGTGGCGGGGTGAGGGAAGACAGAGAAAGCATCAGTGTGCTCCTGGGGCCTGGCCGGTTGCACCTGTCTGAGTGCATAACTCTGGCCCTTGCACTTGAAGTGTCAGCCTGTGTTGGCAAACAGGCGGGGGGCGGGGGGGCAAGTTCCAAGGAACCAGAATTTGTTGGCTTCTAGAAGAACAGCATAGCCGGCTGTGTTCTAGCTAGGACAGTCCACGTGGCTGAAGCCCTCTGCTTTGGCGTGTTCCCTGGGCCGAGGGCTAGGTTTGAGAAGGATGCTCCAGCCACATCAGATCCCAGATGGACAGACCGTGCCTGCGGGGGTGTGCCTTCCTCATCCTGTCCCGGCCACCTAAGGCGTTCGGGGTCTGACCCACAGAAGGAAGTCACCCCTTTCCCATGGTCCACTGGGTCCCAAAGGCTGTCCCTGCCTGCGTCACACCGGGTGGCACCTATTCATGACGAGTAACAGTGCTGATGTTGACGGCCTTAGCGAGCTGGGCCCTCGGAACTCTTCCCTCCCATGTGCTGGTCCTTCCCCCCCACCCCCGTTTTCTCCCCCTAATCCGTTTCTACCTTCATTTCAGCGAATTAAGCTTTTGTCGGTGGCCTGCCGGTTGCTGTCACCCTAGCTGTACCCACTCTCTCTCCATCAGCACCAAGATTCTACCGATCAGCCCGCATATGCCGCCAGATTTAATATCTGAAATTCAAATTGGAGCCACTGCCCCTCTGTTCAGCGCTGCCCGGTGTTCCCATGCACTCATGCGTCTGCCATCCCAGCCACTTCCCGCCTGCCGCCTCTCTCCACGAGGCCCGGCCCCTTCTCTGGCCCCCCAGGCCCATACCTTTGATCTTGCCCCTGCCCCTCCTCCTGCAGATTCAAGCTGCCTTCCCCCCACCCCAGGAGCTAGATCGGAACTGGACATTGTGGGTGCCTAAGAAACAGTGACAGGATGCGTACATGACCCTAGTCCTTAGATACTGTGAGTGCGTTAACGAGGGACACACGGAGAAAGGGGCATGATGGGAAATCGCCGCTGCCCTGGCCCTCGGTCCCCACCTTCTCACACCAGCAGGGCCCCTGTCACTCCTGACACTTTGAGCAGCTTGTGGGGAGGGGGCGGCAGTGGCCGTGCCTGCACGTGGCGCCCGGGAATGCTGCGGGACGGGGCCTGACGCTGTGTTCTCACGTGCGTGTCATCCATTCCGCTGCCACAGACTTGGGGACTGAGAGCGTCAGCGGCACCCTCAGCTCCCTACAGCAGTGCAGTCCTCGGGACGGCTTCGACATGTTCGCCCAGACCAGAGGGAACTCCTTGGCCGAGCAGCGCAAGACGTATGTGAGCCCCTCCCAGGGCCCTCTCGGAACAGGGGTGAGGGGTGGGGGGTGGGGGGTGGGCCCAGGCCAGCACACAGAGGCCTTTACTTGCGAGTTGCTGCTTGCTGGGAACTTAGCGTGACCCACAGCCATGGAATGAGCGCCAGCCGCCACCCCTAGCCCTTGGGGTTTGCCCTGCCCATGCGCAGAGAGCTGGGAGTAGAAGGGGCAGCCGTGCAGGGGAGGAACAGGCTTCCGTGGCAGCAGCTCCGAGAAGAATGCGCCATATGGGAATGGAGGCGTCGGTTCCAAAATAGGCAGCCCCCTGCATGGGGGTGGGGGGGGGGCGGGGGAACCGAACACACACACGGCATCTGGGGGCATCCGGCTCCATGCAGGAGCACGCCGAGGCACCACGCCCCCATCCACAGCCTCACAGGTCCAGCTGATGGGCTCAGGGGCCCGGGAGCACCCCTCAGAGGCTGCTCTGCCCTCCTCCGGGGAGCCTCAGGGCACCTGGCACCCTGTCATGAGCTCCAGAGATGCCTGAAGCTTCTCGTCCAGCTCTCCCATGTGGGTGGCAGGGGCCCAAGCACTTGGGCCTTCCTCCACTGCTTTTTTCCCAAGCGCTTTAGCAGGGAGCTGGATCGGAAGTGGAGCAGCCAGGTCTCGAACCGGCGGCCACATGGGCTGCTGACATTCCCAGCATTGACGCTCAGGAGAGGGACTTGGAGGCACACGCCTTTCACAGGACCTGGGGGCGGGGAAGGATCAGTGGCTGAGCGCATGCTTGACCTTGGTGTACTGGTTCCAGCGGCGAGAAGACAATGCAGCCCTTAGCCTCTGCCCAGGGCCGAGGTCACGGAAGGTGCTTTTTCCAGTGACCTCTGAGGGAGGGGCCCTGAGACAGAGCGAGACCCAGGCCACCGCCCTGATCTCCCCTGACCCCTGGGGAGACCTCACTGCTCCTGCCGCCTCTTCCCCAGGGTCACGTACGAGGATGCCCAGGCCACCAGTGGCCTCGCCACTGCGCTTGATCACCGGAAACAGACCTCCGAGGTGGTACGTCTTCTAACCCCATTTCCTGCCTGGAACCTTCGAGAGGGAAAGTCGGGCAGTTTGGTAAAAGCTGGCTGGGAAGTTTGGCAAAGCCGGCTTGCACAGAGGGCAAGGACCCTCTGGGCAGTGACCCTGGGGGGAGCACCTGGATGCCACCCAGGGGTCTTCAGCCCAAGAGGGAGGAGGCAGGCTGAGGGGCACCCAGACAGCAGGTGGCAGGGAATCCCATCCTAGGAACGCCGCCCCCTCCTTAGGACGGCAGAGGCTGGCCGAGGTCTGCTAACCATTGGTGCTGCCAGGCCCAGCCGTGCCAACCCCAGTGGAACGCAGGGGAGGCTCAGATCCCGTTCAGGGGGCTGGCACAGTGGGGGGCGGGGGGAAGGAGGTGGCTGGGAGGAGGTCTGGAAGGAGCAAAGCCACCGAGGAGGCCTTGGGAGAGGAGGGCGGCTGTGGAGGGCGCCCCCAAGAGTCCAGTTCCCCGGAAAACAGAGACTTCTTGTCTGGGAGTTTTCTCCTTTGCGTCCGACTCAGAGCCAGGGAGGGGGCACTCATGAGACAGCTGCAGCTCCTGTCCCGGCGTCCGTCCACTGCTCAGGGGTCTGCAGAGGGATCTTTGCTTCCCCGGGGTTAGTTCTCTGCCACCTGCCCCCAGCTGTCCAAACTGGCTCAGGCAGAGGCAGCAGTGGGTGCAGCTCCTCGCCACCGGCCCCAGGCAGCCTCTTCTGCACTGGCCACCAGGGGGCGTAGAAGAGCCTGTGCTTGCCTTGGGTTCTAAGCACCACACACCCAAAATCTCGAGTGTCCCCCCACACTGCCTAATGCATGCGGGTGTCAGAGAGGCAGGCTAGGGACCTGTGACCCTGGCCTGGCTTGGGAACAGTCCCATCCCTGACCCCGGGGGCCAGCCTCGCCTGCTCCCCACTCTGGCCCCCAGGGACCTGCCCTGTCCGTACCAGCCTGCGGCTTGCCACAGCACTGTAGTTATCAGTACCCAGGCCTGGGGCCAAGTCCAGGAGACGTGGGATGACTGGTCACCTTTCACCCTTTGGATGCGTGGCCCGGACTGGCTCGCTCATGTCAAAGGTCCCGATGACTTGAGCAGTCTTCTGTTCACTGGCTGAGAAGCGTGGTGGCACCGGCTACAGCCTGGGGTGCCTGGTCCCACACCGCCGCGCTAACCCAGAAGTAGAAACTGGGCCACAGGAGAACTGAGACCACACACAGGGAAGACGGGGCGGGATTGTGTAGCCACACCTCCTGCGGGTAACCCCGTAGGAACTCTTGGTTGCTAAATAGACAGTTGGGGGGGGGGGCGGGGCAGAGCTGGGGGCTGTGGTGGGGGGAGCCTTGGGTCACATTTCCTTGCGTGACACACCATCGCATCTGAAAAGTGACTTTACCGACTTCTCTATCCTGGGTCTTGCTGTGACTTTTCTGTCCTCGGCCCAGCAGACAGGGGAAGGTGGGGACCCCGCCTTGGAGCCCATAGACAGCTGGCTCCTGACCCAAGGAATGGTGAGGAGCGCCCCGCCCCTCACCTGCCCGCGTCACAGCTGTGCTTTCCCCTCGCCACCTGCTCCAGCCCTGTGGTCAGACAGGACCAGGCCCGCTCGGTGCCAGATTCCCCTCCTGCCTTGTGTAATCTCCTGGAGCCACAGACTCCAGCCCCGAGACACCTGCGCGGATTGTCCTGCTGGGATCGGTGCCCTGGCTCCTCAGAGCCTGGGACAAAAGCAGGAACGAAGGGCGGGGCCTTGTGCCCCGCATGCCTCGCTCTGCAGCCCTGGGCAGTATTGGTTTTTTTCCAGGATGAGCGCGAGTTCCTCTGGCGTTGGCCTGGGAGGGTTCAAGTCCAAGTGTCTGATCAGCAGGAGACGCCCCTCTAGGCCAGCACCTCGGAACTCGGTGCTCTCAGGGTTGGTGGATTCTTCTGATTTAGAGATTTGCATCCACTAAGACGCCCCCCAGAAGGTCTCGAGCCTTCTGAAACAAACACAGCAGGAACAGAAGAGAGACACGAAACCGGACGGGACAGCAGCATCTGTGCAGGTCCTTCCTGTGTGGCCCAGAGCCCTGGCAAGATCTCTCCTGCCTCTTGGGTTTGGCTTGGTCCCGAGCCTGGCGCATGGACAGAGTGTCCAGGTGGGCCACCTACCTGAGCAAGGACTCGGGCCACACAGGACCCGTGCAGCTACCCGCCACAGTGAGCCTGGCCCAGGGCCTGTGCACAGTGGCCGCAGCAGGCCGGCTCTGGGTGAGAGGAGCTTCTTCCTCCAGCCTGCTCCCTCGTTTGACGCTCCGGGGCCCACTGGGCTGCGGCCCACTTGTGTGAGATCCAGGCCGCGTGCCCTCGTGCCTACCAATCCTGCAAAAAAAAAAAAAAAAATACTGCCCACGCCAACCGCCCTGAGTGTGGCCTTGGCAGCTGGCGGTGGCACCTGCCTCTGCCCACACAGGCTGCTCCCCGCCCACTGCCTGTCCCCACGTAGAACCCCAGTCCCTAACTTCCCAGAAACAAACCCAACTAACAGCGTCTGTCCATCGCTTTGCCTTATTTCCCATAGCGTAGAAACCTGGAGTCTTTCTAACCTTGCCAAGTACAGATTCTTTACTTGGAAACTTTTTGTACTATTGAGCGACACCTAAAGCTTCCAGACTCTTCCTGCACCCGAGGTGAGGCGTCTAGAAACAGCAAAGCAGCCCGCCTGAGCTACAGAAATCCCTCCTGTTGCCTTGAAAATCAGGCAGCTGCACTCCCCAGGGGAGGTCCCTGCTGAACACCTGGAGACCCCCAAGGCCCTGAGACACCTCCAGACACAGCCAACCAAGGCTGGGGTAGCAGGCCCCACCCAGATCTGAGATGGCCCCGCCCAGATCCGAGACGGCCCCGCCCAGATCCAAGACAGTCCCGCCCAGATCCAAGATGGCCCCGCCCAGATCTGAAACAGCCCCGCCCAGATCTGAGACAGTCTCGCCCAGATCCGAGGCCCCACCTCTTTCCACTCTGCGCGTGAGTGTGGCTGGGCTGATGGGCCCTTGCTCCCCCTGGAAGGACCGTCCAGTGCTAGCCTCTGTTCTTTTTCTCTCTTCGCATCTCTTCTCCCTTCCGGTCTCCCTCCTCCACCTGTTTCCTCTTTGCATCCTTTACCCAGGAGGGGCGATGCTAAGTCTCCTGGGCCCATCGGAGCCAGCAGCCTCCCCAGGGACCTGCCAGACCAGCCTCTGGTCTGATGAAGGCTGCCCCCCATGCGTCGAGGCAGAGAGCAGGCCCCCTCGTCCCAGCGCGGCACCCACTTCCCCAGCTGGAGCCCTCTTCCTCCGTCCTGTCTCTGCTGTTCCTGTTCCTGTGTAGTCTGCGGATGCAGGCCGGCCGCCATGTTACTGGAGGGCTCTGTACCTGCTGAGAGAGTTCCCCAGCCCTTATAGCTCGGGATTTGCTGTCCCGTGGCCAGGAAACCCACCTCCTCCTCAGATGGGATAAGCTTAACTGTTTGTTACCCAGCATGCTCCGGCTCCACGGCAGTTCATGCCCGGACGCCAAGGGCTGTCAGTTCATCAGGAGGGGTCAGTTCCGGTCATTTCTGCCCACAATGGGTGTCTGAACGAGGAAGCAGAAGCTCCAGCCTGGGCGTGAAGCGATCCCGAGCCGCGAGGGCTTTGACAGTGGGCTCTGCAATCACTCTATCTCACGGACGGGGACACAGGGACCAACGTTTGCCCAAGTCCTGTCCCCTGCCCCTGCCTCTCCACCCAGAGAGGGGCTCAGGCAGCAACCCAGGGAAGAAGAGAGAAGCCACTGGCCCCGCTGGGCCGCTCCCAGACTCCACTGGCTCCCCGGGGCGTGGGCTGGAGGGAGCTGTTCCTAAACATCTTGCTTATTTGGAAAAATCTGGGAGAGCGAGGAAAAGTGTTCCCAGAGTCGCAGGCCTGGGCAAGGGGCAGGGTTGGGGCGGGGGGTGATCTCTAAACAGAAACACAAAGATCTGAGCCAAAGCTGCAGGTTTAAGGCCTGTGAGCCCTTTTGTGGCATTTTTTTTAACCCAAGCTGTTGCCACCCAGCGCACAAGTGCCTTCCAGAGAGACCAAAGCTGGACAGGTAGCAAAAGGGTCCGTGTGTGTGTGAGTGTGAGTGTGAGTGACTGTGCGCATGTGTGTGCGTGTGTGTGATGACCACAACATGGGCCCTGTTTTCTCTCTGGAGAAGTAGCTGACTTCCCCACAGGGGACTTGGCCTGGGCACCGTCCTCCCAGAGCCAGGCTTGCCGACTCACAGACATGGAAACCGTGAGAGCTGGCACCTCCCATGCCCGGGCACGTGTCCAGCGAGAAAAACAGCGCATGAGCCCCTCCCAGCCCCGCATGAGTAACCCCCACCCCCGCACCCCCACCCCACCCATGCTCCGTGTCCCCAAGGATGCAAGCCAGGGTGATAAGCTCGGGCATCCTTTAAAACGGCAGCACGAGCCCTCCTCCTCTGGCCCGTGACTGCCTTTTCCCTGGGAGCCCAGGGAGGAAGACAGCCCAGCCCCCAGAGCCGCCGCTGCTGCTGTCACGCTGGCTCCGGGCCCTCCGCCCACGAGCCCCAGCCCTGTCCCGCCGTGGGCAGCAGGGGCCAGGGCTGCTGGTGTGAATTCTCTCCCTCTGTCAGGTCATGTTGTTTTTTTGGGCTTGGTAAACGCCGCTGATGCAATCTTCTCCCTGGAACTTTATTCTTACCCTAGATCCTGACATGGGACTAACGCCAACTCTAAACACAGCGCTTTTTTTCCCCCCTTCTAGAAATAATAGGCTTGCGAATGCCTCTCAGACTCAGGCCAGGAGGCAGGTGAGCCTGCTTAGGTGCTGTCACCTCCTTCTGGGGGCTGGGAGCCAGCGCTCCGTTAACAGGGCTCCTGGGAGCAGGTGCACAGTCACTTTTTGGCCATCTTGACAGCAGCGTAGTTTTAATGTTTCTCAGACTCGGCCTCCGCGGCCCTTGGCACAGGTGGCCTAAGGTGTGGGGACGGCGCCCACGAAGCCCACCCATCCCAGCCTACTCAGGAGCCCCAAGGGGCCTCCCCAGCGCCCCCAGCCTCTGCCCACCCCCTCCGCTCCTCGGCTGAACTCCGGAAAGAAGCTGCCCCCCCCCTCCCGCCAAGGAGGCTCAGAGGAGACGAAAGCCCCAGGATGGTCCCTCTTGCCATCAGAGGCCTGGTGCTGAAATGCACCCGCCCCTGTCAACAGGGACCACACCCGGGCTTGGCAGCTGCTGCCCACAGGCTGTCCTTGTGCCCTCTCGGAAGCATTTTCAGCTGAACAAACAGATTGCACTGCCTTCCCCTTCCCAGCCCCTGCACCTGGCTCCCTGCTCTCCGGCAGGCTGCCACCCCCCACCCCGGGGACACCAGGGGTCCCCTGTGGGCTCTGGCCGACACCCTGTGGGCTGGCTGCACAGGAGGCAGTGGGACGCCTCTGGCTGCCACAGCTGATGGGCCCCGGCTCCAGCGCCCTCTGCGGAGACTCCGCCAGCCGTAGTCAAAAAGTTGTCCATGGCAAGAACCCGTCCTGCCGCCTCCCTTCCCATAACCCGCCGCGGCCTCCTCCCCGCTTCCTCACCTGCCATTCCATGTGCAATGCCCCGAGCTGCCGTGCCACTTGTGGTCGTGTTATTGGTTTGTGTTGTTTTTTTGTTTGTTTGTTTTTTGAGTTTATTTATTGATTTATTTATTTATTTTGCTCCGTGTACGTTCTGGTTTGATTTGGGGGTTGCTTTGACGATTTACTTTGTTCTGGTGTTCTGTCTTCTCTTCGCCTGGCTGTGTGGGGCTGCCTGGCCCCCCATGCCCCCCACTGCTGCTTGCCGCCTTCATAGATCCCCGTGGCACAGCCCTCGGTCATGGACGACATTGAGGTGTGGCTCAGGACCGACCTGGTGAGACGCGAGACTTTTTTATTTCCGGTGCGGGCGTGGCAGGCCGAGGCTTCTCTGAGGACAGGCCTCGGAAGGCGGGTGGGGAATTCGGCAGGGGAATGGGAGCGGGTGAAAGAGAGAGACCCCCGGGGGCAGGCAGGACCGCGCACAGGCGCCAGCAGCTCACTGCGCATGCGCGTGCACCTGCCTCCCCACCCGGGACTCCGGGGGCCGGAGGTGCTGTGACAGCGCCAGCCCCCATGGGTACAACCTCCCTCAGACTCACTTCGCAGTCTGATGTGTGTCTGTGTGTGTGTGTGTGTGCACGCGCTTGGGTGGGTTTTTTTTTGGGGGGGGTAGGGGAGTATTTTTGTGTTTCGTATTTCTTGTTTTGGTTTTTCATTTCGGCTTTTCAATGATGAAATATCTACACGGGTGACTTGTTTCCACTGCCCTCTTGCCCACATCGGAGACTTTTCATTCAGGAGAACCCCTGCCTCCATCAAGAGAGAAAGAGAGAGAGAGGGGAGAGGGGGAGAGAGGGGTTGTGGGGGGAGGGGCAGATCCTTGATTCCCTCCTGGACCTGGAGGCTCAGATGCTCCGAGGGTCCTCAAAGGAGGCCTGCCCCCCCACACACACACGCTGCCTTTAACCACAGAGCCACCTCCTCCAGCCAGGGCCCCCCAACTTCTCCGGGCCCCGTGGCCAGAAGGCCAGGCTTCCCAAAGATACTGCCCAGTGATCTCTCTCCCAAGGCAATGCCTCAGACTGAGATGGCTTCTGTCACAGAAGGGGCCAGCGTCCTCCCCTCCCCCAGTAGGGAGACGACCTCCACCCACCCGGTCTCAAAAGGGCGGGACTGGGGCGCAGGAGGAGGCTGGTGCAGCTCCCATGGGCCTCCTGCAGTGGTGGTGTGGACAGCAGCAGGCGGCACAGCCTGGGGTGGTGCTTGGGTAGCAGGCCCTCAGCGTCTCCCCAGGGCGAAGTGTTGCCCAGGGTGGGCATGGGGTGGTCCCACCCCCGCCATGGCCCCGGCCAGAGAACCAGCCTCCTGCTTTTGGATTTTTCTTTCTGGTCCTTGTAACATTCCAAAACCTAGAACCTATTTTTTTAATTAGTTTGTTTTTTGCTTTTATTTTTTTAAAAAACAAAAATCCTCATTCTCCAACAAGAAGAGTGCTAAAAAAAATAATAAATTCAGGAGTGGGGAACCATGGGGAGTTTAGCTTGGGCTGTGGTGGGCGGTACCATCCAGGGGGGGTGGCCAGGACCAGCTGTGACACCCCCCTCTCTCTGCTTCTCCCACAGAAAGGGGACGACCTGGAAGAGGGTGTTACGAGCGAAGGTAGGACCCCATGAGCACCTTCTGAGGACCCCCCCGGCTCCCTGGTTCTGGGGACCCCCTTTCTCTCCCTGCTGTCTCCCCCGGTCTCATTCCTAGAGCCAGGGCCGCCCCTGCCAACTCCGGAACTTGGTGGAGGTGGGGGGTGGGGACGTGCTAGAGAGGGGTCAGGTGCTCCGTGTCTTCCCGAGCCTCCCCTGGCACGGCCGGCCTGTCTGCCAGTTACCGGGCCCCTACCCACCTGCACCTTGTTGGGCTTCCTGGGCCCCCCCCCCCCCCGCAGGTGACAGAAGCCTGAGGCTGGCCCCAGGCAGGAAGGGCCCGGAGCCTGACCGGCTGTTCGCCCTGCCCTCCCCCAAGGGTGCAGACCAGAGCTGGGAGGGAAAGAGGGGGGTCCACGCTGGGATGGCGAGCACCTGGAGCCGGCGGGGCGGGCAGCCCCCAACCCCGGGCCCTGGGCTTGGTCTGCGTTGCAGAGTTCGATAAATTCCTGGAAGAACGAGCCAAAGCTGCTGACAAGGTCCCGGACCTCCCTTCGCCCCCCACGGAGGCCCCCGCCCCGGCCGCAAACCCCTCTGGCCGGAAGAAGCCGGAGCGGTCAGAGGATGCCCTCTTCGCCCTGTGAGCTCTGGGCCGTTCGCCTCCTCCAGGCAGGTCACCGCCATTCCCCGGGTGGACCCCAGACAGTGGCCACCCCCACCCCGCCCCGCTGCCTGCGCACCTGTGTCTCCATGGAAACGCCAGTGTGTTTGCTCCCAGGCCCTCCCTGGTCAGGACCAGCTTGTGTCGTCTTCTTCTCTCTGAGTGCAGGGTCGGAGACCTCCCCCTCGCCTACAGACCGCCTAGGCCCATGGCCACCCTGGAGGGACAGGCAGCACCCCCCCAAGCCCTCGTGCCTGTCCCGTCCAGCTTGTGGCTCCCCCAGGCATGCTGCCCCCTCCCCTCCCTTCCAGAAAGGTCTTTGGGTCTGGTGTCTGGGAGGGCAGGGCCCAACCCCTCCCCTTCCCCCCACGGGCACCATCTCCCTCCTTGGACTGTGTGTCCTCTTGTGGCACTTGGTGAGCTCAGCACTTTAGAAGGCCCTGTGGGGTTCTCCCTCTGTCACTCAGCTGCCGAGAGCCAGGGACCCACCCACCCCAGCCAGGGACCTGAGGGCAGCATCGTGGGACAGGGGATGGGGGCCCCGGGGCACCCGACTGCATTGTCTCCCATACACCAACCCGCATGCCTGCACGCCCGCACCCACCTGCACACCTGTCCCAGGATGCACTGTGGGTTCTCGGGGTGCCTGGCCCAAGGCAGTCTCCCCACCTCTACCTCCAGAGGCCCGCAGCAGAGAGCGGTGCACCTCAGCCTCCCCCCTCAGACAGCCCTGACAGCCCGACTCCTGCCTCTCATGTCCCCAGGCACCCCTGTGGTCCCTCTCCTGACCTGACCTTAGGCTGACGGAGCAGGTGGGCGCTGGGACACCTGCTCCGTGATTCCTGGCTGTGGGCGAGGGACTCACAGCTCTGTCCAGCTTGGTCCGCCCTGACGCCCACCCCACACTGCTACGGCTGCGCTGCCCCGCCCCCCAGCCGAGTCTCAGGCCAGCTCGCTGGGTCAGAATCCCGGTCCCTTCCAGTACACGGATGGCCACATGTTCCCAGCCCGTGGTGCCATCTCCCCTCCCCATCCCCCAGCTGCCGCCGCCAGCTAAGCAGTGAGGAGGCCCAGAGACCGACCGGGCTGGGGCACCAGCCGGAGCAGTGCCCGTGGAGAGAGGCCCATTGCCGCCCAAAACTCCACGCCCCCAGTGCACCCCCACCCCCACGGCTGCCTCCCCAGGAAGAACAGTGGCTGGCCCCGGGGCCATCACGTCGGCGGAACCAGTGGGAAAAGTCACACCCCAGTCCTTGGCCCCAGCACGCGTCGCACCCCCGCTCTGCCCTGGCCCCTTTTCTCAGCATCGCTGTGGCTCCAAGACCAGCTTGGATGCCAGTGCCTCTGCAGGGCCCATGGCCAGGAGGGTGCAGGTGGCCTCCGAGGCCCGGGCCGCTGGGCGCGGTCTAGAGGGGTTGGCAGCGTGAAAGCCAGCCAGGGTTACCTCTGCCGCCAGAGCGCCGCCTCCTTGCTTTTTGGGAAGTTGGAGCGGGGAGGGGAGGGGGCAGGCCCCGCACCCCGCAAAGCCGTTCTCCATACCAGAGTCTCCCCCGCCCCCTCCAGCCGGTCACCCGCTCTGGGGGCAGAGACTGACAGAGGAGACCTGGCCTACGAATGCCCACCTGCTTTCCTGGTCTGCAGCCACTCCTACCTGCCGGGGGCGGGGGGCCGCCTGGAAGAGGCGCCCTATCAGGGCCTGGGCCGCCCCGGCCATCCTGGGGAGGGAGGGGGCGTGGCCTCGGCAGGCACGCCGGACCCTCGCGAGCCGCCCGCCCCTCCGCAGTGTTAGAAATCACAGATACGGTGTGTGCTTAATTACACTAAATTATCGCCGGCATTCCGCATTAAGCACTAATTACACCTGATGATAGGTTAAAATATTTATTTTGTCAAAATATTTTCTTGGGGATGCGTTTAACCTTTTCTGTGTTCCTTGTGTGCCGGGATGTTACAAAACGGGCCTCCCTCCCTCCCTCTGTGGCCAGCGGGCAGCTACGGCTAGAGCACCCGGGGCTGAGGCCCTCAGGCCCGGAAACTCTCTCACTGCTGGCTTTTGGCCAGAGGGGAAGGGGGCCGTCCATCTGTCCGTCCTGTCTGTCTGTCACCCTCGGTGTGAGTGCCTGTGCCTTGCTCCCAGCCCTGGCCCCCCTCTGCCCACCCCGAGGTCCGGGAACCCAGGGCACCCATGCGCCCTCCTCCTACCCACCCCACGCCCCATCCATGCCCACCCCGAAGAGCAGGGGCCCAGCTTCGAGTCCCTTCAACTGCCCGCTCGGTTGGCCACGGGGGTGGGGGGTGGGGGCGCCTGCAGCCAGTGTGCTCTCCCCCCTGGAGGTTGCTCCCTGTGGGATCCACTTCTGCAGCGCCCAGGAACCAAGGCTTCCAACCTGCAGCCACCAGCCCCCACCGCGGGGGAGGGGCGGGGAGGAGCCCCAGACCCTCCCTGGGCGCTGTCCTGGGACACCTGTCTCCCAGAGCTTGGACTTGGTCTGCGAGGGTTCTCAGGACTGCCCGGGAGCAGGGGGTTGGCGGGGGTAGGGATGGGGGGGCTACTGAACAGAGGCGTGTGTGGAGCAGTCTGGTGTCTTGTCGCTGTCCTGTGTCGCGGTGGGGGCAGAGGTGGTCTGGAGGGTGGCTCAGAGCTACCCCGGGGCGCCCGTCCTCTCAACTGGCTCTCTCTCGCAGAAGCCATCTCTCTCTCTCTCTCTCTCTCTCTCTCTCTCTCTCTGTTTGAGTCCTTGCATGTAAAATACTCCACAATAAATAATTGAGCAAACACTCCTGTAAGAGCTCTTTGCTGGCTCTGACCGCCCGCAGGGACGCCCCTCCCCCAGCCTGCCCACCTGCCTGAGCAGCCCCTTGCGGGGGGGTGTGTGTGTGCCAGAGATCAGCACTGTGGGTCCTCCTTTGTCTCGCTTTGCACCCCAATCTGGCAAGGGGAAGCTGCTCCCCCTGCCTGGAGCACCCACGGCATCCAGCAACAGCCGGAGGTGCCCTCCTGAGTCCCTATAGCCTGGCTGGGCGTCAGGCTGGTCCACAGAACCTGAGCTTGGCACTGAACTTGAGGCCTATCCTCACCGTTTATGTTAGCAACTTACTGAGAGAGAATGCAGCTAGCACACAATTCTGCCTTTGCAGTGTATCACTGGGTATTGAAAGGAGAGGAGAGAAGGAGAGGCAGAGAGAGAGAGAGAGAGGAGAGGTCTTCCATCCCTCTGGTTCACTCCCCAGATGGCCGTAACCTATCAGGAGCCAGGAGCTTCTTCCAGGTCCCCCATATAGGTGCAGGGGCCCAAGGACTTGGGTCATCTTCCACTGCTTTCCCAGGCCACAGCAGAGAGCTGGATCAGAAGTGGAGCAGCCAGGACTAGAACCTGCGCCTATATGGGATGGTGGCACTGCAGGCAGCAGCCTTACCCACTACACCACAGCGCTGGGCCCCTCACTGGGCAGTTTTTAACGTCTTCGTGGGGTTGTGTGACCATCATTACAAGGGAGAGCCAAGAACTCAGGAGTTTAAACTTAAAAAATAATGTGTTTATTTGTAAGGCAGAGTGACAGAGAAAGAGATCTTCCACCTGCTGGTTCACTCCCCCAATGCCTGTAAGAGCTGGAGCTGGGCCAGGCTGGAGCCAAGAGCCAGGAGCCCCAGCCAGGTTTTGCAGAGGCGTGGCTAGGGACCCAAGCACCTGAGCCATCATCTGCTGCCGGCTAGAATTCGCAGGAAACTGGGCTGGAGGCAGAGGTGGGGCTGCATCACCGCGGGGGCCCCAAACGTTCAGATCTTTGCCCACTCCCTGCCAATGAGTATACACTGGAGAGACGGAGAGCTCCGACCAGCCTGTTAACGTCCCGTCCCGAGTGCCTGCAGCGGATCCTTCTGGGGCCAAAGCAGGGGCCAGGAACCCAGCCCGGGTCTCCCACATGGGTGGCAGCAGCCCCATCACTGGAGCCACGCCTGCCACCTGCATTAGATAATTCTTTATTAAATTGCATTTTTATTATTTATTGATTTGAAAGGCAGAGTTACAGAGAAAGACGGAGAGAGAGAGAAAGGTCTTCCACCCGCTGGTTCACTCTTCAGGCGGCCACAACTGCCAGAGCTGTGCCAATCCGAAGCCAGGAGCCAGGAGCCTCCTCCGGGTCTCCCACACAGGTGCAGAGGCCCAAACACTTGGGCCATCTTCTACTGCTTTCCCAGGCTTATTAGCGAGGAGCTGGATTGGAAGTGGAGCAGCCGGGACTCGAACTGGCGGTGCCCATATGGGCTGTCACTCAGGCCTGGATGAGTGGCACACGTGACACAGTCCCCAAGGCCGGCCACCAGCCCTGCTCAGGAGTGGGGCTCAGGCCCGGCTGTCTTGCCTGATAGAAGCTAGTTGGGTCCATGGTTGGGACCGTGCTGGGACCACGACCCTGGCAGGTCAAAAGTAGCAACACCCGGCTCCTGAGAGCTCAACAGAAACCCTGCCTGCTTCCTGTCAATCAGGCTGAGATAGAGACCTGCCCATGGGGAGGGGGAGGGGTGGGCCTCTGAGATGGGGAAGCCTGCAACCCCAGGCCCTTTGAACATAGCCTGGAGCCTGAGTCCCTTCTGTGCCAGACTCTGGGCCTAAGCCGGGTCCCTGTACTATGGGGAAGTGGGTATGGCCCTGAGACACCACCGCAGACTCCCCAGGACACCTGGTCCCCCTGTGCCTTCTGTGCCAAGCCGGGTCTGAAGCAGGGAGCTCACAGCTGGTTGGGTCCCCAGAACCGAGGCACTGAGCCTTCTTCCAGACCCTGCAAGGAGGGGCGTTGGGGGGGTACTCTGACTCAGCTGAGCCCTGGACGCCGAAACTGGTTATCCAGAGAATGACTGATTGGATCCAGGTGCTTACGGTGTCAGCCAGGAACCCGCCTCGCCCTATGCTTTGGCACTGCTCCCCCTCTGTGGCTCAGCTCCCCGCAAACGTCCGACCGGCAGGGGGAGAGAAACCCTCTTTCCCGGTAGTTCCAGCCAAAGTCCCACCCTGAAGCAGCAGGCTTGTTATTAAAGGCAGGATGAAGGCTGGGCAGGTACAGTGGGGGGTGGGGTCACTACAGCGTGGCCGGAGGGCCGGGGAGGGGGTGGCACTGGACCAGTATCGGCACTCCCTCCGCGGGGCAGTGTGGGGGCACCCGTGCAGCAGGTGCTCACCTGGGGTGTGAGGAGCCTCTTCCCAGCCCCCAGTCTCCCAGTCCGTGAGCCTCAGCCCTAACAGTGCAGCGGGCGTGGGCCCGCCCGTCGTGCCCAGCGATCCGGGATGAGCCTCCCTGGGCTGGGGCAGAACAGGCCATGGAAGCTCCTTGAGGGACTCAGGCTAAGCTGGGCGGCGTGCGCAACCACTCGTGTCAGCCCCCATGGGCTCCGTTGCGCGCACATACACACGGGGCGGGGGGGGGGGGACTTCCTCCCGCCGGCTCCAGGCCGGGAGCAGCCAGGCTCAGCGGGCGCCTGCAGCCATGAAGAGTGGCCGCGGCTGGCTCTGGGCGGCCCCGCGCAGCCTTGCTGCCCGGATGCCTGCCCACTCCGAGCCGGGGCGCTCAGGGCACGGGTGCGAGCGCAGGCCCTGGCAGGCGCCCAGCCCGCCCAGGCACGGAACGGACAAGCGGGGCTGCGCCGTGCCCAGGACGCGCGCACCGGGCCCGACTGGCCCCGGGGCCGGACACGCCAGCCGCGCCGCGGCCCCGCCCCGCCCCCGGGGAACAGGCGCCGCGCATGTGACCCAGGGCCCGCGAGCCGCGCGCTGACGTCGCGTCACCCCACTCCGGGCGGGGCGCTCATTGGCTGCGCCGGGCGCGCGGGGCGGGGCTTGCCTGGCTCTGCGCCCCCATTACCCTCACCCCCACCCCACCCCAGCGACCCAGCACGGGTCTCTAGCCGTGGCCCAGTGTGCGGAGCCGGGCAGGGCTCTCCGAACTGCAACACCCCCCCTCCCCGCCCTGGCCTAGCAGAAATCGCGCGTCTTCGCGGCCTCAGTTTGCTCACCTGCATAATGGGGTGGTGACAGCTGCCGCCTGCCAAGGCTGCTGGGGGGGAATGCACGGGTTAAAACAAGACAAGGAGCTGGCACACCGGAAGCGCTGGGTGATGACAGAAGACAGCGGCATGGAACTGGCTGGCTGGGGCCGCGTGGTCAGCCTGGCGTTGACCCCCTCAGCACCGCCCACCGCTCCAGATCCTGCTATGTGCTAGGAGCCTCTGGGCCAAGAGGGGGTGCACCCAGGGTCTCGTTTGGAGGTCTTGGGGTTTCTGCCGGGTGGGGGTGGGGACCAGCAGGGCTCCCCTGAAGAACCCTGTCCCCTGGCCTGGCCCTCCGCACCCTCATCTTGCCCACTCACACCCCTTATCTGGTCAATTCCAAGCTGTGTTTCTTTGGTGACCTGGTGACCAACACCGAACACCCCCCCCCCGGCCCCCGGCCCCCGGCCCCCGGCCCCCCGGCCATGAACTGTGCAGCACGGGGCGGGGGGGCTTCAACCAGGCTCAGGTCCCGTGGGCCTTTGCAGTGACCTTGCTTTAACCGGCCCCTGTTATCTGGAGCTATGCTGAACCCATTTCGGTAATGGCGAGGCGGATCCCCAAGACCATGGCCCCTGGGGATTCCGTACCTGCCTCTGTCGGTACCCGGTGCCCAGTTCAGCCGCCCGACTTGGAAGAAAAGTGTTCTTGGGGGCGTCGCCTGGCACCCCCTAATCCCATCCCTGTCCCCTGGGAAGAAGGGCTTGTTTGAATTTTCAGGGAAAGTCACCGGATGCCAGAGGCCTCCTGGGGGGCGGGGGGGGGGGTGGCGAGCCTGGGAGACCCCAGCCAGCATCTGGAGAGAGCAAGCCCTGGGTGGGGTCCCTGAGCAGGATGCCTGTGCAGGCGCTGTAGTTTAGAGACCCTGGTGTGGGTTATCTGTGTGCAGGTTGAGCCCCAGGTCCCGGGTGTCTGCAGCTGGCTTCTCCCTGCAGGGCACCCCCACCCCCTTGCAGGCTGCATCCTGCACGGGTGTGGACGTGAGCGGACAGACTATATAACTGGAGTCAGCCGGGGGCGGTCTTGGACTTGCCCTGACTGGCGGAGCCTGGGGAGAGGGTGGGGGTGGGGGTGGGCGGAAGGTCCAGACCCCTGCTGAGTCTCCTCGGCTGCCCTCCACCAAGGGGGCCTCTTTCTGAGTGATGTCGATCTCCCGCATTGAGACCCCTGGCCTGGCTCTGGGGTTTGCAGCTTCGGGCGGGTCACTGTTTAGTCTGGGGTCTTGCTTCCTACCCATAGCTCAGTCTGGGAGGAAACCAGAGATAAAGACCGGATGAGACACTATCTTCCCCGCCGCAGGAGCTAGGCAGACTCCACAGGCCGAGCCCGGGCCCCAGGTCCGTCTGCAGATGGGGGAAACCGAGGCAGAGTGACGGCTGTCACTTGGAGCCCCACACAGCCAGACAGAGGGAACTGAGCGGGTCGCGCCCCCGACCCCCGGTTTAGAGACCCCAGCGTTGGAACCCATCCTGGTGGGGTCTTCCACTCGGCCCCCTTGCTCGCTGCGGCTGGCCACAGGCTCTGTGCCCCTGCGGCCGGCGGAGACCCGGCGGGGGCTCCACGGTTCCGCCGGAGGGGCGTGGCGTGGGGGCGGAGCCGGCTACCCAGGGGGGCGGGACCTCCCGCCAGGCCCCGCCCCCGCCGCGCCCGCCCTGCGGAGTCCGAGTCGCTGCCCGGGGAAACCCAGTTTCCGAGGAACTTTGCGCCGGGCCGCCAGCGACTTGGCCGGCGCGGGACTCGAACGCGCGGAGCGGGGGCGGCGGCGGCGGCGGCGGGCCCGGCACCATGGACGAGCCGCCCTTCAGCGAGGCGGCCTTGGAGCAGGCGCTGGCCGAGCCGTGCGAGCTGGACGCGGCGCTGCTGACGGACATCGAAGGTGCGCCGGGGCGGTGGGTGCGGAGGGTGGGGGACTCGCAGGAGGCGCCCCGGCCTTTGTCTCCCCGGCCGGCGTGGGGGACACGCGGGGGCTTCCCGGGGCTGCGGGCCGCCTGGGCGGGGTCGCGCCGGGGGTCCCGGGGCAGCTCGGCGCTGGCGGGGCGGGGAGGACACGTGCGCCTGGACGCGTCCCGGGCCCTGCGCCGCGGGGGCCGGCCCCGTTCCCCAGCCCCGTTGGCGGCCGCGGCTGGAGCTTGGGACCCGGGCGTCGCCGAGGCCCCGCCCCCGCCGTGACGTCCGCGCGGGGTTACTCACGGTCATTTCCCTCCGGCCTGAGAGTTCAGCCGGGCGCAGGCGCCTCTGCGCGTGCGCACGGTGCGGCCTCTTTGCCAGCCGCCGCCGCCGCCGCCGGAGAGGGTCTGGGTTCTGCGCACGCGTCGTAAAGCCACCACCGAAGGCCAGGCCCCCACCATCCAAGCCCACCCCACTCCACCCCACCACCACGTCGTAGACGCGGAGGGTTCGCAGACAGCTCAGACTTGAGGGCCAGCCCCGGGGCCAGCGGGGCGAGGGTAGAGGCCCCGGGCAGTGCCCAGGCGGGGCGCCCTGTCCCTAAGGAGCAGCTCCGGGCTGCAGGTGCTTCCACGTGGCAGGCCCGGCGAACCCCAAGTCCCAGGAAGTTCCCCCATGCACCTGCCGTGGGAAGACGCGAAGGCTAAGGGCAAAGGAGCAACCTGCATGGACGCTGGCACCCTGGTGGCCGCTGCCCTGCGCAGCCTATGGCTGCGACTTACAGGGATCCCCGTGGGCTCGGAGGGTCAGAGTTGAAGCTGGACCCTTTGCCATCCTGCTGGAGCCCCCTCGCCCGCCCACCGAGTCTCAGTCCCCCCTTTCCTCCCCCCGTAAGTGCCCCCTTCACGAGGGAGCTGGGACAGTTGACTCAGATCTGTGCCTGGCCTTCTCCCTGACTCCCGGGGCTTGGGCAGCCACGTGGGGGGCGTCGTTGGGGGGTCAGACGGGGCTTGAGTGCTCATCGGCGACAGCGAGGGAGGCTGGAGCCCTGCAGGACCAGGCGGGGGCGGTGGGCAGTGGCTGAGGTCTGCCCACTATGGGGGAGGGTCTCTCTCTCTGTCTTTACTCACCCTTTCTGTTCTTTTTCCTGGTTATGCAACACATTGGGTTTCTTTTTTTTCCATTGTAGAAAAAGTAGGAAGTGTTGATTAACAAAAGAAAGAAAATGTTTCTTAAATCTACCCACCAGAAATAAGCCCTGAAGCTTAATCCACTTTTTTTTTTTTTTTTAAGATGGATTTATTTCTTTGAAAGGCAAAGAGTTAGAGTGAGTTAGAGTTAGAGTCAGAGAGAGAGTTAGAGTTAGAGAGGTCTTCCATCTGCTGGTTCTGACTACAACAGCCAAGTGGGAAAGTCCATCCAGGTCTCCCACGTGGGTGCAGGGGCCCAAGCACTTGGGCCATCTTCCGCTGCTTTCCCAGGCCACAGCAGGGAGCTGGATCAGAAGTGGAGCAGCCGGGACTCCAACCAAGTGCTTATCTCGGATGCTGGTGCCACAGGTGGTGGCTTAACCTACCCAGTTGTAATACTGACCCTTTCATCCACTTTTTCAAAAACAGGGACCAGAGAGTTGTGGCATAGCCCATAAAGCCACCGCCTACAATACTGGCATCCCATGGGGGTGCCGGTTTGAGTCCTGGCTGCTCCACTTCCAATCCAGGCCCCTGTTAATGCACCTGGGAAAGCAGTAGAAGATGGCCCAAGTCCTTGGGCCCCTGTACCCACATGGGAGACCCAGAAGAAGCTCCTGGCTTCAGGCTGACCCAGCCCCAACTGTTAAAAGGATGAAAGATTCTCTCTCTGTCTCTCTCTCTCTCTTTATAACTCTGCCTTTCCAATGAGAGAAATAAATCTTTAACAAAACACCCACAAGTGTATTAAGGTACCAACTTTACACACTGGGAAATAGATACATTCTAAGCGAGCTATGCAACAGTTTCCAGTAGCGCCCTATGCAAGTTTCCAGTATGTGTACCAAGTAGCGGGCCCATCATCAGCTGCCCACTTGGACTCCTTGTAACTGTATGGTTTCTGCCCTTTCCTCCCCCACCCCCCAGGCTGTCTGCATTTTTTTTTTTTTTGGTGAATTACAGTAGCATCCATCCGGTTCCCAACAATGAGGATCTGCTTTGTTCCATGTCGCAGCCAGCGGCCAGCCGCTTCCCCCGCACTTCCACCTGCTAAAGACACCACAGTGGTTCTGTTCTCCTACCCTGTGCCGCAGTGGGCCCCCTCCCACCCCCGAGGCCAGCCTGTGCTGGGATCCTCACTTTGGTTCCTAAGGTCTGGGCTCTGGGAGGGGAGATTTGCTGGGGAGAGGATTTCTACAGAAGCCTCTATGGGGGCTGCCACCAGACTTGGCCCTGGGCAGGTTGGACACGGTCTGGAAGAGCCAGTGGGAAAGCCAGTTCCCCTGAGAGAAGTGAGGGTGGAGAGGCGCCCCAGGGACGAGCTGGGCTGGCTGGGGAGGGGGCAGCGCAGGGACATGACATGCGTGTTCCCTCGTGGCTGGGAGCTTGGCGGGCACAGTGGTTACAGCCATCACTCGGGACACCTGCTGCCTGGATCAGAGTGCCAGGCCAAAGCCGGGAGCCTTAAACTCCCGCCAAGCACTTGGGCCATCTTCCGCTGCGTTCCCCCGTGCATGAGCAGGAAGCTGGATCAGAAGTAGAGCAGCTGGGACTCAAACTGGCGCTCATAGGGGATGCTGGTACAGTGTAACCTGCTGTGCTACAAAGCCGGCTTAAGCTCTTAACAGCTGGGTTCCTAAGACTGGGGGCTGAGGGGTGGGGGAGGCTCCTCCAGGAAGGGCTATGCTGGGGACCTGGGAGTGGGTCACAAGAGGGGTCAGAGGTCATGCAGTAGTCCCCGCCTCCCAGCCTGCAGCCTGGGCCAAAGCTTTTGTCTTGTGGGTGGGTTTGGGCGGGAGTGGGGCTGGGGGCAGAGCTGCACCCTGGCTTCTGGGGGGTGAAGGCGCCAGCCTGCTCTGGTGCTCCCTGGGTTCAAGTCCTGCGCCTGCCCCGTGACCTTGGATGAGCCGCAGTGCACTCGGGGTCCCCGCGGCACTGGGGAGGGGGGAGGTGGCCCGGGCACGTGTTGGAGATTAGCGCTGAGCCGTGGCAGCCTTCCTCTTGGGCGGATTAATTTATCAGCTCTTGCACAAACGGCTAACTGCTGAAGAGGTGAGTGGAAACGCAGTGCTGTTGGGGAAGGGAGCGGGTGGCGACCACGGGCACCTCTCTGCCCTGGCCGAAGGGGCGCTCTGGGGCCCTGGGTGCCACAGCTGTCTCTCCTCTGCCCCGGGCTGCTCCACGTCTGGTCTGTGTCAGATGCTGCCTCCAGGGGGTCCTCCTGGGTCTCCCCTGCCCCTGTCCGTGCCCAGCCACACCACAGTGGCAGGCCTTGCTTTCAGTCTGGGTCCAGCCTCACCTCCCCACCCCACCCCACAAGAGAGGGCACCATAGGTGTCCCCTGTGCCAGCCCCGCTCCCCCCTCCGTATCTGTTGCCTCATCCTTCTCCCTGGCCCAGCCATCCGGGGCCATCCCCAGGCAACAGCCCTGGACTGACTTCTGCCCAGCTCCCCCCACGGGCCCGACTCCCCAGAGCCCAGGCCAACCTCGGCTCCCGGGTGCCCCCAGGGAGAGTCCCCTCCTCTCTGTGGGGTCTTAGCCTTGCACCCCTCGACCCTCCCATCCACCCCAAGCCCACCCCTCTGCACAACCTGCTCCTCCCCCAGCCCTGTACTCATGCCCCTTCCCTTAGCCCCACCCCCATGGCTCAGTGAGGAGGGGGAGGGGAACAGAGGCGAATGCTGGGAGTGGGTTTGGGGAGGCAGGCAGGCAGGTGACCGGGAGTGACCTCCTGCCCGACAGTCACCTAGATGGACACCAGCCGCGGGAGCGATCTGGCCAGCTCCAGGCTGGGGGTGGGGGGGTCACTGCTGGGCTGGCGGCCTGGGATCTGGACATTGCCCGTTCACCTGCATGGCCAGGGTTGGCGCCACTGCGCTGGCCACAGGAAGTGTCTCTGGCCTGTCTCCCGCCAGCCCCAGGCCCTGTGACCTGGGAGCCAGCTGTGGGCGACGCATCCCACACTCTCCCCCTCTTAGATGCAGTAGAGGCAGGCCCACAGGGAGGCGAGTGCCAGAGGCTCCTGGGGGCGGGGCTTGCTGGGTAGGGGTGGGGCTTGCTGGGTAGGGGCGGGGCTTGGCCTCCATCCTACTTGGGAGGATTTGGGCCTGGGAGAGGCTACTCTGGGTGATTCTAGGATGTTCTGGGCTGTGGTTCCAAGTTCTGAACAGCCATGGTGTGGGGTGGGCTGGAGTCTGTGCACTAGCGACAAGGTGGGACTGGGCCCCTCCCCACCAGGGCACCTGTCACTCACCTGCCTGCTAAGCAGCCCCTGCGATGGCCCCTGCCCTGGGGCAACTGAGGAGGGTAGAGACTTGGTAAGGCATCCGGGAGAGGCCCGGCCTGGGGCGTGGGGGCGGAAGGAGCCGGTGTAACAGGTGCAGTGGTGTAGCAGGCGTGTCTGAATGGTCCTGGCCACAACAGTCCCACCCCACCCCACCCCCCACCTCCCAGGCCCTTCAGAATTGCAAACACCATCACCTGGAAGGCTCCACGGCTCAATCACTAAGGCAAAGCTGACCAAAGTGTACTTTAAAAAAAGAAAAGAAAAACCACAATAGAACCCGGTGCCGGCGATGCTGTAGAAATGGACCCCAGTGTAGGGAATGTTCTGCCCTCACTGAGGTCTGAAACGCCAACAGGAGAGGCTGATGCCACTCACGCAAAGACACACAAAGCATGCCGGGTCACTCCTCAGCAGCCAGAATGACGAATCCGTGCTCTGGGCCCACGGCGGCAGACGGAGCGTCTGCCTTGGTCCCCACTGGGGACTTGCTAGTCGCCATCTTTCCAGGTTACGTTCAGGGTCCCTCCTAGACTCCAGCAGCCAGGACACGTAACCTGAGTTTCACAGGACGGCGTGGCCAGTGCAGGGTGGGTGGCGCCCACTGGGCAGGAGGCAGAGGTGACACTGTAGCGAGTTTTGAGGGAGGAACAGGAACTTGGCAGGTGCACCGAGGGTGAAGGAAAGGGCATTCCTGGCATAAGGAACAGGCTGAACAAATGCACGACGACACTGCACGGCAGGACGTGTGCCGAAAGCAGGCAAGCAGAGGAACCCCGGTGCTCTGCCGGGCAGTGGAGGGACCTGGGGCACGTGGCTTCCCTCCAAGCCTTGGTTTCCTCGTCCGTGGACAGAACCCATGCCCAGGTGCTCCGGGGAGCCAGCCCTCGGCCCATCCCATTCCTGGAAGGGGCAGCCGTGCACGCGCGCACACAAAAGGCAGCCTGTGCCCCTGCTGCACACGTGAGCGGCGAGGACCTCGGCACCTGCCGACCTGTGGGATCCAGAAGACCAAGAAGGCGCTGGGTGCGAGCAGAGGCAGCCCCTGCTCCCTGGGGTCCTGGCTGAGCACCCATCACGGAGGGGTGCAGAGGGGCGAGCTCCGGGCCCCCTCCCCCCCGGAGCCTCTGTCCCATGTTCTACCATGTGGCTGGTGCCATACCACACCCTGTTGCCTCCCAGGGCAGGAAGCTGGAGGCAGGAGTCAGAGCCGGGCCACTCTGATGTGGAGCATGCGTGTCTTAACCGCCAGGCCATGGGCCGGCCCCTGTGCCACTTCTGTCCGTCTGTGACTTTGCGTACCATCCCTCTGCCTCACTGGTCTCTCTTCCTGTGCTCCTGTCCTAGTGCTTGGCTCAGGGTCGACACACACCAAACAGGTGCTGAAGAACAGCTGGTGTATAGTGTCAGAGAGACACGCTGTGTGTGTGGGGAGAGGTGGTGAGCTCCCCATCCCGGGAGGTATGCAAGCCGAACTTGGTTGGGGTTCAAGGCCGAGCGCTGCTGTGCTGGACAGGTTGTGAGCGTCTTGTGATGGTCAGAGCCGGGCTTGGCCTGCCCCCGGATTTCTGTCCTGACCTCTCAGAATAAATAGGCCAGAGTCCCAAAGCTGGAGTCCAGGAGGGGCGGGCAATGGTTTCAAGTTTCCTGTTGGCTGCTGATGGAATCAGGGCAGGAGCGGGGAACAGGAGGGGAGGCGTGGGGAGGGGTGGTGGGGCTGGGGCCACCCTCTGGTCCCAGAGCGTGGGGACCCAGAGAGCCCTCAGCACGCATGCGCACTGTCCGTGGTCTCGGCGCTGGGGGTCGGGGCTTCAGAACCAGCCGCCTTAGCCGGAAATTGGAGCGAAGCTTCCTTAACCTGCTTGGGGAAAAAACAAACAAACAAACAAACAAAAAAACTCCATGAAACGGTTACCTTCGGAGCTCCGTCTTGAATACTTCAAGCAACGGGCACCTCACTATCTGACTTAACTTTCGTCGAGGTGCTGCATCCTGCAGGGTGGGCGCCAGGGGGTGGAGGCTCAGAGAGGAAGTGGCCGCCTGCCCTAGGTCACACAGCAAGCGGGGTGCTGGCACCTGGCCCAGATCCACCCATGGTGGCTGCATCTCCCCGGGGGAGGCTGTGGGGCTGGCTGGCTGTCCAGAGTCCACCCCTCACTGTTAAGAGAATTCAGTGGCTTCTGCAGGAGCTGGCCAGCAGATCTGCCCCAAGACCAGCTGGTAGCTTCAGGGGCCCCCACCAGGAGGCCCCCAGGCCCCTGCTCGACCCTGCAGCTTAGTGGGGCAGGGCCCTCTGCCTCCAGGCCCACAATCCCCTGGCGGTCACAGGCCCCTCCCCAAGGCCACGGGCGGCCGCCAACCCCTCCATCAGCGGGGTGTGGGGTTGGGGGCGGGGAACAGGGGGATTGGTGCGCGGTGGTCCTCAGTCCAGAGGCAGAAAGGGGAAGAGGAGGGGGCTGGGCACTGTGCACAGTGGCCCTGGCCCCTGCCAAGTCTGCGTTCAGAAACTGGGCAACAGCCACCCAAGAATGAATGAAGCCGTGAGCATCCTTGGGGGGCAGGCTCACCCCTGTCTTCAGTTTCCCGTGTGTGCTCAGAGCCTGCTGGGGCGGTGGGCGTGTGCTGAGCACCCACGGGCTGGGCCCCGGGGCCTGGGGCAGGTGCCAAAGCTCACCTGTGTTGTCCTCTGGCTGTGGCTGCCCAGGGAGGGGGAGGGTGTGTATGTGAGAGGGAGACTTGGCTCCTTCTCAGCTAGGGCTCCCGAAGAGGCGAGTACCATGGGGGCCACAAGGGACCCCCCCAGCCCCAACACCGACCGCTGCACTCCCAGGGGGCTGCCATGGGTAGTCTGGCCTCACCTGGCACCTGCTGGGGGCAGGGGCCGCGGACCTTGTTGGAGGGACGTGGGTAGGGGCACAGTGGCCGGGGGTCCTGGGAGTTAGAAGGCCGCCCTCGCCTCGCATGTGTGCCTTCCTCACTCGGGGTCTCAGTGTTCTCAAGGGTGGTGCCCGGGCGGTCGCGGAAGCGGCGGGCCGCGGCGCGGTGACCGCCAGTAACCCCGGCGGGCGCTGGCGCCGAGCTGGTTAAAGGCGGACGTCCGCGAGTAACCCCGGCCCCATTCAGCGCCGCGGGCCGCAACCTGAGCCCGGGCCGGCGGCGGGGGCGGGGCGGGGCCGGCGGCGCGGCTGCTGATTGGTCGCGCGGGCTCACCCCATGCCCGGGCCGCGGCCGCGGGGTGGGCGTGGCGGGGTGGGCGGGGCCCGGGGCGGGGCCGGGCCGAGGGCTCGGCGGGCTTTAAAAACTCAGCGAAGTCTTGACAGGTGAAATCCGCGCTGAGACCGGCCCGGGGCCAGCTGCCTGGACGCCCCGAGGGGGCGGGGGCCGCGGACCGCGGAGCCATGGACTGCACGTTCGAAGGTATTTGCGGGGTTCTTTCTTACCCCCGTGCCTCTGGCTTTGCTGCAGATCGCTGTCCTGGGTTCTCATGCATAGATAGGGTCGGGATGGGAGCTATAGGATTCCCCTGCCTGCCGGAGGGGCTGAGCCAGTTCCCTGCTGGCTGGGGCGGTGGGGACCACCCCCAACCTCCTGAGTGCCCACTGCGACCCAGAGGAAGGCATAGAGACCCAGTAGCAGCTCCCAGAGACCCAGGGAGGGTTGGAGGGAGAGGGTGGCCCAATATCCTCTCCCTGGGCAGGGCTGGAAGGAAACGAGGGATAGCCGTTGTCTCGCCTGCTGGGGGTGGGGGTCTGGCCTGTTTGTGAACATCTTGGACCTCTAGGTGGGCAGTGGGGGCCCCAATGTCCATAGATTGTCTGCTTTCCTGTCCGGGTCTCAGTTTCCCTATCTGTCAAAAGGGGCTCCCGTGGACTGGGGCTGGGAGGCCTGGGATGGATCGTACTCTATGACCCACCTGGACCTGGGGGCAGTCCACAAGGTGTTTCTGTCTAGGGGTCCCCGGCAGGGGAGAGGGGGGCGCTGAGCCCGCACCCGCGCCCGTCTTGCGTTCCTGGCTGTGCCAGCTGCCCGCTAGGCAAACGGTCGGCAGCTTTGTCCAGAAGGGCTTCATCTTTGCTGTTGTGCCAATGAGTAGCCTGAGGAGGGGGCCGGGGGGTGCGCTCCTGAGTCCCAAAGAGCACCTTGACCCAGTGGGCGGCTGCCCCAGGTGGGTTAGAGGGCCCTGGGCCGAGCCAGCCTGGCTCTCGTCGCCAGCTGGGCGAGAGGGCCTGTGGCCAGGCTGGAGCGGAGTGCACAGTGTGTCCCAGGCTGTGTGAGGAGGAAGGAGCCGGCACAGCCAGCCCTCGCTCTCAGAGGCGGAATAGAAGCCCTGAATGGCCCGGCCTGGGTCCTGAGGCTGCTTGGCTGCAGGCTGGGGCCTGGGTCTGTGCCCAGAACACGCAGGGACACAGTGGTTGGCTGCGTGACCAGCAGCTGACTTGGCCCCTAGCCTCAGCCTGTACCACTGGGGAATGGGCGGGTGATGCCAGCTTTGCTCCCAGCCCCTGGATGGGGTTGAGGCTCTATTGTGCGGAGGTGATAGAGTGGTATCTGGTAGACCTGGGCTGGGGGCGGGGTGGCGAATCCTCCTGCGTGGGCTGCGTGTGGCTCTCTCTGAACCATAGTGCCTTTTGCCCTGCTCCCAGAGGTCAGCGCTTTGGTTATCAGCAGGACATAGGGGTCTGGCCACAGTTTGTTGCTGACTTACTAAGCACTCAGGCCAGCTCTGCGGCGTGGGGCCAGTGACCACGCCAGCCTCCCCAGAGCCATGGGTATGGAGGAACCGTGGTCTAGCTCAGCCACAACCCCTGCCGACACAGCCCCTGCCCTTGGAGTCCCCCCAGCATGGTGGAAGACCTGGGGACCCCTCTTGGAGGACCCCACCCCATCTCCTGTAAGCCTAGGGAGGTGGGAACTCTCTGAGTGCTTTGTGCCCACAGGACCCTGCGGGCAGCTGGGAAACCCTCTGTCCCACCTCCTGCCCAAGGACTGGGCTTTGTTGTGTGTGGGAGGCATGTGTCCATTTCGTGGATTGAGAAACTGAGGCTGTGCGTGGAGCTAGGGTAGGGCCGACCGTGGGCCTCTGAACTCTCTTGGGGCAGCCAGACAATCGTGCCCTGAGCCAGGGTGGTGGTGAACACTGGGGGGGGGGGCCTGTGGGCGAATCCTCAGAGGCTGGTCCCGGGTGCAGCGCGTGTGTGTGGAGAGAGTCGGAGGCGAACATTCTAGGCTTTGGTTCTCCGTGAAGACAGGTGGCAAATTTTACCTCCATCCGTGTCAAGATAGGGGACTTGCCTAGCCCCCCAGGAAGTTGCCTGGTTCTGGGTAGGGCTCTTTTGCCTGTCATGTTCATGGCTGAGACTGGTACCTGATACCAGGCATTAGGCAGGAGCTTCCGTGGGTGAGTGCAGGAAAGAAGTGTGTGCAGGCTGCTGTGTGCTGTGGGCTGAGGCTGGTGTTGGAGGGGCCGGCGCATAGTGGGGCTGCTTGGAGCTCGGGTTCTGAAGCCTGCAGCCTGGCGGTGGGGCAGGCCACAGCTGCCCCTGGTGCCTCTCTGTCGGGTGGATGTGTGCACCTGGGTATCACCACCTGATACCCCCGGAGTCCACAAAATGGCTGTGTGTCCTGGAGCACAGACTCCCGTGGGTGGCTTTGTGGTTGAGGACCTGCCCACAGGGGTCCAGCCTCCACCCCCCGCTGTCACTCATCCTCCTCTCCCCCGCTGTTCTTTCCCCTAGATATGCTGCAACTCATCAACAACCAAGACAGTGACTTTCCCGGCCTGTTCGATGCCCCCTATGCTGGGGGTGGGACAGGGGGCACAGACCCGGTTAGCCCTGGCGCCAGCTCTCCAGGCAGCCTGTCCCCACCTCCTGCCACACTGAGCTCCCCTCTGGAAGCCTTCCTGGGGGTGCCGAAGGCGGCCCCCTCACCCGTGTCCCCTCCCCAGCCTGCGCCCGCCCCCTTGAAAACCTATCCATCAGTTCCCTCCTTCTCCCCTGGGCCCGGGATCAAGGAGGAGCCCGTGCCCCTCACCATCCTGCAGCCGCCAGCCCCGCAGCCCCTGTCCGGGTCCCTCGCACCCCAGAGCTTCCTGAACCCCACAGTAGCAGCACCGCCCTTCAGCCCTGCGCCAGTGCTGGGCTACCCCAGCCCCTCTGGGGGCTTCCCCTCAGGTAAGGGGCGTAGGGGGGATGGAGGGGGCGAGGCTGGCCACCCAGGGAGCCACAAGGGGCTCATCCCAGACCACGTGGTGCTTGATCTCCGTCCACAGGGACCCCTCCCGGGAGCACCCAGCAGCCGCTGCCTGGCCTGGCCCTGGCTTCCCCGCCAGGGGTCCCGCCTGTCTCCTTGCACACCCAGGCCCCAAGTGCCACACCCCAGCCACTGCTCACGGCCACGGCAGTCCCTGCGACAACCACCGTGACCTCCCAGATCCAGCCGGTCCCAGTGAGAGGGGGTCCGGCCGGGTGGTGACAGGGAGGTGGCAGCCCCTGGCCCAGACCCCCCTGGGCTCACGACCCAGCCTCCTCCGCCACCCCACCCCCCAGGTCCTGCTGCAGCCCCACTTCATCAAGGCTGATTCGCTGCTCCTGACCACCATGAAGACAGATGTGGGGACTTCCGTGAAGGCGGCGGGTATCAACCCCCTGGCCACCGGCACAGCTGTGCAGACCGGGCCCCTGCAGGTGGGTGGCATGGGTGGGGCAGAAGTGGGCGGGGGTGTGGGGGGTGAGGACGTGCATGCACACACACACACATCGGAGTAACCCGCGCCCGGCCCCACAGACGCTGGTGAGCGGCGGAGCCATCCTGGCCACAGTGCCACTGGTCGTGGATGCTGACAAACTGCCCATCAACCGCCTGGCGGCCGGCAGCAAGGCCCCCGGCTCAGCCCAGAGCCGCGGCGAGAAGCGCACGGCGCACAACGCCATCGAGAAGCGCTACCGCTCCTCCATCAACGACAAGATCGTGGAGCTCAAGGACCTGGTGGTGGGCACTGAAGCCAAGGTGAGGGCAGAGGCACAGGCACAGCCCCGGTCTGGTGGGGGGGGGGGGTTGCGGAGGCAGCCATGGAGCAGGGGGTGGCGGTGGGGAGCACAGGATTGGGGTTCAGCCTGGACAGACCCGAAGTCAGAGACGGCAGCCCATCTGGGTTGTTTCGGGGGGCCGTGTATCCAGTGCGACTCGGCAGGTGGCTGGGGTCGCCAAGCTTGCACAGCCGCCCCACACCCCCTTGCTGGTGCTCCTGGCCAGGCCTCACTGGCCAATCTTGCTCCCCATCCCCCCTGCCCCCCACCCCGCGCAGCTGAATAAATCCGCCGTCTTGCGCAAGGCCATCGACTACATCCGCTTCTTACAACACAGCAACCAGAAACTCAAGCAGGAGAATCAGAGTCTGCGAAATGCTGCCCAAAAAAGCAGTGAGTTCTGTGCCAGCCCCGCCCCCGGCCCCGCCCACACCGCCCCCATTGGCTCTGGGCTTGCTGCCAGCCCAGCCCACCCTGCCTCTGGCCCCGCCTCCAGCCCCCTGGCCTGGCCCAGAGCCCCGGTGCTTGGGTGCGCTCTGGCCCTATGGCGGCGCTGGTCCTAACCTAGCTGCCTTCCCAGGGTCCTAAGCTCGGGTTGGCCGTGGGGGTCCAGCCTGTCCCCCCAACCCCCGACCCCAGCTCTGCTCCTTTGCTCATCTCCAGAATCCCTGAAGGATCTGGTGTCGGTCTGCGGCGCAGGAGGCAGCGCGGACACGCCCATGGACGGCGTGAAGCCCGAAGCGGTGGACACGCTGACCCCGCCGCCCTCGGACGCCGGCTCGCCCTCCCAGGGCAGCCCGCTGTCCCTCGGCAGCAGGGGCAGTGGCAGCACGGGCAGCGGCAGTGACTCGGAGCCGGACAGCCCAGCCTTCGAGGACAGCCAGGTTGGGCCCTGGGGGCCCTGCCCGCTTCGCTTCCCCACTCCCGGTTCTGCCGCCGCCTGTAGCAAGCCCAAGACCTTGCGCCTCCACACACACACACACACACACACACCCCGCGCCCCGGGTCCCGGGAGAGAGCCGCCGGGGTCACCCTGGCTCTGGCGCCCCCTGCAGGTGAAGCCGGAGCAGCCGCCGTCGCCGCGCAGCGGGGGCATGCTGGACCGCTCGCGCCTGGCCCTGTGCGCCCTTGTCGTCCTCTGCCTCTCCTGCAACCCCCTGACCTTGCTGGTGGGTAACCGGGGGCCTCCTGGTTCCCCGGATGCCACCGCCATCCACCATAACCCCGGGCGTACTATGCTGGGCACCGACGGCCAAGGTAGGCAGGGCTGGAGAGCGGGGGAGGGGGCGGGGGTGGGGAGTGGACTCTGGGTCTCCTGGCAACGGTGTCCCCAGCCCTCGCCCTCTGTCCCCAGATGGCCCCACCTGGCCCCAGTGGCTGCTGCCCCCTCTGGTCTGGGTAGGCAATGGACTCCTGGTGCTGATCTCCCTGGCGCTTCTCTTTGTGTACGGGGAGCCGGTCACGAGGCCCCACTCGGACCCCGCCGTGCACTTCTGGCGGCATCGCAAGCAGGCTGACCTGGACCTGGCCCGGGTACGGGGTGGGCCCCCAGTGGGAGGTGCTAGGAGGCACTGGCTTCGCCCTACCGTCTGTGCCCACTCTCCCTGTAGCACTGGGGGGTCCAGAACCCGCGTTTCTCACCTGCAAAACTCTCATTCCCCAGGGGGATTTTGCCCAGGCTGCCCAGCAGCTGTGGCTGGCCCTGCGGGCCCTGGGCAGGCCGCTGCCCACCTCCCACCTGGACCTGACCTACAGCCTGCTCTGGAACCTCATCCGCCACCTGCTGCAGCGCCTCTGGGTGGGCCGCTGGCTGGCAGGCCGGGCCGGGGGCCTGCAGCGGGACTGCGCGCTGCGGGCAGACGCACGCACCAGTGCCCGGGATGCCGCCCTCGTGTACCATAAGCTGCACCAGCTGCACGCCATGGGTATGCCTGGTGGTGATGGGGGGGCGGAGCTTTGCCCGGCCCCCGGGCCCCCCAGCCCGCCCCACCCTGGCCTCACACCCCGCCTCCTTTCCAGGGAAGTACACAGGCGGGCACCTGGCTGCCACCAACCTGGCACTAAGTGCCCTGAACCTAGCCGAGTGTGCGGGGGATGCGGTCTCCGTGGCAACGCTGGCGGAGATCTACGTAGCGGCCGCTCTGAGGGTCAAGACCAGTCTCCCACGGGCCCTGCACTTTCTGACGGTGAGTGGGGGGGCCAGGGCTGGCTAGGGGGCTTCTCTCTGCAGCTCTTCCTTGCTGGCTCGCTGGCGGGGCGGGGCGGGGGAGCAGGGGCCCCTGCTGGGGTCTCACCCTGGGGGTCTGCGTCCATTGTGACAGCCCGGCCCCCCTCTCCTCTCCCCCACAGCGTCTCTTCCTGAGCAGCGCTCGGCAGGCCTGCCTGGCACAGAGTGGCTCCGTGCCTCTGGCCATGCAGTGGCTTTGCCACCCTGTGGGCCACCGTTTCTTTGTGGACGGGGACTGGGCCGTGCGCAGTGCCCCGCGGGAGAGCCTGTACAGCATGGCCGGGAACCCAGGTGCCGTCTCAGCCCGTGCCTGTCCCTGTCCCTGTCCCTCACTCTCCCCCACAGCTCTGGGTGGTCCCCACCAGCCCCCGCAGCTGTGTTGGGTGTGGGGCGCCCCTGGCCGGGTCTCTGCCCCCCCACCCCAGCATACTGCAAGAGCAAACCCAACCCTTGCAGTTGATTTGGGAGGTGACACTGGGAAGTGAGCCGGGGAGAGGAGGCTCCACCCCCAGCCCCACCCCCGCCCCCGGGACCAAGGAGGAACCCTTGGTCTGGCCCTGGAGAGGAGAATGTGGGGAGGCGGGGCGGGGTGGGGTGGGCCCCGTTCCCACCGCCTCGCCCCTCTCTCCAGTGGACCCCCTGGCCCGGGTGACCCAGCTATTTCGAGAACATCTCCTGGAGCGAGCCCTGACCTGTGTGGCCCAGCCCAGCCCCAGCCCCAGCCCCGGGTCGGCTGATGGGGACAAGTAAGTGTCCCCGTGGCCCGCGCTGCAGGCAGCACCAGCGGCCGGAGCCGGGGTCCCCCAGCCTGGCGGAAGGAGACGGTGGCCCAGAGCGAGTGGGCAGGGCCGGTGCCCCTGGGCCTCGGGGACCCCACCGCCTGTGCCAACGCCGGCCCCTCTCCTCCCCCAGGGAATTTGCCGACGCCCTGGGCTACCTGCAGCTGCTGAACACCTGTTCTGACGCCGCCGGGGCACCCGCCTGCAGTTTTTCCATCAGCTCTAGCATGGCCACCACCGCCGGTGAGCCCCGCCCCCGGGGTCCTGGCCCCGCCCCTCGGCTCGGCCCCAGCCTCGGTGTGGGTGTGGCCAAAGGCTCAGGGAGCCCCCTCCCTCCTCCCTTCTCTCTCTCCCCTGTCCCCTGCAGGCACAGACCCCGTGGCCAAGTGGTGGGCCTCGCTGACCGCCGTGGTGGTCCACTGGCTCCGGCAGGACGAGGAGGCGGCCGAGCGGCTGTACCCCCTGGTGGAGCACCTGCCCCGGAGCCTGCAGGAGTCTGAGTGGGTGCTGGCCCCGCTCACCCCTCCCCGGGCCCTCAGCACCGTGTGTGGGGGTGGGGGGTAGGGGGGCGTGTCACCGTGCTTTCTTCCCCAGGAAGCCGGATGGCGCGCGGAGTGGGATGGGGGGCGGGGGGTGCTTGGTGAGAACCTGGGGCTTGCCCTGACCACCACGCCTGCCCTCGGCTCCCACAGGAGACCCCTGCCCAGGGCAGCCCTGCACTCCTTCAAGGCCGCCCGCGCCCTGCTGAGCCCGGCAAAAGCAGAGTCTGGCCCGGCCAGCCTGGCCATCTGTGAGAAGGCCAGCGGGTACCTGCGGGACAGCCTGGCCACCACTCCTGCAGGCAGCTCCATCGACAAGGTGAGAGGCGCGGGGCTGGGGGCCTGGCGCGGGGCCGGGGCGCTTTGGCCAAGGCTTGTGGGGGGGGGGGGGAGTGGCTGTCCCCGCCCAGCCTGGTTCCTCCATCCCCAGGAGGAGGGTGGGGTGAGCCGTGTCGAGGGGAGGGGGCCTCTTGGGAGGCTGGGAGGCGGGCGGTGCTGAGGGCAGGTGGTGGGGGCGGGGCCCGGAGAGGCGGGCGGCCCCGCGGTGCATTGCTGTTGCATTGCATGTGTGCGCGGCAGGTGCAGTGCCTCGGCAGTGCAGCCCGGAGCCGGCCCCTGGCACCGCGGGCCTCCTTCCCCGCCCCTCCCGCAGCTGGGGCGGCCCGCCCATGACCCCTGCCCTGCCTGCCACCCCCTCCCCCCAGGCTATGCAGTTGCTGCTCTGTGACCTGCTCCTGGTGGTGCGCACCAGTTTGTGGCGCCAGCAGCAGCCACCTGCAGCTGCCCAGGGGTCCCAGGGCCCCAGCAACGGGCCCCAGGCCTCTGCCCTGGAGCTGCGTGGCTTCCAGCGGGACCTGAGTGGCCTGAGACGTCTGGCGCAGAGCTTCCGGCCCGCCATGCGGAGGGTGAGTGTCCACGGACCCCTGGCCTCGCGCGCAGTGGTTGGCAGGGGCAGGTGGCTCTGGGCCTGACCTTTCGACTTCCCGCCCCTCCCCGCGCCCAACTCGCGCCAGGTATTCCTGCACGAGGCTACTGCCAGGCTGATGGCGGGGGCCAGCCCCGCGCGGACGCACCAGCTCCTGGACCGCAGCCTGCGGAAGCGGGCAGGCCCTGGTGGCAAAGGAGGTAAGGGTCGGGGCTGACCCTTTCAGGGGCGTGGGGGAGCCCCCAGCTTCGTGCTGCACAGGTTGGGGGGGCAGCACCGTGGCATACACCACTGCACATGCGTGCGTGGGCTCCGGGGGCCGGTGACCCCCGCGTGTGCGCGCACGGGGAGGTACAGGGGCCTTGTCTCTCTCGCAGGTGCGGCGGCGGCAGCGGCGGCGGCGGAGCTGGAGCCGCGGCCCACGCGGCGGGAGCACGCTGAGGCGCTGCTGCTAGCCTCGTGCTACCTGCCGCCCGGCTTCCTGTCGGCGCCGGGCCAGCGCGTGGGCATGCTGGCCGAGGCGGCGCGCACGCTCGAGAAACTCGGCGACCGCCGGCTGCTACACGATTGTCAGCAGATGCTCCTGCGCCTGGGCGGCGGCACCACCGTCACCTCCAGCTAGGCCCCCGCCGCGTCGCTTTGCGGCCCAGCGCCCTGCTCCCGCGGCTCACCCACGGCTGCGCTGCCCCCCGGGGGTGGAAGGCGCTCGGCGGCCTTTGTATCTCGCTCCGGGAGGCCAGGAGGGGTGAGACCCCCCCAGCACCACCAGCACCCTAGCCGGCTCTCCCGCTACTCGAGCAGCGGCCAGGATGGTGCTGACCTCTAGTGGCCCATGTGGGGATTGCAGGGGGCCGAGCCCGCGCCTCCCAGATTAGATGGACGAGGAAGGGGTGGGGGTGGTGTAGGGGTTAGTGGGGGGGGAGGGAGTCCCATTTTGGCTTTTCCGGCCAGCAAGGGAGCCTCTTCCCCAAGGCGCCTCTGTCCCTTCTGGGGAAGACTTGTATATAGTGTAGATCTGGGTGAGCCAGCCTCTCTCTGGGAGGTGCACCTGCTACTTTTTGTCTTTTGCAAACTTTATTTTCGTAGGTTGAGTTTTGTACAGAGAATAAAAAATGAAATTATTTATAACCTGAGTTTGGCGCTTGTGAGGAGGAGCGGTGTGTGGTCAGCTGACCAGAAAGTCTTTTTGGCCTTTGGGATGCAGTGCCTAGGCAAAGGCCCCGCCCCGGTGGGAGGAGGTGGGACAAAATGAACTTCCTTCCAGTGTTGGGGGGGGGCACAGGTGGCCGTGTGACCCGCTGATGACCCGTCCCACCAGGCCACATCAGCCCTTAGCGCCTCAGTGGCCTCCCAGCTTCTGCCTCCAGCAGGTTGCAGGGTGACAGGACACAAGAGGACTGTCACCAAGGACCTATTGTGACAGCAGCCACAGCCTGACCCCTTCCTGGCATGTCACCCAGTGTCACTGTCCCCAGCAGCCTTGTCCCTCCTTCCTTGGTCTGAGTTCACATGGGGGCGGGATTAGGCACTGCAGGTGGCAACCTACCTGCCCCCACCCAGCCTGCCCCCACCGCCCCGCCCACCTCCCAGGAGGCTGTGGTTAGAATCCAGGCAGGGGCTGCACAGATCCAAAACAATCGTCGTATCTTTATTGTTTTTTTTTCTTCTGAATGCAATGACTGTTTTTTACTCTTAAGGAAAATAAACATCTTTTAGAAACAGCTCGATACACACAGTCTTCAGTGTGAAGCAATATACTAATAAGAACACTAGTCTGAACATTTACATCTTCATATATATTATATATATGTATATGTATACATATATATACACTATATAACGAGGCCAGATATAATACACACGTTTGCCATTTTACAGTCATATGTACAGGAAGTTGCTAGGGCGGGCCCCGGCGGAGGGGGTGGGGGTCTGCGTCAGGCCTATCGAAGCGTGGACGGAGCAGAGGACGCGGACAGACTGGCGGACGGACTGCGCGGGGGAAGGGGCCCTGCGCTCGCCCCCGCCCCCGGCAGGCCAGGGCGCGGGGGCTCCGTGCTGCGGGGCGCGCGGCGACACACGGGGGAAGCGAGCATGTTCCCGACATATATACATTCTGTGGGACGGAGGGGGCGGGGCACACAGGTTTCGTAACTCGCATCCGGCGCCGTCCCCTGCTCCCGTGCCGAGTGCGCGCCGTGGTCCCCCGGCGCGCTCGGGCCGCCTCGCCGTGGCCTCTTCGCGTTCCCAGGCGGGGCTCTGCGGAGGTGGCGGTGGCGGTGGCGGTGACCGCGTCCCCAGAGCAGGCCCCCATACCCCCGGCCGGCCTGCCCTCCACTCACACCCCCGCAATCCCGGCGGCCTTCCCGGAAGCGCTCGAAAGCTTTGGCAAAGGCTGGCCGGCTAGGGCGCGCTCAGACAGAGCCTCCCGCCGCCCTCCCCCGCTCCGGGAAGCCTCGGCTCGCCCCCTCGCCTCGTGGGGTGCACGGAGCCCAGGGTCGGGGGGCAGCCCTCGGCCTCTCCCAGGGCCGTCTGCGCCCACCCTCTAGCGCCCCCCATACCGACCCTAGGGCGCGAGCCACGGGGTTGGGGGTGGTGACGGCAGCACCCATGCGGGTGGATGCGTGCCACGTCGTCCTGGATGTCCCGCGGCGGGGCGGAGGGCAGTGGGGAGAGCTCCCCGGCTTCGGGCCTGGCCCCAGGGAGCGCGCGCACTAGCGCCCCGGGCTGTCCGGTTCCGGGAGCAGGCGGCTCCGGAACGGGTTTCCTCCCCCACCCCGGGTGGGGTGGGGGCGAGGGTCGGCGGGGCAGGTGTGTGCACAGGTCTCAGCTCTTGGCGGCCGGCTCCAACACCCGGGGCCCAGATCAAGGATCGGCTCCGGCGCCGGGAGCTGCTCCGAGGCCCGGGCCGGCGGTGCTGCGCGGGCGGCGGCGGCTCCGGCCGGTCGGGGGTTGCATTACAACGGGAGTCTCTGCACGGGGAGAAGACGTCCAGCGCCGGTCACTGGCGGGTCTCCGCCCCCAGCCCAGGACGCCCCTACACCCCCAGGATGCACTCGCGTGGCGGGGGTGCAGGGGCTGCCCCAGAGAATTGAGCCCGCCCGGGTAGGAGGCAGCCATGGGGGCGGGGCCCCTCCCCAGCCCGCGCCCCACCCTGCAAGCGCCCCTGGTGGTCGCTTACCTTGTGTTTGGGACATTTCAAAGAAAAGTTCTCTTCGATGAACGCGCAACCTGGGAGCGGAGAGAGGGTGCGTGGTCAGGGCACCGAGGGCCGCTAGGGGGTTGGCGGCGGGTGGGCCGCACAGTGCGCAGAAACCGCTTGAAGGGCTCCATCCGCAGCTCGCCTGCCCCCTCCTCCCCTGCCCCCGCCCCCCCCCCAGGGGGACCAGCCTCCCTCTTCTGGCCACCCTCCCCTCCACTGCCTCCTTTCTGGTTCCTGGTCTGTCTTGCAGCCCCTGGCTGCTCAGTGAGCGCTGACCAAGCAGAACCACTCTCTCCACATCTGTAGAATGGGCACCGTGCTGCCTCCTGGGGGCGGGGGACGGGGGGGGGGTGCTCCCAGGGGTGGACCGACGCGGCTGGTGATGGGTATTGGGTGTGAGCAAACCTGGGTGCCCAGACCACCGCTTCCTGCCGAGTGGACATGGGGTGCCATGCCCACCTCAGCCAGGCAGGGGTGTGTCCCCCTCAGGGAGTCCTTGCTCCTGTCTGCACCACCTGGGGAGACCCTGCCCCCCAACAGCCTCAGCTGCCCTGTTAAAACCCCGAGCCCCTAAGCTGCGGGGTTGGCCGGTGCACCCTTCTTGTGGCCAGTGTGCAGCCCAAGGGCAGAGTGGGGACAGCTACAGGCCAAGGCAGTGCTGGGCTGCAGCTGTCCCCCGCCTCGTGCCACACAGGGTCGTGAGGACAGCCGGCCATCAGTGGCTCCTCTCCTGGTGTCTGTACTGGGGTGGCCCCAGGTCCCAGCATGGGAAGCCCCCATGGAATAGATGGGCGGGGACAGCCACCACCACCCGCCCGCTCTACAGGGCAAGGCTGCTCTCTGAGGTGGGGCTCCTTAGTAAGAACGGAGGGGAACAAGGCTGCGGCTCGGTCCCCCCCGGCGCCCCTCATGCCAGACCCCAGTGCTGGCTTGGGGGGGCAGACTGCCCCATTCCCTCCCACACCCGGGTCCCCGGGACCTCCTCGGCCAGCAGCAGCCAGGGAGAGGCCTGGAGCCCAGGCTGGGCCACCTGCGGCCCGACGGCTCCCGCTGAGCCTGCCAGCTGCCCACAGCGCCTGCGCCAAACAGTGCAGGGTTGGTTTGAGCCACTTAGGCGCTCCCGAAAGGGCAAGCAGCTAATACGCCGACCTGCACACCCTCCATCCTGCTCAGGCCGGAAGCTGGGGGTCAGGCCTGCCTTCACCCTGTGCGCTAACATCAGCCTGACAACACCCCAGTCTCGGCTGCCCGGGGATCCCTGGTATCTGGGGAATCCACTGCACAATGCCTGTGTCCACCCCGCCCAGCACGTGGCCCTCTGCAGCCACATCCTCTGCCCTGCTGAGGGCCTGGCTCAGATATCTCCACCTCCTCCTGCAAGCCCTCCTGTATTGCCCCCTCCAGGTCGGACAGAATGACCCTGTCCCACCGCACACACTCTCCCCCTTGCCATGGCTTTCCTGTCTGTTCCACGTGGGAGGCTGGACGGTGCCGGGGTAGAAGGAACACAGGACGGAGAGCTTTGGCCTGGTTCTGTCCATACCAGGCCCTGGGGCCTGCCGAGGGGCCGCCCAGCCCTCAAGGTGCAGCTGGAGAGAGCTGGGAGGCCGATGCCCCCAGGCCCAGGGCGAAATAAACCGCTGTGGAAGCAGGACTGGGACTCAGGTAGCTAACACGGGAGCGAAGCCACGCGCCTGGGGAAGGCGCTGCCGGTGCAGAGATCCGGTTCTTGCTGCTGGGAGTGGGAGGGGGGCACTGGTGAGGAGCCCCTGGGGGAGGTCCAGTCCAGCCGGACCCCCCATTCCATGCTGGATGCTGGCAGCTCAGCCCGTGTTGTCCCTCAAAGCCTCCTGGGAGTGGGAGTGGGGTGGGGGCAGTGTGGCTGGGACAGACTGGTTCCGGACCCCGTGAGCAGGCAGTGTGCAGGATTGTGGTCCCTGGTGCCCAGGGAGCAGGTGTCATGGGGCGGGGGCGGGGGGGAGACAGCCGACTTGGGAGAGTGATGCTAGCCAGGACAGCGCCAGGAGGGACGGAGGGTGGGGGTGGGGTGGCGCGGTCAGAGGGGCTTTGCCTCTTCCACAACCAGTGAGAAGAGACCACAGTAATCTCCATTTCACACGTGGACCCCCACCAGGGGGGTTTGGATCCAGGCCACACTGGCTGGGAAGCCCCCCGCTGACACAGAGCCCATGGCCCCCTAACCCACTGCTTGTTTTGCAACGAGTGTCTCCGAGCCTCAGAGGGTGGGTGACCCCCCAAAAATCCCTGTGGCCCAATCAGGCGGTCTGGAACAGGGGCCCGGCAGGTGGCAGAGGGAGGGAGGGGCGACGGGAACTGGCCCCGCCTCCTCTGTGCCCCACCCCTCCGTCTTCGAGGCCCCGCCCCCAGCACCTCCCTCCTTCTACCACTCTTTGGCTTCTCTGTAAAGGCCTCACGAAGGTGGCTGGAGAGGGCTCACTGCCACGGCCCTGGCACTGCCCAGCCCAGGTCTGGGTGGAGAGGAGGAGGAGCAGGAGGAAGGGGGGAGGGGGAGGAAAGGGGGGAGGAGGAAGAGGCGATGAAGAACAGCTCGGGCGGCAGCAGAGGGGCGCCAAGGAGGTGGCACTGACGGCCTCCCGGTCCCCGCAGGCCGGCTCTTACCCGCATCACTGGCACACGGGTAGTGGTAGGTGTGGGTGCATCCTTTGTGGCAACACCCAATGGTGGCCCCGGGCTCTTGGCAGCTGGAACAGGTCTGCCGGAGAGAGGGGAGGCAGGTCAGTCCCCAACCCCAGGCTTCCCACACGCCCATCCCAGCCGGCTGGGTACCCACACCCCCTGGGCTGGTGCACTGGATGCGCGGGGCCCTTCTTGGGCCACGGACCTTGGCAACCCCTCTTGTCTGTGGCCACCAGGCAGCACCTGCAATGGAAGGTACTGGAAACAGGGTACTTCCCATTGAACCCACTTTCCAGGTGGGGAGACTGAGGCACCCCCTGCATTGGTCTCCGCCCTTCCGGGCAGCAGCAGGAACACTCCACATGGAATCAGACTTCTCTGCCCTCCCTGGAACCCCGGGTCTGATCTTGGAGGCCCCCCACCGTGGCAGTATAGACACACCCCTTTATGTCAATTTCATGTTCTCCAAAACTACTATCTGCTGAGTTTGGGGGCTGCCCAGCGCCTGGCCTGGCCACTTGGAGGGGACCTAGTGAGCACGGGATGGCAGTGACAAGCAGGTCCTCTGGAAGAGTTTAGCAAGGGCATGGACACTGTGCCACAGGGGTGGCATCTCCTACAGGCACCGGTTCAAGTCCCGGCTGCTCCACTTCCGATCCAGCTCCCTGCTAATATGCTTGGGAAAGCAGCAAAGGATGGCCCAAGTGCTGGGACCCCCTGCCACCCAAATGGGAGACCCAGAAGAAGTTCCTGGCTCCTGGCTCCGGCTTGGCCCAGTCCCTGCCGTTACAGCCATTTGGAGAGTGAACCAGCGGGTGGCTGGCTGTGCTAGCCACGGCCGGAAGCTGGGTCCCTCATCACCCCATGCATTTCCTGACTTAGGTGGCCAGCCTGGAGTACCCACTGTCCCTTACTGCCCTGCTGGACAGCTCCATGCACACCACAGCCCAGAGCTGGGGGAGGCGAGGGTGGCGCCTAGGAGTGCGCCCTCTGGTGCCCAGAGCTGGCAGTGGGGCCGTGCGGGGCTGGGGTACTTTTTAGAATATCAGGATGGGCCCCTTTGTGGGGTTGTCCTCCTGGGCACCTGGGCCCATGGTTTCTGACCCAGAATGGGACCCTGCCCCTCCACTCTGCTCCAGACAGGGAGCTGGAGTCAGCCGCCCCTGTGCTCTGCTGCTGGCCAAGGAGCCGGCACCAGGCACCGCTCAGCCTCGTGACCACGCCCCGAGGCGGCCCGGTCTGGATGACAGATGTGTCCCCCAGTATAAGGAGAGCAGCAGGCCCCGGGCAGCCTGGGAACCTGAGGTCCCACAGAGACACCGAAGGCCCCAGCGTCCCTGGGGTTTGTCAAGCCCTGCGTGCCAGGGGCTCAGCGGGACACGGGGGCGTCCTAGACGCTGCTCGTTCTTCCGGAGTGTTCCACAGGAGATAGCCCTGCCTCTGGGGACACGCCCTGCCCTGCACCGGGGCCATCTGATACGCAGACACCGCCTGCCCCGCTGTGTGACCTGTGCGGGGGAGGCTGCGTGGCCATTTGTGGAGCAGGTGCAGTGGCTGCGTGCCTGCGGGGAGGCACGACCCCTCTCTGATGGGCCTGAACGGTGGCTTCATGCACTCTCCCTGCTGTCTCTAACCCCTTCCCGCCCAGGGCCAGCCAGTGCAGGGCACACACAGACACCCCAGTCCCCGCCCAGACAGCCCTGGAGGTGGGGCGGGGGGGGGCACCAGCACCCAGTGAGGATGCAGTGCAGGTGATGCCTACTGGAGTGGGGTTGTGTGTGTTAGGGAGGGCAGCGGCTTTTAATGACGGGGCTGCGGGGGGAGACGGGAACCTGTGTCAGCTGGATGGGACCAAGCATGAAGGAAGCAGCCAGGAGGAACCACTTGGAAGGGAAGAGGGGAGATACCGGGCTGGGGGTGGGGACGCAGCAGGGTGGGGCATCAGGTGTCAGGCAGCGGACGTCCAGGCACAGGGAGGGTCTACAGCCCACATTGGGGGAGTCCCAACCATTTGGAGCATGGTGCTCCAAATGCTGCCTCTCGCAAGCAGAAGCTGGTGCACTCGGAGGAAAGGGTGAGGGCTGGGGCCCCGGCAGCTATACTGGGTCACCGAGACACCAGAGGCAGGCAAATCCAGACCTCCGGAGCCCCCACCTGGATGCTGGCTGCGCCGAGGCGGCAGGACCAGGGAGGGAGCTGTGTACAGAAGGTTCACAGGTGTCTGTGGGGGGAGCAGGCAGTCTGAATGGGCAACGAGAGCCCATGGCTCCCGGCAGGTCGGCATGGGAAGAAGGGCCGGCACTCGGAGGCACAGTAGGGGCGGGGTGGGGGGGGCATGTGGAATGTGTGGCTCCCAAGGAGAGGGCGCCCAGCTGCCAGCAGCAGGGACACCACTCCCAGGGGAGCCTCCCACGGCTACACAGCCACTGACTCGGGGGCCAGGCTCCAGCCCTAGCATGTGACGTGTCACCCCCCACCATGGGGGAGGGGAGAGCGGCGCCCATGTGCACAGAACAGCAACCGGAGCTCAGAGGGGGGCAGGTCAGGTTCCCAGGGTCACACAGTGAACTCCGGGGCAGCCCAGGGTCCTTGTTCACTGAGCTCCCGGGAGGGGGACTGGGCGGGGCATGGGGGACGGACGTCCCACGGAGGGGGTTCACAGGCAGAGCTGCCGAGGGCGGCTTGCTTTTGTGGGCTGCCCTGGGATCCTAGGCTGGGGGTCTTGGCTTCTTGGCCTGCATGGGGCCAGAGCTGTGTGTGTGTACTGGCTGGGCTGGGGGCAGGCTGGACACAGGGGCTCTGGTAGTAGGGTATGTCCTGGGACATGGGGGTGGGGGGTAATTGAGCGTGCCTCAGTTTCCCCCCTCAACTCCCCCAACGGACTCTAGGTCCACCCACACGGCTCTGCGCCCAGGAGCACGGCTGACCCACACCACGGCTCCAGAGGGACTCTGGGGCTCCCCGAATGCCTGCCCTTGGAGACCCCAAGTTCCCCACCCTAGCTGGGCCGGCCTCCTCTTACCATGTCCACGGCCACCTTCATGGCCTCCTGCAGCCCATACAGCTTCCCGGCCACCAGGTAGACCCCGCTGGTCCACACGGCGCAGGCCTCGTGCACCCAGTGCTCCTGGGTGTCCCCCCCGGGCTCTGCAGAGGCCTGCTTGCTGCACTCATGTTTCCGGCTCTTGTCGGCCGCAGCCGCCTCCTCACCCCCGTCCCCCTGCCCGTCACAGCAGTAGCAACTCTGCAGCCGCCGGGACAGGCCCCGGGCACTGGTGCGCAGCGAGCCCTGCTTGGCGGGGTCTGCGGAGCCGTCAGGCCTGGGGGCCTTCCCGGGGGTGGTGGCAGCGGCCGCCGTGGCTGAGGCCGCCGCCACACACTCGAGACCCTTGAGTGTCCTCTCGAGGGGAGGCGGGGCCTCCTCGCAGGTGCCCTCGGGCCGCACCTGCTCCTTGAGTTTTGGCTTCTTTTTGGGGAGGCAATGTTCGGGGTAGTAGGGCCCGCACAGGTCCCCTAGGTCCTTGAAGTTGGCTGGGTTTTGGCAGAGACAGCAAACAAGGCAAGAGGTACTCAGGGCCTTGGACACCACAGGCCCCAGGTGCATCGTGGAGGAGAGAGGCAGAGAGGGCCGCGGCTGCAGGACGGAGGCCCCGGGCAGCGTGGCCAGGGAGGCCCCGGCCGCCGCGTCCAGGGACAGTGAGGCGGCGGCGGAGGCCGAGGAGGAGGAGGAGGAGGCGGAGGAGGAAGGCTTCCTGTGGGGCTTGGGCTCGTCCCCGGGGGAGTTGACAACAGTGCACACGGTGGTGAACGCGTCTCGCTTCTCCACCCGTACGAAGGGGGAGAAGGCCGGGGTCCGGCTGTCTGCCCTGAGCCGCTTGCAGGAAGAGATGTACTTGAGGCGGATCTCAGGCTCGGCGGGATCCAGGGGCAGCATCTGCTGCTGCCGGCGCCGCTTGGCCCGCCCCTTACAGGGCGAGGATGTGGCGTTCTTGGCCCGGCCCCGGGTGAGGCGCTTCCGTTTGGAATAGCCGCCACCGTAGCCGGCGTGGCTCGGCTGCTTCTGAGCCCTGGTCTGCGGCTGGCAGGGCCGGCCGTCGGGGGGCTGGGGGACCGGGCCCAGCTCTTCCGTCTTTGGCTTCTTGCCTCCCGGCCCGGAGCTGTCCTCGCCAGTCCTCTGCGTGCCGCCGCCACCACCGCCACCGGCCCTGTCTCGGGGCGTCAGGAGCAGCGCTGGGCCCAGGCTGGCCCGGCCCTTCCGGCTTCTCTTCTTGGGAGCTGCGGCGGAGGGGAAGGCCTCGGGTTTGAAACAGTCCGTCGAGGACAGCTTCTTACTGTTCCCGACTTTGCCCTTTAAGGACCTGCTGGCCGGGTTTCTGCACGAAGGTGGCTCGGTGCCTGGAGTGGCTGCCGCCGCCACGGCCGGGAGCTTCGGCCCAGGCCCCGCGCCCGACGCCCCTTCCTCGGCGCCCACCGGGCTGCCCCCGGCACTCTTGAGGCCTGCGCTGCTGCGGTCCTTTTCGGGGAGGGCGGGGCTCACGGGGTCCCCGGGGGCGGCCCCTGGCACTTTGCACGCCAGCTTCTTCAGGCTGGGCGAGGTGATCTTCTGCACGATGGCTTCCAGCTTCAGGCCCCGGCCTTTGCGCGGAGGCAACACCTTGGTCTTCACGGTCCCCTGGAAGGCCACCCTGGAGGCCAGCTTGAGGCAGGCGGTGGCGGCCTCGTCGGTGGCAGCGGCCGCCTCAGGGGGCGCGGGCTTGGCCATGGGCTCACCACTGCCACCCTTGGCCGGCTTGGTCTTCTTGGGGGAGGACACCCTCTTGAACAGGGCAGGTGCGCCCTCGGCCTGCTCGTCCTTGCTGTCGCCGTAGCTGCCACGCAACACGAGGCTGCGCTTCTTCGTGGGGACAGGCGCCATGAAGGGCGACTTCCTTTTGAGCGTGTGCAGGGCCCGCTCTGGGAGCCTGCCGCCTGCCCCGGGCTTGGGCACCCTGGCCCGCTGGCCTGCCCGCCCCTCCTTCTGCGGGGGGCTGTCGGAGGCCTTGAATGTGGTGGCGGCGGCAGCAGCGGTGGGCAGGTGGCTGTTGGCCAGGAGCTTCTTGGTGGCGCGGCCGTTGGGCAGGCGGTTCTCGGAGGGCCGTCTCCGCTTGGCGTTCTGGTACGGGGTTTTGTTGCGGGAGCGCAGGATCATGGAGCGCTGGTCCTTGCCGGCCGCACCGGGCGAGTCGGTCTCCTTGGTCTTGGAGCCCACGGGGCTGCTGTCCGAGGCCACGGGCAGGGCGGCCGGGTTGCTGGGGCTGGAGGCGGCCTTGGGCGACGGCTTCCCGACTCGCTTGCCCGATTTGAAGGCAGCGCGCTGCCTGCCCCCTAGCCTGTCTGGGGGCGCCGGGGTGGTGGTCAGGCCCGGGGGCCCGGGCGTGCGAGGCTCGCTCAGGGCCGTGAGGGAGCGGGTGCACATGCGAGGGAGCCCCTCCGAGGCCCCCCGGCCGGGGGCCCCAACCCCGCCCATCTGCGCCTGTGGGGGCCCCGTGCAGGACTCCGGGAGCAGCAGATCCTTGGGCAGCGCGGGCGCCCTGCACGGGGAGTCCTCGGCCTCGGGCAGCCCCCGCTGCACCCTCCGGCTCCTCAAGCTCTTGCCCCGGGGCACCGGCTCTTTCTTCGCGATGGGCGCCTCGGGCAGGGCGTCCACCGGGGCGGCCGACTCCCCCCCAGGAGCCCGTTCCCCGCCGCCGCCGCCACCGCCGGACGCCTCTTCCCCCGGCTTCATGTGCGACAGCGAGGACTCGAACCAGCTCTGCACCTTGGACTCGGTGCCCACGGTGGGGCCCAGCAAGATGACCGAGTCCCCGGAGAGGTGGCACGGGGAGCCCCAGCCCGCCTTGGCGTCCAGCACCTGCTGAACCTCCTCCTTGGTGCACAGCAGCGGGGCCTTGGGCGACAGCGGGTCCTGCACGCTGGGCCGCTGGCCCGGGCTGCCCAGCAGCTCACACAGGGACGAGTATTCCTCCTCGGCCTCCAGGTCTTCCTTCCTGCCCGTGGGCGGCAGCAGCGGCAGGTCCCCGAAGTCGTTGGTGGAGCAGCAGTGCCGGCTGTCCTCCAGCCACCGGTCGGCCTTGCCCACCTCCGGGCACTGCAGCAGCCCGCCCGCCTCCTCCTTCACCCCGCCCGCCTCCTCCTCCTCCTTGAAGTCCCCGGGCAGGGCGGCCGCCGCCTTCTCCCCGGGAGGCGCCTCCTCCTGGAAGCCCAGGCAGGCTGCCGCCTCATGGGCGTCGCCTTTGCCGACCCCGTCCGAGGCCTTGCCGCCCTGCTCTAGGCCCTTGGTGAGCTCCCCGGGGTGCAGGCCCCACCGGGGACACGCGTCGCCCAGGTTCTCCTCCGGCCACACAAAGGGGTTGGCGCCGTCGGCCGAGCCGGTGGCTGCGGCGGCGGTCGTGTCTTGGAAGCAATCGAAAGCTGTCGCCGCTGTAGGGTCCGGGGCAGCGGCGGCCCCCGGGGCAGGCTTGGTGCCAAAGGACAGGGGACCCGTTGGCTTTTTGGGGTCAGGGGTGGCGAAGGCCACAGAAGCGTCTTCAAACAGCGCCCCCGGGCCGAAGTCCTTGGAGCTGGCGTCCTTGTCGAGTTGCAGGGAGTCGGGCAGGGCCTCGGGCTCCCCGGGCCGCGGCCACGCGCCCTTGGCCACGGAGTCCAGGCAGGCGCTGTGGTTCTCCAGCGCGAAGGGCGGCTTGCCGGCGTCCTTGGCCAGGCCGGGCGCCTCGGCCCACGCCTTGTCGGCTTTCTCCCCGATGGCCTGCAGCCCCAGGATCTCGGAGGCCAGGTCCTCCTGGGCCAGGGCGCTGAGCAGCAGCCGCGGGCAGTCCCGCTCGCCCGCCACGAACTTGGAGAAGCTGTCGAGGGGCAGGGTGCTGTGCAGGCTTTGAAAGGAGTCGTCGGACTTGGTGGACATGTCGTCGGGCGAGGTCACGGAGCAGGTGGACACCGACTCGGGCTTGGCCTTGGAGCCGCTGCTGACCCTGGCGGGGCTGCCGCGGGCCTGGCTGCAGTACAGGAGGCTCCGCTCCAGCGGGTCCTCGGAGCCGCTCAGGTAGTCGGCTTCCTGCGGCTCGGCGTGCGTGGACTGCGGCGTGCTGCTCAGCGGCTCCGACAGCGGCGTGCCCGCCGGCTCGGCCGAGTAGCCGCTGCCCTCGGGGCTGCAGTGTTGGCTCTTGTGCTGCTCGGGGGTCCTGGACACGAGGTTCTTGACGCTCTTCTTCTGCGGCAGGCTGGCTTTGGACAGCAGCAGTTGTTGCACGGTATTGGAGATGTTCTCCACCTGCGACGTCAGCGCCGTGAGGCTCTGCAGGCTGAGGTCCGACAGCAGGTTCTCGGGGATTTTGTCTTTCTGCAGGGCCTTGCAGTTGCCGGCCTGGGGGTCCACGGAGCCGCCGGCGTCCGTTGGGGAGGGGTTGAGCAGGGGCATGAAGTGGCTGTGGTCGGCGAGCCCCGCGGGGAAGGCCCCCGTGCTGAGTGGCTGCTGGCTGTAGGGGAAGCTCTCCAGGTTGGGCATCAGCGGGGACGGCGTGGAGCTGTAGGAAGGCGAGCGGCCCACGGAGCGGGCGGGCGAGTGGCTGGAGCTGGGGCTGAAAGTCTGGTAGTACTGCTCGGGGGTCCTGACGGCCGCTTCCGGCTGGCAGTAGCCCTGCCCTTGCTGTCCGTAGTGTTGGTACTTGGCGAGGTTTTGGTAGTGCAGGGTCTCCTGGGCGTGGTGCCGGCTCTGCAGCGCCGCCTGCTGTTGCTGCTGCTGCTGCTGCTGCTGCTGCTGCTCGTAGCCCAGGCGGCCGGACGGGTAGGCGTGGAGACTCTGCACCCGCTGGCCCGGCGCGAGGCTGGCACTGGTGGTCAGCGGCCGATCGTGCGGCTGTGCTGAGGGCGCCGCCGTGCAGCTCTTGTACGAGTGGCCGCCGCCCTGGACGGAGGAGGAGGAGTAGGTGGAGGAGGCGGGGAAGGACTGGGAGTGTTGGGGAAAGTGGCCGCTTTGGGGGAAGGGCAGGGGGGACCCGATGTCATTCTGCAGCTTCTGCCTTTGCAGCTTGGGGTAGGCGAGCGGCTGCGGGGGCTGCGGCGGCTGCGGGGGCGGGGGCGGCGGCTGCTGCGGCTGCGGCAGGGAGTGAGTCCGAAAGGGCAGCTGGGCGCCTTGCTCCGCGTACTGCCGGCCGGGCGGCACCGCCGTCTTCTTCATCAGGTTCTCTTCATATTTGCCCACGCCCCCCGGCAGGGGCTGCGGCTGCGGGGGCGGGGGCTGCGGGGTCCCCCAGGCCTGCAGGCTCTCCTCACCCGAATAGCCCCCCGGGTAAGGGCCGCTGTCCTGGACGCCGTAGCCGGGGAAGGGCGGCCTCCCTTGCAGGGCCTGCTGCGAGGGCAGCGCTTTGCCGCTGCCTCGGTGGTACTTGTCGGCCGCCGTGCCCGCGGGCCCCGTGCCCTCGTAAGCCGCCGCCGGGTAGGGCTGCGGGCTGTAGTAGTCTTTGGTGAGCAGCCGCTGCCGGTCGCAGCTCAGCCCGGCCTGCCCGGGCTGCCTATAGTTCTCGAGGCGCGATGGCTCCTGGGAACTCTGCTGGTAGTTCTGTTGCTTGCCATGGAGACCACACCTTTCTCGAAAGGACTGCATGACTTGGGCTGGTCAGCTGTGAACAGACAGAGACAGAGAGAGAGACAGAGAGAGAAACAGAGAGAGACAGAGAGAGAGGGAGGCAGGGAGGGAGGGAGGGAGGCACAGGGGGAGGCGGGGAGGGCAGGGGGAGAGCCGGTCAGATGGGGGCCACTTCCTCCACCTCCCAAAACCCCCCTCCCACCCACCTCCCCCAGCTCCAAGCCTCTCCACCACCAGCTCTGCACATATTTCGACAACTTCTGTGTTTTGGGGGGGTAGCGGGTGTGCTGTGCCGGAGCCTGCAGCTGAGCCCCGTCAGAGCTCAGCCAACCACCACACCACCACCACCACCACCACCACCACCAGCACCACCACCTGGAGGCGAGAAACCCTGGCCGCCCTCCTCCAGCCACTCCCAGCCCTTCCTAACAGCCCAACATCATGTACCCGCTCCCCCCGTCCATCACCTCCCTGGGAGGGGCCGCTGCATCCCGTACCCCAGTCCCTGTGGGGGCACCGGCCATGCTCAGCGGTGACCCAGCCACGCTGGGGACCCTGGGAGGGGTGGCCCGGGGCCCTGGGAGAGGCTGCTTGCAAAGGCTGCTGAGGTTCAGCGTGTACACACACACACACAACCTCCTCCACCACTGCCACGCCATCTGGAATCTATTGCTACGAGCAGACCTCAACGGGGGGCTCCTGAGCCATCAGACATAAAACGCCCCCTGCTGTGACTCCCGGGCACGCAGGCTGGGGGCACCTGCGCCCGCCTCCCATACTGTAGCTGCATAAACAATGACGTGAGTGCACGCTAACAGGCCCCTCCCAGGGCCACGCCCCAGAACCCATCTGGTGATGTTTTAGGGGCTGGGGCCAGGGCAGGAACTACCTTGTCCCCGTAGCAGGATCCCGGTTCAAGAGATGACCCGGGGCGGGTGGGAGGCACTTCTCAGGCCAGAGGAGCTGCAGTCCCAACACAGGCCGGGCTGAGGGTCCTCCCGCCTCCCCCTACCCCACACACTCAGCCCAGCAAGGCCTGGTCAGCCCAGAAGGCCTTGGAAGGAGGGGCAGAAGCCAGACCAACGCCAGGAACCCTGCAGCACAGAGCGAAAGCTGTTGGCCGAACAGCTTGGCCTGCATGGCCCAGGTCCCAGGAGGGGACGGGGACTTTCCAGTTCTCATTCCCAGACTCAGAGAGAGGGGGAAGAGGGACCCGGGTCGGGCTACCAAGATTCCAGGGTGTTCTCAGGGACCAGAGACACCCAGACTTGGGGGTGGGGGCAGGGAGGAGAGAAGGGAGGCGGGGGCGGGGGGGCAGCTCACTCTTCCCTGGCCTGGATGCCACCCAGCCCTGGGGGGGTAAAGGGGTCGCCAGGCAAGACCCCTTCTCTCCCACGGCCCCTCCCCCCCACCCCCGGATGTGTCACTGAGGTCCCTAACAAGGAGCAACACGCCCGCCCCTTCTGACCCACTTCAATCCCAGCCCGGGCGGCTGGGATAAACCTTACACCGAGGGCCTGCTCTGGCGCGCCCGCCCGCCCAGGGGAGCTGCTGGCGGCGGCGGCAGTGGCGGCTGGGTTCTGGCCTGTCAGATGAACCGGTTTCCGGGGGTGGAGGGTGGGGGCGGGGAAGGGGCTGCAGGGCCTGGGCAGACGCCTCTGCTGAGGGGCCGGCTTGTGGAGGCCACCTCCGCTCCGGGGTGCCTGCAGCAAGGCCAGGGTGGGGAGGGGGTGGGCACGGTGGGACCTGCACCCTGCCCTCTGTGTAAGTCCAGAACGCACCGAGCCTGTCGTATATCTGCACAAATTACATTTCAGCTTTGATTACTCCCAGGTCTCCCTCATTTCCTGCTGAGTGTCCTGTGGATATCATTAACATTTCTACAGCTTTTAAAATTTTTTTTTCTTGCACATTCTTCAAAATGCATTACCAGAGACATTTAAAGAGAGAAGAGAAAGAAGGCGGCGGCGGGGGGGGGGGGGGGGGGGGCGTGCTATTATCAGCGTCCCCTCCTCGCCTGCTCCGTCCCCATCTCTCCCCCTCCCCGTTTAATCATCCCAGCTGCTGCGTCTTTTAATTTAGCCGAGCTGTGTTACATTACAGGCCGCCTTCCCAACGCACACAAGCAGCCGGATGCCGTGCGAACATCTATCTCCAAGAAAAGACAGTTCAATTAGAATAGGAGAGGCCCAGCGCCTGATGGAGCTCGCCCCAACGCCACCCGCAGCCCAGCCAGAGCGGGGGCCCGGCCAGAACAAAGGCGTGGACCCCCACAGGGGCTCCCCTCCCCCAGTCCTGGGGCCTGCTCTGCCGGCAGAAAACGGGGCGCTGCCCCTTTAAGAGCTGCCTCGGGCCTGCCACAGTTCTGTTGTTATTAATTATTATTTTTTCAAGAGCACTAGAAAAGGAAGTGGAGGGGGGAGGGAGGGGTAATGGTGACCTGGGGGAGGGGCAAGTGGCAAAGGGGGCGTGGGGGCCTGGAGGGCACCCCTCCACCCACCAGGGGCTCCAGGGGGGGTCCGGAGACCCCTCCCTCCACGGCCCCTCCCATCCCATCTTCCCCACCCACCGAGGCCTCGGGCACCGGATACAGAGGCCTGAAGCCGGCCCCAGGACGTCCCCTGGCTCAGCTCCCCGAGGACTGGCCCTCCAGTGCCAAGCCAGCAGGAGAACTCTGGGGGCACACAGCCGTCCGCTCCCCTGCAGGATTTTCTCGCTCGAGGCTTTGACCGTCCTGCCCTTTACAGAAAAAAATGAGGCTCAGAGCCCCAGGGCAGAGCCCAGCCACCAAGAGGAGGCAGCCAGGCCACACCCAGGCTCACAGCCCCTCACTGGACCCCACCGCGCGGAAGCTACCAGGGAGCCGAATGATAAGACAAAGGTGCCCTCATCCCCTCTGCTGCGTGCCCGATCTTTGTTCTTTTTCTTTGAAGTATTTATTTGAGAGGCAGATGAGAGAGAGAGAGAGAGAGGTCTTCCATCTGCTGGGTCACTCCCCAAATGGCTACAACGGCCAAGGATGGACCAGGCTGAAGCCAGGAGCTCCATCCGGTTCTCCACGCGGGTGCATGAGCCCAAGCCCTTGGGCCATCCTCTGCTGCTTTCCCAGGCGTTAGCCAGGAGCTGCTTTGAGCTGGTGCTCAATGCCAGCATTGCCAAATAGCAGCTTAACCTGCCGCGCCGCAAGCCCAGCCCCCGGAAGCCCCTTTAACCTAACCACGCCTTCCTTCCCCACCAGTGGGCAACGATGATCACTGGCTTCTTTTTTTTTTTTTTAATTTTTTATTTTTTGACAGGCAGAGTGGACAGTGAGAGAGAGAGACAGAGAGAAAGGTCTTCCTTTGCTGTTGGTTCACCCTCCAATGGCCGCCACGGCCAGCGCACCACGCTGATCCGAAGCCAGGAGCCAGGTGCTTCTCCTGGTCTCCCATGGGGTGCAGGACCCAAGCACTTGGGCCATCCTGCACTGCACTCCCGGGCCACAGCAGAGAGCTGGCCTGGAAGAGGGGCAACCGGGACAGAATCTGGCGCCCCGCCCGGGACTAGAACCCGGTGTGCCGGCGCCACAGGCGGAGCATTAGCCTAGTGAGCTGCAGCGCCAGCGGTCACTGGCTTCTGATGGCCAGGGTGACTGCTATGCCCTGAGCACTGGCAGCCACCCAGCGAGGTTACAAGGCCCAGGTCCCTCCACACCCCAGCCAGGGAACCGGGCACGGCGTGGACCTGACCTGTAGCGGGGGCCACAAGGAGCCTGGCTGGAAGGTGGTGGCTGCGACTTACTGGTTGTTTGCTTGTTTAAGATTTATTTATTTGGGGCCAGTGTTGTGGCGTAGCAGGTAAAGCTGCTGCCTGCAGTGCCGGCATTCTACATGGGCGTTGGTTCAAGACCTGGCTGCTCCATTTCCGATACAGTTCTCTGCTATGACCTGGGAAAGCAGTAGAGGATGGCCCAAGTCCTTGGGCCCCTGCACCCACATGGGAGACCTGGAAGAAGCTCCTGGCTTAGGATCAGCACAGCTCTGGCAATTGCAGCCAATCGGGGAGTGAACCAGCAGATGGGAGACCTCTCTCCCTTCCTCCCTCTCTCTCTCTCTCTGCCTCTCCTCTCTCTGTGTCACTCTTTCAAGTAAATAAACAAATCTTAGAAAAAGGGACTGATTTATTTATTATAAAGGCAGACTGACAGAAGGAGAGAAGAGAGATCCACCTTCCACCTGCTGGTTCACTTCCAGTGCCCACAACGACCAGGGCAGGGTCAGCCCAAACCCGGGAGCCTGGAGCCTCGTCTGGGTCTCCCACGTGGGAGGCTGGGGCCCAAGCACTCGGGCTCATCTGCTGCTGCCTCCCAGGCGCGTGAGCAGGGGCTGGACCAGCAGTGCCAGCAGCTGTGACTGGAACTGGCGCTCCCACGCGGGATGCAGGTGGCCCCCGGGGAGTGGCTGAACCCGCTGCCCCACAGCACCGAGCCCCTGGAACACTCTCCTGAGAGGAGGGGAGGGACACACGCTGCTCCCGGCAGCCAGGCAGCAGCGGCTCTGAGGCTGCTGGTTCCCTCCCTCCTACTTACCCGGGTTATTTTATGGTTTCCTGATTTGTAGCTGCAGGGGAAAAAAAATGGAAAAAAAAAAAAAAACCCAACCCCCTCAAGGCCTGGAACACGAGATAGAGGTGGGAATTCGCAGAGCCTTAAGGAGGCTGGGGAAGAAGCGGGGTGGGCATCTGGGGAGAAGGGGGAGCCACTGGGGCCCCCTCTCTGCTGTGGGTGGATGTTTCAGATCAATCAGGCGCTGGGGGAGGCGGGGCCTGGATGGGAGGGAAGGGTGAATTCCCAGGGGCCCACCCAGCAGGCCTCTGGGCCTGGGGGAGAGGCCTGCTTGGGGCGCACCGGGGAGCATCCTGGGACATGAGGACTTCCCAGGGGACCGGCAGCCCCCAGCCCATCCGCATGGGCCTCAGCACGCCCACGGCGGGGGCAGTGGTGGGGACGGAGGGGGCGCTTTGCTGTGTGGCTGTCTTTGCAGGCCAGGCAGCTGGGGATGTTAAGGGGTCAGCAGTGGGGTAGCAGGGAGACCCACCCCCACCCCCACCCCCACCCCAGCACCCTCTGTAGGAGTCAGGCCCTGCCCAGCCCCTGGGTGCTGCTCCAGACGTTCTGTTCCGGAACCACCAATGCGAGGTCTCCTCTCGGGTCCCAGCTGAGACCGACTAAGCCCCCAAGATTGAGTGGGGGGGGTCTTCCGTGTGTGTGGGCGGGGTCAAACCCACCAGGACCCCGTGCCCCCGCCCACCACCCTTTCCTGGGTCCCACCTGCTGTGCTGAGGTCCCGTGTGTGTGTGTGTGTGTGTGTGTGTGTGTGTGTGTGTGGAGTAGTAGGGTCTGGTGGCCCAGGCAGCTCTCCATGCCCTGCAGGGCACAGTCCGTCCACCCTCCCCTCTCCCAGGTCGTAGCTGGCACCAAGGTCTGCGGGAACCCACGAGGGTGCACCCCCCCCCAGTAACTCATGCCCTTCCAAGAGGTGTGCACACTACTAGGAGCTGCATGGCTACAGGTTTGCAAAAGAAGCAAATGGGGCCAGTGCTGTGGTACAGTGGGTTAACGCCCTGGCCTGAGGCACCGGCATCCCATATGGTACCGGTTCGAAACCCGGCTGCTCCACTTCCTATCCAGCTCCCTGCTAGTGAACCTGGGAAAGCAGTAGAAGATGGCCCAGGTGCTTGGGCCCCTGCACCCATGTGGGAGACCCCAAAGAAGCTCCTGGCTCCTGATCAGCACAGCTCCAGCTGTTGCGGCCATTTGGGGAGTGAACCAGCAGATGGAAGACCTCTCTCTCTCTCTGCCTCTCCTCTCTCTGTGTAACTCTTTCAAATAAATAAATAAATAAATCTTTAAAAAAAAAAAAGGCAGCAAAGAATGGGTGCCCAGTCTCCTTCCCTACCCCTCTGCGTGGTCTGAGACCACGACTCCCGTCCCCAGGGAAGTGGGAGTGCAGAGTCCCAGCCAGGAGGGCTGTCTGAGTGCTGTCCCTTCCCTCGGCCTCAGGGCCTTTGCAGCTGTTCCTCCGCTGGGGATGCCGTTCCCAGGGACCTGTCAGCCCTACCCAGCTCCCATCATCCACACTCTGCAGCGCCCTTCCCGGAAGCAGCACCCCTTGCACACACACACACACACACACACACACCCAGTGCGTCCCCGAGTCGTCACTCTCCTGTAACAAACCCTGGTTTGCTCTCCTTTTCAGAACAGGAGACGGATCTCTGCCTGGTCGAACGGTAACCCTGCCAAATATTCACTGTACAAATGATGCGCAAAACGCTACCTTCATCCTGTGACAAGCTACAGCAAGCAGCAAGTGACAGAGGGCACCCGGGCGGGCTGGCAGCCCCAGGGCCACCTCATTCACTCATTCCACGGCCACAGCTGCACCTCATTCACTCATTCATTCCACATGAAACAAACTTCCTGAGTCCAGCAGGGAGGCCTGAGTGAAGTGCACATGTATGTTGGGGTCCCGGTCCTGAACACACGTGGGCCAGGTGGAGAAGCCCCACCTAGCTCTGGAGGATTTGGGGAATGGGACCCCAGGGTGCCAGGACACCTAGTTTTTCTCTTTAAAAAGCTAGAAATCTGGGGGTCGGCACTGTGGCATAGCGGGTTAAGGCCCTTGCCTAAAGCGCCGGCATCCCACGTGGGTGCTGGTTCAAGTCCCAGCTGCTCCACTTCCGATCCAGCTCTCTGCTCTGGCCTGGGAAAGCAGCAGAAGATGGCCAAGTCCTTGGGCCCCTGTATCCACGTGGGAGACCCAGAAGAGGCTCCTGGCTCCTGGCTCCGGATCGGCTCAGCTACGGCCGTTGAGGTCAATTGGGGAGTGAACCAGCAGATGGAAGACCTCTCTCTCTCTCTGCCTCACTCTCTTTCAAATAAATAAATAAATAATATATATATATGTATATATAAATCTTTCTATCCAAGCCAGCACTGTGGCACAGCGGGTAAAGCCACTGCCTGCGGTGCCAGCATCCCACCTGAGCACTAGCTCATGTCCCGGCTGCTCCACTTCCGATCCAGCTTCCTGCTAATGCACCTAGGAAAGCAGCGAAGCTGGCCCAAGTGTTCAGGTCACTGGTACCCACACAGGAGACCCGCAAAAAGCTCCTGGCTTTGGCTTGGCTCAGCCCTGGCCACTGTGGCCATTTGGGGAGTGAACCAGTGGACAGAAGCTTGCTCTCTCTCTCTCTCTCTGACTTCAACTCCCAAATAAGTAAATCTTCAAAATAAAAAAGCTAAAAATCAGCTCTCTGCTATGGCCAGGGAGTGCAGTGGAGGATGGCCCAGGTGCTTGGGCCCTGCACCCCATGGGAGACCAGGAAAAGCACCTGGATCCTGGCTCCTGCCATCGGATCAGCGCGATGCGCCGGCTGCAGCGGCGGCCATTGGAGGGTGAACCAACGGCAAAGGAAGACCTTTCTCTCTGTCTCTCTCTCTCACTGTCCACTCTGCCTGTCAAAAAAAAAAAAAAAAAAAAGCTAAAAATAAGGACTTTAAAAAAATGAGTACTTCCCATTTTAAAAAACTGTTAACCAAATAAAAAGATTTTTTTCCCTTTTTTAAAATCCCTGTGAGGGGGCCAGTGCTATGGCGCAGCAGGTAAAGCCTCCACCTGCAGTGCCGCATCCCATATGGGCGCTGGTTCAAGTCCCAGCTGCTCCACTTCCAATCAAGCTCTCTGCTGTGGTCTGGGAAAGCAGTGGAAGATGGCCCAAGTCCTTGGGCCCCTGCACCCACATGGGAGACCTGGAGGAGGCTCCTGGCTTCGGATCGGCTCAACTCCAGCCACTGCGGCCATTTGGGGAGTGAACCAGCAGATGGAAGACCTGTTTCGCTCTCTCTCTCTCTCTGCCTCTCTTTCTCTCTGTGTGTAACTCTGACTTTCAAATAAATAAATCTTTAAAATCCCTGTAGGGTCAGTGCTGTGCTACAGCAGGTTAAGCTGCTGTTTGTGATGCCGGCATTCCAAATGAGCATGGGTTCGAGTCCCGGCTGCTCCACTTTGATCCAGCTCCCTGCTAATGAGCCTGGGAAGGCAGCGGAAGATGGCCCAAGTGCCCAGGCCCCTGAACTCATGTGGGAGACCCAGATGGAGTTCCAGGTTCCAGGCTCTGGACTGGCTCAGCCCTAGCCATGACAGCCACTTAAGGGCATAAACCAGCGGATGGAAAATCTGTCACTCTATTTGGAATACATACATTAAAAAAAAAAAAAAAAAAAAAAAAACTCCCAGGTTTAAGAGAGCCTGTTTGTGGTCGAGAGATGCTGTAACTGTCACAGGTTGAACCTTGCACCTGCAAAGGCGAGGCCCTGTGGGGCTGGAACTTTGCTTTTTCTGTTTTTCTAATTTGAAAGACAGGGCACCCAACTACTGGTTTATTCCCCAAATGCATGCAACGGCCAGGGCTGGGCCAGGCCAAAGCCAGGAGTAACTCCACCCAGGTCTCCCACGTGGGGAGTCAAAACCTAAAGATTTGAGCTGTCATTGGCTGAGCTGCCTCTCAGGTTACACTCGCGGAAGAGGAAGAAGCAGGAACCAGAGCGGAGCCGCAACTGCTACACCAGACGCCCGCTCTGAGGAGCCCGGGTGCCTAGTGGGTGCTGAAGGGTACATGGGAGCCACTCAGTGTGCTGGGAGGAGAGCAGGGGCAGTTCTGGGCTGCTCCTCGGCCCCTGGGGGCGGCCCCCAGACAAGGGACAAGGCCGGTTTGGGGGGCACCCTCTTGGGGTCCTGGCAGGCACCTTGATGGCACTCATTAGCATGGTGCATGGTACCCAAGCTGCCCCAGTAGAACACGGCCTGGTGAGGACCAGGCTTCTTTTGATCCTGGGCTCCAAGCCCAGCCCCCACCCCCTGGGAGAGTGCTGGCAGCTGCTGGGAGGGCTGGATGGGTGGACAGGATGGAGGGGTAAGGGGGGGGGCAACCGGGCTCTGTGTCCTGTGCATCCTGTAACCTCGCCAGGGACCTAGGGCACCCAGAGACAGATATGGTGACGGAGGCCAGGACACAGGCACCCGTCTGCTTAGGTCACAGGCCCCATGGGGCCCGGGGTTGGATGCCACAAAGCAGACAAGACATCATGACAACTGCCTGGGAGTGGCTGAGATGGAGTGACCCCCACCCCACCCCAGCCCCGCAAGCACGCGGGAGATAGGGGCAGGGCAGGGGAGGTGATGGGAGGTGGGGGGTGCTGGAAGGAGGGCCTAACCACACAAGGCCGGGCAATGGCCTCCTGTGTGGGAGCAGCCGCAGCCGCTCCTCCCCTCTGCCACATTCTCTGGACCTGCCTCTCAGCCGATTGTCCACTGGTGGGTCCTCCGGACACCAGCCCCATGCAGCCCTGCGCTGTCACCCTCCCTACATCCCGACCCCCCAACCCCCTGCTGTGTGCCTTTGGGGCCCATCACCCCTGCTGGAGGCCGCGGTGGGGTCTCCCTGGCTGTTCCTGACCCCACTCTGGGGCCACCTACAGCAGTGAGCCACAGTCTCCACCAAATCTCTCATTCTGCAGAGAGAGAGAGGCCCAGAGAGGGCCAGTGACTCATCCAAGAGGCCCAGCCGGGCGAGATCCCCACTGCCCACCCCCCACCCGGCAGCCCTGAGACCCAGACTGCGGTGGGGAGGGAGGCGGGGAACAAGGCTTCCCACGGGAGTCACGGAATGCGCGCCTGCTGCCCCCCGGCCCCCGCCAGAGCCACCCCCTCGCTGCAGCGTCCTGACAGCCCGAGTTCCACCTGGGGGAGCCGGGGGAACTGGCGCCCCTCCCTCCCTCCCCCCCCCCAGCCCCCAGGGGAGGAAGCCGCCTGTCAGGCCGCCGCGGCGTGTCAAATCCTCTCGCTGCCTAATTGTGAGACGGCGGCGTTTAAAGAAACGCCTTTCTGGCCGCCTGCCACACCGCAAACTGCTTGGTATAATTTTATTATTAAGGAGAAGGGAGGGGGGATAGGAGGAGGGGGCTGGGAGCGAGCGCGAGCGAGCGAGCACGGAGAGCAGGAAATTGCTTAGCCCGAGTCAGCTGGTGGAGTATTCCGCTCCGTGCAGGCGCGGGGCCGGCTTTCCAGTTGGCGAGCTGACTTTGTTAATTGCGCATTCAGTCTCTGCTCGGGGTAATTGAAACGAAGCGGGGCCGCAGCTGACAATTAGGGGCTGCGAGGAGGCCCGTTAACCCTTTCCGCAAGCGCCCCCTGCCCACCTCCCTACCCAGGTCGAGGCCACGGCGCCCCTGTCCAGGCGGGGCGCGGGGGCGCGCACTGCGGCAGGGGGCTGCGTGGTGCGCCCCAGCTCCCGCAGGGCGAAGGCGGCGCCGCGGGGCCGGGAGCCAGGCCGGGCTGGGGGGTGGGGGGTGGGGGCGGCTGGGGGTGTGCGGGGGTTGTTTGCGGCCGCGCCGCCCTTCTGCAACAGATGTTTCAGCCGTGTAAGACAAAGGCAGAGCGCCCGCCGCTGCCGAGAGAAAAATCCGCAGGAGTCCCTCAGGGGGCAGGTAAAATTTCACCTTCTATTTGCGTCCCCCCCCAACACCACCACCCCTTCACGCCCCCGCCCCCGCCTGCGCCAATCCCGAAAGCGCCACCAAAGACGCCGCGCCGCCTCCTCCGCAGCGCAACCCGCTGACCCCGGCAAGGTCGCGGCGACCTCGGGCTCCGCCGGCCAAGGGCGCCCCCCGCTCCCCGCTCCGCCGGGAGGGAGGGAGGGGGCGCTGCCCTGGCCACGGGGGCCCGGCGGCCCTGGCCGCTCCCCCCCGCCCGCGCGGGGACCCCGGAGGCGCGGGGGAGGGGGGCTGCGCCCCGGGCCCCCATCATTCATCTCCCAGATTCCCGCAGTAGCCGCCCTCGGAAGTCAGCCGAGTGAAGCAGCTGTTCTTTGCACACTCCACTTGACCAAAGATGATGATAAATGAGGCCGAGGCTGCGTCGGGGACGCGGCGGCGGCGGCGAGGGCCGCGCAGGGCGGGGCGTACGGGCCGCAGCCCCCTCCCCGCGGCTCAGGAAGGGCGAGGACGCGGAGGACCGAGGCCGAGACGCAATCAAAGGCCCCGCAGTCCCCTCCCGGAGCCCTGCGCGGCACAGCCCGGCCGACCCCGCGCCGCGGCCCCAACCCCCTCCTCTCCCTAAGGCTTGGGTCCCCACGGCGCCCTCGCCTCCCGCTACCCACCCACCACCACCAACTCGGTTGCCTCAAACCTATTAACGCTCGTAAATAATGAATAATGGAGCGCTTCCCTCCAGCCGCGCAAGGCTGCGGGCGGGGGCCGCCGCCAGATGCGCCCGGGTCCTGGGGAGGGGGCGCCCGCCGGCCGGGTGCAGAGAGGGCGCGCGGCCCCGCACACGTGCAGCCGCGGCGCGCAGGCAGGCAGGCGGGCGGGCGGGCACCCCGCCCGGCGGAGGAGGGGGAATCCCGCTCTGCCCTCCCCAACGCCACCTCCCCTGGAGTCCTCTGGCACCGAACGAGCCGAGAGAGCGCGCGCGAGCTTCCCAGCCGGAGACGGTTATTTTTAACCTGCCCCCCTTTCTATAACTGCCTCTCGGGTTTGCGCGCCCGCCAGCCCGCCCGCCCCGCTCCACCGCAGCCGGGGACGCGGGGCTCCTCACCTCGCGCCGCGGCTCCGGACTCTGAGCGCCTCCCCCGGCCCGCGGCCCCCGCCCCTGCGCGGGCATCGCGCGGCTAAATCGCAGCTTGGAAAGGACCGATTAGGAGCCGCGTGCCTTTCTGCGAAATATTGGAACCGGGTGGGGTGGGGGCGGGGAGCCCGGCGCTCTCGGCCCCCCTTGCCTCCCGCTCTCCCTCCCACCCTGCGCGCAGAGTGGCTGCGAGAGGCGGCTCCCGCTCTCCCGCCCGCCCAAGGGGGGCGGCCGGCCCGGGGCGGCAAGCCCCCACCCACCCCCAGCTCGGGGCCCTGGCCTTCTCGCCTCAACGCCCACCCTTCTGCAGTCGTGTGCTGGCCTCCAGCGCGCGGACCCCAGGGCGGCGGCGCCAAGCGGGGCGCTGCCTGCGCTCACCGCCCCCCACCCCGGTCCTCCTCCCCGAACCGCTCCAAACAAACACGCCATTTAAACGGCATCCGGGCTCGCCATACCCACAACTCCCGGGGCAGAGCCCACCCGTCCCAGCGCCCTCGCCCGGGTGGGGGCGGGGGCGCGCGGAAAGCAGCAGCTCTCTCTCTACCCCCTCCTCCTGGCGCGCCCTCCTTCCCAGGAGGAAGGTCACGGCTGCACCCATTACCCTGCTCTCTCCACACCGCCTCCCAGCCCCGCCCTGCCCCCAAAGGAGGGCACAGCACAGAAGCACTCCCCGGGGGGGGGGGGGCTTTGCGTGAACCCGCTGTCCCTTCACAGACACCCCAGGGCAGCCCCATCTTGCCCCTGAAGTGGGGGGAGTGTCACATGTCAACCCCACGACAAAAGGGCAGTCCAGGTACCAGGAAAACCTGGGACAGACCCCTGAGGCTGGGCTGGGCTGGGCAAATCAAGCTGGAGGTGGCGGGTGGGGGTGGGGAGTGACCGGTGGGAAGGCTGGGTCCCCCACCCAAGGGGAGCAGCCTCTGGTATAGTGGTGGGGACAGGGCCACTGGCTGGAGCCAGGAGGGTCCAGGCCCCTCCCCACACCAGCAGGCCAAGCAGGTCCCAGAGGGAGGTGAGAGGGGGCCAACAGGGCAGGGCGTGGCAGGGGGAAGTTCTTCAGGGGGTCCCCCTGCCCCCCAATTTCCAAGCCAGCAAGCCAGCCAGCCACTGGCCTGGGGGCCTCCCTGAGATCTGGAAAGTTCTCAGCCGGCCCAGAGCTGCTGTCCTACATAAGGAGACTTAATTCTGACCTTCGGGGGGTGGGGCAGATGGGGTGACCCCACTTCCCAGTTCACACTCCACCTCTGGGGGTCCTCCCTGGTCCCCTGCTCGGGGCCCTGCGGGGTAGGGCTTCCACTTGGGTGTCCCAGGGAAGGTAGGTGGCCCAGGGGCTCCTATGCACAAGCACCAGGAAACACCATTATAAGCATGGGGGACCCTGAGGTCCCAGTTCCCCCTCTGAAAACTCCAGACAACTGCTTTGCTTGGGACAGGGGGGGAGAAAAAAGGAATGGGGGGAGTTCCTGTGGTGGGAGGCTGGAGACAGCTGCGTGCTGCCCCGTTATCAACCCCCTGATTGAGGGGTCGGCTCCTGGGGCTGCAGACCAAGGGTCCCCTCCCCCCGCTGTGTCTGATAAATGCATGACACATGTCACTCAGGGCCTAACAGCTCTGCTCGGTCCACAGCCACCTGCACCACTGCCTGGGAGCCTGCACTGACAGCCGGCCTGGGACGGACAGCCACTGGTCCACCACCACCCACCTCCAGCTCTCTCCGGGTGGGGCCTGGTGGCCGGAAGCACTGGCCTCGCGAGGGGCCACCTTGCCACTGCACTGCTCCCCAGGAGGACCTGGAGCTGCCCCGGGGAGCTTCCTGCGCACAGACGAGATCTGCCTTTGGTTTCTCGTCCCAGTCGCCACGCCAACACCGGGGCGCCCGGAATCAAGCCGGTCCCAACAGCTCTCGTGTCTGGCCCAGGGAGAGCAGACTACTTTCTGCATAGTCTCTCCTACTGTCAGACCCTTCTAGAACCCCCTCCCAGCTGCCTCCCAGTCACTCGGCATCTGGGGGCAGAGGGCCTAGTCCAGCTGGACGTAGGCGGACTTGGCCTGACCCCAGACCCGCCTGGTTCTGCGAAGCTGCAGCCCCCACCCCCAAGGCTGAGCTCTCTTCCTCCACGGGCGACAACTCTGGATTCATGACAGGCAGACTGGCCCACTGTGAGCGCTCCTGGGTGCAGGGGTTGGGGGAGGGTCTGGCTTTGGGGGTACGGGGTGTTCTTACCTGGCCCTGTGCCTATCCTGTAAATGCGCTCTGGGTTCAAATCTGGGACTGCAGTGAGGTCCGCCCCCAGAGGCAGCTGCGGGATGCCTGCGTGTTCCCCAGGCGCTGCTGCGCTAAGTAAGCACCTCCCAGCCCAGCCCTGCGGACCACAACTCCTGCGGGAAGAGCTCAGCCCTCGGGGACTCCTGCTTCTGCTGGCTCCTGGGAGCCAGGCTCCGGGAAGGGCCCCCTCCGGGACCAGGATCCTGCCTCTGTGTCCCCAAGCCCCTTGGACTCAGAACCCGTGGCCCGGCAGCAGCTTGGGCCACCACCCTCAAGATTCTGCACTGGGTATTCGCTCCCTGGCAGCAACACGGATAAAAAGTGGTTTCCTGCGGCTGAGTTTGCCATCACTGGTCCCCTGGAGGCCTTGGTTACCCCCTACCCTGCACACACACCCCCACTGGTGCAGGGAGGGAGCTGGGAGAGCTGATCTCCCCTTAGCTCTCTGTAGTTCCTTGCACACGTCTTCTCTTCCCCGGAGCAGGCATCTGAGGGCCGGGCATCACTAGGCTGAGGCCTTGCAGGGCTGACGCCTACTGAGGGAGGTTACGCAGCGGGCGGTGGGGGGAGCCGGACTCGGCTCTTTCCAGTTCAGCCCGCTTCCCACGACATGCCTGGCCCCTGGAGGATCTCCTAAGGGAAAGAGCCCCTGTGGTTTGCCTGGCGCAGAGAAGGTACTGTCAGGGTGCTGTGCACCTGCCCCGGGTGGGGGGGGGGGGTAAGGCAAAGACCAGTCCCAGTCTGGCTGGGCCGGGGAGGGGAGAGGAGCAAGGACCCCGAGGGGAACTACATCTGCAGAGCGCTGTTAAGGGCACCGGCCTAGGCAGCAGCAAAAGGCTCCCGTAAGCGGAGGTCCGTTGGGAGGGGACATGGGAAACAGGTTCGGGAATTCCACCTGGCGGGGAGTCTTCCAGCTGTGTGAACAGCAGCAGAGTGTAGACGGCGCGGAGCAAACGCGCGTGTGCGGGTTTTTTATGCCTTCTGCCCTGATTACAAGGTACCCTCCTAAGAGGCTTCAACACTTCCTCTAGGAATAAAAAAAAAAATCTGCCCTTCAGGCTAGGCACAGTGGTTACAGAAAATGGCCCGGTTCTGGGCTCTAGCCTGGGCTCCAGCTGCTACTTTCCAGCTGCTGAGCTGGCCTGTGTGTGTGTGTGTGTGTGTGTCAACAAAATGGGACGAGGCTGACTGCCAAGTCAGCCACCCCTCACCCCGGGGCCTGCCAACAGACAAGATACAGATCATGGCCCCATTTCCCAGATGAACAAACTGAGGCCCCGGAAGCGAGCAGAGAACCACATCTGAATCCCCGCAGTAAGACAGCAAGCATATGCCCCTGGGGTGGGAATGGCGGGGGGGGGGGGGGGGGGCTGATGAGATAATTTACATGAGAGCTTTCTGGGCAGAGCTGGGCGCGGTAAGTTAGCTGTTACTTTTAGAAGGTAAATATTTATAGCACTTCTTATAACATGGAAAAGTTCAGGAAAATCCCTGGTTCCTCCTTGGAGGGCCAGGAAGGAGCTCCTTGCAAGGACACAGAGCAGCCTGGGTGGGTGGACACACCCTCCCAGCACGGGCAGTAAGCGGAGCAGGGGCTGGCCATCTGTGTTCCCTGGCTGGCACGCGGGCTGCAGCAGCCTTGGCTGTCTGGCTGGACAGGGAGGCGTGGGGAGGGATTCTGTTCCACCCCAGGTCCAGAGGGGCGTCTTTGCAAAGAACACCCTGTCCGCAGAGGCCCCGCTGCTGACTCGCTGTGTGACCTCAGGTGAGTCACCCCACCTCTCTGGGCCTTCCAAAGGGGCCACGAGAAAACAGGGCTGCGTTGTCATCACCCCTCCCGGGCAGTGCCCACACAGACGTCACGTGTCCTGCTCTGAGGAGCAGCCTGTAGAGAGCGGAGGGCCTGTGTCACACTCCCCGAGGCCTGGCATCATACGACAGTGGCAGTGGGGTGAGGACTGAGGTCAGGAAGCTCCCAGGGCTAAGTGTTGCCTGGATACACAGACCCAGGAGGGAGCACTGGGGGTGGCTGTGGCCCGTCAGGCCAACCAGAGGGATTTTTTTTTTTTTTTTTAAAAAGATGTATTTACTTATTTGAAAGGCAAAGTGACAGAGAGGGAGAGTCAGATCTTATATCCACTGGTTCACTCCCCCAAATGGCCCCAACAGCCTGAGCTGGGCCAGGTTGAAGCCAGGAGCTTCTTCTGGGTCTCCCACGTGGGTGCAGGGGCCCAAGCACTTGGACCATCTTCCCCTGCTTTCCCAGGCACATTAGCAGGGAGCTGGATCGGAAGTGGAGCAGCCAGGACTTGAACCGGCACCTGGAGGGGATGCTGGCGTTGTGGGCAGCGGCTTAACTCACTAAGCCAGAACACTGGTCTGGGGCTTTTTTTTTTTTTTTTTTTTTTTAAGGCAAAGAGAGAGACTGAGATTTTCCAAGTGCTGATTCACTCCCTAAATGCCTGCAACAGCCAGGGCTGGGCCAGGCAGAAGCCAAGAGCCAGGAGCTCCATCCGGGTCTCCCAGGAGGGTGGCAGAGGCCCGGGCACTTGAGCCATCATCAGGGAGCTGGACCAGAAGTGGAGCAGCTGGGACTTGATGCAGCAGAGGCGTCGCCAGCAGCAGCTTGGCCCGCTACGCCACCACACCAGCCTTGGAGGCCGTGGGAATTGGTGGGCTGAGCCCTTCTTCCATCCCCCAGAGAAACTTTGAGAACACACGAGCACCCCCACTGTACACAGGAGTGCAACCGGGGAGGGGCGGCAACAGTTGGACTTGAACTTGGCCTGGCTGGTTCTGAGTCTGCTCCCCAGGGCAAGATGGAGGGTACAGCCAAGAATGGGGAGGGGGAGGCTTTGATGCTCTGCTGGATGGGATGGGGGGGGCAGGCACACTGTGGGATGCCTGACAGCTGCCTCCTGGGGCCTGTGCCTTCACCCCAGCTCACCTTGAACCAGCACACTAGCCCAGGCATGAGCAGACCACGTTACAGAGGGCAAGGATTTGCCCAAGGTTCATGACCCTATTTCCTGGCACCCCTGGTTCCTTTCAGATGGCGTGGTCCATCCATCTGCCATCCGATAAAGCAGCTACAGTGTGCCTAACTATTTCACCAAGTGCCAGGGGCTGCCATGGGCTCAAGACACCTGCAGGGGCCAGGGCCGCGGTGTAGTGGGCTAAGCCTCTGCCTGCAGCACCAGCATCCCATATGGTGGCTGGTTCATGTCCCGGCTGCTCCTCTTCCAATCCAGCTCCCTGCTTATGGCCTGGGAGAGCAGCGGAGGATGACCTATGTGCTTGGGCCCCTGCACCTGTGTCAGATACCTGGCAGAAGCTCCTGGCTCCTGGCTTCCGACTGACCCAGCTCTGGCTGTTGCAGCCATTTGAGGAGTGAACCAGTGGATGGAAGACCTTTCTCTCTCTCTGTGTAACTCTGCCTCTCAAATAAATACGTAAATGTACCAGAGAGAGAGAAAGAAAGAGAGAGAGAGAGAGAGAGAGAGAGAGAGAGAGAGAGAGAGATGCCTGCAAAAGGCAGGTTAAGAGCCACAGCACAGGAAAGGGCCCCAAATCATACTGGTTGGTAATAGGGGCTTCCCGGAGGAAGTGACCTGTTACCCGAGACCCAGGATTGTGCAAGAGTTACAGAGCGAGAGAGGAAAAAGGCCGGGACCAGGCAGCAAGGGAGCGAGACGGGGCAATGAGAGCAAGGCACGGCTCGGCTCGCAAGCCGACTGTGAGGGTCCGTCGCCAAGACGGGAGAGGGGCCTGCGAGGCGTGGGCCCCAGCACAGCTCACAGCCTTTGCGGTGGGGGCAGTGGGGAGCCCAAGAGGGGAAGGGAGGGGAGGAGCGACCCCGCTCACGGCTGTGCGGATGCAGGAGGGACCGGTGACGGGGTGGGCGTGGAGGCCAGGAGGCGGCAGGATCTCTCTTCCTGAGCAGCGTGGGGGCGGGACCAAAGTGGACAGCAAAAGCAGGTGGCATTCTAGAAATGCCAGCATCGGAGCAGAGGGGAGGGGCCTCACCCAAGCCTCCTGCACACATCCCCCCAACCGCCCCCCCCCCGCCCTGAGTCTGGCTTACAGCCCCCGGAGGGTGCCACAGCCCCACAGGGTCCACACCCTGAGGTCCCAGAGAGGGCAAAAGCAGCCGCACAGTCTGGCGGCTCAGAGGCTGGGACGGGGAGACGGGCGTACGTGGTGTCCACCGTGGGGTGTCTACAGAGGCACACTCCCAGTTCGGTGATGAAAGGCGGGCGCAGGGGACCTGGAAGGTTCCCATGGGAAAGGTCTGGCTCTGTGCACCAGCCCCCTACTGGCCGGCTTTGATGGCAGATAAACCCCAGCCGGCGGCGGCTCCTCGGGGGCACCTGCCCCTCGCTGGGAAACACAGGCAGTGGCTGGCAGTGACTGTGGACATGTGCGAACACGAGCAAGGAACCCCTGGCAGCCCGCGGCTTGTCCGCGGCGGCTCTGCCTTTATTCCTGTCTTCTCTCTCTCTCTCTCTCTCTCTCTCTCTCTCTCTCACACACACACACACACACACACACACACACACACACACTAAGGGGACCACAGGTCCATGCAACCCTCCCCAGCCCCAGCAGCTCCTGGGTTACCCCTCTCGGGCGGAGTGGGGGGGCACCCATCAGCCCCTTGGGGACATGCCTGTGTGAGCCCCGTGGGTCCAGTGAAGGAGGCAGCGAGTGGCTGGAGTGGGTGGGCGGACAGATGGATGGATGGGTGAATGGATGAGTGGACGGATGGATGAATCGAACCCCAGCCCCAAGCAAAGCCGTTGCTATTTTTGTCTGAGCAAAACACCATTTCCCTAAGGCTTTTTTTTTTTTTTTTTAAATAAAGAAATGTGTAGGTAGCTCCCATAGCCCTATGGGCTCCCATAGGGGCCCTCTCCACCATGCCTGGGTTAGGGGCACAGCCCTGCCCTCATATTGGGGGGGTCACTGGCCTCAAGGCTGCTGTCTCCCCCAGGGCCATGCCATGCCAGGGCCTCCCCCAGCCCCTGACCCCCCAACTTTTCCTCAACCCTGTTCTTCCTTGGGCCCAGAGACACCCCCTCCTGTGGCCCAGCAATTCTCCTGACCCCAAGTCCCCCAGGCCATGGAGGCCCCCAAAGGGTACGTGGAGGAGGAGGGAGAGGAGGAGGTGGGGAGGAGGAGGGGAGTGAAGGAGGAGGGGGGAGGAGGAGGAGGGAGGAAGAGGAGGAAGAAGAGGAGGAGGAAGGGCGGAGGAGGAGGAGGAGGAGGGGCAGCTGCCAGCTCACAGCTCGCCTGCCCGGGCAGCTCTGCTCCGGCAGCTCCCAGAGCCGGGTGTTTGTCATCTGCGAGGACAGTGGGGATGGTTTAAGGTGAAATTTAAGCCCATTAGTGCTTGGCTAATGACATCAGCAGCAGCAGCGAAAATGAAGATGGCAGGGTACGTGAGTGCCCATAAATTGTCAGCGCCGGCGCCGCCCCCACCCCTGGGCCTGGGCTCCCCGCCCCACCCCACCCCCACGGGCAGGCCCCTCTGCCGGGCCCCCGGGGTTGGCCTGTGGCTGGGGCTTCGGCTGGGGGGGGGGGGGGCGTGAGAAAGGCATGGCAGGAGCCCAGGCGTGGAGCAGGGAGTGTCGACTGGCGTGGCCTTAATCTCCCTCCTTTTTATAACTTCTGTCTTTTTTATGCACACGCAAGGAAGGACCCCAGCCCGGCCGCCGGCATCTCGTCTCCCCGCGGCCAGCGCCTGACAGCTCTGTTTATGTCTCCCCATAATTCTCCGGTTTTATGTTTTTTTTTTTTTTTTCGGGGCCATTAAGCTCCCAGCCACAGGCTGCTTCCCCTGCCCTGCCTTTGTCCTTGAGGTTCTGCCGCCCCACCGCCCTCTGGAAGACCAGCTGTCACCTCCTCGTAGGTGGACAAGGACCCTGTACCCTGGCCCTGTCCGGAGGCTTCACCCAGGGAGACCCAGGCCTGGGGCCTCTCCCCTCCCCCTGCCAGCTGCACCCACATCTCCCTCTTCTTCCCACCCCGTGTCACTCACTCATCCTTAACCCCATCCCCTGGTCCCCCTTCCCAAAGCCCACCATCTCTCCCCCACCCAGCATGCCCACGGCACCCTGAGGCCTTTCCAACACCCCCCACCCCGCACCCCGGACCCTGCCCCCAGCCCAGTCCTGCTGGGGTCTCCCATCAGACCACCCTTCCTCGTCCTGGTGGCCACTTTCAGAGTCCAGCCTTGCCAGGAATTCCAGGAGTACTTGCCATGGGCAAGCTCCTAGTCCTCCCCTCCCTCCCACCCCAGTCCCACACAGCCCCATGTGGCACGCCCTCGCCGTACACTTAACATTGGGTGGCCCCCTGTGGCGTCCGCCTCCTTCGGAAGCTCCTGCAGCTTCCTGGAGACCCACCTAGCTCCACGTGGATCCCAGCGTGGACCGACGCCACCTCTCACAGCCTCAATCCCCCCAACTGACTGTGGGCGATTATCCTTGGTAGCTGCGTGGACCAGGGGCAGGTGTAAGGTTGCAGGGGGGTGGTGTTGCATTAGGCCAAAGGTCACCCCTACAAGGGCAGACACGTGATATTTAAAAGACAGGGCCGGGATGGGGTGGGGGACACCCTATCCACTGTCTTTCACTGGAACCCAGCACCTCTGGCCTGGGGCCACCTGGTCCCGGGACACGGTAGCCGCACTGTCTTCTTCCTCCCGTCTCTACTTCCTTTTCTGTTAAGCTGTTGGGGGGGCAGCCCCTTCCATCCCGAGGCCCCATCCCCTGCGTGTGCAGGTGGCCCCCAAGCCCCACCTCTTCCGTGGCTGCCACCCAGGCCTCCCACGGCCACCGTAAGCGGCTCCCTGAACTGTCAGGCCGTCTGCACGCCAGCTGGCCTGGCGTCTTGCCCCTCTCTGCCCTCACGCGTGCGTGCGGGAGGACTTCCGGCTTGCATCCCCAGTGCAGGCACTGCCCCCCGGGCCCAGCACACAGCAGAGAGCCCGCTGGAGCTCGCTTCTAGCCCCGGTGTCTGGTTGCTCTGCTCTCCTGCCCTGGCTGGCACTCCATGCAGACGGCTCCTGCCCTTAGCCTTCTCTGGCACAACCGTCCAGACACCACCTGGCCTCCCCAGGAGCCAGCGTTCTCTTTTGAGTAGGGGGTGGGCGTGGGTGGGGTGTGCCTGGCCCCTACCTTCACCCCACAGTTCCCCAGCATGTCCGTGTGTCGGGCACCGAGCCAGGCTGTTCTGTGAACCACTGCAAGGAATCCTATTGAAAAGAACATGGAAATGGGGCTGGCATTGCGGCGTACTGGGTTCAGCCGTGCCCTGTGACACCGGCATCCTGTATAGGCGCCAGTTCGAGTCCTGGCTCCTCCACTTCCAATCCAGCTCCCTGCTAATGTTCCCTGGACTAATGGCTCAAATCCTTGGGCCCCTGCCACCCACGTGGGGGACCTGGATGAGGCTCCCGGCTCCTGGTTTTGGCCTGGCCCTGCCCTGGCCATTGCAGCCATTTGGGGAGTGAACCAGCAGGTGGAAGATCTCTCTCTCTCTAACTCTCTCTGCCCATGTGCCTGGGAAGGCAGAAGATGGCCCCAGTGCCTGGGCCCCTGCCACCCCATGGACGACACAGATGAAGCTCCTGGCTCCTGGTTCCTCCCTGGCCCAATCCTGACCCTCACAGCCACTTGGGGAGTGAACCAGTGGATGGAAGACCTCTTTCTCTGTCTCTCCACCTTTGCAATCAATAAAGTGAGTCTTAATAAAATCTCAAGACTGTAACAGCAGAACACCAAGGGCTCCCCAGGCTGCAATCCACCACGAATGCCCTGGCCAGGAGGAGGTCCAGGGCCCAGCTACCTCCCCCACCCACCCCCACTGCTACCGCAGGCCAGCAGCACTCCCTCGGCCCCAGCACCACAGGGCGACCCAAGTTAACTGTCCTGTCTCATCACATCTGTGACGGCCCAGGTACAATGATGCAAACAACAGCCCCTCTTTGCTGAACACGTACTGAGCGCACCAGCACTGCAGCCCAAGAAACCACCCTCAGTCGTCTGCACCCAGCACACCAGGCCCTCCGGGTGCCAGCCCCTGAGGCCTCGTGGCCTTGTTCTATGCCCTAGGGGAGATGCCCAGGCTAGAACGCAGAAAGTAAGGGGCAGGACTCTGAGGCCGACTTGGTTTCACACTCGGGGGGTAGAAACATACAGAAGCGCCGGCATCAGTGAGACGCCCTCGGAGAGACTACAGCCCACTTCCGCTTCCCTCTTCCATGTTTTCTAGATTGTTCTGAGTGGGCCTTCAGATAAGACCACCAGCTCTGAGTCTGTGGAACCCACTGCTGCTTAACAGAGCTGCTATGGGTACCGGGTTGGGGGGGCACCCACGGCCCGGTCCGGAAGGTTCCTCAGGACTGGGGGGAAGCTGGGGACCCACAGGGCCACCTCTGCCTAGTTTCCTGGGAACAGCAGGGCCCTGGGGCAAAGCCTGCATGGGTTTCCTGGAGCTGGGAGATATGACATCAGCCCAGCCTCTGGACTGGGACCAGTGGGAGGCGCCCTCCTGCCCCACCTGCCACTCTGGCCTTTTCTCAACTCTGCCCCCCCCCCCCCCCCGCCATGACCCAAGAGGGCCACAAATCCGGTCCCACCCTGCAGCCAGGTTCCAGCCACCACCTCCAGGGGGAGCCCCCAGGTTGGCCAGGCCCCTGCTGCTCCGGCCTCCTCACCTCTGCCCTGTCTCACTTGGAGCAACCTGACTCAGTGCCACCACGCAGTAAGAACCACGCCACACTGGGCCCTGAGAATGTTGCCTGCCGCCCGTCTACACACCTGTCCCCGCAGTAGGTGGCCCTGGCCCCGATCACTGGTGCCCAGCACAGATGGCTCCCAGGGGCTCCACTGACAGCCTGCTGTGCCCAGCCAGGACGTAGGGCTGAGTTGAGACCCCACCCACCCACCCAGCCACCAGGACACACCCCTCCTCCCGCCCACCATCAGCGGGCAGATAGCTCCAAGCCACTGCCCGGAGAGCCCCCTGGGCCTCTGGCCTGAGCAGAGCTGACAGCTCCTTAATGGAAGCAGGCGGCCGACGCGCCTGAGTGACAGCGGCGGCCGGGAGGCGGCGGCCTGATCAAAGCTTCATTTTTCTTCTTCCTGTTAAGGCACTGAAACAATTTACATAAAGAGCCCCCGCGTGCCGTCTGTGACAAAGATGCATTTCCCTGCGTGGCCCACGGCCACGGCACCCGGGAGTGGGCACTGTGGAATCCACCGTTCCCATCCCAGGAAGGGAGGACAGCCCGAGGGACACCCCTCAGAGCTTACTTCTTCAAACAAAAGCCAAGCGCGCCAGACCCGGGAGGGCCTTGGGCAGCCCTGTTCTGGTCTCCACCGCACAGGTGCTGAGCAGAGACCGGGCAGGTGTTGGGCTCCAGGCTCAGGCGGCAGCCACAGCGCCTGGACCTCTGCCATGTGGACCCGATGGCTCCAGGGGAGGTTGAGCCTCTGCCTGCCGTGCCGGCATCCCATACGGGCGCCAGTTCGAGTCCCAACTGCTCCACTTTTGCTCCAGCTCTCTGCTTATGGCCTGGGAAAGGAGTGGAAGATGGCCTAAGTGCTTGGGCCCCTGCACCCACGTGTGCTGGAATGAGCTGGAACGCCAGCGTGTCACTGACCCAGGAAGGCCTACACCAGGGCTGGCTGAGGAGGATCGCTCAGCCCCAGGCTCCTGGGCCCTGCTTCCTGGGACTCCCAAGGGCACCCACTACACGGCACTGGCATCCTATGTGAGCAGCACGTGAAATGGGACATCTCAGAAATAAAACAATTCACCCATGGAAAGCGACTTTATTTCAGTATAATGTTAAGAGTAGTGGGTGCCGACTCTGAGGTTCACTAGGCTAATCCTCCGCCTTGCGGTGCCAGCACACCGGGTTCTAGTCCCGGTCCGGGCGCCGGATTCTGTCCCGGTTGCCCCTCTTCCAGGCCAGCTCTCTGCTGTGGCCCGGGAGTGCAGTGGAGGATGGCACAAGTGCTTGGGCCCTGCACCCCATGGGAGACCAGGAAAAGCACCTGGCTCCTGGCTCCTGCCATCGGATCAGCGTAGTGCGCCGGCCGCAGTGCGCTGGCAGCGGCGGCCATTGGAGGGTGAACCAACGGCAAAGGAAGACCTTTCTCTCTCTCTCTCTCTTACTGTCCACTCTGCCTGCCAAAAAAAAAAAAAAAAAAAAGAGTAGTGGGTAAAGCCGCTGCCTGCAGTGCTGGCATCCCATATGGGCGCCAGTTCGAGTTCCAGCTGCTTCACTTCTGATCCAGCTCTCTGCTGTGGCCTGGGAAAGCAGTAGAAAGTCCTTGGGCCCCTGCACCCACATGGGAGACCCAGAAGAAGCTCCTGGGTCCTGGCTTCAGATCGGCGCAGCTCTGGTCATTGCAGCCATTTGGGGAGTGAACCAGTGGATGGAAGACCTCGCTGTATCTCTTCCTCTCTAACTCTGCCTTTCAAATAAATAAATCTTTTTTAAAAAGGCAAAGTGACACAGGGCTTGGGGCTTTGCATGGCTTCAGGCATGCACAAGAGAGAGGGTCTTGGGCATAACCTCTGTGGATATGAGGACTCCCCACAACGTGCTTACCATGGAATACTACACAACAAAAAATAAACAACGTGACCAAGTCACAAGAAATGGAGCACCGGGGCCAGCGTGGTGGGCACAGTGGTTAAAGCTGCCACCTGGGAGGTCAGCATCCCATACGAGCACTGGTTCGAGTCCCGGCAGCTCCACTTCCGATGCAGCTCCCCGTTAATGGGCCTGGGAGGGAAGCTGAAGATGGCCCATCTGCCCCGCCATGGGAGACTGGATGGAGTTCTTGACTCCTGGCAATGGCCTGGCAGGGCCATTTGGGGCAGTGAACCAGTGGATGGAAGGCTCTCTCTCTCATCAGTTATACACAATGTCAGCTATATACAAGTGTGTTCAGCTGGAAGAAATTCATTGGCTCTTCACTGATCTATCTTCTCTATAAACAAATCAATACAATGTTTAAAAATAACTAAGTAGCGGCCCGAACTGTGGCGCAGTGGGTTAATGCCCTGGCCTACAGCACCTGCATCCCATATGGGCGCTGGTTCGAGACCCGGCTGTTCCACTTCTGATCCAGCTCTCTGCTGTGTCCTGGGAAGGCAGTAGACGATGGCCCAAGTGCTTGAGCCCCTGCACCCACATGGGAGACCCAGATGGAGTTCCCAGCTCCAGGCTTTGGCCTGGCCCAGTCTTGGCTGCTGGGGAGCGGGGGACACCTGGGGAGTGAAACCAGTCGATGGGAGATTTTTTTTTTCTCTCGGCCACTTAAATAAAATCAACAAATAAAATTCCCCAGCCTCCTCTATGTCATTCCTCCAGGAGTGGCTGTGCCTGGGGTTTATAGAGCGCAGAGCCTGGGCCTGCCTGTGTGATCCATTTCTGCACCCTCCCAAGTACTCCTTGTCCTCGGCTGCCCACGGTGACATGCGTGTCCCCTCCTCCCCAGTGCCCTCCTGTGCCCTACTCCGGGTCAACGAAATCGGCGTGGAGGTGGCCCGTGCTGCCTTAGGGGGAATGCTGCACACGGTCGAACGCAAGGCCCTCTCCCGGTCACAAGCAGGCTCTCTGGATGGTGCTGCCCCTGTCTGCCCAGGGCCCCTGGCGACACCAGCGAGCTGTCTTCCCACTGACCTGGCGAATGCGAGATGCACTGGGGGGCTGGGGATGCTTGTTATGTGGCAGAGTCAGCTTGGAGGACCTCAGTGGGTTCTTTTATTTTTTTTTAAAGATGTATTTATTTATTGGAAAGGCAGAGAAAGAGAGAGAGAGGTCTTCCATCCACTGGTTCACTCCCCAAATGCTGCAACGGCTGGAGCTGTGCCGATCCGAAACCAGGAGCCAGGAGCTTCTTCCAGGTCTCCCACACGGGTGCAGGGGCCCAAGGACTTGGGCCATCTTCTACTGCTTTCCCAGGCCATAGCAGGGAGCTGGATGGGAAGTAGAGCAGCTGGGACTTGAACTGGTGCCCATAGGGGATGCCGGCACTGCAGGCAGTGGCTTTACCGGCTATGCCACAGCGCCGGCCCCTCTGTGGGTTGAGTTCCAGGCAGGCTGGCAGCTCGCAGCTGCCCCATGCACCTGGTCTCCCGCTTCCCAGGCTTCTGTACCTGCACCCACCAAGCCTCCCGGGCGGCCTGACACCTGCTCCTTATCCATCACTGGACAGACCGGGCTGCTCCCTCTGGTCCACACGGCCTCCTCGCACCCTGCACCTGTCTGTCCGTCTCACCCTCCCCGGCTGCTGTCAGCTGTCAATCATTTCCTACAGCTCCAGGGAGGACAGGAGAAACACAGGCTCTTTGACCTCCGGCCCCGCCCTCCACTCAGGGGGAGGGACTTCAAAGGCAGCCCTGCCCCCCCCCCCCCAGGACACCAAGCCACAGGCAGCCCTGGCTGTGTCTCCTGGACCCCATCCCCCACGTGGGAGACCTGGATGCAGCTCCCAGCTCCTGGCTTTGTCCTGGCCCAGTCCCATCCATGTGGGCATTTGGGGCCGTGACCCAGCGGATGGCACAGACTGCTGTCTGTCTGTCTATCTCACCTCTGCCTTCCAAATAAACAAGGAAATAAGTTAAAAGCCTGTTCTCTCTCTCCTAGTGCTTCCAAGGTTCCCTGATGGCTTGGGAAAGCTGGGAGGGGGGGACCCAGGAGAGCATCCCAGGGTTCCCAGGGGACAAAGGTGCCGCCCACTGCAGCCGCGTGGGGTGAGCGCATTTGTTCCAGAAAGGTCTCTGAGGGCGCATGATAAAGGACGCCCAGGGCGGGAGGGGCTCCCAGCTGCCTTCATCGACTGCCAATCAGGGGGCCACCAGGGGAGGGGGGAGCAGCCTGCTTCCCGGCCCGGGTGAGAGGAGAGGGCTCATCAAGGGGTGACCCAGCTGTCACAGCACGGCCCCCTGGATGCCTCGTGTGCCCCCCACCCCGGGCAGGGAGAGCTCCCTTCTACCTGCTGTGGCCCACAGGCCCCACCCCCTGCAGACAGAGCCGGAGCAGCAGGAGCCTACTGGGAGCCGCTCACAGCCTGGCGGGGCGGGGGGGGGGGGGGGGTTTGCCTTCCTCTGTGATGCCTCAGAACTCAGAAGCTCCGAGAAGGCGGGCCACTGGCTGCAGGGCCCACCCCCTGCGGGTGGCAAAAGCCACCTCCTCTGAGAAGCCCTCCGTGACTGTCCTGCCTGAGGGAGACCCCCCCCCACTTTCTGCCACCCGCCTGCCACCACTTGCCCAGCTCTCCCCCCCAACGCCCTGTTCCCTTCTCGTCTGTCCACCCCTCTGGAAGGTGATCGCAGGAGGGCAGGGTCCCACTTGTCTTGTCGGGGTCCCCAGCAGACCTGTGCTTGTCAGATGCACAGATGAATTCTGGGAACTCCGCACCAGGTGTAGCACGCTGCCAGTAAGGAGGCCAATGTTTCTATGGCACCCTCATGCTGGGAACTCTGCAGGGCCTGGGGTCCTGGGAGTTGGCCCTCCACTTCCTGTCCCCTCTGTGAGCCCTCCCCATCTCTCTGCCCCTTGCTTGTGCCTCCGCGGCCACCAGCTTCCATTCTCCCGGCACTGTCACTCATGAGACGATGCCCCGCCTTCTTAGCCTGGCATTCAGGGGTGTCACCTGCTACTGTCCCAACTCCCCAAATAAATGTCCAGCAGGGCTCAGCCACAGGGAGGCACTCACAGCGGGGGGTGGGCACCCTCTGGACATCCCACCCCCACCCCAGCCTGCCCGCAAATGCCACTAGGGCCTGGTTGCCTTGGCCTGGGGACTGTTTCCTCGCAAATGTCACTACACCTGTCCAGACTCCCTCCCTGCTGCCCAGTCAGCCACTTCCGAGGGCAGGGGCTACTCGTGGGGCCAGTGGTACCTAGCGCCTCCTCTGGTTCCATCCCAGCCCCGGGCACAGAAGAAGCTGACGATGTGGTGGCCCCAGGGACAGAATCTGGTGGCTGCCCACGTGCCCGGGACCTAAGAGGCTGGTGGAGACGCTGCCATCCCTGGGTGTCCCGGGCAACAGGATGACGGACAGCCCAGCTTGCATCTGTAGGCCCCGCCTATGTGCCCGGCACTGTGCTGACGCCTCCTGCAGCCCGGAGGCGCAGGTAGCACACAGGGTGAGGAGCTAGCAAAGGGCACACAGCCTCCAAGGGCCAGGCGCTGCACGCAGCTCTAGAAGGTCCAAGGCGTTGCGGGCAGGTGGGCTTCCCTCCTGAGCCCCCCCCACACACACACCCATAAACCAACCCCCGAAATCTTGGGGCCAGGAGGTGGGGGTTTCTCTCTGGAACCTTTCTCGACTTGCATGGGGAATGGGATTCCTGGGGGTGTGACCCCAAGCCCCAGGGGCATCTGGGACACAAAGCACCTTGAACTTCACACGTGTCCTGCAGAAAAGGGGGAAGGAGCCGATCCCACCTCCCACACAAGGGCTCAGGACACTGAGGTCAGGGCCACACAGCAGGAGTTCGGCTCAGGTTCTGGATTCGGATTCGCCACACGCATACAGACACCCCTAGATTCTAGATGGAGGCTAGGGCCCCCCGGTGTGGGACCCGGCGTGGGCACTGGACTGCCAGGTACTGGGTGCCCCAGGGTGCTAACTGAGCTGCCACCAGCCCTCGGTGTCCAGGAGTTGCCGGAGCTGAGCCAAACGCCAGTCCAGTGTGTGGGCGACTCTGCCCGAAGCCAGGCCACTCTGGGTCCCTGGCCCCGCACTGGCACTTGCCTGTCCCTCCCCCATGCCCAGCGGCACTGTGGAAGTCCCCAACCCTGCCCAGCACAGAGCTGTGCCCAGGAGGAGGCCCTTGGGAGGGCTGAGTGGACAGAGATACGCCGACTTCCCTTCCGTAACGGCCCACGGCTCACCACCTCCAAGAAGCCCTCAGGGAACCAACTCTACCCCACTACTCCGAAGCACGGGACTCAGCCTGAAACCTGGCTGAGCCTCAGGGTCGGAGCCCAGTGCCTGCTGGGCGCCAGTCTCAGAGCTGGGCGCTGGGTGCAGCAGCAGCAGGAGGGGCGGACAGGGCTCCAGGGGCGGGGCTGGGCTGCGCTCCCAGGGGAGCCTCTTTCTCCCAAACTTGTATTTCCTGAACTTCCTGCAGTGAACAAGGAAGGAGACGGTTTCTCTCCAGGCGGAGGGGCTCCCGGGAGAGCGGGGGGGAGAGCCGCCGCAGGAGCCGCACCCCGAGTGTCTGAGCGAGTCCCTAGAGCCGCTCTGACCTGGCACAGACCCCGCCTGCCTCAGTGAGCTGTACCCCTGGTCCAGCGTAGCGGTGGGCACACAGCAAGTGCGCAGTGACCACAGGCAGACAGCGGCTGGCCACAGGCAGTGTGGGCAACCTATCCTTACCTATACAACAGTGGCGCCTGTGACGTCAGCTGCCCCCACCCCAGGGCCCCTGGGCACCGGGAACCACAGCGACGTCCATGCTTTTCCCCCAAACTCAAATCTGTGTCCCTCCCCAGTTTTAAAACCTTCCATGGGGCCAACGCTGTGCCGTAGTGGGTAAAGCCTCCACCTGCAGTGTCGGCATCCCATATGGGCGCTGGTTCAAGTCCCAGCTGCTCTACTTCTGATCCAGCTCTCTGCTGTGGCCTGGGAAAGCAGTGGGAGATGGCCCAAGTCCTTGGGATGCTGCACCCACGTCGGAGACCCAGAAGAAGCTCCTGGCTCCAGGCTTCAGCCTGGCCCAGCCCTGGCCGTGTGGCCCATTTGGGAAGTGAACCAGAAGACCGAAATGCTCGCTCTCTCTGTCTCTCCCTCTCTCTCTGTAGCTCTGCCTTTCAAATAGATCAAATAAATCTTTAAAAAAAAAAAAAAATCGACCCTTCCATGGTTCTCCAATGTCTCCACCCAAAGACTGGTTTGGCATTCAAGGCCCAGCACCCACCCCGTGAGCCCTGCTCCTGCCCCAAGCTCTTTCCCACCAAAACAGGTCAGCCTCTCACCCACGTGCCCCCTGGGCTGCCGCGTGCCCCAGAGGGGGCTTGGCAGGTGCTAGGTCCTCAGCCCCTCCGTTCTCCAAGCTTCCAACCCAGCCAGGCACTGGCCGCTACCCCCCCAAGCCAGCTCCCGACACACACACTGATCACTGTTGTTGACTGCAATTAGGGGGTGACGCGCCTGTCTCCTTCCAAACCGGAAGCGATGATGACGACGGGGGACTGGGCCTTTTGTCTTTTGTCTGAAATCCCCGGGGCCCAGATACCGCCTGCAGACAAACAAGGCGCTCCAGGAGCGGCTGCCTGACAGGTGGGCACACAGCCGCCTGCGGGAGACGACACCCCCACGGCCCTGTCACGGTTTACCACAGCTTGTCCTCTGTCTAGGGGGTGGGGGTGGGGGCCTGCCTGCTCTCTCACCACGGCGTTGCGCGCCAGCGCGGGCTCCCCGGCTGCCATCCCCGACCACAGGGAAGGGCCTGGGGGTGCTTCAGGGGCCCCTTCTCTCTCCGCCTGGCCAGGAAGCCTCGGGCAGGGCTCAGCCAAAGCAGCTGGGTCCCCCTTTCAACAGGAAGCCAGTACTTCCTCTGCCAAGGACGCCTCCGCCTCCCCGCCACCAGCTCCCCCCTCCACCCCGGGGAGAGGGAGAGCCTGGCAGGTGCCCAGGTGGTGGCCCGGCGGGTGAGGTCCAACGACAGGCCCGCCACCCTGCCCGGAGCTGCATGGGCCGCGCCTGGGCTGCGGCCGCAGCTCTGCCAGCGAGTCTTGGTAACAGTTGCTATGTAAAACGCTCCGAGGGGGAATTTACTGTCAGCGTTAATAATAGATGAAGGTTTCAGAATTTCTGATGCCTTACGTTCTGAGCCGTTTGATTTATAGTGTCTCTGGAAAGGGAGAGGCGAGCGTGGGGTGAGGGAGGAGGCGCGAGCTGGGAGCTCACTGCCCCCCAGTTCCTCCCCTCCCCCCGCCGCACCTTGGGCGCACCGGGGAAACCGAGGCACACAGGGGCGAAGCGACCCAGCGGCATGGACTCCAGGAGGCCCAGGCTGCGCCCCTCCCGCCGCCGCCCCAGCGCCCGGGGTTGTTTGGATGGATTACTGCTTCTGCTTTTAGCACGAGCAGGTGTATCTCAAGTAGGCTCCGGAAGCGGGTTTGATGGGCGCCTGCGGCGGGGGCTGTGTGGGGCTGATTACCGGCACTTGGAAGGCAAGAGGCAGGGCCCAGCTTCCTTGGGCTGGGCTGCCGGCACCGGCTGCTGTCGGGTCCCAGGGAGGGAACGGGCACGTGGGGTGGGGGGTCGGGTGGCACGAAGCCCCCATGCAGAGCAGGTGGCACGGTGGGTGGGAAGCAGGGCTGTTCACCTGGGGTCCCACCTCGCCCCCAGGAAGCCACAGAACCTGGAGCTGGGGGGTGGTTTGGGGGGGCTGCAGGAAGGTGGGCTTGGACCAGCCTGGGGGTGGAAGTGGTGGTGGGGTGGGGGGCTGCTGCGCTCCCCATGTGTTGCCCCAGCCCTGAGGTCTCTCTTGCCCCTTGGCACTCAGTGTCGCTTGGACACCCTGTCTCCCGCGGAGGCTGCAGTCAGAGAAAACAGACTGGGGACCGGCGCACCCCAGCACCCACACTGGGCCCCTCACCCCTCACCAATGGGGCTGTGGCGGCTCTGGGCTCTGGGTTCAGATCTCCGTGAGCTTTGCTGCCCCTCTGCAAAATGGGAGGCCCCAGCTCTCCATGTGCTGGGTGGACAAAGACACAAGGCGTGAACCGGGCGCCCTGTGCGTGCGCCCAGGTCCTGTGACCCAGGGGTGGGAAGATCCTCACTACTGGGCATGCTGGAGCCAGCCTCTCTGCCCCTGCCTCCCACACCAGGCCCTGGACGGCACCGGGAGCTGTGCCCATTCTGCAGGTGGGAAGCGCACACCCGGCTCCGTGGCATGGACAGCTCCGCCCTTCTCCCCCTGCCCCGGGCCCGGGATGGGGGCTCCGGCAGTCAGGCTGAGCAGGGGGCTGGGCAAGCAGCAGGTGCCAACTCACCCCAGCAGGCGGCTCCACGGCCCCAGGCCCCGCGGCCCGGCCTTCCCTGAGCTGCGCTGCTGGGAGCCCACAGTTCACCACATCAGCGCTCAGTCATCCAATCACCAAAGCTGTCCCAGACACTGCCAGGCAGCCGCCAGGCCTAGGGGGGGTGCCAGGGCTGGATCCAGGGCGGCAGCGCCGTGTCCCCAAGGTCCAGGCTGCTGTCTTCCACCCCCACCCCCTCCATTCTCCTCCCCTGCCCACGACCCTAAACCCTGTCCCAAACTGTGGCCAGGAAGCAAGCAGCTCCCCGGCCACTGCGCCCAGCAGAAGCGCCAGGAATTGGACATTAAGTGAGCATGGACGCGGTGCTGGCTCACCCTCACCGGCTGTAATAACAGCGTTGACAGAAACTCAGCTGCTTCTCTAACTTCCTTAGCGCTGCTAACCCGAGTAGCTGGAGGAGTTACAACACCGTGGGACGCCCTCGGACCAAACGGGAGAGGACACCCCAGGCGCCAGGCTCCAAGCAGCTTGGCCAGCGGCTGGGTTTCTGCCAGGAGCCTTTTGTGCAGTGCACAGCCTGTACAGCTGGGCGCTTTGGTCTCAGGTTCAGGTGAGTGCGAACATGGGGACCTTTCTGACCCCCCTCCCCGGCCCAGCGGTGAGAACCTCCTGAGTTTGTACGTCACAGCACATCTTTCTGAAGACAAACCAGAGCCCAGGCCTGGGTTAGAAGACTTTGGTTGGCAGGATTTTTGGGGGCCTGAGGAGGGGTTTGGAAAGGGTTCGGGGACGCAAACATCTGTCATTCCATTTCTCAAGTGTGCACCAGAGATTCTGAGGGTCAAAACCACAGAGGAAGCTTGGGACTGGGGCAGATTCTGGGGGGTCCATGCAGCGGGGGGCGGCCCGCCCACACAGCAGGCGCCACAGAGTCCCCGCCAAAGCTCATGGCGGGGGGGGGGGGGAGGACTGCCATGGAAAACACCCACACCTGCCCTGCTGCGGGAGCCGGGAGCGACGCGTACACACCCCAGACCCCACGCACCACCACGTGCCCGATCCCAGGACTGGTTTCCTCGCGGGCTGTGACAGCGCCAAGGGCAGGCACCATGTTACCCTGTCCCCCCCCGTCCAGCCAGGCCGAGGCACAGGAGCTAAGCGACCAAGAGCCAAAGACAACTGGGCCTCCCGGTCTGGCCCCAAGGCGCGCCAGGCAGCCCCCTCCCCCTTCCCCTACTCTGTCTCTGTGGTCCTGCTTCCTCCTGGGGCAGGGCCAGCCTCCCCGGCTCCCTGGGCGGCCAGCACAGAGGGCCATTCAGCAAACACACACACCAAAGCCGGCTGCTACGGCCCGTGGTGCAGACCAGGCGCCCACCCCAGCCCCTGGCCGTGCAGCTCTGGTGAGCCTGTGGGTGAAGGCGCATCTGGCTCCCTCTCTCCCTCCCTCCCAAGTCCCAGCGCTCAGCTCTGGGAGCCTCTGGGCAGGTGGACGAATGTATGCATTCAGCAGCATACAGTAAGCACCTACTGTGTGCCAGGCCCTGCCCCGAAGGTGCCGAGTCTGGTATGGTAGGGATGCATCAGGCACCAGTGGCGAGGATGTGCCGAGCATGGGGTGAGGAACCGGCTGGGGACACAGTATGACGTGCAAAGGCACTGGGGTGAGACAGAGAAGGGGAGTCTGGCAGAGGAGAAGAGTCAGTCCCCCAGGGGGTGTGCCCCGCCACCGAGGGCAGGGGGAGGGGGAGGGCAGGGCGGCTGGGGAGGATGAGGGGCCTGGGCCCCTCTCTCTGACCCTGAGACGCAGATGGGGTGCCCGTTCCCTGCCCACCAGCCTGCCCCCACCTGGTTCCCAAGGTGACTGTTCCGGAAGCCCCTTCCCCCTCCAGCCCAATCCATTAAACTCTGCCAACCAGGTGGGTTGACCACATGCCTCTCCCCTGGCAGTTGCCACCAGGGCGAGCTCCGCCCCTTCCCACCAGTCCCGCCCCTCTACTGCAGGACAACCAATCAGCGGTGGCAGCCCTGGCTGTGTATGGGGGGGGGGGGTGTCCAGGCCTGTGCAAACACAAAAGGCAGGAAATACAAGCAGCTTAGGGCACAGTGCCCAGGGCCACCTGCACCCTCCCGGCCTCCTGAGGATCGAGTGGGAAAGATGGATCCCTCACCTCCCGCCCCGTATCCTGAGCCCATGCCACACTGCGCCTGGGGGCTGCGGTGCAGGGGGCCGGGCAGCAGCTCAGGATGCGCATGTCTCTCATAGCCTGGGATGGAGTCTCGCCTCCGCTTCTGCCCTGCCGCCCTGCCACTGTGCCTGGGAGGCAGCGGAGGATGGCCCAAGTGCTTGCGTCTCTGCCACCCCCATGGGAGACCTGGAAGAAGCTCCTGGCTCCTGGCTTCGGATCGGCGCAGCTCCGGCTATTGTGGCCAACTGGGGAGTGGACCAGCGGATGAGAGATCTCTGTCAGTCTGCCTTTCAAATACATTTTTAAGAGATTTACTTATTTATTTGAAAGGCAGAGTTACAGAGGGGCAGAGAGAGACAGAGAGAGACAGAGAGAGAGAGAGAGGTCTTCCATCCACTGGTTCACTCCCCAAATGGCCGCTATGGCCACAGCTGCGCCAATCCGAAGCCAGGAGCCAGGAGCTTCTTCTGGGTCTCCCACACGGGTGCAGGGGCTCAAGGACTTGGGCCATCTTCTACTGCTTTCCCAGGCCACAGCAGAGAGCTGGATCAGAGGTGGAGCAGCTGGGTCTTGAACCGGCACCCACATGGGATGCCAGCACTGCAGGTGGCACCTTTACCTGCTATGCCACAGCACCGGCCCCTCAAATACATTTTAAAAGACCTTAACAAATAAGGCGCTGTGGTGCAGCAGGTTAAGTCCGCATCCCATATGGGTGCCAGTTCTAGTCCCGGCTGCTCCTCTTCCAATCCAGCTCTCTGCTGTGGCCTGGGAAAGCAGTGGAAGATGGCCCAAGTCCTTGGGCCCCTGCACCCACCTGGGAGACCTGGAAGAGGCTCCCGACTTCGGATCAGTGCAGTTCCGGCCATTGTGGCCATGTGGGGAGTGAACCAGCAGATGGAAGACCTCTCTCTCTGCCTCTGCTTCTCAAATAAAAAAATAAATATATATTAAAAAAAAACAAAACCACAAATCAAAAGGCCCTGGGCCTCCACTCCCTTGTCTGTGAAATGGGCTTGCATTTGGCCCAGCTGACGTCACTTGTGCATCAATGAACATTCATTGAGCTCCCACTGTGTTCAGGGGCTAGAGACAGTAAAAGACAAAGACACCTGCCACCCTGTGGCTGACACAGGGGAGGGAAGGGGGTGCGGAGACCAGAGCCAGCCAACACGCAAAAAAACACTGCCTTGAGCGGCGCAGGCATCAGACGGGATTAAATGCCCTCGGGGAACACCCGAGGCGGACAGTGGGCCTCCCCAGGAGGGGGACATTCGAGGGGGGACTCTCAGGGGGAGAGGGGCCCAGCTCTGTGGCCGTGTGCAGAAAGAGCAGAGGAATCAAAGCCGTGTGCAGAAGAGCCAGGGCATGCAAAGGCCCGGGGCAGCAGTGTCATGGAGGAGAGCGCCGGGGGAGCTGAGAGGTCTCGGAGGCGGCCAAGCCCCCCGACAACACAGCAGACGGCCAGTGGGGTCGGTGCGGACCTGTATCCCTCGCTCGTCTGCTTGCTTTCTTGTTGCTCTCCCTGTCTTCTCTCCCCAAGTCTCTCTTCTAGGGGACTCAAGTTTGAGCTGAGATGAAGCCGTGGGTTTAAGAGGTGGGACCCCCCCTCCAGCACGGGACAGGGAGGTCCTAGGCCTGGGCGTGCTGGTGGTGGGGGCTTTGCATCCGCTGTTCCCTTCCTGCCTGTCAATCTGCCAGACGCCACGCCCACCCATCAGATAATCACCTCTGCAGGAAGCTCGGGCTATACCTGGCTTGGTAAAGGTGCCACAGCCCTGGAGCCCACCCTCCATCCATCCAGACCCGAGTCCCAACCTTGGCGACCCGCCACAGTCCGCTCTGGCTTTCCTGAGCAGGACGGTACTCGCCAGTCACCAGGGGCCAGGAAGACAAAACCCAGGGCGGGCGATGGCTGATGGTGAGTGGCCGCACGCGTCCCCATGGTGGACAGCGAGGTCAGCAGGGCCCTGGCCTGGACCTCAGAGATGCACCCCCCTCCTCCGCTAGCCCCCAGGCAAGAGCAACTCCCCCCATGGAGGGGCGAGGCGGGGCGGGGCCGGAAGGAGACACAGCCTGCACACAGTTCATGCCTTCTGGATACCCCAGGGGTCCGTGCACAGAGAGCCGAGGGGAGGGTCGCGGGCTCCGCTGCGGCATCCCGGCCACCAGGGGTGGTAGAGGAGGAAGAGGTCAGCTCGGGAGGCAGGAGCCGGGCCATCTCTGCTGCTATTAAGGCTCCTGCCACGCAGGCTAAGTATCCAGGCTCGTCTCCAGCCGGCAGAGCTATTAGGCGGCAGCGGAAGCCCCGGCTCTCTGGGGAGGCGGGCAGGCCTGTCCCCAGGGGCAGCTCAGCCAGGCTGGTGCTAAGAGCGGGAACTCGCTGCTGACGGGCAGAGGCTGGCTCCACTCAGCCTCTCTCTACAACACGGAGACATCCGACACCCGCGTCGCAGGGCAGGGGGCAGATCCGGGAAGCCCCCCCCCCCCAATGCTCCACGCCCACCCAGCTGCCAACTCCAGAGCAGGAAAAGGCGCATCAGATACAGGAAAGCAGTGGGGGGGGGGGGCACCAGGTAGCCAGGAAGGCACAGGTGGGCAGGGGGCAGGGGCTGAAGCCCCCCCGGCACCGCTCCCTCGACTCTCACACCTGCACGGCACCCCAGCGTTCGAGGCTCCCCCAAGACCCAAGCTCGCCAGTCTCTGCTCACCCCAGCACTGCCCACCCTCACCTCGCCGGGGCTGATCCGAGCCGGCCAGGCAACCTCTCCTCTCTGATCCTCGGCTTACTCACGGGGAACATACGGGAGCTACTTCCTACCTCGCGGGGTGTCGGTGCCGATGCAACACGACGAGAGATGTGCAGAGCGGCTAACAGCACGTGGCACTGAGCGGTTATTTATAAAGTAAACTAAATACACACACACCAGACAGAAAACCCGCCACGCTGCCCTGTTGTGGGGGGCAGTACCCCCTCTAAGAAACCCTCCCCTACCTACCCCCAGCCTGGGCTACGTGCCTTCTCACGGGTACCTCGGCTCCTAGGGCAGCCCCTGACCTGGCACTGCAAGGCACAAAATGTCTTGTTTGGACCTCTGTCCCCGACCCCGGTGACCTGTGGGCACTTCAAGGGCGGGTACACTTCTGATGGAGACCAGACCACGTGGTCGGCGAGAGACGAGGACGCTTCCTGGCCCATCCCGGCGGCCAGGGGATGAGCGTCTCAGATGACCCTGGGACTCCAGAATTCTCCAGCCCAGCACCCCCGGCCCCCACCCCCAGCTCGGTCCAACACCTCCCTGTGGTCTCTGCCCAGAGTGCTCCTGCTCCTGGCTGCAGCCCAGCCCCCCAAAGCCCCCCACCTCCAAGTTGCCTTGCTCTCAGTGCTGGGACAAGCCGGGCATCACCCAGGAGCCAAGTGCCAAGTGGCCAACCTGAGCTTGGAGCTGGCTGAGGAAGAAGGGGCTAGCCCACAGCCCAGGGTGGCCCAGGCCCTCAGGGAGGTGCAGGTGGGAGCCCTGAGCTATTTCCCACTGCCCCTTCTAGAAGCCCCCAGGGCACTGCACACCCATCCTACGGGAGGCTGCCCGGACACAAACCCACGGAAGTCCCCCCGGGTCTGGGTCTGTCTGCTCCCCCACCCCCACCCCTGGAGCTCTGATAGGCAGTTACGGATGCCTTTGATGCCTAAGAAATGGGGGCACTGCATTAATCATTACGTAATAAATGCAGTGTGTCTGGCAACATCTCTCTCAAAAACACGGCTCCAGCCTGCGTGCCAAGACAGAGAAAGGAGGCAGGGGCCCTCCCCCACCACGTGTGACACTGGGGGTGGGGGCAGGGGTCCTGAGAGGCCCCGACCCTGGCAGGCAGGGCTGGGCCCCAAGGGCTGTCTCTCCAGGCAGCCCCTGGGCGACAGAGGGCAGTGGTGGGGCACAGTGGCACCAGCTGGGCGGTCACCTAAGCCTGGACAGGTGCTGGCGTGGGGCTGCGTCTGGTGGGCAGGGGCTCCCCTGCCCAGGTTGTCCCCCAGCCGAGTCTCATTGCTTGGCTCCACCCCTGTGCCCGGGCCAATCGCTGCCGAGAGTCCAGCCCCTTCCTCTGCCCATGGCCCCCCACCCCGCATGGCCCAGCCCCAGGGCCACGGAGCCCACTAGAACTCCGCAGGGGCCTGGCTGCTCACCCTCCCACAGCCTCTGCTGTTTTCCAAACCACGCAGGCACAAATCAAACAGCTGCCCGGCCCGGCCCCTGGGGAGGTGGGGGGGTGGGCTCCTGCACCGACGACCCCTCCCAAGCACCTCCTCTTCCCTGGAATGCTTGTCCAAGCCTACCTTTCTCCTTTTCTCTACCTAAAAATCAATCCTCTCCGAAGGTGCACGTCACTCCCCAGCCCCCACCCCCAGCTGGTCCCTCTGTGCCCCTCTCACCCAGCGCCGCCCCTTTCCCAGCGGGACCGCGCGCCCCCTAGAGGCAGGGCTCGGTACAGACGCGCCTCTAACACCTCCAGTTGGACATCAAGTAGGAACTCAATGCACTGAATGAGCATTACGGACTCCAAAGACTCAAAACTAGACACAGGGATGACCTCAGAGAGCCGAAGGACTCACCCATTTCTGCTCCTCCTGTGATTTTTATTTGTAAACCCCCTTTCTTGTTTACCATCTCTTTTGTCATTAAAAAGGATTGTGAATGAAAAACCACACGGAGGGTGCTGGAGAGTGGAGTCCACTTCACGGAGCGGCAGCCCCAGGGGAACCTGGACCTCTCGGAGCTCTCACGGCTGCTGGGTCTCCCCCAGCCAAGCTGGGTGCCAGTGAGGAAGGCGGGGGTGCGGGGAAAGCCTCCATCTGCGGTGCTGGCATCCCATGTGGACCCGGGTTCAAGTCCCGGCTGCTCCACTTCCAATCCAGCTCCCTGCTAATGCACCTGGGAAAGCAGTGGAGGATGGCCCGAGTCCTTGGGCCCCTGCACCCACTGGGAGACCCAGAAGAAGCTTCTGGCTTCTGGCTTTGGACTGGCACAGCTCCAGCCATTGTAGCCATCTGGGGAGTGAACCAGCGGATGGAAGACCTCTCTGTCTGTCTGTCTGTCTGTCTCTCTCAATTCTGCCTTTCAAATAAATATTTTTTTAACAAAAAGAAGTCCCTTATGCACCGACTACATGCCCAGAACTAGACAGAAAACACAAGTGACAAATGTACTGCCCAAACCAGGGCCTGGGTGACCACACCCCTGTGGGTCTCCCCTTCCATTCTCTTTTCCTGCCCCCTGCCCCCAGCCCAGGCCTGTATGCTGACCTCCTGTCCAGCCAGGGGGATGCACAGGCCACTCAGCCCTGCCTCCCTCCGCCTGGCGCTGGCTCTCAGCCGTGGCTGGCCACAGCAGCACGGTACAACACACCTCCCTTGGACTGAGACACAGACAGGTGGCATCCTGAGTATTTCTGTGTGACTCTCGCTACTAGCCAAGCCCTGGCCCCTGGAACCTTGGGGGGGGGGGGTGGCACGCAATTTGGCAGGGGTGGGGGAGGGACGGGGAGGAGGTAATAAGCAAAGCACAGAGCATGGAATCCCAAGTCACCAAGGGCTACCATTTGCACAATGGCCCGCTGCTGCCTACTGGATCTGTTTGGCGACAGGCACGGGGATGCAGGCTATCTATCGCAGCCGAGTATTCTCTGTGCCCCAGGCCGGAGAGCACACAGGGCCACACTCTCGGGGGCACAGCCTGGCTGTGGGGCCCCGCAAGGGGTGAAACCCCGGAGCAGCAAGGGACACAGAGTTCCAGGTCCCAGGAGGAAGGTCCATGGCCCGGGCCGGGGCAGAGGGGGCTGAAGACGTGAACTTGTTTTTGTTTTGACAGGCAGAGTGGACAGTGAGAGAGACAGAGAGAAAGGTCTTCCTTTGCCGTTGGTTCACCCTCCAATGGCCGCTGCGGCCTGCGCGCTGGGCCGATCCGAAGCCAGGAGCCAGGTGCTTCTCCTGGTCTCCCATGTGGGTGCAGGGCCCAAGCACTTGGGCCATCCTCCACTGCACTCCCGGGCCACAGCAGAGAGCTGGCCTGGAAGAGGGGCAACCGGGACAGAATCCGGCGCCCCGACCGGGACTAGAACCCGGTGTGCCGGCGCCGCAAGGCAGAGGATTAGCCTAGTGAGCCGCAGCGCCGGCCAAAGACATGAACTTGTGACCAGCCCACTTCCACCTGCTCTCTCTTTTTCAAGCACCGGACACGTTATTTTTCAAGTGGAGGGGCAGGGGGATACATTATTTTTGGCCAAGTTTGCACTGAGTTGCAGAGCTTGAGGGATGGGTCCCTCCAGGCAGGTGGTTTCGGGGCTCCGCAGAGTTCACTGCTTCAGCCATTCAACCCCGATCCAACCGTCTGAGCAACCAGGCCACGGCAGCAAGAACTGTCAATCACCCCACAGATAATCACGGTACGTCGCCTGTGAGTCTCCGGCCTCTGCGGTCTCTATGGTACCTCTGGAATCATGGCTTGAGGCAGGATCGGGGTGGGGCGGGCAGGGCAAAGGCACTCGGCACTGCCTGGCGTATCTGCCGTGCGCCCCAACCAGCGTCCCTGTCCCTTGGGCCCCTGCAGCATCCCCTGCGACCACAGGAGCCCACCTGCTGCCCTGGGAGCCCGCAGGCGCCCCGCAGGCACCCGAAGGGAGAATTACAGTCCCTGTGAGAGACACTGACTCGAAGCTGCTTCCTGCCTTCTCAGCAGACATAATTCCTTTTTATTAGAAAATTAAAGGGTAGGGCCAGCTCGCCCAAAGCCCAAGGAACAGAAATGTGCTTGTCTAAGATATGCAGTGTCTGATAAAAACGAATTTACGCATCTCCCTCCTTTGCCGCCGCCGTTGCCCCCCGCCAAGCCTCTCCTCCATTCATTGCCCCCCTTGCTGGCACCGTGGCCACAGCCAGGAGCGTGGCCTTGGCCCGCAGCCCTGGAACCCCGGGCGTGGGCAGCGTGCACTGAGCCGTCACCCACCCCCAGGCTTGCAACCTTTGTGGCTGAACCTCCTGGGGGGGTGCTCTTGCCTGCCTGACACACGGCCCCTGCTCAGCTGAGGGCGTCAGGAGCAGAAAGGGAGCCAACAATAAAAGATGGAGCCCCCGGAGGGAGAGCACACTCATCCATCTGTAGACCCGGGAGCTGGCGGCCGAGGACAAGTCCCCTGCTACCACACAAACAGCGGTCACTCGCAGCCACCCAGGGAGCACGCTACGCTCTGACTGCAAAGTCCTTGATTTCTCCCCCTCCTGCCGCCGAACTCTGAAACAGGGGACCCCCCTCTTGTGAACAGGGCGGGGAGGAGGGGGCCCGGGGGTAGAGTGGCAGCAGGGGGAGGGTCCTCTCGCTCTAAAAGGTGGCTGAGCACCCCCCCCACACACACACACACTCACACTCTCACACCCGCCCGCCGTGTCATCAGGAATCGGTAACTAAGGTAACTCCCTGAATCGGATTTTCTTCCCACTAATCTCTCTTTTATTTTTTTTCCCCCTCTCTTCTTTTCTTCTCTGCTGGTCAGATGCTACCTTGCCGGTTTCAAGGGGGACCTGACGGAGGGGGGGGGAAGGGGTGACGTGTGTGCGTGTGTGTGCGTGTGTGTTCGAGGGTGGAATACTAAAATGGTGACCAGCCCCTTGCTGGTCTGAAGGGGGCGGGTGTCTCATCCCAGGTACGTCTATGCCCGCTTGCCAACCCCCCCACCCCCACCCTTTCAAGGGCAAATCTCCCCTCCCTGAGTGATGAGAGGAGACTGAGTTTCCTTCCACCTGCTCGGATGGAAGCCGCCACGTTGGCCGCTTTGTTCTGATGGAAGCCAAGACTTGGGTCTGCCCCAAGTGCCCGCCAGGGTGGGCGACGGGCTGGGGGCGGGGGTGGGGGGCAGGTTAGACGTAAAAGCAAAAACCAGCACTGTTCCCCTGGACGGTTCAAAGGAGAAGCGGCTCGAATCCCAGCCCAAGCCTGGCACGGCCACGTGGCCGGGGTGGGGGCGGGGCGGGGGGAGACGCTGTCAATCTCTGAGCCCGGCGTTCTGCCCTCGTGGGGCACCTTCCTGTGACACAGCACCTTTGGCCAGCTTCTCTGCACCTGCAGGAGTGGGGAGCAGCACGAGGGACCCCCCCCAACTCCCCGGAGGCCACCGTGCCTGGGACCTGAGAGCAGCCGGGCATGCCAGAACCCTGCTGCTTGGTCAGGGGGCCCCCCAAACGTGGCAGCCCCCAAAACCAACCCACCTGATCCCTGGCCGTGCCCTTTTGGAAGGGGCTGTGAGTCCCCTCTGGGGTGGGGCTTGCAGAGTCTGAGTCAAGTCAGCATGGACAGCCTGGTGCACAGGGGGGAGGGGCAGGGCAGCTGCTGCCCTCGGTCTGGGCCCAAGGTGACGGGGTCAGGCCCAGGAGCCGACTAGCCGGCTGGGCTGGCGCCTGGGACCTACCCCAGGCGGTCTGTAGGTTGTCTCCCCTGCTCTACCTCCCCCTTCCCTCGCCTGGGTACTGCAGGGGGGAGTGAGCCTGGCCCCCTTTGGTGGGCCGGGGATGCAGGGGGCTTAGGGCCTCAAAATCCCCGCCTCCGTGGAGGAGTGGGGGTGTGGCTGGGGTCACGGGAAAGGGGCCAGTGCTGGAATGCACGGTGAGGACTGGATACCTGGAGCAGACAGCAAACAGAGCCGTCCCAGCTCCCGCGGCGGCCAGAAGGCAGGAGGGGGCCGCAGGGCCCAGGCAAGCAGCAGGCACTCCAGGTCCCAGGGCGTGGGCTCGTCTGACCCCTGGCCGACAGATCCCCTCTCTGCCAGCCTCACCGTCCCCAGTCTCCCGGCTGGGGACTAAAACAAATGGACCACAAATGCAAACGCAACCCCCAGCCCCTGCAGCCAACTGGGGCAACTCCTCCTACGTGTAGGGCAGCCCCAGCCACGCCCCCCGCCCCAGGCCAGGGGTCAGGGGACTGCTGGCCTCGGCTGCTGGCTCCCTGGTTGATCAGAGCCCTGGGACGCGGTATTCACCTGCTGGTGTTTGCTTTCCCATCACCTCAGTCTCTCCTTGGAACAAAACCTGCCTTCCCCAGGCGGGGGGGGGGGGGGGGGACAGACACCTCCTGGGGTTACTTCCCTGGGGAGCTTTTCCCCTGCCCCTCCCCAGGGCTCCTCCTGCGCGTGGGAGAGGCAGATCACAGACCACGGTGAGGCCCTAGAAGTGCCTCCTGGGCCCAACCCACTTCTCAGATGGAGAAGACTGAGCCCCAAGGCCCCACCACCACACATGGGCTCTGGGTCGGCCTTGCATCTGCACAGGCCTGCTTAGAAGTAGGCAGTTCCACATCTGGCTCTCCGGATCGCACGGGGAGGCAGACACGGGGTCCATCCCGAGCTCGTGGCTTCTCCTGGAGTCTTTATTCCCTTTTGCCCTACAGCCAGGCCAGGCCCAGGGCCCTGTGGGGTGGCAGGGACCACCCAGGTGGTGTGTGTATGTGTATGTGTGTGTGTGTGTGTGTGTGTTGACCCAGCGCCCAGCCCGGATGCTCCGCCCAACCTGACCACAGCAGCCGGGCAAACAGGCTCATCCACTGCCCGCGCCCCCCTCCACACACACACACACACAGCCCAGCCCACCCTGCTGCTGCCTTCCCCGGGCCTGAACCAGGGACGGGGCCGGCCCCCCGACACGGTCACAGTCACTCTGTCTGAGTCACAGCCCCTCCATCCCCACCCCACCCCCAGGCCCCCGACCGGTCACTCTGTCTGAGTCACAGCCCCTCCATCCCCACCCCACCCCCAGGCCCCCGACCGGCTTGGGGACAAGGGAGCAGCTCTTCGGGGACCCACCCCTCATGCTTCCCAGAGCTCAGATGCCACCACAGCGCTGCCCCAGGCCCCTCCCCTCCTCCCCTAGAACTGGGGGTGAAAGGTTCACCCTCGCCCATCCCAGCTGGCTGCAACTGCCTGAGCCCGCCGGCCCCGCCTCCTGAGCCACAGCCTCCACTCCGTGCCCGCCGCCAGCATCCGGGGCTGGAGAAGCCACCTGCTCCCCTGGGGCCTGTGGTGGGTGCTGCCCGCCACCGTCGCCTCCTCCTGGGGCAAGGTCTCTGCCTCTCTCCCCGCTCCTCCGAGGCAGGAGCGCTGAGGCTGAAATTTCAATTAATGACCTCAGGGCTCTGGGCTGGCTTGGGGAGTAGGGGGGGAAGCCTGGGGATCTGCGGGGCCCAGAGCAGGAGCCTGGGTCTCTGCCCCCTCCCCACCCCCCAATCCTTCTGCCTTGTTCCAAAGCTGGGGCGTCAGGGCTTGAGAAGGGGCAGGGGCTCCTGGCACAGGAGGCTGGCTGAGCAGCCGGCTCTCCACGCTGGCCCCAGGGCCCCTAAGAGAACCCAGCCCCATCCACTTCTCAACCGGCCGCCTCCTCCCGTGAGCGCGGCCCACTTCCTTCTGAGAAAGGCTTCCTTGTCATCCGGACTTCCTCCGGTTCCAGAAAGTTCCATCTGCGAGGGGGGGGGGGAGCCACCAAGCCTTGCCTTGGGAGGAACCCTCCCCCCCGCTCCAGAAACACCGGGGCTCCCCAGCAACGCCGAGAGAGCTCCTCCACTCCCGACGCTGACGCCGTCTCCAGAGAGGCTGCACTTTAGCTCCAAAAATACCTCCTGCCCAGAAGTGCCCTATTCATCCCCAGGAATACTCCAGCAGCGCGCACCACGCCACGCTGCCACGGGCCGTCTCCGGCAACGCTCGCGATGCGCCGCGGATCTGACTTCATCTTCCAAAACGCCACCCCACCCAGGTGCAGTGGGGGTGGGGGCAGGCCCCTGCTTGGAATGCCTGCACCCCATCATCTTGCAGCGCAGCTGGTTCGAGTCCCGGCAGCTCCACCTTTGCAATCCAGCTTCCTGCCGACGCGTTGTGGGAAAGCAGCAGAGGATGGCTCAAGTCCTTGGGGGCCCTGCCACCCACATGGGGGGGCCCTGGCTGGAGCTCCTCTGGCTCCTGGCTTCAGCCTGGCTGTTTGAGGGCATTTGGGGAGGGAACCGGTGGATGGAAGCTTGCCCTCTCTCTCACTTTGCCTTTCAAGTAGATGAAAACAATAAACATTAAAAAAACTATAAAAGCATCATCCCCAAAGTGTTGCCATACAGTCCCTAGCAATGTCTCTCTAAAGACACACCACTTCTGGAAACGTCCTGATTGCACCTGGACTCACCTATGGTCTTTCCAGAAAGTTCTCTGCACCTGGCCCGGACACCACAGAAACTCAGACACCTCTTCCTGGCTCCAGGACCTCGCAGGAGGGACGATGAGCTGCCATTGCTCTAGGGGCCAGGACAAAGCCCTGGACTGGGCTGGCCCCGCTGAGGCCTCTGGGAGCAGGGAGCCTCGTGAGCGGTCAGGGTGATGGGGAGCCCCCCAAGTCCAGCCTTGGCGGGGGTGATGGGCCCGACAGAGAAGTGGCAACCTGGGCACAGCCTCCCCCACCAGACATGCCCTCAGCTCACCACAAACACCCCACCAACCCGCGGACACACATCTCAAGGTGAACACCTGCAGAGTGTACAATGGCCCCACCACTGACAGCCACACACAATGTGGGAATCCACACCCATCAGCTGCAACCCTGACCACGCACACCGTAACACACCAACAGATGTACACAACATGGAGATACGCACAGACACAAACACATAGACACATACCAGATATATAGCACAACACAGATACTACACTTAACATGACAGGCACGCAGACATACAACACAGAACAGATATACACATACAGATACACAAAACACACACACACAACAGATATACAACACATACACACACGAGATATACAAAACACAACACATAACACAACAGAGATACACAATACAGACAGAACAGATATATACACGACAGGTACACAAAACACACAAGATACATAACACATATACACACACCAGATATACAGCACATAACACAACAGATACAACACCCAACACACACCTTACACAACACACAATACACATACAACAGATACCCAACATACAACAGAGATACATTACACAACACACAACATACAACAGACACACACAGTACAGACAGAACAGATACACAACACACACCATGCAGTACGCCCACACTCCCTTGGCCTCTTGAGGGTTGAGCTCCGCGGACACCAAGCACAGTAGCCCCGCCAGCCCCCCCCCAGCCCGTGTGGGTGGCAAGACACAGCGGCCTCGTTAGCAACTGCTCGGTGCCCACGGGAAATTCACGTCCCAGCGCGTTGGGCTGGGAAGGAACCATGAATGAAAGGCAGGCAGCGCACCTGTGGCACCTGCCTGCACCCCCTGCTGGGGCAGGCCTGGCCGCCTCTGAGTGACAGGAGGCTGCCCTGGTGGGCGGGACTGAGCCCTGGCTAGGCACAGCCAGGCACCACCCCCCAGAGGCACAAAGCCCACGCTGGGGATTTAGAGTGCCCTACATGGACAGTTACCGGGATGGGCTTCTCATGGAAGGGAGCTGGGGTGGCTGAGTGGGAGATGGGCCGGTACCACACTCACAGATCACAGAGACCCGCGGGCATGCACACAGCACACCTATGCACGCGGGAGCCTGGCCTGCCCAGGGTCTGTCCCTGACACTTCCAGGTGGGTGGGAGGGAGGGAAGGGGTTCTGTCCCTGCCATCTGCACCACTGGGCTCTGGTTGGCCTCCTGATTTAAACTGGAAGCTGCCCCAGCCCAGCCCGGCCCGGCCCAGCCCAACGCTTCGGGGCCAAAGGCAGCCGTGACCAGAGCAGCAGGTACCCTTCAACGTCCCCTTTGGTTGTCTGCCACTGTCCACTTTGCCAGCTCTGGTCCATTCATGGGAGCTCTGAACCCCGTCCCTGGGAGGCCCGGAGACCCCTCCTCGCCCTGCCTCACCTCCCTCTTCTAGGAGGTCCTCACCCACAGGTGGAAGAAGAAAGCAGACAACCAGGTGGCTGAACTTGAATCTGAGGGACTACGTGGCCCTGGGCGCCCAGCACGGCCGCGGGGCTGGGGGCCCTAGGTGCGCCCCCCTTCCCCTCCCCCCACCCGGCTCCTGGGAGCAAACGGGCCGTCTGGAAAGACCTCTCATTGGTATTCTCCATCCCTCCCAGCCAAATTACACTGGCTCTCCCGGGACCCTTTTATCGCATGATGTCGCTCCAGCAAAAGGTTACGTACGAGAACATCAAAATCCCTCCCGCATATTAACTAAAAGAGCATTTTTTTTTTTTTAGATGCATAGGAAAAAGCAGCTCACCTACGAGCCGAGGTTTATGGCGTCTCAGATCGGAATGAGCACTGGACTGGGAGTCAGGGCTGCGGGGGGGGGGGGGGGGGAGGACCCAGAGGTGGGCGGCGTCACTGTGCCTAGTCTGAGCTTCAGTTTTCTGGAACGGACTGCCCCACCCCCACCCCGACACACACACGCACACGCACACTGCATCCTAGCAGGGCCACAAGAACGCCTAGAAGGAAGAGCTCCACCCCCCAGAGGAGCAGGCTCCAATGGCCGTCAACAGCCTAGGAAAGCCAACTGCTCAGCAGGCAGAGAACGCGGACCCACCCCGCTGTGCGCTGTCCCCCTCTCCCACCTCTGTACCCGTCCCCAGGTACACCATTTCCTTTCTTTCCTGGAGAATTCTTGGAAAAGACCTGCCAAGAGCCAGTCAGCCATGGGCGCCTGGGTCTCCAAACACATCAAACAGATGAACTTCAAAGGTGTCCGTGCCAAGTCCGATCCCAGGTCTGCTCAGGGCAGCGGGGGTGTGTGGGCCCGGTCGGGACACAGCAGCCCAGTCTCAGCTGTGCTCACGGTGCCCTTAGGGGGCCTGGGGGCCAGCCCTGTAAGTTTATTTACAGGAAAGACAGAGAGACGGCAAGAGGGTATGACAAAGACCGACAGAGAGGGAGGGAGACAGACAGACAGATCTTCTATCTGCTGGTTCACTGCCTGCCCCCCCCCCCCTCCACACACAATGCCTACAACAGCAGGGGCTGAGCCAGAAGCCAGGAGCTCCATCCAGGTTCTCTCCTGTGGGGGTGGCAGGGACCCAAGCACTGCAGCATCTGTGGCTCCCCGGCATATTAACGGGGAGCAGGACTGGAAGCAGAGCAGCCAGGACTCGAGCTGGTACCCTGATACGGGATACAGGTACCCCAAGTGGCAGCTTAACCCACTGCACCATGATGCCCGCCTCCCAGTTGTTTTTAAGAGAAGCAAAATGTAGGATTTTTACATGAAGTCTGAAAGCCTTTTTTTTTTTTTTAAGATTTTTTATTTGTTTATTTGAAAGGCAGTTACAGAGAGGGAGACACACACACACACACACACACATACAGAGATCAAGAGAGACAGAGACAGAGATCTTTTATCTGCTGGCTCACTCTCCAAATGGCTACATCAGCCAGGGCTGGAATAGGCAGAAGCCAGGAGCCAGGAGCTTCATCTGGGTCTCCTACGTGGGTGGCAGGAGTCCAAGCACTTGGGCCATCTTCCACTGCTTTCCCAGGCGCATCAGCAGGGAGCTGGATGGGAAGTGGAGCAGCCAGGACTCGAACTGGTGCCCATATGGGATGCAACTTAACCAATGCACCACAAAGCCAGCCCTGATGCTGTTTGTTTGTTTAAATGCTGTGCCGGCCACACAGTGCCTGTGTGAGGGCTGCAGCAGAGGACCCCAGGCCTGAGTTCACAAGTGCTGTTCTTGCTCCGCCCCTCTGTGGATGACAGGCGGACTGTGCAAGGGAGGCGCAGGCCCTGCTCAGAGCCTGGGAGTGAAGCCCTTTGGGGAAGGGGCCACGGTGACTGCGGGAGCATCGTGTCCCTGGAGAGGAGACTGCTGGCCCACCCCGGCCTCAGGAGGCGCCTGTGGGACAAAGCCGGGAAGAAAGTGGTTTCGGGAAGGCTGCTGGCTTTGACCTTCTCAGCCGATCACACCGTCGAGGCCAGCGGGGAACCCTGGGAGACCAGGTGCAGAGTCACCCAGAGAGAGCCCTCCCTCATCTCGAGACACACAGCACGGCCAAATCAGCTCGAGGCCCCCAGCCCCGGGGAGGTGGCCAACTCCCTCCAGGGTGACCTGTGATCCCAACCCCTGTCCCCCAGACAGAAGACCCCCAAACAAGAGGCAGGCTTGTGAGGAGTCCTGAAGCAGGTCTGGCTTGCCCAGACCCATCCCTGCCTCAGGCCTCCACCATTAGACAGCCTCGCCTCCCTGGCGTCCAGCAGTGCCCGCCCCTGCCCAGAGATCCAGGGAGCCCCCAGCCTGGGTTAGGACCTGCAGCCAGAGTGGCCCGACCTCTCCAAGCCTCAGTTTCTTCATCTGGACAATGGAGCTAGGACCGCCCTCCCCCCTGAGCTGTCTTTTAGAGAATTAGAATCTGCCAGGCAGTAATTTCTGCCCCCAAGGGCCACCTCCTTCCCCAGCGGGGATTTAACGGTCCCCGCCGGCCTAGTCGCTCGGGCTGCAGGGGCCCCAGCGGAGCTGCCGTGGGCTGCAGGGAGGAGCTCTGTAGGGGAAGACGGGAGGCCTCCAGGACAAGGCAGAAGGAGGAAGTTCCTCGCCAGGCCACACCCCACCTGCCAGATCCAGCGAGAAGCCCAGAGGGCACACAGCCCCAGCCAGGACCTGCCTGCACCCAGGCGGCCCAGGCCAGGCCCGTGCAGAACCTCTGCTCCAGCCACACCTGGCCTGGGCCATGCTTCTCTGCCCACTGCCTAGGTCAGCCTGCGGCACACTGTCGTCTCTCGAATTCTCTCTCATCAGGCCCTTACACACACGCATGCACACACCAGGCCCTGACACACACATGCATGCACGCATACACCAGGCCCTTACACACGCGCACACACACCAGGCCCTTACACACACATGCATGCACGCACACACCAGGCCGACACACGCACACACCAGGCCCTGACACACACACATGCATGCATGCACACACCGGGCCCTTACACACACATGCACATGCACACACACCAGGCCCTGACACACACATGCTCCACGCCCTTACACACACACATGCCCCAGGCCCTTATACATACACATACACACATGTGCTCACACACCAGGCCCTGACACACACACACACATACATCAGGCCTTTACAGACACACACACATTCACACCAGGCCCTTACACAGACACATGCTCCAGGCCCTTATACACACACTCTCACACATACACCATACCAGGCCCTGACACACACGTGCACACACACCAGGCTCTTACACACACGTGTACACCAGGCCCTTACACACACACATACACGTATACATCAGGCCTTACAGACACATACTCCAGGCCCTTATACACATACACTCTCATGCATACACACACCAGGCCCTTACACACACACACAAACGCCATCAGGTCCTTACACAGACACATGCTCTTGGCCTTACACACACACACACACACACAGGCCCAGAACAGGCTGCATCCTGCAGCCAACGCGCTCTCCCCCGCAGTCACACACTCCCCGCTTCGAGGCCACGTCCCTTCCTACAGAATGCCCACTGGGGCTCTCCTCGGGCAGGGCCTCCTTGCAGACTCGCGAGGCCGCCGGCACACGTGCGCGGAAGGACTCAGGGAAGCAAATGGAACTCGGCCCGTCAAGTGGGGGCACCGTGGAGGCGGAGGACCAGGTCCTGGCCGGGTGTGGCCTGCTCCCACCCCCGCTGTGGGTGCCCCACTTCCCACACCCTCCCCTCGTGCGCCGCTAACAGGGACTGGGGTAGGTGAGGGAAATGCACCAGGCTGGCACCCTGGCAGCTCTCGGGGCACTGATACACACAGCTGCCCCCGGGCATCACCTGCCCTGGCCTGCCCCTCTCCCAGCTGCTCAGGGGCTCCGGGCTGGGAGCCAGCCCAGAGTCAGGTCTTCCCACAGGCGGCACCAGCGGCCCTTCTCCCACGGCCCCGCGTCAGCAATCCCCATCCAGCTCCCCTTGTCCTGGGCCGTGCCTCCATCCTGGTGACAGTGCCTCATCTGACCCCAGCCACGCAGGGCCCTTCCTGGCCACGGCCAGAGTGGGGCACACCCACTGCGGGAGTCCCAGGTTCGCCATTCTTGCCCCACCTGTGCTGCAGGCCTGCCTGGCGCCATGACTGCCAGCCACTGAGCCAGGATCACTGGGCCCAGGATGCGAACCAGACCCAGGGCTGGACTGGGTACACACGCAAGCCCTGGCTCCCGAGAAGGGTGACGGGCACCCCTGGCTGCACCCCACCCCTGTGCCACCCTGCGGCATTGCACCCCCAAGGAAGCAGGCGGCCCCCACAGCTCACCAGCACTGCCTGCCAGGCCCTGGTTGGCGGCCTCTGCATTATGCAAAGCTGAGGTTAGCTTTTGATCGCTCACTGCTCCAAGGGAGCATGCCTGATTCTAAGGAATGCCTTCAGTGCTCTGACCCTCGCAGGGCAGGGAGGGGGCGCCCAAGGTCCCCGGAGCCACCCTGAGCGGCGGTGCACCTCGCAGGGATGACCGGCGACAAGCAGGGTCTCTCTCTGTCCCGCTCCGGTGCCCGCGCCTTCCTGTGAGATGAGTGGGCACCTGCCTCTCTCCTGGGCCTGACCTTGGGGCTTTTCCCGGTGCAACCTGGCCCTCTGACACACTCTTTGGGCATCCCAGACTTAGTCAAACTCCGCCTAAGAATGCGGGCGTGGATCCAACAAATTTCAGCGGGACCAGGTGAAGCAGGAACATCCCCGTCCCTTCTGGAAATGGAGCCTCACGTTCTGGGCCCCCTACAGCCCAGACTGCCTCCGAGAAAGCACTCAGCACATCACCCGCCCCAGACACCAGCAAACCCAAGGTCCCGGCCACGGGCAACACACAGAGGCCCTGGATGGATGAGACAGGTGCACCGAGGAGCCCCTCTGGGCATCCAGGTCCTACCAGGCACTGGGACAAACTTGACCTGGTTTTCCCAACTTCCCTACAGTCCTGCCAGGAAAGTTAGGATACCCATCGCACAGTAAAGAGAGAGAAGCCGGAAGAAGGCTCCACTCACAGCCTGTGACCGTGCCTCTGGGTGTGGCTGATCCACACAGAGTAGCTCTCTCCTCCCACTCAAGAGAGCCCTGAGGAACGGGGCCCAGAGGTGGGAGAGTGCGTGGGATGGCACAGGACACGGTGGCCAGCCAGCGCCCTGCAGATGCCAAGGTGAGCCAGCTCTCCAAGCACCCACTGCGCTCAAGACCCCCTGGCGACACCTGCTGTTGAGAGCCTGGACTGAGGCCCCTCTGGTTGACTGTTGGAACCCCCACAGTCCCTACAGGGCTGACCAGCGGTGAGTGAAGACAGGCATGGCACAGAGCAGCCAGGCCTGGGCTTTTCCAGAAACGTCTCAGCACAGGCACCCAGGAGTGTGGACACACACCCCGCCACCAACCAGCATGGGAGCAGGGTTGGCAATGGGGGAGGCAGAGGCAGGGGGAAGGAAGACCCCAAGGTGGCCGGGGCTGGCGAGTCACCCAGCTCCCCGCACACACAGGTACCAGGGCACCAGCCCAGCGTGGACCTCAGAAACAAGCAACCTCAGCGTGCAAGGGACCACCTAGACAGCCTTGTCCCTGGAAGCCTTGCGGAGGAAGGGGCTCGTGGTGGGAGTCTGGGGGCAGCTGCAAGTTAAGAAGGGGCCCCAGCGTGTCCTCAAGTCCACCATGCTTCTGTAAAACCCAAACCCCAAACGCGGCAGAATCTTACGTTGACAACAGGCTAGGAGGTACCTGGCCCTGGGGGAGGAGTTCCAGGGGTCGGGCCCAGGACCTCAGAGACCATCCCCGGAGTCCCATCCGACTCGGGCACCCGGCCCCTCCTCACCTCTGCTCCCCCTGCCCGCCCCGTGAGCGGGCCCTGCAGCCGGACCCTGCCCCAGCCCCAGCCCATCCACCCTCTCCTCGGCTGGGAGATGTGAGTAGGAATGGCTCAATCAGGATATAATCGTTTTTAATTAACGTGCGGATCATTTCACAGGCTGATCTCCTTGGAGACCAGAGGGAAGATGGTCTTTTAAGATGTTTCCTTTGCCTCCCCCAGCCCACCCCTCCCCGCCGAAGGCCGTCCCCCCCTCCCCACTCCCCCCACCCCGCCGCAACCTTGAGAACAGCACAAAAGCCTGATGCTCGGATCCCTCCTGGGGCCATTAGCAGGAAGTGTGTGTTCACACAGACACGCACACGCCAAGCTCAGGAGCACACCCCCCCCACCCTCAACACAACACCCTCCCTGATCACAAATGTGATCAGGGACTCACAAATGCACACACACACACACACAGAGGCATGCAGGCACACCCCGTGCCCAAGAGAGAACTCTACAGACGACCACAGACCTACACCTGCGCCCACAGAGGGGCACGCACCTGCCGGGGGTGGGGGGACACAGAAACCCGGACACGCCCGTGAGACCTCACCCAAAGACTGCACAAGGAGCCAGGTTGTCCTTAACCCTGACGGTCTCCATTCTGTCTCTGTGCCTGCAGGGCTCACTCGGGGAGTACCTGGATCCTCCTGCTGCCACCACGCATCTGTGCCAACACCAGCCTCCCACCCCGGGACCCAACGCTGCGACCCCAGACAAGTGAGCTGAGGCGCAGGTGCAGGGGCACAGGCACGGTGCCCCCTGAAAAATCTGCAGCCCCACGTCTCGCTGCCGTGGGCCCTCCCCTCTTCCTCATGCAGCATGGGACAGCAAAAAGGAAAGTGAGAAGCCGGTGAGAAGGGATGACGGGGAGCCAGAGGCCCATGATTGCAGCCACTGTGGGCGATGCTGGAAGACACAGGCGCCTCTCCTGAGCCGGGGCCTCAGTTTTTCCATCTTTGCAATGGGCAAGATAAACTTGAAAAATGACCTCCAGGGACCTTACGAATTCAGTAGCCAGTTCTTGGTTGCCTCATGGCCTAGGGACGGCTAACCTCACACCTTAGGACACCCCCCCCCTCCCCGCGCACCCTGTGCCCTCTCTGGGACCTCTGACATGGCCCCAGGCTCCCTTCGGCCCTGCTGGAAGGTTCTAGGCTGTGGGGAAGGAAGCAGAATGGTGTTCCACTTAGGGAAAACTGGAGACGCCTGTGTCTCCCACTGCAGGCACGCCGGAGAGGAACATGGCCTCAACCCTCAGAGAATGCTCTCTCCACGCAAAACAGCTCAGCGCCAGCGTTCACCAGGAACGTCCACCACGCCGGACAAAAGGGGAAATTAAATAAGTCCCGGTGCAGCCACCTGGCTGGGAAAGCCCGAAGCCACGGCCGCGGGTGTTTGTTAAGACACGGTTACGAAACAGGCAGGGGCTCCGGTTCAGCTCGCCAGGCGAGCGGGCTGTGTGCATGCATTCCGACGCAGCGAAGGGCCAGTCTCCCAGGGCAGCCGCCGGCAACCAGGTCTCGGAGGTCGGCCAGGGCCCCGCGACCTCGGCCCACGGTCACTGCCAGCCACCTTCTTCCCTTCCATTTCTCAGATTTCTCAATCTTAACATACGTGTATGGAAAAGGTTTTTTTTTTTTTTCCTCCCAACGACAAACTTTCCCCATTCACGCTCATTCATTTTTTTCAGCCCTGATTCATTCACTCTTGAGCCAGCCAAACGCAGAACGCCGTGAATGGCCACCAATGCCAACGGCTGGTCCTGGGGGACGCCCAAGGGGGCAGCCTCACAGACATCTGGACCCATGGGGGGACCTGTCCCCCAGCTGCAGGTCGAAAGGGAGCAGGGCAAAGACCCGGGCAGGAACCAACCAGCTCAGGAGCTTCCCCAACCTGGGCACCAGAGGCCTCCCTGGCCCCTCCACGCCAGACCCCCGTGGTGGCCCTGGCCTGTCTCCTGGCTGCTGTCCCCCGCTCTGGGCTCTGCTTCCCGGCCTCCCCCAGGCTCCCCCTGGTCCTGCCTGGCTGTGAAAACAGGAGTAGAGGATCTGGAAACTGCTAGCTTTGGGTCAGCCAGTGTCACCGGGCCCCCACCGAGTGTACCTGCTGTGTGGGGCTGACACGTGTCTGGGGAACAGTTAACTCTTTCTACCCCTGGGCCAGTGACACAGCCTGAACACAGTCCAGCCAGCACAGATGCCTGCCCCTGTGCCCCCACTCCCTCTCTGTAAGCACTCAGGGCACAGCCCGCAGGGTGAGAGGGGGCTCCCTCTGGGCTAAGGAGCCGCATCTCTAAGGTAGCCAGCCCTCCGGGGGTGGGGTAGGGGTAGAACTTCCCACTGCTCCTCTCCCCGGGGGGCCCCAATCTCAGGAATCTCAGGGCCACTGGAGAAGCAGCACAGGCGGAGATAAACACTTCGTCACACAAGCACACCTATGGGATCACCTCTTCCAGCCCCGCATTGGGGGGGGGGGGACGCAAGGGGAGGGCGCTGAAGCCAGAGGGACCCCCTCACCGCGCCTGAAGTCACCAGCCAAGAGCCAAGCCCCACAGGGGGACACAGGGGCTAAAACCCACACGACACTCAACCTCCGTGGTTGCACGGGGCCCCGCTGCCCCCACCCGGCCCCAGCGCCATCCACGTCAACATCTCTCACCCAAACAAGCTCCTCCTCCCCCTCCCCGACCCCCCCTCACCCAGGGTCAGCACCGCAGCGCAGAGAGCAGTGAGCTGCGACCCCCTCCCCCACGGCAGAAACCAAGGCGCGAGGTTTCATTGTCAGCCTGGCCACTCCACTGCGCGCGCCTGGGGCCGGGGCGCAGGGCAAAGGCGGCGGGGGCGGGGTGGGGAATGGGGGGGTGGCGGCTGTGGGGCCGGCTGTGGCGCGGGCAGTGGGGAGGGGTCTCCAGGGGAAGTGTTGGAAGCTGCTCCTCCAGCTCCGTCCAGATCCGGAAGCCGCCTGGGCCGGGAGGAAGGCGGGGGTGGGGAGAGCACGACCTCGCGCGCAGGAGGCGAGGAGGGGCTACCCGGTGGCGGTAGCCGCGGGACCCGCCCGCCCCAAGGCGTCAGGGCGCCGAGTCCCTCGGGAGCGAGGCCGCGCTCCCGGGAAGTTTCCCACCGGTTGCCCTGAGCAGGACCGGGGCGCGCCGACCGCCCGCGTCTCCCCGGCTGCAGCAGCTCCGGGGAGCGGATGACGAACTTGAACACAACTCCTTCCTCCCCCTGGCGCCTCTCACCCACCCCGCCGCAGCCACCAGCCCCGCCATCTCAGCCCCATCCGTGCCTTCCGCCAGTGCCACGGTCGCCAAGCCCGCTTGCCAGTGCATTGTGGCAGGCACAGGAGGGGGGGATCCCCAGCACAACCAAACTGCAGCCAAAAAAAGAGAGAAAGGAAAGAAAAGAAATTCCGTCGGCTGAAACCGATCGCCTCCGCCTCCACCACCGGCGCGGAAAAGCCCCAAACAGGCACATCCACAACTCCAGCCAAGACCGCGGCGCGGGCGGCGACCCCCGTGGCCAGCCTCGGCTGCGGGGCAGGTCTGAGCGGCCAGGGACTCGGGGAGCCCTCGCGCCCCGAACGGCCCGCCGAGGACACAAAGCTCCGCGGCCAACAATACCTGCGGGCTCCTCCCGGGTCTCCGCGGCGCCGGCGCTGCGCGTCCCGCCGTCTCTCTCCGGCTCTCGCGCGCGCTCTCCCCCTTCGCCTCTTCCAGAACGCGGCGGCGGCGGCGGCGGCGGCGGCGGCGGCGGCGGCGGCGGCGGCGGCCAGATGAGATCCTTGGGAGGAAAAAAATTGTGAGCGCTCGCACGATTCCTTTCTCTCTGCCCGCCCGCCGCTGCCGGGGGGCGGCCCCGGGTCCCTCGCGCTCCCGCGCCCCGCTTTTCCTTCTTAGCAGCCCCTGCGAGCGCCCTCAGTAGCCATTATCCACAGGGCCGCTGGGGGGGACGGGAGGTAATTAGAGACGGCCCCGTGGCCGCATCCACTCGACAAGCGCGCGTTGCGGGCACGGGGGGCGCGCGCGGGGAGGGGCGCGCGACGAGGGGGCTTGGCTGCGCGCAGCCCGCGCCCCAGACGCGGGGGAGGGGAGGAGGAGGAGGAGGAGGAGGCGGCAGGGGTGGAGGGAGTGAGGGAGGGAGGCGGGGAGCTCCAGAGGGGAACGGGAGGAGGGGGCGCCAGGGAGACGCTCCCGCAGCTCTCACCGCGGGGGCTCGGGGTCACCAGCCGCGAGGTTCAGAGGCGCGTAGAGACTGGGGGTGGGGGGTGGGGTGCGTGTGAGCGCGTCTGTGTGAGCGTGTGCGCGCGCACGCGCGTGCGTGTGTCCCAGGCAAAAAGGGAGGGAGGGAGGCGAACGCTTTAATATTTTTCTAGTGACTTAGGAGCCCGCGGGGTGAGCTCCTGGCTCTGCATTTAGGTCCGGGTGTGTATCAGCGTGGCTGCAGATTTCTGGTCTGTCCCTACGTGTGAATGTCACGCGGCCTGGGGTGGGGTGGGGGAGGCCTGGGTAAGAGCTCGGGAATGTGTTTCTGGGTCTTGGCGGCACGGAGCGATGCGGTGCCTGCGTGGGGCTGTGTGTGTGTGTGTGTGCGCGCGCGCGCCCGCAACTGTTTCCGGGGGTGGGGGGGGTCTGTGTGGCTGCGTGGGTGGGACAGAGCCCGCAGTGGGGAGGGGAGGTTGCGGGGGGGGCGGTTTGTGTGTGTATACGGAATTGTGCCTGCGTGGCGCCGAGTGTCCGCGTGGGCCTGTTTGTGAACGGGCTTTGCGGGGTGCATGGGGGGGGGGCAATGCGCCTGTGCGGAGCTGTGGGTTGGCGAGAGGCAGCGGCGCGTGTCTGCAGGCGGTCGTGGGCTAGCCCTGGTGGCCTCAAGGATCGCATCACAGCACAAGAGCGGCTTAAAGCGCAAACCCGCAGCACTGGGTCCAGGCGGGCGGCGCAGCTCGTAGTAGCGTAGCTTGGCAGAGGGCGAGAAGGCAAAGGGGGCAGCGCGCGGCGGCGGGGGGGGGGGTGGTCTTCATTCTGCTCCCCAGCTGTCAGATCTTTCCTCTTGATGTACCCGCGGTCCTAGAGGTACACGGTTCGGGAGACGCCTGGGGCCTGGGGAGACGCCTACAGACTGGGGGCAACGGGGCCATGGCGAGGGCGACCTAGGGAGACCCGGGGACAGCGAGGACAAAGAGGAGACTGGGGGGTCGTGAGGCCGGACTGCGCCTCCGGGTCCCCAGCCCCGCAGCCCAAGGGCGACCTGCTCGTGCGCGCACAGAGCCGGCGCGCGGAGCCCCGGCGGCGCGGCTCCGCTCTCTGCCCGCTTCCCAGGAGCCACTCCAGAGCCCCGCGGGCACGTCATTACGCGCCCCGGGCGGGGCCGCGGCCCGCAGGCTTCCGAGCGCAGCTGGCGGGCGCCGAGAGCCCCGGGGCTGTGATTGAGCGCTGGGTTGGCCCGCCCCTCTCCTGGCCGCTCGCTCGCTCGCCGCCCACGCGGCCACTCATTCATCCATCCGCTCTCCACCCACCCACCTTTCTATCCACCCACGTGTCCATCCAGCCACCTGATTATCCGCGCCAGAGATCACACAGATGTGTCAGCTCCTGCTGCCTCCCTTCCCCCACTCGCTCCTCCCCGGGCCCCTCTGCGCCCTGGCGGGGGGAGCGGGGGGGGGGCACACGCCACCACTGCTGCCTGCTTGGCTTTTACCGACCCCTCGCCCTGCTCTTGTGAGGCTCCACGCGTGCTAACCACCCCCCCACGCCCACGGTTACCTGCCAGGTGGGCATGAGGTGCCTTCTGTAGGGTGTTCCTACAGGCAGGCAGGCATCAGGGCTACACTCCCTGCTTGAGAACCCCTCCCCCAGCATGCTTGTTCTGGCCTAAGGGGTGCCTGACACCCTCGTGCCCCCCACCCGGGTCCCTGGCACAGACCTAACCAATCTGAATGCCTGGGGCTTTTGCACCGGCTGTGCTGTCTGCCTAGGAACCAGCATTTTCACAGCCAGGCTTGGGACCCACTGGTGCAGAACACCTGCTGTTGCCTAGGGGCCTGGCCTCACCCACAGCCACCTCCCTTCAAGAACTGGGTCCCTAAGGCCCCGAGGCAGGGCCTTTAATGCCCTCTGGTCTGAGAGCCAGGGGTTGCTCAGTATGGGCACTGCCGTGTGCTCGGTTACCCCCGTGACAAAACCCCTCCTGGGGACCACCAATCCAGCCATGCCCTGACCCCACAGCCCCTGCCACAGTGACCTCCCCTAACCCCTTACCATCAGCTCTGCACTGTCCCTGACCCAGCCACCTCCTCCAGGCAGCCACCTGGTAATGCAAAGCCTGGTGGGGAGAGTGAGGATGGTGATGGACACCCCCTACCCCAGTTTCTGGGTCATCAGGAGAAAAGTCCTCCTGATGGCTGGTGAGACCCCCCACACACACACACACTGCTCCCTCACTCTGACCAGGTACACGCTCACCTCGACACCTTTTGCACTGGTTGGCTCTCCCCCTCCTGCCAAGCCACCTTATTTGTAGCTATGTCTCTGCTCCCTGGTGCACCCTCCCAACCTGGAATGGTGCCCAGTGCTCATTCTATGAGCAGGTGCCCCTACCTTCAAAGAACTCAGAGCAAGACAGTCCCATCCCACCTAGGGAGAAGCCTCCAGAGGGGCCTTGCCCATCTCTGCCCAACACAGGGCAGGTGCGGCTGAATGTGTATTTATCAAGCGAATGCGTGGAGTGGCAGTGTCCGAGTCAAACCAAGGCCGCCGGGCTCCAGACCCTGGCTTGTCCCGTCAGATCCCGCTGGCAGGGTCCCATGGGGCCACGGCACAAGCACCAGGCTCCCTAAATGCTGGGCGGGGGTGGGGGGAGGGGAAGGCCAGCAGGCGTCCTGCTCCCTGGGGATCTGACCCCAGGGGCGATGGGGACCCCCTGACCTGACTGGCTGGACACTTCTGTGGGGGCAGGGGAAGGCCAGGGCTTCCTGGGGAGCCTGGGCCTTGGACAGGATGGTCTTTTGTTTGCCTGGCACTGTCTGAATATAGCTGCAAAGTGTGTGTCCAGACACCACTGGGGAGAGGCAGGGTGGGTGGAGGTGGGGCAGGATGGATGGTGGGGGACAAGGGCACGGACCCAAGCCCCCAAGCCCCCAAGCCAGGGAGGGACCAGCGAGAGACTGGAAGGCTGCTGCCGCGTTCCGGATCATTCGCTACGCCCGAGTTCACTTGGGTTTACTGAGCACCTGCTACGTGCTGGGCGCTGTGCGCGTGTTGACTCTGCACGAGAGACAGAAGCTTCCATTTCAGGCTCGAGACAGGCAAGAAAGAGGGCGCATCAGTAAGTGATTCCTATTTGCTACTGAAAAAGGAAAAGGGTGCAGGGGGCGGGGGCGGGGTTCCACACGGGGTGCTCAGGGACTTGGGCACATTTGAGCAGACTTGAAGCACTGAGGCCCTGGAGGACAGGTGATGCAGAGGGGCGAGGACTCGTGGTGGAGAGGCTGCTGGGGGCACCCACGCCCTCTGTCGGGGTTCCTGGGTCCAGTGCTGGTCTCTGCTGCCCACTCGGGAGACCCCAATGGGGTTCCAGGCTCCTGGCCGTAGGCCTGCTCCAAGCCCGGGCTGTTGTGGACATCTGAGGAGTGAACCAGCAGAGGGAGGATACTTCATGTATCTCCGTGTCTCTCTGTCTCTCTGCCTTTCACATAAAGTGAAAATAGAGAAAGAAAAAAGGTGTTTTTTTTTTAAAGGAAAATCTAAGACTTAAGGGGGGGGGGTGGTGTTTTTGTGCAGCTGGTTAAAGCCCCAGCCTGCAGCACCAGCAGTCCATATGGGCGCTGGTTTGAGTCCCAGCTGCTCCACTTCTGATCCAGCTCCCTGCTCTGGCCTGGGAAAGCAGTAGAAGATGGCCCAAGTCCTTGGGGCCCCTGAACCCATGTGGGAGACTTCGGATCAGCGCAGCTCTGGCCATTGCGGCCATCTAGGGTGTGAACCAGTGGAGGGAAGACCTCTCTCTCTGTCTCTACCTCTCTCTGTAACTCTGGGCAGTGGGGCTGGGTGGGGAGGAATGGGGCCGAGGGACCCTGCAGGGCCTGGTGCACCCCCACAGGGACCTGGGCTGCAGTGTCGTGAGCACAGCAGGGACGTGATCTCCCGCGGGTCCCCACAGGGCATCTCCCGCCACCCCCCACATGCTGTGAAAAGGATGGGCGGGGCCTGGCCAGGCTGGGGCAGATGAGAAGTGGCCCCGCTCCTGGATGGGAGCGCTGACACTGCTAGCCGCCTTGCTCAGCCTCAACAGCTGGCAGACGCCGGAGCTGCTGGGACCTGCCACTCACGGAGGTAGGGGCCGAGGCAGGCAGGTGGGAGAGCCAAAGCCTCTGCAGGGAACTGGCCCTGCCCTCTCCTTGGCCTCCACGCTGCCCTGGCCGACAGGTGCGTGAGCTTCACGCCGATCTGAAGAGGCCCCATTTTTGACAAATGTGCCGGAATCTGTGTTCTGGCCTGGGACAGCAAGGGGTGACCTACCCCAGTCACCTCCCCACTCACCCACCTTCACGGCCCAATAGGCCCGTGAGGTGAGGGCGGCCAGCCCCCTCATTTGCACCCCCATGCATCCAGCTTTCTCTCTCAGACGCACTCAGCTAACCCATGCCAGTCTCTCGCGCTGTGTGTTTAGACAGCACCTACAGTGGCATTTGGGGACGACCGGGAGATCGGAGTTCTTTCACTGTCTCTCTGATTCCCCAATAAATAAAGACAACCTTTCTCTCAGGATGTAGTTATTCAAAGCAATCAGAGGGGTGGGTGTTGTGGTCTAACTGTTAAAGTTGCCTGGGTTTAGGGTCTGGATTTACGGTGCGTCAAGTTAAACCTGCAATGCTGGCATCCCACCGGTTCGAGTCCTGGCTGCTCTGCTTCCAATCCAGTTTCCTGCAAATGCTCCTGGAAAAGCAGTGGAAGATGCTCCAAGTACCTGGGCCCCTGCCAGCCGCATGGGAGATCTGGATTGAATTCCAGGTTCCTGGCTGCCTGGCCCAGCCCTGACCACTGTGGCCATCTGGGGAGTGAACCAATGGATGGAAGATCTCTCTCTCGGTCTCTGCCTTCCAAATAAATAAATAAATCTTAAAAAAAAAAAAAAGATGCCTGGGTTTCAGCAAGTTCCCACTCTGCTTAGGATCCAACTTCAGGCCAATGCCCCAGCCTCGGGAGGCAGCAGGCGATGGCTCAAGTCCTTGAGTCCCTGCCACCCACGTGGGAGACCCAGAATTCCTAGCTCCTAGTTTTAGGCTGGCCCAGCCTTGTCCATCACAGGCACCTGGGGAGTGGACCAGCACATGGGAGCTCGCTGTCACTCTCCCTTTCAAATAAATAAGTAGATAAAAAATAAATCACTAAATAAAAGGCAACCACAGCCCCTTTTCTCCCAATCAGAACCTTCTAACCCTCGCACTTCCGGAATGCTGGGGCTATGGTGTAAAACCAAGACAAAACTCTTAAGAAAAATGACTTTCTTTGAAAGCAAAAATTTGGTGTTTTAGCTGGGGGTGGGGGGAACCAGAAGTATAAACGTCCCAAGTCCCTGTAAGGTCCAGGAGCAGTACAGATAGCTAGTGCACCCTGGCCCCCCTGCCCCCCTGCCACTTGTCCCCTGCTCCCCAAGTGGCAGGGGCTGGCACGGGAGGCTCCAGGCACAGGGCAGGGGGAGCTGTCTCAGTCTGGTGCCACCTGCGGTGGTTCTGCCATCTGTCTGTCTACCCGTCCTTGCTAGCCTGTGGGAGGCCACTACGGGATGTCAGGGCAGCGTCTGAGACCGGCCGGACCCCTCCTCCACCCACCCGCAGGGACCCTGTTCACAGGGGGCATGGGCTGCAGCAGGGACCTCCCCCGCAGGTCTGTGCCAGGGCCTCCGTGGTCCCTGAACCTCCCAGCCCAGTCTTTCCACTGTGCCTGGCACGGCTGGGCCGCCCCGGGCAGCCCCCTTCCTCCTCTGTGGCGGCAATGGTGGCGCCAGCATCTGAGCTTATTATGGAGGGGGGAGGTCTGGGTGATGGGGGAGGGGGGCTGGGCAGCTGGGAAAGACGAACAGGAAGTGGGGAGAGACTGAGAGCAGACAAAAGAGAGGTAGGGAGAGAGGGAAGGGGACAGAGCTGCAGGGCTGGGCGCCCAGCACGCTGCGGGCAGGGGTCTCCTCTCTGCCTTGCCTGGGACACACCCCTGCCTGCTCTGCGTCCTGTCCCAGCCCAGCTACGACACATGCCCATCAGGGCCTGGCCGCAACCTGTGCCCAGGGCTCAAATCCATGCCCTGGCCAGGGAGCCCCATGGAGCTGGGGACGACAGAGTGGCTAAGGCCCAGCCACCCCCCACCCAGCACCAAAACGGACCAATCTCCAGCCACAGCCACAGACCCGCACCTCGTCGCTGCTACAGACTGACCTCTGACCCTGGGGGGGACCACATGGGGGAGCTGGAAGGAGCCCAGCTCGCGCCAGCCCCACCCCCACCCAGAGGCACCACTAACCCTGCCCCGTGTCCTACGTTGCTGATGCTACAAGGCGGGCCTGGGGCCTCTGACACACAGAATCAGATCCCTGTACAACCCCCAGCCCCTTCCTGTAGAGGTGCGTTCAGAAACACATGTCCATGCGTGTGCACGCACACACACACGCATGCGCACATATCCCGCCCCGAAGCCCACCAACAGGAATGAAGAGAGAACTGGCGAACACAAGGCGAGCACACAGGACCCTGAGCCCCGAGAGCTTCCCCTGTCTCCTCCCTAAACTCAGGGCCACTGCAATGGCCTGGGGGCCACCAAGGCCTGGGGGACCCACCTCATGTCCCTCCGCAATGGAGAGGTCAGGACACACGTGTGCACACGCAAGTTCACGTGTGAACGGGACCCACCTGCCTTCCCACGACCTTTGCTCCCTGCCCCTGGCCAGCTGAGGCCCTAGCATCGCCTGACCCAGACTGGCATCTCTGGCACGACTTGGCCAACTCCCTCCTTGCCAAGGGAGACCCAGTCCCCGCCTCTGCCTCCCCCATGCTGCTCTGCCCGTGACACGGCAGGCACAGAGCTGTCAGGCACCGCGAGGGTGTGGGATTGCAGGCCAGGACCAACCAAGGCCTCTCTGTCCCCACTGGTGAGCAGCGAGGGCTCCACAGGACCTGTGCAGAGGAGACCACGGCCCCCTCCAGGCACAGGCTCAGCTCTCCTGGGGCCAGGTGAGTCCGGGACACCAGGCACCCAGGGCCACTGGCTCTGCAGATAACACCCGGAAGGAGCTGGAACCACCGACCAGCGACGCCGGAAGAGACACCTTTGAGCTGCACCCCCCTCGTGGGACCCTGGGGACCGTGCTGGGGGGGGGTGCAGAGCTGGGCTGACCCTGCTGAGCACCCCACACGGCACCTGCTCTGCAGTGCTCCGAGGCGGGCTGTCCTCAGCCCATTTGAGAGATGTGCAAACTGAGGCTAAGAGAACAGAGAGGCACAAAGGTTGGGAGAACGCAGGTTGAGCCTGAATCACCGCTCAGTCTCTGGAGTGGAGCACGGAGCCTCTCTGACGAATTATGCATTGGCGGATGCTTATTGTTATTTGAAAGGCAGCGGCATGAGAGAGACAGACAGATTCCCCGGCCTCTGTCTCCCCAAATGGCCACAACGACCAGGGGCGGGGCCAGGCTGAACCCAGGAGCCAGGAACTCCCTCTGGGTCTCCCACGTGGGTGGCAGGGATCCAAGCACTTTTCCCGCCAGGGCACAGCTCCGAGCCATTCAGGCTGGCCCGTTTGCAGAGGGTAAGGACAGCACCCTGGCTTCAGACACCCAGGGAGAGCCTCTGGGAGTACAGTGACACCTCCCCATCCTCCCCACCCCCTCCACCTCGCAAGGCACTGCCCTGCCCTGGTGGCTGTGTGTCCCCAGGCGGCTGTGCACCCTCTCTGGGCCCCAGCATCCAAAGCTGAGATCCTGGTGTGAAGTTCACTAGGTGGAAGATAATGCTTTTCTCTCTCTCTCCCTAAACTCACAGGAAGTTCCAGGCCTGAGATGCGGACACTCTTCCCCAAGCCAGCCCCTGAGCCAAGGCGGCTGCCAGAGCCGACACTCGGGTCCTGCAGCCGACAAAGGGACAGGGCCAGGAGCCAAGGCCAGCCACCCCAGGGGCCTTCGCGCACTCCACAGCACCCCCAAAAAACACGTGCCGAGAGACTCACGCCCGCTCTGCGGTACGCTTCTGAGCCTCGGCGTCTTCACCGTGGAAACAGGGAGACGCGCAGGGCCTGCATTGTTCGTGGAAGCTGCCGTGGGTGTGTGTGCCCCATCCCACGCCCTGCAGAAACCGCAGCTCCCTGGGGTTAAACTCCGGCTTCACAGCCACGGCCTGGGCACCGCACCTGCTGGCTGGCCGGATGACGTGGGCTCTCAGCGCCCCCCACCCCAGTCTCTCTGCATGCATCCCCCATCGGCCTGGGGGGAGGGGTGGAGGACAGGAGCGGAGGCAGGGAGGGGCCAGGAGTGCCTGGTCGCCAGCCCCAGAAGCTGGGGTTCAGAGAGAGAGCTGTGTCAGGGCTGAGGGTAGAAACCACAGGAAGGCAGATTCCGTCTCCATATAAGGAGCTGACAAACAGAGCTGCCCAGAAAGGGAGCCAGGAGGCTGCCTGGAGTGGGGTGTGTATGGGGGGAGGTTTCGGGGGGGCCAAAGCGATGGGACACCCCACAGACAGGACCGCCCAGTCGCTGTCCTGTGACTCGCCCAAGGCCATGTGAGCAGCAGTGGAATTCCAGGGTCAGAGCCGGGGGCCAGAGCAGGGTGTGCTGGGAGCCTCCCGAGGAGGCTGGCAGAGGTCGGAGAGACCAGACCTCCCAGGGCCCAGGGCGGCCAGAGAGGCTGAGCCCCAATCCCCGAGGTGCCCCACCCCCCGCCCCACCATGCGACATTTAATTCTTTAAGTAGCTGTGTCTTGGTTGGGGGTTGCTTTCGTGTGTGTGCGTTTTTTGTTTTTTTTTTTTTTGTTTTTTGGTATTGAGCATTTTAGCATTTATTTTTAACCATTAAGAAAAGTAGGCTGGGGCCAGTGCTGTGGCGCAGCGGGTTAACCTGGCTTGCGGTGCCAGAATCCCACATAGGCACCCGTTCAGGTCCCGGCTGCTCCACTTCCGATCCAGCTCTCTGCTGTGGCCTGGGAAAGCAGCAGAAGATGGCCCAAGTCCTTGGGCCCCTGCACCCACGTGGGAGACCTGGAAGAAGCTCCTGGCTCCTGGCTTTGGCCTGACCCAGCCCCAGCCGTTGCATCCAATTGGAGAGTGAACCAGTGGATGGAAGGTATCTTTGTTTCTCCCCTCTCTCTGTTTCTCTGCCTTTCAAATAGTAAAAATCTTTAAAAAGAAATCTTATTGTGCTTAATTTTTTTAATTGAGATATAATTCACCATGAAATGCATCCTTTTAAAGTACACAGTGGGGGCCGGTGCTGTGGTGTAGGAGGTTAAGCCTTCGCATGCGGCACCAGCATCCCATATGGGCACTGGTTCGAGTCCCAGCTGTTCTACTTCTGATCCAGCTCTCTGCTATGGCCTGGGAAAGCAGTGGAAGATGGCCCAGGTCCTTGGGCCCCTGCACCCGCGTGGGAGACCGGGAAGAAGCTCCCGGCTCCTGGCTTCAGATCTGCACAGCTCCAGCCATTGTGGCCATACCTGGGTCCCTGCCACCTATATGGGAGACCTGGACTGAACTTCAGGCTCCTGACTTCGGCCTGGCCCAGCCCTGGCCATTGTGGGCATCTGGGGGGTGCACCTGCAGATAAGACAGCTCTGTCTCTGTGCCTTTCACACAAATAAATAAAAACGAAAGTGGGAATTGACTACTGCCCATTTCAAAACATTTCACGCCAGTCCCCTGGAGCAGCCCCTGCAGCGGCCCCAGCCCCCAGCCCCCCACTCGCCTCCTGCCTGCTCACATGCCCTTGTGCCTGGCAGTGCTGAGTTCTGCAGAGGGCTCCGGGAAACACTTTTACACAGCACCGTGTGCGGTCTCCACGTCCGTGTGACGTCAGCTCACGTTCACAGCATGCCTGGCCCGGACAGAACAGGACACACCACACACTCTGTATCATGCTCCACCACGGGGCCGGCACAGGAGCCTCCCCTCAGTCTCCCTGTACCCACTCTGGCCCCGTCAGCCCTGACAGCAGTGAGACAGAGCCCGAGAAACCAAAGTCGGAGCTCCTAGCTCTTCAAACTTAAACCACAGCCCCTCCCCTGCCACCAGGAGATCTGACCTCTGTGACCTTCGAACTTCACCTCCTCCCAGTCTCCCTTCACCCCCACCTGCCGCTGGCCTCTTGGGGCTCCTCAAACCCCCCCCCACATAGTCCTGCCTCAGGGCCTTTGCACTGGCTGTCCCTGCTACATGGAACATGCCTCTCCCAGCCCCAAGGTTTTCCCAGACCTGCTTGGTTTCGCCTCCTAATTTGCACCCCTGACACACCACTGGTTCACGGTGTTCTCTCCCCAGGAAAAACGACACCTCTGCCGCGCGTGCCCTGTTGTATCGGCTGCTGACACATCCCCAGCACACAGCACCCAACTGCCTATCAGCCAATCACAAAAGCTACGCAAAAAGCAGCCAACAGGAGCCCAGGCGGCCCACGGAGCAGACGTTATAAACCCCGGGGACCCACGCTGGCGAAACCACACCGTGCCTTCTTCCGTGCCACAAGCCGGCGTCTGAAAACCAGGAGCGCCCACCTAACTATCCAAACGCCAGCCTCTCTTGCAAACACGGATCTGGTCATGCAGGGGCCTACACACGGCCTAACGGACATCGGCCTGCACCGAGAGGTTGGGCTTGGGGGAGAGGGGGCGGGCGTGGGGCTGTCCCTCCTCGCACAGGCCCAAGGTGCACTCTCTGTCTGGCACCTGGGCCCCCAACTGCCCCCGGCCACCTGCTAAGGCCTCTCTTCCATGCTGAGTCCATGAGGGAGACCTCCCCAGCTCTCGGGGCTCCGGCACCCCCACACCCATGCTCCACCGTGTCCCATGTCTCCTAAGCGGCTCCACCCGCCTCACCCCGGTCATGAGTGGCCACCCTGGTTAAACGGCCAAAGAGAGACAGCCTCCCCACCCCAGGGTCCACGTGTGCACCCATAAGGCTCTGATCGGGGGTCCCGCTGCTGTCGATCGCCTGTGCTGTGGGGGCATCAGGACCCACGGGATGGAGACGGGGGGAGCCCCACGTTGGGGGCCAGGCCCAGCGAGGGGGCTGTGAACGCGCACACACACGCGCACGCGTGCACACACACACACACACGCGTGCGCTAAGGCAGGAGGCCTCCGTGTGCCGGGCCACATCCGTGCAGAGTTCTCCCGGGGCCTCAGTCTCCCCAGCCCCGCCGTGTGCAGGCACCCTGGCCGGCCTCAGCCCCTCCTCCCCAGCACCAGGGAGAGGTCTTCCGGTGCTGCTGCTGCTCCTGCAGCCCTGCCTTCCCATCCATCAGGATTCTGCTGCATTCCTGTGAGTCATTCTCCAAACAAACCGTGCAAGGCGAGGAGGGAGCAGGGGCGGGGGAGGCGGCGGCGGCGGGGAGAAAACCCAGCCCTACCTCCTGCCCTCCTGAGCCTGGGCCCCCTCCACACCCCTCCCATGCACACACACAGGGTGAAGGGCGGTGGGCTCGGAGGGAGTGGGGTCCCCGGCGGAGCCCGAGTCCCAGGCTGGTCAGCTTCTGCCATGGACTTTGCTGTGTGACCTTGGGCAAGCTAGGCTTCGCCCTCTCTGGGCTTCGGAAGACGACGTCTTGGAAGGCCCATCCCTACAGAAGACATAGGTTTTGGCAGTGCCGGGGTGGAGGGGGGTGGCGCCATCATTCTCAGAAGAGGCAGGACAGCCGCGGCGTGCCTCCTTGTCTCAGTTCTCCCACAAGGGCGCACCTGCCAGGCACCACCCACCGGAAGCCCCAACACCAGGTGTCTGCCTGGTGACGGACAGGTCTCAGACTAACCAGACCCAGCAGCCAGGAGAGGGTGGAGAGGCTCTGGGGTATGGGGTTGCGGGCCTGCAGGGAAAATAAGAGGCAGACCCCCCTCACTTCTGCCCCGCTCTCGGCCCCCCCCCCACCATGTGACTCAGCTCCTGGGACGAGGCCCTGGGTGGCTGAGGCATGAGTGTGTGTGGGGGACACTGTGCGTCTGCCGCTGGGGCGGGGGCCGCGGGAGCCCTCCTCCCTGGAAGGCTGCGGCTCTGCCTTCTCCGTGATGAGCAGGCTTCCCACAACGGTGAGCGCGGACGCGTGTGCCTCGGCAGGCGTGACCACGGGTGAGCACGCGTGTCCTCCCTCAGCGTCCTGAGCTGAGGGCGTGGGCCCGGCCTTGTGGCTGAGGCTCACGGCGGTGGTGGAGTGTGTTTGTGGGGAAGTGTGTGTCGGGGAGGCTGTGTGTGCCAGCACCCAGGGACCTGCGTGTGCAAGGTGTGCAAGAGGGTTTCCTTCAGAGCTCTTGGAACAGCTCCCTCTGACTCCCTGGAAGGTAGGTTTCTAGGATGCTGGGAGCTGCACCCGCCACGGCCGCAAGGGTGCACCTCTGTGGGCCCACCCGAGGTTCCGAGCGAGGCTCCGGGAGGCCCTCGCCCCGAGTGCCCCAGCACTCGGATCCAGTGTTGAGGGTTCGGGGGTCCTGGTCAGGGCCCCCATCCCAAGGCTCTACGGCTCAGGCAGCAGCTCAGGGCCACAGACAGAGCCAGGGTCCTGGAGGGAGGTAGAGAGCAGACCCAGGGCAGGGCAGGGCTGGGCAGGAGAGAGCTTGGGGGGTGGCAGGGAGCCGAGGGGGGCCGTGGTGGCTCCCCAGGCTGGGAACAGGGCAAGTCGGGGCAGCCACGAGAAAGTCAGCTTCCAGGTGCCACAGATCGGTGGTCACCAGGTTAAGGAGGCACCGGGGTACCAGGAAGGTCCCCCACGATACAGCCAACGGCACGCACCACCACGTGCCCAGCACCGGGGTCAGCTCCAACTCTGCCCCCTGCCCTGGCGCACACACGCACGGCTCCTCAGGGGCCTCTGCACACGGGACTGCATCCGTGGCTGCTGTGGCTACATGGTGGTCCCAGGAGGGCTGGTGGGGCGCGCGGGAAGAATGCCAGGCTGGAAACCCCAAGGGACCCCTCCCCTCCTTCTCTTGGGCTCTTCCCGTCTGGAATGTGGGCTCTGTGACCCACTATGCATGTGACATAGGAGAAGCCTGCAGACGGACTGCTCGCGGGCTGCCTGGAGCAAGGTGCCGCTGTATGGCTGGAATGTTCTGGAGGTTTGCAGGTGGGCGTGAGCATCTCTGAGCACTGAGAGAGAGAGAGAGAGAGAGAGAGGAGAGAGAGAGAGGACAGGCTCTGCTCAGCCGGGGGCCCACACAGGGAACGGCCTCCCAGCTCACACCCCGGCCTCGGCTCTGTGCTCCTGCCCTTGCGCGGGAACCTGGGTAAGAGGTGACCATCCCAGTGGGCTGCAGCGTCCCCCCACCCCCCGCCGAGCCTCAAACAAGACACCAAGGGAGCTGCCTGGAGCCCCTGGAGGTGTAGGGGGAGAGGGACCTAGGCCTCCCAAGTTGAGATCCAGCCCGGGGAACGCTAAGGCGTCCTGAGAACGGGAGTCCCCCTCCCAGCTCGGGTGGGCGGAAAGACGCCCACCAGGCAACTGCTCCCCAGGGCTCACAAGGCTCTTCCCTGGGGGGCCTGCTTCCCACCACTGCTGGCACTCTCAGGGGGCCCATAAACGCCTCGGCTGAGGAATTGTCTCAGGTTGGGGGGGTGCCAGGCTGTGAATTGGCTAGAGGGGGGTGGGGGACATAGCGGGGGGGTGCTACTGGGGTGAGCCAGGCTGATGCACCTGCAAGAGAGAGAGAGACAGAGAGACAGAGATCTCTCGCTTACTAGTTTACTCCCCAGATGGCCACACTGGCCAGGACTGGGCCAGGCCAAAGCCAGGAGCCAGGGGCTTCAGCCAGGCCTCCCAAACACTTGGGCCGACTTCCGCTGCTTTCCCAGGTACATCAGCAGGGAACCAGATGGGAAGTGGAGCAGTGCGGACTCGAACCAGTGCCTGCGTGGGATGCCGGCGCCACAGGTGGTGGCTTTACCCTCTACGGCATGACACTGGCCCTTGGTCTTGTGATTTGCCTATGCACACCCACACAGGGCACCACCCACAGGGCTGTGCCTCCTATACCCACCACATGGCACTGGAAGCCCGCCCCCCGGCACGGTGGCCTCCCCGGCATGGTGGCCTCCCCGACTGGCACCCACGGGCTGCTGGCCTGGGATTCCCATGGGTACCTCGGCCACAGGAGCCTGGGAAAAATGCAAACGAAATCAGGCAGAAGGGGAACACAGGAGCACCCCCCTTTCAGTGGGTGTCCCTACCCCCAGCCCTGCCCCACGGCTCCCTGCCGGCCCCACTGGGGAGGGTGAGTGGTCAGGTCGGGGTTGGGCTGTCACTCTCATCAACCCCCAACCCGTCAGGGCTCGGGACAACCAAAGCCAACTGTTTGCCTCACTTCAGGTCCATACGGGGGTGCTGGGGTGGGGGGCTCCGAGGGGGACTCTCTCACCATGCCATGCTCTGGCCCTACAAGGATCTCACTGGCCACACACAGCGCCACCCAACCACAGGTCTAGCATGACCCTGCCGCCGGCTCCCAGCCGGAACCATGGCCAACGGCTCTGGGGAATGCATCAAGTGACAGCACCGACATTCACAGCGCGAATACCCACACTCAAGGTTATACTCTGAGGTCACAGCTACCAGCAGCCCCATTATCCCAATGAGGCAGCTAAAGCCCAGACAGTGCAGGGACCTGCCAAGGTCACACGGCTTGGATGAGGTGGGACTGCGCGATGGCGTGATGACATACCCACTGCCCGGCTTACTCCTAGCTTCTCCCACCAAGCTGGCCGGCGGTGGAGGACTGCCCCGGGCTAGACAAGGGGTGCCCCCCTCCAAAACAGCCTCCCCTACTCTGCCGTAGCCAACACCCGGGCATTGGATGCCACAGCCCTCCTGGTGGTAAAGTAGGTGCCGGATTGGGCCTGGAGAGAAACGGAGGCCCAGAGGCCACACCCACACCGTAGGGCTGGCGGGGCTGAGATGAGATGAGATGAGATGGCAAGGCTCTGCCCACTGTCACCCACAACCTGACGGCACTGGGTGCACTGGGTGGGGCGGCCTCCCTCACTCCACCCTCCTGAAAGACAGGCAGGGCAGACACACAGCAGTCACCCCAACCGGGCCCTGACGCTAGCACAAGGCAGTTCACTGCTTCCAGGGACAGCCTTCGAGAGCTGGAGGGAGGCGAGTTCCAGGTTCCACCTGCTGGGCTTCCAAAAATAGGGCCTAGGGCCGGCACTGTGGCATAGTGGGCAAAGCCGCCACCTGCAGTGCTGGCATCCCGTATGGGTGCCAGTTCAAGTCTTGGCTGCTCCTCTTCCAGATCCAGCTCTCTGCTATGGCCTTGGAAAGCAGTGGAAGACGGACCAAGTCCTTGGGCCCCTGCACCCGTGTGGGAGACCTGGAGGAAGCACCGGCCATTGCTGCCACTCAGGGAGTGAACCAGAGGATGAAGACTGACTGACTCTCTCTCTCTCTCTCTCTCTCTCTCTCTGCCTCTCTTTCTCTCTCTGTGTAACTCAAGTAAATAAATAAATATTTAAAGAAAGGAAGAAAGAAATCAGGGCCTTAGGGGCCTTCCAGGAAGCCACCCGGGGGTCCATGGGGGACACTGGAGTCCAACAGACCCAGCTCTGCGACCCTAACCACTTCAAGCCTCGGTTTTCCCGTCTGTACAATGGGGTTATGATCAAGCTCCCGGATGATGCGCACAGTAACTCTGGGGGTATGTGGCACAGGTGTTCCACACACGGTGTGGTGGTTACGGCTGGCACTGCTGTCTTCCCTGAGCTGCGGCTGGGCCCCAGTCTCCTCTCAGTCTTCGGCTGAGACCCTCCCCTGTGTCTCGGGCATTATCAGAAAGCTGCCCCCATCCTAGACACCCCCTCCCCAGACCACAACCACTTCCAAAGCAGTGCGCACGAGTGGCCCGGCCACCTGGGTGCTATCCTGATACAGATGTGCAAGCTACAACAGGAAGCCAGATCTTCCACCGCCGCCTCCTGGAAGCCCACCTCCACCCTCAAAGCCTCGAGTCTCCACATCCCCTTCCAGCCCCCTGCCCAGTTCCTGGGAGGCAGAGGTGAAGCAGGCCTGCCCACTGCCTCTGAGCCCTCCTCATCACTCACTGGCCCAGTCATCCAGCCACACGCACTCACTGAGCACCCACTGTTTGCAAAGCACCGTACCAACCGCTGTGAGAGGGAGGGTTGGCCGGGCGCAGTCCAAGAGCAGTGTCCCATGCAGCACGCGGGCTGTGAGTGGCACAGGCCTGGTAGGTTAAGGCCGGACTTGGCCACCTCCTGGCTGAGCGAGCATCCTTTCCGTATCATTTGTACTCATTTGGAAGAGAAAGACATAGGGCAAACAAAGGACTCCCGTCTTCTGGTTCACTCCACAAATGCCCACAACAGTCAGGAGCCAGGAACTCAATCCGGGTCACCCACGTGGGTGGCAGGGACCCAGTCCTGGGGCCATCGTGGCTGCCTTCCGGGGTGTGCTTCACGTGAAGCAGGGAGCAGACAGAGCCTGGCTTGAACCCGGGCGCTCGGATCTGGGAAGCAGGTGTCCCTGGCGCCGCGCACATCCCTTACCAGACCTTAGCACAGTGCACCCCTGCAGGTGGCGACCAGCTCCTGGGGACCACGAGCTTCCAGGGGCCTGGCGCGGAGTAGGGGCTGAATCTGCAGCTGCTCCTCACCTTGGCAGGGGCAGGGCCTTGAGCCACGCCAGCAGAGACTGCCCCCCCCCAGACTTCCACCACCTCGTTAATCAGAGACGACGGTGTGCCCGGCTGTGACGCCACCTGACGCCCTGGCAGCCGGCCCGTTCACCTCCATCTTGTCTGCAAGGACATGTGGGGACAGGGATGAGGGCAGGGAGTCGACGGGGAGGGGCAGGAGGGGGAGGAGGGAGGAGGAGGCAGGCTAAGTGTTCCCTGCAAGTCAGGCATGCTGGGACCCCACCCAGCAGGCCCTACAGCCTGGAGTCCACAAAGAGTCACACACACACACACACACACACACACCTGCACACAGAGACTCAGGATAAAACGCAGGAGCAGGGCTTGTGACAGTGGGGGCTGGGGGATCCAAGTCCAATCCCTTTTCCAATCCCTCTCCAGGCTGCACTGATATCTGCCACTGGCATCGCACAAGGCAGAGAGGGCTGGGGCCGGGGAGTCTCCCACAGGTGGGGCGTTAAGTCTTAGGGTTCTATGTCCCTGAAGCCCTGCGAGGGGAAGGGGGCGGCCCTGTCATCAGTGCAGACCAAGAGGGGTAAAAGGCAGAAAGGAGGGTGGTGCTGAGGACAAGGGGTCCGGGGAGGAGACAGGCGCCCCAAACCCCATCCTGCAGAGAGACCCGGATGCAGGCTAGGGTGTTGCAGGATGCACCTGCTAGGGCCCACAGAGAATGCCAATAGCTGGCAGGGTTTCTCTGAGGGGCCCCGACTCCCACCTGGGTCAGCAGCCCCACCCCTCTCCCCACCTGCAAGGCAGACCCTGGGGAGAAGGGGAGCTGGTATCGGGCCAGGAGGACACACCCAGGGACCCTTGGTCCTGGGCTGGCTCGTCCCCAAGCAGAGGGACCCGAGTGGGCTTCAGGAAGGGAGACGGAGAGAAGGCACGGGCTGGGTGCCGGACCAGCACACAGCATTCGACCACCACAGTTGTCACTGTTAGGGCTGGGCGGGGTGAGATGGCGCTGGGTCCCGCAGGGGCCTTGAATGCCCAGCCCAGGACGCCCCAGCGGTGAGAGCGATGGACCGACTTGGCGGGGGGCAGGGGGGACAGCCGGCAGGGCAAGTCTCCACCTGGGAAGGCGATAAATTAGGGGAGATGAACCTGCCAGGCGCCCCTCCCCGCCGGGCGTCGTTTTCCAGGTAATTAAGGCCGCTCGGGGCGGGCGCACAGCTGCTTCCGCGGCCGGCCGCGCCTCCGGCCCGGGCAGGTGCGATTAAACCCGCGCGTTCGCGCCCATTAAGCTTGAATGCGGCTTATTAGCATAAGAACCAGAAGACGCTCTGATGGCGGCCACCCCCCTGCGGGGCAGCGCGGGCGAGAGGCCGCAGGGGACCCTGCGGAGGCCAGATCCTGGGGCCAGCCGGGTTCCACCAAGGACTAGGAGGCTGGAGCGCTGCGCAGGTCGCAGGCATAGGTCTTCTTCGGAGGGGGCGCAGGGTGTCTAACCAAGAGAGGGGAGGAGCCTGCTGGTCCCAGCAGCCCAGGTCTCGAACCACAAGTGGCTGGTTTATTCAGCACCATTGCCAGTGCTAAACAGCTTCATAAAATCTCTCCTTCTTCCCCCCCAACAGTGCCAGAAGCCAGTAGGTGCTCACTTAACTCTTGAGATCCCTCTAGCTACCAAAAGGATCTACATTTACCATGTGTGGGCATGCCCGGAGGGGTGCCGGGAGGGGTGGGGGCTGGGCGGGGTTATCTGGCCAACTGGCCAGCTTCACTCATGGGGCCTGGCAGAAGTGGACTGTAAGAAACAAGACCAGGGTTGGCGCGGTAGCAAAGCGGGTAAAGCCGCCGCCTGCAGTGCCAGCATCCCATATGGGTGCCGGTTCGAGTCCCGGCTGCTCCACTTCCCACCCAGCTCTCTGCTAATGCACTTGGGAGAGTAGTAGAAGATGGCCCCTGTCACCCACGTGGGAGACCCGTGTGAAGCTCCTGGCTCCTGGCTTTGGCGTGACCCAGAGCTGGCCCTTAGTGGCCAAATGTGAGGGAGTGAACCGGCGGATGGAAGATGGATTGATCTCTCCCCCTGTCTAATTCTGACTTCCAAAATAAATTAGTATGTCTTTAAAAAAAAAAAAATCCAGACGAACTGGAAATCGGGGAAGAAATCACCCAAGGATTACTGCCTGGCAACTCATTTATTTTTCCCTCCCAAATGACAAGTGGGCCTCCGCGGTGGGTCTGTGGGTCAAGTGTAGCGGAAGGGCCCCCTGTTCCCCACCCCCATCCGATGCTCGGCGCAGGTGCCTGTACCACGGACAGGGAGGGGCCGCTCACACTGCCCCTTCCAAGCTTTCTCCAGGACTTTAGGAAGTGGCAGCACCGCCCCCCGGGCGGGGGGGGGGGGGGCAGGTGCTGTGCCTTGGCTCCAGGCATCCCCTGAGGCACTGCCTGCAGCACTCCAAGGTCAAGTTTGTTTGGGAGGACCCTCGGCCAGGCACCGGAAGAGGAGACACTCAGAGCAGGTGCAACTGGAAAGGAGACCAGAGAGGGTGGACAGTTGTCTGGGGCCCCACAGCAAGAACCCCCGAGCCCTTCAGTGCCTTTGAAGCGATGCCTGGATCACTCCCCAGGCCAGGCCCAGGCCCCCATCTCCCGCAGGGCTCTGCTTCAGGGCTTTCTGCTTGGGCTAGGGGTCAGCAACTCGGATACCTGGATTCTCCGACCCCAGACCACGGCTAAGACCCAGGAGCCTGCACACACAGCTGATGGGAGTGTTACTACGGCCGACAGTCCCAGGGCCTGGCATGGCCCTTCCTGCTTCCCCCAACCCCTCCTGCCCCATCACAGCGGGCTCAGGGGCCTCGCTGTACACAGCTGAGCCGGCCTGGGGGACGGAGGCAGGGGAGGGGCCCCACCTCCCCGACGCTGGCTGGCCTGCACAGGGACCTGTCCCAGGAGGGCGCTTGGCAGGCTCATTAGCAAAGTGCTGACAGCATGGGCTGGGGCTGGGGGAGGCCCAGAGACAATGCTCAGATGCAAAGCGCGCCCCTGGTGGGATTTTCCCATCCTCCCTTGCTGTTCTTGGCCGCACGTGGTGGTGGGCAAACCCCGGCCTTTGCTGACCTGGGCCTTCCACAACCCCATGTGTGATGATCAGCCATGGGGACTTGGAACGTGGCCTCTGTGTCACACGACAGGACGCTGAGACCCAGGAAGGGACAGGCGTGGCCCCAGAGCAGGGCGTAAGACTGGAGCCACCCTGTGCCTTTCGGGACCCGGTCCTGGGTCCTGAGCTCCCTCTGCACCACCAAGGCCTCTCGGGGCTCTGAGCCATATGACAGGAAGGGCCAGTTCTGCAGGAGGGAGGTCAGGGGACACCAGTGACCCTTCCTACAGCCAAGCCTTCCTGGACCCATTGAGGCCCAGCCACTCGGGGTCACAGGGTCAAGGTTGCCAGGCGCCAGTTCCTCCCAGTGCCCCGTAGAGAAGCAGATGCCCAACAGCTCAGCACTGCCCACCACGGAGAAAAGGCAGGCGGCAAAATCCTCTACCGCCGTCCTCTTGCCCATGGAACAGAGAACTTGGCTTCACAGCACAGGTAGCACGGGACATGCATGCACACACAGCTACACGGCCACACACAGGGCCCCCCAAAGGACCCTGTCACATACGCACGCTCACACCTACCCCCTTAAGTCACTCTCTAAGCCACACACACACAGGCCCCCTTTAGCCCAGGGAACACACACACACACACACAGACCCCCTTGAGCCCAGGGAACAAACACACACACACACACACAGGCCCCCTGAGCCCGGGAACACACACACACACACACACACAGGCCCCCTGAGCCCGGGAACACACACACACACACACACACAGGCCCCCTGAGCCCGGGAACACACACACACACACACAGGCCCCCTGAGCCCGGGAACACACACACACACATACACACAGGCCCCCTTTAGCCCAGGGAACACACACACACCCACACAGGCCCCCTGCGCCTGGGAACACACACACACACACACACAGGCCCCCTTGAGCCCAGGGAACACACACACACACATACACACAGGCCCCCTTTAGCCCAGGGAACACACGCACACCCACACAGGCCCCCTGCGCCTGGGAACACACACACACACACACACAGGCCCCCTTGAGCCCAGGGAACACACACACACACACAGGCCCCCTTTAGCCCAGGGAACACACACACACACACACACACAGGCCCCGAGCCCAGGGAACATACACACACACAGGCCCCCTGCGCCCGGGAACACACACACACACACACACACACACAGGCCCCCTTGAGCCCAGGGAACACACACATACACACAGGCCCCCTGAGCCCGGGGAACACACACACACGCACACAGGCCCCCTGAGCCCGGGGAACACACACACACACACAGAGGCCCCCTGAGCCCGGGGAACACACACACACACACACAGGCCTCCTTGAGCCGGGGGAACACACACACACACACACACAGGCCCCCTGCGCCCGGGGAACACACACACACACACACAGGCCCCCTGAACCAGGAAACACACGCACAGGCCCCCTTGAGCCCAGGGAACACACACACAGGCCCCTCTGAGCCCGGGAAACACACACACACACACACACACAGGCCCCCTGCGCCCGGGGAACACACACACACACATGCACACAGGCCCCCTGAGCCCAAGGAACACACACACACACAGACCCCCTGCGCCTGGAGAACACACACACACACACACACACACGCACACAGGCCCCCTGAGCCCAAGGAACACACACACACAGGCCCCCTGAGCCCGGGAACACACACACACACACACACACACAATCTTGCCGCTTGGCGAATCCCACCCCCAGGCAGAGCCCCAGCCCCCAGGAGCGAGCCCAGGTAAATCAATCACGTTGAGAGCACCCGTCTCAGCCCCAACCTGGCTGCCTCCTCAGCACAGGTAAGCGAGACGGCTCTTAAATGTTTTATAAATGAAAAACAACAACCAAAAAATAAAAGAGCCCTGTTGAGAGAATATAATTCGCAGGGCGGCTGGCGGCAGACAGCACCATGCACGCCTCCCTGGTCTTTGCATTGCCGAGGCGCACAGAGGTGGTGGCAGGTGGTGGCCGAGGCAGGGCCTGGCGTTGTCTGCTGCCGCCCCTCTGCCGGGCGTGTCATTCCCGGGAAAACGGGCGTTCTGTGATTTTCCATCCACGGAATCCAGCTGCCGCTGGGAGACAGGGCCCTGAATTCTCTTGTCTCCTCGGTTTGTCTCTCTCTCTCTCTCTCTCTCTCTCTCTCTCTGAGCCTTGGATGCCTTTTAAATGCCAATCCATCCCTGGCAACTGCGATTTCCCAAGGCCTGTTTCCCACAGAGCTTGGATGTGTTAGAATTGAACCGTTCAGGAAAAGGGGGAGAAGAGAGAGAGGCCCGGCGGGTAGCTGGTGGGAGAGGCAGAGGCCTGCCTGGTGCCAGGCCTGCCCGCCTCCAGGGAGAGCCCGGGACAGCAGCAGCTGACCCCTAGCCAGGAGGTGAGTGACCCAACCAACACAGGGCCTTGCTCTGAACCCGAGACCAGCCTGAAGCCTCCCACACTCAGCCCAGACCAAAGCCCCGGGCCTGGCCTGTGCCTGCAGCCCGACAGTTAAACCACACATGTCCCATACTCCGATGGCCGGCTTTCGATTCCCCCGGCTCCAGCACCCTGGGAGGCATTGATGATAGCTCAAGTTAACTGGGCTCCTGCCACCCAGGGAGGCAACCAGGACTGAGTCCCTGGCTCAGGCCTCAATGGTGGCCAGCATTTAGGAAGTGAACCAGCAGACGGAGGCGCACTTTCTCTCTCTCTCTCTCCCCATCCTCTCTCTCTTTTTGCCTCTCAAACACATAATAAACAAAAAATACCCAGGACTGGCCTGCAGCATAGCAGGTTAAGCCTCCATTTACAACACCGGCATCTCACAGGGGCCTGGGTGCGAATCCCGGCCGCTCCATTTCTGATCTAGCTCGCTGCTAATGCATCCTGGGAAGGCAGCATCAGATGGCCCAGGTGCTTCGGCCCCTGAACCCACATGGGAGACCCTGGTGGAGTTCCCGGCTCCTGGCTTCAGCCTGGCCCAGCCCTCAGTGTCAAGGTCATGTGGGAGTTAACCAATGGATGGAAGCTCTCTCTCACGACAATGCCTTTCAATTAATAAATCCTTAAAAAAACAAAAGCCCTTGGGGCCGGGTGCTGTGGCATGGCGGGTAAAGCCACTCACTGCCTGCAGTGCCGGCATCCTATATGGGCACCAGTTCCAGTCCCGGCTGCTCCACTTCTGATCCAGCTCTCTGCTGTGGCCTGGGAAAGCAGTGGAAGATGACCCAAGTGCTTGGGCCCCTGCACCCACGTGGGAGACCCAGAGGAAGCTCCTGGCTCCTGGCTTTGGCCTGGCCCATCTCTGGCTGTCCCATTCATATGGAGCGTGAACCAGCAGATGGAAGACCTCTCTCTCTCTCTCTTCCTCTCTCTCTAACTCTCCCGCACAAGTAAATAAATACATCTTTAAAAGAAAGAAAGAAAGAAAGAAAGAAAGAAAGAAAGAAAGAAAGAAAGAAAGAAAGAAAGAAAGAAAGGAAAAGAAAAGAAAAGAAAAGAAAAGAAAAGAAAAGAAAAGAAAAGAAAAGAAAAGAAAAGAAAAGACCGGCACCACGGCTCACTAGGCTAATCCTCCGCCTAGCGGCGCCGGCACACCGGGTTCTAGCCCCGGTCAGGGCGCCGGATTCTGTCCCGGTTGCCCCTCTTCCAGGCCAGCCCTCTGCTGTGGCCAGGGAGTGCAGTGGAGGATGGCCCAGGTGCTTGGGCCCTGTACCCTATGGGAGACCAGGAAAAGCACCTGGCTCCTGGCTCCTGCCATCGGATCGGCGCGGTGCGCCGGCCGCGGCGGCCATTGGAGGGTGAACCAACGGCAAAGGAAGACCTTTCTCTCTCTTTCTCTCTCACTGTCCACTCTGTCAAAAAAAAAAAAAAAAAGAAAAGAAAAGAAAAGAAAAGAAAAGAAAAGAAAAGAAAAAAAGCCCTTGCCATTACGACCCAGATCTCAGCTGAGGGCCAGCAACGGCTCAGTCCCTGTTCAGACCCAACCTCCAGGGGCCCCAGCGAGCAGGTGCACACGTGCTTATCAGAGGTTAGCGGCAGTGGGATGGGTTCCTCGGGGGTCTGCTGATCCGGCGAGGAGAAACAAGATCGGGAAGCGGCCACCAGGCCCACCAATCAGCTCCAGAAATCTCGGTCTTCCGAGGCTTTCCCAAGAACACGGCGCCGGCTCTGGACAAGTCTTTCACAGACGCGTGGGAGAGGAGGAGCGTGAGGCCGGGCATGCAGTGTGGCGCGCAGGCCATCAGACAGGCTCCATGGCAGCCCCGGCCCACCTCAACACGCACCGAATGCCCAACAAACCCCCCCGGGGAGGGAGGGGGGACCGGCGAGCACAGCCGCGGCAGCCTGGGGACACGCAGAGCCGGGGAGATCTTTTTCCCTTTTAACTTGTCACATTTTCCAAAAGCCTACAATAAGCGCCGTCTCCTTTTATAGCGAGAGGGGGGAAAGGTATTAAAACTAGCAACTGCCATGCAAAACCAAGCAAGATAGCACGCTGCCCTGTTTTATTCTGTTTATCATAAACTGTTTATCTTACCGGAACTATGTCGACGCTGGTTTTGTGCCCTGGTGGTGGGATTATAGGGGGTTTTTACTTTAACCGCTTCCCTGTGTTTTTAGATTTCTCTGCAAGCAACACAGTAGCAACCTGATGATCTCACTCAAACAGAATGCACAGGGCCGACGCTGTGGCGTGGTGGGTAAAGCTGCCGCCTGCAGCGCCGGCATCCCCTATGGGCACCGGTTCGAGTCCCGGCTGCTCCTCTTCCAGTCCAGCTCTCTGCTGTGGCCTGGGAAAGCAGCAGAAGATGGCCCAAGTGCTTGGGCCCCTGCACCCGCACGGGAGACCCGGAAGAAGCTCCTGGCTCAAGATCGGACCAGCTCTGGCTGATTCAGCCATTTGGGGAGTGAACCAGCAGATGGAAAACTCCTCCCTCTCTCTGTCTCTGCCTCTCAAAAATAAATCTTTCTGGCTGGCGCCGCGGCTCAGTAGGCTAATCCTCTGCCTTGCGACGCAGGCACACCAGGTTCTTTTTTTTTTTTTTTTTTTTTTTTTTTTTTTTTGACAGGCAGAGTGGATAGTGAGAGAAACAGAGAGAAAGGTCTTCCTTTGCTGTTGGTTCACCCTCCAATGGCCACTGTGGCCGGTGCACCGTGCTGCTCCGAAGGCAGGAGCCAGGTGCTTTTCCTGGTCTCCCATGGGGTGCAGGGCCCAAGCACCTGGGCCATCCTCCACTGCACTCCCTGGCCACAGCAGAGAGCTGGACTGAAAGAGGGGCAACCGGGACAGAATCCGGAGCCCCGTCCGGGACTAGAACCCGGTGTGCCGGTGCCGCAAGGCGAAGGATTAGCCTACTGAGCCGCGGCGCCAGCTCAAAAATAAATTTTAAAAAAAAGCTCAGAGCTAGAAAATTCTTTGTGCTGTCACGCCTGAGTCCCGGCAGCAACCCAAGCCAGTTCCCCATTCTCAACACCCTGGCCGAGACACAGGAGTCAAGTACACAGCCTGTCGCCCCCAGGCCACGAAGGCTGCCAATCGATTCCCCCAGTGCAGGCGGGAGGCAGAGGTCAGCGAGCCACGCTTCCGAAGCCAGGACAGAGAAGGTGGCCCGCGGAGCCAGTGCTTGGGGGCTCCAGGAACCAGGGAGTTTGGCACAGACAAGGGCAGGGCCGGGTTGACTGCAAGGCTCCGGAAGAGGCTGCCCCAGGGCAGGCGGGGTGCCCGGGCTCCGGAGGCAGGAATGTGCCTCCTGCCAGACAAGTCCAGCGGCTGCCAACCAGGGGAGGAGGCAGGCAGGCCGGGCTGCGCGTGTGCACCCCTGGCCCCTCTGCGGTCCCGGGCTAAGGGGCAGCAGCTGAGTGGCTGTGGGCGTCCTCAGGGCCTGCAGCGGAGGGGCAGCGAGGCCGGCCACCTGCCTCACTGCACCAGGGGCCGGGAGCCAGGTGTCCCAGCTATCCCTTCTCCCAGCCACGGAAGCGGCTCCCGCAGGCCCCTGCGTGGGACTCTCGGCCCACACGGTCTCTCTTCTCCCCCCCCATCAGCGCGGCCCAAAGGCCCGGCCCACACAGCCCAGGACCCTGCGACTGGAAGCTCCCTCCCGCTCCTGGGGGCGGGGAGAAGGGCCAGGCTCCGCCCAGGGGGCGGGACTCTCCCCGCAACCCCGCCCCGCGCCCGCGCAGAGCATGCCGGGCCGGGCGCTGCCAAGGCGACGCGAGCGGCCCGGCCCGCCCCCCCACACCCCCAGCCCCAGCTCGCGGCGCCCCCATTGCGGCCACCTCCGGGCGGGAGGGTGGTGGTCGTCGTGGCCTCTGCAGGGCAAGGCCGGGCGGGTCGGACGCCGCTGGCCACACGGAGGAGGCCCCCGGCGCAGCCAAGATGGTGGGCGCCGCGGGCGGGGCGGGCAGGAAGCGCGGGCGTTTGCCCTCCTGATGCTCCCTGTGGAGGTCGGGGAGAGGAGAGGAAATGGCCCCGGAGGCGGGCGGGCCGGCGGTCGTGGAGCTGCTGCTGCCGCCGCCTGAGCGGCCCCCACAGCTCCTGCCTAAGCCTCGCGCGAGGCCCGGGACCACCCCCCAAGAGGGAGCTGCCCTCGCCAGGACCCCAGCCGGGACGCCCTGACCGCCCCCCCACACTCTCCACTGGGAGGGGGCGTCTCTCAGCCGTCGCCCCAGAGGGGGATGAGCAGCTGGACGCCCAGATCTGGGGTGCACACCTGCACCCCGGAGCCTGTTTGCTGGTCCACGCCTCTAAGCAGAGCCTGTTGCCCTCCCAGGAGACCCCCACCCACCCGCAGGATGGGAGCTGACCCTGACCGGCTGGCCAGACGACCACCATCCCTAGTGCCCCTTTGCGGACTCTGGCCCTTGAAGCAGGCCGACAAGCCCGGGAGGGAAGTGGTGGGGGTAGGGGGTGGGCTGGGGTGGGGGTGCTTGGTCCAGCTGTGCCTCCAAGAGGCCGGTCCACACTTAAGAGCCCCGCGGAGGCTGGTCCAGCCGCTTATCTCCGGGCCGGAGCAATGGCCTGGCCGGCCTCCCAGGGGCCACCCTCCCCCACCACCACCGCAGGCCTGCCTGGCTTCCCTTCCAATCTGCAGCCACACAAAGCCCTGTTTGTTTGCTTTTGCTGCTGCCGCTGCTCCCCCTGGATCCGATGTCTTTCTCCCCGCTACCTGCCGGCCTGGCTTCCTCTCCCAGCCGCCTGCCCAGCCATTGCTGCAAGCCCTAGCTCAGGATCCCCCACCCACACACACACAGCTCCTCAAATGCACCTCCGGGGGCGGGGGGACAAGGGGGCCTGCAGGGAGCCTGGGTGGCCAGACTGTGCCTCCTAGAATGTCGGGTGCCCCTGGGTGGAGCAGCAGGGGTGCGCGGGAGGGGGGAGCTCAGCGAGGGAGAGGCCCAGCCAGCCTTCCCCTCTCTCCTGAGCCAGGCCGGTTTTGTTTGTCAATCAGGAAGGCTGCCCCTGCCTTCCCAGCCACCCACTGGCTGCCAGGAGATAAGGAAATGAATGAGACCAAGAGGGCCTAGCCAGCAGAGGCAGAGAGAGGATGCTGCCCCCCCTCCCGGCCCTGCGGGCCTCACCCACCTCTCGTTCTTTTAGGAGACCCCTCCCCAGGTATCCCAGGCACTGGGATGAGGGTGTATAGGCTGCACTGGGGGTTAGGGTCTTGCTTTTAGGGTGCCCCCTCCCAGGGCCCACCCTGGGCAGACCACCTGGACAGAGCCCCACCCCCACGCCACACGAGGCTGAGGGCAGCGTCTGTCCTGGGAAGCCCTGCCCAGGCAGGGCTTTTGCAAAGAAAAATAAACACCCGCATTCCACACCACCTTCTCTACCTGCCCAGAGAGAGGCTGCCCTCTCTCCCCATTCAAATAAAGAAACCTGACTCTGATACTGCCCAGAGATACAGCAGTCTCCCCAGCTCCCTCAACCTGGGCTGTCACGCTGGGTGGCCCCAGGGCAGGCCTCCACCCCCTCCCAGGCCCCCCCCCCAACCTTCCATCCTCTCATGATGCCCACAGAAACAAAATCACCCCAAGTCCGCATTCGCGGGCATCCGGGTCTGACTCCCGGGTCACAGCTTCCTCTGTGGCCAGGGATCACCCTCCCAGTGTGTGCCAGACATACGTGCCATCCACTCCCAGCTCTGCCCTGGGTTGCTGTGTGACGCGAGGGAGTTCACTTAACCTCTCTGAGCTCTGGTTCCCCTCGTAATAACCCACACAGGGCAGTTCATAGGGCGGGCACAACAGCAGGTGACAGCTTTGCTCCCCGATGCTGTCCAGTGCCAGGAACAAGACCGGGGCCGCTGAGTGCAACTAGCAAGGGTAGGGGCCCAAGGGGACAGCGTTGGCCCGAGGGGACACGGCCAGCTCCGTCCACATCCTGCTGGACTCGAGTCGACTCGGTGAGGTCGGATTTGGCAAAACGTCTGTCTTGAGTGCTATTCTGGGCCGCGGGCGGGGATTTTCTGTGCCCGTCTCAAAGGTATCATAAACCGGATCCCTCCCCGCCTCCCCCACCCCTATCTGTGTTTGAAATGAAAATATTGTTTTTCCTCCTCTCCCTGCTCTCTCATTTTTCCTGCTTCTCTTTCCCACCTATAGGAGACTGAGCCGTGGAGGCTGGGCAGGCCAGGCCAGAGGGCAGGCAGGCCAGGCACCTGGGCCCAGGGACCACCCACCCACCCACCCCCAGCCTGTGTGGTGTCCCCCAGAGCTCAGCTTGCTGCGTGCTGCAGAGGTGGGGAGCACCACCACCAGAGGGGTCCTCACCACCTCTGGGAGCTGCTCCCCAGTGGGTCCTCTGAGGCCGGGTCTCTCTCCCCAGGCACACGCCAGGTGCGCTTGCGTCTCAACCCTGCCAATCCTAGTCGCCCGGCCGTCCTGTGCACCGAGAGATGGGTGCTTCAGGCCAGTGAGGACCTCTGCCATTGAGACCACCAAAAATACCTCCAGGGGCCGGGTGCTGTGGCACCAGCAGGTCAAGCCGCTTCCTACCACACAGGCATCCCACGTGGGTGCCGGTTCGAGTCCCGGCTGCTCCACTTCTGATCCCACTCCCTGCTAATGCACCTTGGAGAAAGCAGCGGAGGATAGCCCAAGTCCTTGAGCCCCTGCCACCCAGATGGGAGACCTGGATCAAGCCCCTGGCTCCTGGCTCCTGGCTTCAGCCTGGCCCAGCCCCCCGACCCCTGCACCGGGCCATTGTGGCCATCTGGGGAGTGAACCAACAGATGGAAGACCTCTCTCTCTCTCTCTTTCCCTCTCTCTGCAACTCTGCCTTTCATATAAATAAATAAATCTTGGAAACACACACAGAGACCTCCAGACACATTCCAAACTGCTCCCAACTGAGCGCCAGCGCCCCCTGGCCAGGCACTGACACGGCGGCCCTTGGCACCAGCGAGTGTGAGACTGTTCCCTCTAGAACAGGGGATTTTTTTACTCTCCCTCTTATCGCAATCACGTACAAATTCCACTTTCCTTATTCAGCCTAGAAGCTTCCAGAAGACAGGCCCCCGTGGGTTATCAGTGCTGACGCCTGAAACAGTGTGTGCAGGAACACTCATGGAAGCGTGGGACGGGAGCGAGAAAACCCGCACAGAGGCCAGGGTGCCACTGGGGACGCCAGCACCCCACGCTGGGGCACCTGGGATCGAGTCCCAGCGGCCACCTCCCCGATTCCAGCTTCCTGCTGATGCACACCCTGGGGAGGCAGCAGGGTGATGGCGCAAGTCCTTGGACCCTTGTCACCCACGCCTAGAGGCCCAGAGAGAGCTCCTGGCTCCAGGCTTTGCAAGCATTTGGGGAGTGAACCAGCAGACAGAAGATCCCTGTCTGTGGTCTCTCGGCGTTTGGAATAAAGCAATAGAGTCAGCTGGAGGTGCTCAATTTAAAAAAAAAAACACACACACACACAAAGTGATGGCTGGCACCAGACAGAGACCCAGTTCAGTTCTGGCTTCCTCCTGTCCCCGTGGCCCAGCCGGGATCAGTGGGTGCCTGGGCCTGGGCCTGCCTCTCCAGGGCTTGTGCCAGTTCTTTGTCCTGGACTAGTGGGAAGGCCCAGCTTTGCATTTCTCAGGAGCTACAGACCCTGGGATCAAGTGATTCTAATTAAGAATCCCCGTGACGATTCCGGGGGGGGGGGACATCTATTAAGCAGTACTGTGCTAAGTGTTTTAGAGGCCCCCTGAGTTTTGAGAGACCTGTGCTAAGGACACCGTCTCTGGCACCCGAGGCATCGCTCTGCCATTCAAATAACTCAACAAACGAAATCTTGAGTAAAAGCCCTTGCAACACTGTCTCCCCACCTGGTCCTGCCAGGCAGCACAGGAGACAGAGAAAGATCGACAGGACTGGAAGGCAGCCAAGAGCGGCCCAGGAGCTGAGCTGCTTGGACAGGGGACCTGGAAAGTCGCCCCTCCTCCCCGGATGCCACCCTTGGCAGGGACGCCCTGGTGGGACCGATGGCCGGTCCCTAAGGCCCTGCATACACCAGACATGGCGTAGACTCTAACCAGCAGGACCCCGACCACGCGCTGGCGCCATCATTCCTCCCATTTTACAGAAGAACAAACTGAGCAAAGAGGCTAGTCACCCGCCCGAGCCAGTTAAGTGGCCAGTGTTACACAGGTGAGATTAAAGGGGTGACCATCACAGCCATCGCTTCCGCCCGCAGTGCTTAGCAATGACAAGCCAGCACCCTCCTCACAGCAGCCAGGAGAGACCTGGAACGGAGACAGGCACCTGCATCTGGACCCAGGCTGGCCTGACCCCAAGCTCCAAGGCCTTGTCCTGGCTTTCCACATCACACACACACACGCACCAAACCAGCGTCACCTTGAACCTGCTCATGGAGACCAGAACGCCATCCGGGTCTCCTAGGTAGGTGGCAGGGGCCCAAGCGCTTGGGCCATCTTCTGCTGCCTTTCCCCCAGTGTATCGGCAGGGAACTGGATCAGCAGTGGAGCAGCCGGGACTCGAACCGTCGCCCGTATGGGATGCCAGCGTCACGGGCGACGGCTTAACCCGTGCGGGGTCCCATTCTGGGCAGAGTGGAAAACAGTGGTACTCAGGGAACAGAAGTGGAACTAAAAACTTCCCTGCCTCCCAATAAGGTGCCTGTCCCTCCCACAGACAGACGGATGGACGGACAGACGGCCCAGTCCCCAGGAGCAAGCCCCAGCTTCACAGCAGAGTGGGCCTGGGCCACCTCCCCCTCCTCTCAACCCTCTCCCCTGCCCCACTTCTTATCCCCAAGCAGGCCCTCTGGGCTTCCAAGGGCTCTCATCTCCAAACGGGCACCCGGCTGCACTTATTCTTCAGCAACCAGAACACGGCCTGCCCCGCCTGGCCGTGCCACACCACTCAACACGGGTCCAAGACCCCAGAGAACACTCCTGCCCTTGGGGAGCCAAGCCCCAGCCTGCGCCTCCAGCCTGGCCTCGCCCCTGCCCCCTCCCCTCCCTAGAGTGTCACATTCCAGTCACAGATCCCCAGGGACGCCCCCCCCTCACCAATCCACCTACCCACCCCCAAGGATCAGGGCACAGCTCTGCCTGGGTCCCTGGGGAAACAGGACGAGCCAGTTTCTCCCCAGACCTGCAGGGAGCAGCCTGGGGGGGCTGGGCCCCAGCTCTCAGCATGCCCCCCCCATCCCTTGGGCCGCTGAGCCATCTACCCACCCGCCCTGTGTGAGAGCGCAGAACCCACACAGCTCATGCCTGCCCTTACGGGAAGATCAAAGGGGCCGGGCGAACAATGCCGGATTCTCACCTTCGGCACCTCACCTGGCCGCTGCCCTGCCAGGCGGAGTTTCTGAGCCTGGCCCCAGGTCCCCGGGCCTCGCCCTTGGCCCAGCGCCCGGGGCAGAGAAAGGAGCCAGCCGAGGACGGCTGTGACGACGTGCTGCGAGGCCTGGATGCTCCAGCCTGCGCGCGCGTGCAGAGCCCAGACACTGACAGAATTGCCGATAATTCTGTGATAAACGCCAAGCCGCGGGTATAGACAAAGGGAGATGACTCATTCCGCCTTGGAGGTCAGAGGAAGAGGAGACAGGATGTCTGTTTGGGTCCTGGGGGGCCCTGGGAGGAAGGTGAAGGGCATCCCAGGTGGAAGGGGCAGCCCGGGCCGGTGCACAGAGGCAGGGCTCATGCGGCTCTCACCTCAGCGGCGGCAGGAGGGGAAGGCAGGGGACTGGAAGGGGGCAGAGCGGCCAGCGAGGCCTGAAAGGGCCCCAGCAGTGTGGGAAGCTCCGCGGCACAGGCCCTGGCTTTATTCCGAAGGCAGCGGGAGCCCCCGGAGGCAGCCCCGGCAGCTTAGAAAGATCACTCCTGCAGCGTGGCGGGGGTGGGGTGGGGTGGGGGCGACGCAGGATGGAGGCCGGGAGGGCAGAGAGGCCAGCGTGGAGGTCCTGGCTGCTGTCCAGCCTCCTCTGCCACCATTCTCTCTGGGCCAAGTCCTCCCCTCCTGGCCAGAGCACGCGGGCCGCGCCACAGCCCTTGCAGCCTACAAACACTTGCTCCTTGTGTGTCCTCCGCCAGGAGCTGCCTGTCTCATCCTCACCCACCCACCCCTGTCCCCCAGGCACCTGCTCACAGCCCTCCCCACCGGAAGCCCCAGCCCCAGGTCTGGCCATGGCCTTGGCTGTCACACACATCTCTATCAGCCACTGTGCGGTGTCTTTCTTGGAGTGGGGGGAGAGGGGGCAGCTACAAGGATGTCTCATGCTTGGACCCCAGCATTAAGCATAAGGCTCTGCAAACAGTGGGTGCTTGTACAGCCCTTGCTGCCCTAGGGCAACATGCCTGTCCCACAAAGACTCTTCCCTGTATACGGGCAGCTGTTAAAAGGAAGTGGGAAGGATTGGGCAGTTAAACCACCAGCATCCGGCATCCCATACGGGAGTCAAGTCCCAGCGCCAGCTCCCGACTCCAGCTCCCCGCTAATGCAGGCTCTTGGGAAGCAGAAGATGGTCCAAGTGCTTGGGCCCCTGCACCCACATGGGAGACCTGGATGCAGCGCCTGGCTCCTGGCTTCTACCCCAGCCCAGCCTCTGCCATTGTGGGCATTTGGAGAGTGAACCAGCAGATGAGGGCTGGTGCTCTGTCTGCTTCTCAAATAATTTATTTTTTAAAAAAGTATATTTATTTGGCCGGCGCCGCGGCTCACTAGGCTAATCCTCCACCTAGCGGCGCCGGCACACCGGGTTCTAGTCCCGGTTGCCCCTCTTCCAGGCCAGCTCTCTGCTGTGGCCAGGGAGTGCAGTGGAGGATGGCCCAGGTGCTTGGGCCCTGCACCCCATGGGAGACCAGGAAAAGCACCTGGCTCCTGGCTCCTGCCATCGGATCAGCGCGGTGCGCCGGCCGCAGCGCGCCGGCTGTGGCGGCCATTGGAGGGTGAACCAACGGCAAAAAAAAGACCTTTCTCTCTGTCTCTCTCTCTCACTGTCCACTCTGCCTGTCAAAAAAAAAAAAAAAAAGTGTATTTATTTGAAAGGCAGAGTTAGAGAGAGATATACCTTCCATCTGCTGGTTCACTCCCCAAATGGCAAAAACAGCCAGGAGCTTCCCCAAGGGTCTCCCACGTGGGTGCAGGGGCCCAAGCACTTGGACCATCTTCTTCTGCTTTCCCAGGTGCATCCACAGGGAGTCGGATCGGAAGTGGAGAGGCCAGGACTCAAACTAGCATTCCTGGGGCGCTGGCATCGCAGGCGGCGGCTTGGCCTCTCAATTTTTTAAAGACAAACAGAAGAGAAAGCGACGAGGTACGAATATGAGCCACCGCGGCCATAAAATCGCGATAACATGAAGCAGTAGCCACAGCCATAAAGATGGAAGTGCCGGGCACGCCTGGGGACAGCCACCGTCCCACACTGCCACTGTGGTCCCATGAGGTCACAACTGCTGTACTCCCCTCAGCCCCAGCAGGGATACCGAGGCACGGAGAGGCAGGGCAGGCACAGAGGATGTGGGCAGCCAGGGTCACCCGGAACCTCACCCAGACACAGCCAGGAAAGGGCCGGGGAGGGGAGGGGCCCCAGCCACAGCAGGGCCAGGCTCCTGTGCGCAACACAGAAGCCAGGTGCCTGGGGACAGAAAACACCTGTGTGTCTGCAATTCACTTCCCACACCTGGGGCTGGGGCGGCTGCCTGCGGGGGACTTGTGCTCTGTACAAGTCACCAGCACTGGTCAACGTGAGGCCACAGCCGTGCCGTTACTTGTCATAAAAAAAAAAAAAAAAGACAGGACTCCATGGTCTTAATGTTTGCTGAAGGAATCAACAGCAGGTTCACTTCCCAGTCCTGTTTGCTTCAAACTCCCAGTCTGATCTATCAGCTGACAGTAAAATCAATCTCGTGGGTCCAACAGCAATTTTTTAAAATTATTTTATTTCTGCAAAAGGCAGAGTGACAGGGCGAGTGAGTGTGAGAAAGAGAGAAAGGGAAGATGTCCCATCTGCAGCTCTTCTTCCCCACAGTTGGTCTGGGCCAGGCTGACTGCAGCCAGGAGCCCCCAACTCCATCCGGGTCCCCCCCACGGCTGGGTCTCCTATGTGGGTGGCAGGGGGACCCCAGCACTTCCGGCATCTCCCGGCTGCCTGCCCCGCGGCACACAAGTGGGAAGCCAGGACCTGCGCAGGATGCAAGCAGGCAGCTCAGCCCCGCTGCACCCCAACGCCAGGGGTGCGGAATTTTCTTTTAAATGAAACAGACCAGAAGAGAGAGTTATCACAGACCAGCAGACAGGGTAGCAGGCTCTTTCTCTAACTTCTCGTTTGGTTTTACATTTAGGGAACACGATGCAAAATCAGCTGCTCCCTACAGGTCCCAGGGACCACTTGGGCACAGGCTGGGAGATCCCGCGGGAGAGAAAGATGGTTGTAAGGCGAGGGGCGAGGGGCGAGGGGCGAGGGGCAGTGGGAGCGAGGGGCGAGGGGCTCTGGGCAGTGGGAGCCTAGATCACCCCCCTCCTGCGGCTGCACCCTTCTCCTGAGACCAAAACGCCCCAGTCCACTTCTCTGTGTCACCCAAAAGGCCGGTTCCCTTTACCCCTGGGGGAGGGGCCCCCCAAATACCCTCCCAACTATGGGGGGGGCGAGGTGTGGCAAACCCAAAGCCTCTTCTCCAGCGTCCAGCTCCGCGTCCAGCAAGAGCCTGGATATGCAGATATGTGGTCAGTGAGGGCGGGGGCGCGTGGCAAGGGGAGACGCAGCGCCCCCCCCCACCGGCCTGGATCTCCCCACCCCCCCAATCCCACCCTAGGCGCTGGCGCCTCCACATCACAGTTCTTCCCCACCCCGCCCCCCTCCCAAAGCAGCAGACCACTAAAAAAAAAAAAAAAAAAAAGATAAAATAAAAAGAAGTAATTCCCGTGCTCTGACGTCAGCAGCCCGGGCCAGGCAGCAAGACACCGGATTGCAACCAGATGTAATGCCCTTGAAGCCTCCACACGGCGCGGCGCGGGGGAGGGGGCGCGCGGGTCCCGCGTGGCGCCCGGGCGGGCGGGCGCGCGGCGGCGGCGGCGGCGCGGGCCCGGGTCCGCCATTCGGGCGCGCGGCCTCCCCTCCCCCAGCCCCCCACGGCGCATTGTTACCTAGCTCGCGGCCCGGGGTTGGGGTGGGGGGCGCGGTGGATCCCCAGGGGGGCGCGCGCCGCTGCGGCCCGCACTCCGACCCCGGCCCGTGGAGCGCACCCTGGACCTGGCGCCCCAGGAAGCCGGGGCCGCGGCGGCCTAGGGCCTGCCTGCTGTTTCGCTTCCCCACCCAACCCCTCCTCCGAGCCCCCCGGCGCGACCCGAGCTCCAAGTGTCACCCCCGCGTCCTGCCCCGCGGCCCCTCGCCCCTGCTGCGCGCGTCCCCTCCTCCAGGGCTTGCGGGAAGGGGCAGGGGGTGGCAGGCGGCGGGGGAGCCCAGCCTGGGGGGGCGCCAGGTTCGCGGGTCCCGGGGGGCTGCCTGTGACGTCACCCGCGCGGGGCCCGCGCGCGCCCCAGGCCCGGCCACCACGGAGCGCCCCGGGGCGCGGGGGCCGCTTCCTGCCCGGCCGTCCGCCGGGGCCTGCGCACAGGCCCCGGGCGCCGCGCGGGCCCCGGGGAGAGGGCTGCGCGCCCAGAGCGCCCCGCTCGCCGCCCCGACTCCCACGCGTGGGCCGCGGCGGCCCCGGTCACGCACGGAGGAGCCGCTCCCCGCCTTCCCCCCGCCCCCGCACACACACACACACACACACACACACACACACCCAACGCGCTCAACAAAGCTCCCCTCGCGCCCCCCGCCCCGGCGACGCGCAAGCGGCCCCCGCGGCCCCCCACGCCGCGCCGCGGTGCACTCGGGGGCCCTGGCCACGCTCGCCCCCGCTCCGCGCGCCCCCCGGCCGCTGACCTCGGCCACCCTCACCGCCACACAAAGCAACGACCCCCACGGACCCCCGTCTCCACCCGGCCCCGAGCGCGCGCACGCCCAGCGCCCGCTGCTCACCTCGGCGCCCGCGCTCACTCGGGGGCCCCGCCGGGCCTGGCGCTGCGACGTCGCGGCCTGCAGGCCCCGGCGGCCATGGGGGTCAGGGCGGAAGGAGGTGGACCGCGGCGCCCCCTCCTCGCGCCGGCGTGCGGGCCGCGGCCAGGGCGGCCTGCTCGGCTGGCCTCTCGCCCTCGCCGCCGCCTCGGCTCCCCAACTCGCCTCTCGCAGCCCCGCCGCGGGCGGGGGGCGGCGCCCTGGCCGCGCAAGCCGGCACGGCCTGCCTGGTGTCCGCGGGTGCCGCGGGGAAATGCGATCCGCTCCGCACAGGAAGAGCGGGCGGGCGCCGCGCGGGGGGAGCAGGAGCGCGAGAGCGCGAGGAAAAGTTCCCGGGCGGGCGGGCGGGCGGGCGGCCTGGCTGCGCTCGCTCGCGGCCCCGGGCGCCGGGTGGGCCGTGCGCGCCCCGACAGCACCCCCTGGCGGCCCGCGCGCCCCACTACGCGGCCCCGGCCGGCGAGGCTCCGCGGGGAGGCGGCCTGAGCGCAGCCCTGGAGCAAGGGGTCTGGGGTCGGATGGGGGCTGGGGGATTCGGGAACTCTGGGGGTGGCGCTTCCAGCCCCAGGCCCCTCCGCCGTCACCCTCGCCCCAGCCCTCTCCTGTACTCGCCTTTGCACAGTTGGAGAAGCGGTTTTGGCGTTCACAGCACCCCCTGCGCTGGACACCACTGTCTTTAGCACCTTGCTGGGTGTAGAGGAGTCAACAGTGACCAGTATGGTCCCCGCTGTCGCGGAGCTGGCTTCCTGGCAGAAGGAGCCGGGGCAAACAGAAACACGGAATTCTAAAGTTAGCAGGTGAAGTGATGGAGACTGGCTACTTAGCAGGAGGTGAGCGAAGAGCAGGAAAGAACTGGCTGGGCTAGAGCTGGGAGCTGGGGGAGGGGGTGGAAGACCAGCAGGTGCAAAGGCCCTGTGGCCGGTGAGAAGCTGGTGATTGGGATGAGGGGCCCTGAGGTGTCAGAGCTTCTGGGTGATTCAGGAAAGTGAGTGCCCCCCCCCCAACCTCAGTACCCTGGTCTCTGACAGCAGGAGTTGGGATGGGCCCAGCCCCAGGCCCTCTCTGATCCTGGCAACCCCTCTTCGTCAGGAAACTGAGGCAGGCAGTGATGGAGTTCCCTGCCCCCGGGGGTCTTCAGAGAAAGGTGACAGCCGGGCCTGGCCGCCAGCGCCCAGGGCAGTGTGGACAGACAGACAGACAGACAGACGCTGGGAGCACGCCGTGAACTGTGGTGCCGCGGGGATCGCTCCTCTGAGTGGCTGTGGGCTTTGCATTCCAGTTTCCCCCTCTGTAGGGTGGAGATGATGGCAGTGCCCACTGTCGATGCGTGGTGCCCGGGGGCACTCAGCAGGATGGGGTCGTGGCTCAGCAAGGTTAAGCCGCCACCCGCACCGCTGCCATCCCCCATGAGTCCCGGCTGCTCCACTTCCGATCCAGCTCCCTGCTTAATGTGCCTGGGCAGGCAGCAGCGGAAGATGGCCCAAGTGCTCGGGCCCCTGCCACGCATGTGGGAGACCCGGATGGAGCTCCAGGCTCCTGGCTTTGGCCTGGCCCAGCTGTTGTAGCCAACAGCTTGGGGAGGGAACCAGCAGATGGAAGATTCTTTCTGTCTGTCTCTCTTTCTGTAACTCTGCCTTTCAAATCAATCAATCAATCAATCTTTATCAAATAAAATGCTAGATGTCTCTGTAGTCCCCTCCGGGCCTCACCTCCCACCCTCCCCGCCTTGCCTTAACCTGCTCCTAGGGAGACCCTACAGGGAAGCCCAGACTCGGGAAACTCAGCGGGACACAGAGGAGGGACCCTGGGGGCCTTCTGCTTCCCTTACATGGGGGTCTCAGGCTAACTCTACCCAGAGAAGGCGTCTGGCTTTGGACTTTGGTGTGAGTTGTGTGTGTGTGTGTGAGTTTTCTTTTTAACTTGCTAGAATTTACCAGGTTTGGGGACACTGGGCCATATGCTTGGGGCTTAGAGGCACAGATGGAGTTTTTTGTTTTTGCGGGGGGAGGGGCGGGGAGGGTCACAGCTCCGGCCCCATTTGGAGAAGCGCATTGGGAATTTAGGGAGGGCTTGGAGCAGGGGCAGGGGTCCCGGAGTGGGAGCTGGAGGGAGCAGACAGAGCAGGTGGTCCAGGGGCAGAGGGGGTGTAAATGCCAACAACGTGCGCCACCCGCATCCCAGGTCCAAGTGCGTGCTTCGTGCCCCTGCTCTGCTCTCCACACCCTGGGAGGCAGCAGGGAAAGGCCCAAGTGCCTGGGCCCCTGCAACCCACGTGGGAGACCCCGATGGAGCTCCAGGCTCTGGCTTTGGCCTGGCCCAGCCTTGGCTGTTGCTGTGGGCATTTGGGGGAGTGACCCAGAGGATGGGAGCCGTGTGTCTGTCTGTCTGTCCCTGAGTTTAGTGGCTTTTCATGATATAGCTTAATTCTTGACAGCTCTGCGGGCCCAAAGGCCAAACTGGGTGTCGCTGGGGTGAGGGCTGGCTGCAGCAGGGGCTTCTGGTACTTTCCTGCTTCTGTGGCCAACCCCATGTCTTGATTGTGACCCCTTGGTGACCTCCAGAAGCTAGAGAGACAAGACCACAGATCTGGGGTCTGGGGGCCGACGTTGTATGTTGTAGCAGGTTAAGCATCCCATATGGGCGCCGGTCCTAGTCCCGGCTGCTCCACTTCCGATCCAGCTCTCTACTGTGGCCTGGGAAAGCAGTGAGAGATGGCCCAAGTACTTGGGCCCCTGCACACACATGGGAGACCCAGAAGAGGCTCCTGGCTCCTGGCTTTGGATCGGCCCAGCTCTAGCCTTTGCAGCCAATTGGAGAGTGAACCAGCAGATGGAAGACCTTTCTCTGTGTCTCTACCTCTCTCTGTCTATAACTCTACCTCACAAGTACATAAATAGAATATTTTAAAAAACAAACCTCATTTCACAGATGAGAAAACCTATGCAAAATGCCCTGGCCCACAGGTCTTGGGGGATGGGGGTGGGGTTCATGCCCTGGAAATCAGGGGATACTTCCTGGAGGAGGCGGTCTCAAGAGTGATTTGTTGTTGCTGTCTTCCCTGCTTGCTTTAGCTTGTGGGAGGCTCCTGGGCTTAGGAGTGTCCTGTTTAGGGCAGGGCAGGTGGCCTTGGTCCTGTAAATGATGCTGGCGAGAGTGCGTGCGTCCACGGGCGGCAGGGGCCGCAGGGATGTGGAGACCATAAGGGATGGATCAGGCCCGCATCGCTGGCAGGCTGGGGTGGGGGTGGGGCGGGGGGCTAAGGAGCGAGCGGGGCGCTGTGCAGCCCAGAGGCCCCATAAAGGCAGTATCAGACTCGCAGTGGGGAGGGTCGGCCCGAGCTCTCGGTTTGTTTTGGTTGGAGAGCAAACAGAGAATCGTGGGGTTGGAAATACCTTCGGAGTCTCTCGAAATCCCTCCCCTACGGCCTGTTTAATCACCTGGCTGAGCCCTCCACCCCGAGGCTTAGCGCTCCCAGAGACCTGCCGCCCCCCAGCCCCCACCCCGCCACCCCAGGGGTCTAACAACCCAATCTGCATCTGTGTGGCCTTGAACTTCCTCCGTGTTTTCTCCGAGGTCAACAGGAGGTTATGTTTCCGGGAGAGAGACCCCAGTGGCAGGAAGGCTGGGAAAGGGGGGGAGGATTGGGGTCAGATAGGACCCTGCTCCCCGCAGGGGGCCCCTGGGCTTAGCACGGGGAGTGTGGAGGGCGCTGCTACCGCCAGGCGTCTGTGCCTGGGGTGTGTGTGTGTGTGTGTGTTGGGGTGAGGGGGTTCCTCTCGCTCAAGAGCGCACACACACCCCAGAGACTCCCCACCGATCTTATAGGCTGGCAGAGGGCGGGCGCCCAGCAGGACTCCCCTTAGCAAACACACAGCTTGCGTTTATTCGGCACCTACTGCGTGCTTGTCTGGAAGTAGTTGTCGCTGGGCACGGGTCCGGCCAGGCTCTGTGCCTCGTCAGTAGCAGGACCATGACGGGGGCTGTGGGTGTGTGTGTGTGGGGGGGTGACATCTGGCCCAGCTGTGGCCTCAGGCACCTCCCCTGCTCTCTGCAAACTTCTGCTTTGTAAACAGGCGGAGCTTAGCGATGCTCAGCCCTTGGGTTTGCAGTCAGCATTTAAAAAAATAAAAATAAAAAGACCCTGGGCACTGCGCGTTGCTCTGTGACACCCACTACACTGAAAGCCGAGGTGAATGTGACCCAGCCTGGGTCTCAGTGCTCAGAGCCCGCTGGCAGGGAGGCGGGGCCGGTGATGGGCGAGCAGGACGAGGAGAGAGCCTGGGAGTCCCTGGGAGGCCGCTCACACCCAACAGAGAGGAGTGAGCGCGCAGCGATGGCCCTGCTTAGCTCCTGGTGAGTCTGGGTGCCGTGGGGTGAGGGGAATGCTTCCAGTCCCAGAAATGCCCTGGAGGGGGTCACAGACCAACTGGCTCAGGGCCAACAGGCATCCCTAGGATCATCCACCATCCATCCACCCATCCACACACAGCTATGCATCCATCCAGCCATCCACACGCACACACACACACAGCCATCCACCCATCCACACACACAGCCAGCCATGCACACACACACCCATCCACCCATCCACCCATCCACCCATCCACCCATCCACACACATAGCCAGCCATCTGTCCACCCATCCACCCACCCACCCACACACACACACAGCCATCCACGCATCCACACACACAGCCAGCCATCCGTCCACCCATCCACCCATCCACCCATCCACCCATCCATCCACACACACAGCCGTTCACCCATCCACCCACCCATCCATCCATCCACACACATCTGTCCATCCATCCATCTGTCCACCCATCCAACGCACGTTCATTGCGGTAAACCCGCTCCAGAGGCTGCTGGGAAGGGTAGGCAGAGTTGCCGCCGCCCAGGTAACCAGCGCTCGGCTGTCAGGGCACCGACCACAGGATGGCTGTGTCTGCTGAGACTTCCAGCAGTGGAAGAACACCCGGACACAACTCTACCACATACGCCATTGTCCTCGTAGACGGCTCTTCTAGAACATGCTAACCGAGCCCTGATTTCCCTGTGGGGCCAGCCTCCCCCACTTCCAGCCCAGGGGGTTCAGGCTGGGAGGCAGAGATGGGAGGAGCCAGTGCCTTGGGTCTTGCCGCACTGCCCCGTCTGCCTGGCCACAGGGATGGCTAACGTTCCCCAAGCTCTTTGGGTGTTTTGCTGGAAGTGCCGAGCTTTGCTGGAAACTTACCAAACGGTAAGCTCATTAGCTGTGGGTCTGGGAAGAGAGCCAACATGGAGGAAAGCAGTGTTGAGAGAGTCATAGAGATACCATCTGGGCTCCTGGATCCAGCCATGCCTGAAGCTGGAACCCCTGGACTTTTCACTGACAGGAGCCAACAACATGTGCCTTTTTATTTTATTTTGTTTGCATCACATAATTTGTGTTAGTTTTTCTGTAGCTTGTTCCAAAGAGAACTGAGACTGCTGTACCCCAAGGAGAAACATTTGGAAGGCGAAGGGACAGGGAACAATCCCAGTCTCCAAAGAGCTGAGCAGCTGCCTTGAGCAGGTAAAACAACACACAGGCTGTGTGGCTGCACGGGGCAGGAGCTCCCGGGCCAGGCTGCCGGCCCCGAGCAGGAACCCTCCTGCCACCAGGACTGCCTCAGGAGAAGCAGTCGGCCACGAGAGAGAGAAGCAGGAGGTGGTGATGGGCACTTGCGCCATTGCCACCCCAGCCAGTGTTAGTGCAGAGCTGGGGAAGCCCACGGGCTCCCAATGTTGAATTGCAAAGTCTTTTTTAAAAAGATTTATTTACTTCATTGAAAGTCAGAGTTACACAGAGAGAGAAGGGGAGAGAGAGAGAGAGAGGTCTTCCATCTGCTGGTTCACTCTCCAATTGGCCGCAATGGCCAGAGCCACGCCTATCCAAAACCAGGAGCCAGGAGCTTCTTCCGGGCCTCCGACTTGGGTGCGGGGGCCCAAGGCCTTGGGCCATCTTCCACTGCTTTCCCAGGCCATAGCAGAGAGCTGCATCGGAAGTGGAGCAGCCGGGACTCAAACCGGCGCCCATATGGGATGCCGGCACTGCAGGCGGCGGCTTCACCCGCTACAGCACAGTGGGCCCCTGCTCCACTTATGAACCAGCTTCCTGGTCATGCGCCTGCGAAAGCAGCAGAAATCCATGACCCAAGTGTTTGGGCCCCTGCACCCATGTGAGAGACCCGGATGGAGTTCCAGGCGCTTGGCTTTGCCCTGTCCCAGCCCTGGCTGTTGTGGGCGTTTGGGGAGTGAACCAAAGGAAGGAAGATGCTCTCTCTCTCTCTCTCTCTCTCTCTCTCTCTCTCTTTCTCCCTTCTTCTCTGTCACTCAGCTTTTCAAATAAATAAATGAATACATCTTAGCAACACACACACAGACACACACGCACACACAAAGAAACGGCATCGGTATGGCTGACCACAGACCCCCGCCCCGCCTCCCCCAGCCCCGCAGGTCTTTAAGTTTTACCCCGCGAGCAGCACGAGCCTGAGAGAAGCACGTCAAGGTCATCCCTAAATAGCAGGGGCAGAATGGCCGCGCCTGGGGACCCTGCAGTCTCGCGTGTTGTTGTTAGAACCAGCGGTGAGGATAAAAGGGCTTCGCCGCTAATAAAACATATTTTTTTCTCTCCCTTTCTGACAATAGAAAAGTATTATATAAAAAAAAAGTACGACAAAAGCAAGCGCGGAACAGCTTTTCATCTGTTTATATGACAGCGGTGCCATCCCCGCCCCGCCCCCACCCAGCACCCCGCACCCCTCCCCTGCCCCTCCTCACTCACCTCCCTCCAGGAAGTCATGGATTCGAATTGCTTTGGCCTTTTCATCCTCCTTGGGAGCTAGTCCCCACCCATGCCCCTCACGGCAGCCCCGGGGCAGGACGCTGGTCCCTTGCTGTGCCCCGACCCCCGGCCCCCCACGTCCCCCCAGGACCGGCCCCTGTATATTCTTCCTGCTCGGTGCCTGAAGAACGACTCGCGGGTCGCTCTCTTGCCTCCTCCCTGTCTCCGCTGAGCAGCCTCACACGCTGTTTCCTCTGCCCAAGATACTCTTCCCACCCTGCTCTGTCTGGCTCAGCTCAGGGGCTGAGGACAAGGAGGGCCTGGCTCCCCCTGGTGGTAGTGCACCGAAATGCATCCCGCAGACCCCTCCCCCCCCCCCCCAGCAGGTCCACCATCGCTTTTTCTACACGAGTCTCTCTCTCTGGATCCAGGTGCTGGATTTCTTGTTTTCATTAAAAAGTTATTTGTGTGAGAGGCAGAGAGAGAGAGAGAGAGACAGAGACAGAGACAGAGACAGAGAAATCCAATCACTGGCTCACTCCCCAAATGCCCCCAAATGCTCACAGTGTTCTTCCTGGGGCTGAAGCCAGGAGCCAGAAACTCAATCCTCTTCAAGGCTTAGCAGGCTCAGTACCACTGGGGCTGGCGTTGTGGTGCAGCTGGTTAAGCTGCCTGCAACACCAGCATCCCATATGGCGCTGGTTCAAGACCCGGCTGCTCCATTTCCCATCCAGCTCTCTGCTGTGGCCTGGGAAAGCAGTGGAAAATGGCCCAGGTCCTTGGGCCCCTGCACCCACGTGGGAGACCTGGAAGAAGCTCCAGGCTCCTGGCTTCAAATCTGCCCAGCTCCGGCCATTTGCGGCCAACTGGGGAGTGAACCAGCAGATGGAAGACCTGTCTCTCTCTCTCTCTCTCTCTCTCTCTCTCTCTCTCTCCCCCCTTCTCTCTTGTGTATCTCTGCCTTTCAAATAAGTAAATAAATCTTTTAAAATATATATACATTTATTGTGGTGCAAACTTTTGGTTTTGAAACGCATGTACATGAGAAATCTTCCCCAAGCTCATGGAAATGATGTATTATGAATTTCAAAACAATTCGCACCAAAACAAGCTTACCTGTTAGCCCTTGCGCTGTTAGAAAGTGGAATTGAAAGAGAAGTAGCAGCAACAGCTGGGACTGGGCCAGGCCAAAGCCTGGAGCCAGGAACTCAATCCCCGTCTCCCGCGACCTTGACCTTGAGGGCTTGCGTGCTGGGGGTCCCAGCCATGGAGGCTCCTGACTCCAGTTTCCTGCTAAGGCACTCACCCTGGGAGGGCACTGGTGATGGCTGAAGCACCTGGGCCCCTGCCACCCACAGGAGAGACCCGGATTCCGCACCAGGCACCTGACTTCCGCCTGGCTCACTGCCAGCCACCGGGGGACACACATGTGGGAGAATGAACCAGCAGATGGAAGATCTCTGTGTCTAGCTCACTCTCCGTCTGCCTTTCAAATAAATTTTTTTAAAGAAGAAAGGAGGCAGAGAGGCCGGTGGGTCTACAGGAGCCGGGTGGTGGTCTTTTCTGGGAATGTGGGGAGCAGGTGCAGTCTGGGGGGGACCCCAAGGAACCCCCACCCCCGCCCACTCCTTAGCTGCAAAGCAGGCAACAGTGCTGAGAACGCTGGTCCTGGGTTGCAGGATTGGGGTGGGAGGCAGTGGGGGAGAGCAGGGGCAGGGCGGGGGTGAGAGAAGGGGTGGGGCAGGAGTTGCAGGGGGGGCCCCATGGGTCACCATAGTAACAGCTCTGCTCCCAGGCTTGAGTCTAAGGGGAAGGAGATAAAAGGTTTTGTATCGATCTCTGTCGGGAAAGCGAGCCTTGGTGAACAGGGCTGGAGGGGCTTCGGTGGGGAGGGGCTCCACGGGCTGGGGTCCTGCTGTTTGGGAGGTGACTGCCCAAGCCGGGGGTGGGGGAAGGGGGAGGAGGGAGATGGGGGCTGGCCAGGGAGCCGCCACTGCCTGCTTCGCCTCTAAAGGGGGCCCCGGGCCTCAGTCTCTCCTTCTGCTCAGTGGGGCGGCCGCTCGCACTTGGCTGGCAACGCGCCTGGGTTGGGGGCAGGCGGGGGAGGGCAGGCAGCTGGGGTCCAGCTTATGGAGAAGCTACACTTGCATCTCGCTGACTGGCTGGCTGGCGTGCTGCAGAGCCCTCAGCCCCGTCCTCTGCATAGAAGCAGTCTGGGTTCTCCAGCCCTCATGCAGCCGGGGACAGGTTCACGGGCATCGGGAGTGGACAGACCCATCTCGCTGCCTAAGTGGCAGCATCAGGCCTTGCTGTCCAGGGCCGCGCTGGACAGGGGGCAGCTTGGACTCAGGGCTTCCATGCGTGTGTGTTGTGTGCGTGTATGGATACCTGTGCACGTGACTCCCGGGGCCTTGTGGTCCCATGCATGCAGGTGCACACAGCTCACCTGTCCCACCTGTCTGTGCCCCTCTGGGAATGCCTGCCTTCATGCCACAGTTGCTAGCATCTGCAGTGCACCTGGTGCTGGGAGGGGAGGGGTTGGGGGGGGGTCACGGGCTGGTGCAGCAAAGAGAAAGCAACACAAAAACTGTCTTTATGGGAAGTGGAAGAGAGACAGACAGAGCAAAAGGATGGTGCCCTTCCCCCCAGCCACGCTTTGCTTTCCACGGTTTTATTTACTCTCAGTAAAGGATGGAGCGGAAAATTCCAGAAATACACGATTCTGAAGTTGTTGGTTTTTTTTTTAACAAAAAGATTTATATCTTTATTTCTTTGAAAGGCAGAGAGAAAAGGAGAGAGAGATTTTCCATTCACTAATTCACTCCCAAAGGGACACAAGAGCCAGAACCAGGATCCAGGAGCTTCTTCTGGGTCTCTCATGTGGATGCAGGGGCCCAAGCACCTGGGCCATCTTCCAGTGTTTTCCTGGGTGCATTAGCAGGGAGCTGTATGGGAAGTGGAGCAGCCAGGACTCGAACCGGCGCCCATATGGGATGCCGGCACTGCAGGCGGTGGGTTAACCCACTGTGCGTCAGTACCTGCCCCTGGGTGAATATGTTAGAAGTGGCCCCACTCTGCTGTGGGGCGTGGGTGTTGCTGGAGTCTGTCCTGAGGCCCCAAGATGGGGAACGTTGTCCGCTGGCAGAGACCCCTGCTCCCAGCCTGCGGTCACCTCCTCCCACAAGCCAGAAAGGAAGCTGTTGAGTGCCCGGGGCTGACTTTGGGAGTTGGTGACAGAGTTGTCTGGCTCAGATCCCAAGTGGCTCACCACGGGATGCTGGGAAGTGGCCCCAAGATGTCCCTGTTCTGATCCCTGGGATCCGCGGGAGTCCCTTGTCCAGCAGGGCAGGGTCTCGGCAGAGGAGAAGGTCATGGGGCCATGGGACACTGGAGCCGCCACAGGTCCCTGATGTATGTATTGGAAAGGCCGAGTGACAGTGAGAGAGAGAGGCAGAGACAGGGACTCGTGGCTGTTCAGTGAGATACAACTGCATTGTTCGTGTTCGGCAGCCACTTGTGGGATGTCACAGGAAGTCCTCCCAGCCTGCGTGGAAGGAAGACTTGCACTCTTGAATGGAGTAACCCACCCATTTTACAGATGGGCAGGCAAGCACCCAAGGCCCCTGGGCAGCTGGGACGTCCAGCTCCACAGACAGTGGCTCCCAGGGCTGCCAGGCAGGGCGGGTGCCTGTCCATGGCGGCTGCTGAGTGAGCACCTCTGCAGGATCCCCTGCACGCCCTTGGTCCGTAGTGAGGTCCCCATCACAGGCGGCATCCAAGCTGAGGCAGACAGAGGCTTGGGTGAGTCCTTCTCTCGTTCAGAGAGGGGAGCTCCTGAGCGTGGCTTCTCAACTCAGACTTTCAAATCAAACAAATAAATCCTTTATTTAAAAAAAAAAAATTGTGGCATAGCAGATAAAACTGCCACCTGCAGTGCCGGCATCCCATATGGGCACTGGTTAGAGTCCCAGCTGCTCCACTTCCAATCCAGCTCTCTGCTGTGGCCTGGGAAAGCAGTGGAGGATGGCCCAAGTCCTTGGGCCTCTGCACCCACATGGGAGACCCAGAAGAAGCTGGTGGCTCCTGGTTTCAGATTGGCACAGCTCCGGGTGCTGCAGCCAACTGGGGAGTGAACCAGCGGATGGAAGGCCGACCTCTCTCTCTCTCTCTCTCTCTCTCTCTGCCTCTCCTTCTCTTTCTGTGTAATTCTGACTTTCAAGTAAATAAATAAATATTTTTAAAAAAAGTCTTGCAGGAGTTTTGAAACCAAGTCGTCTTCAAACGATAGCAGTTGGGCACCATCATCATTCCTTTATAACTTTCTCCATCCATGAGACGGACGTTGCGACAGCCTTCTGGGGCTGTCAGGGGGTTCCGTGGGGCAGTCTTGGGAAGTGCCTAGGACGAGACCAGAGCCATAGCACGGGCAGAGGTGACGCTATCCGGTGTGGAAGGATGTTCTCGCTCTTCTCCGGGATACCTCTCCCCAGAGGTAGCCGTAGACTCCTACCCTTGCTTGTGTTAACAGCACCCACCTGACAAACACTCGCGGAGTCTGCTTCTGGGGGGGCTTGTAAATCGATTTGCTATCAGCCGGGAGCCTCAGGGGCCAGGAGAGCTGACAACCTCAGTGAGGCACATCCACCTGTTCCTGAAGCTACTTAGTTTCCATTTGTGTTTGCTAATTCTTTTTGCTTTCTTGCAACTCAAAAAACAAATGTGAGGGGTGGGTATTGAAGGCAGCAGCTTAAGTCGCCGCTTCGGACGTCTGAGTCCCGGATCAGTGCCTGGTTTGGGTTCCAGCCGCTCTGCCTCCAGCTCCCTGCTAATGCACCTGGGGAAGCAGCAGAGGATGCAAGTCCTTGGGCTCCTGCCACCCATGGGGGAGGCTCCAGGTGGAGTTCCAGCCCTGGCTGTTGTAGCCATCTGGGGATTGAAGCAGCCATTGGAAGATCTTCCCCTCTCTCTGCCTTGTAGATAAAAAATGAAAATAAAGGGGCCAGCACTATGGCTTGGTGGGGCTAAGCCTCCACCTGCAGTGCCAGCATCCTATATGGGTGCTGGTTTGTTTCCTGGCTGCTCCACTTCCAATCCAGCTCCCTGCTAGTGGCCTGGGAAAAGCAATGGAAGACGCTCCAAGTGCTTGGGCTTCTGCAACCATGTGGGAGACCTGGAAGAAACTCCTGGATCCTGGCTTCAGCCTGGCCCAGCCCTGGCTGCTGTGACCATCTGGGGAGTGAATCCGCGGATGGAAGACCCTTCTCCCTCTCCCTCTCCCTCTCTCTCTGTAACTCTGACCGAGCCTCGGTCTCACCATCTGTGAGATGGGTTTGCTGGCAGCTTCCATCTGTTAAGTACACTTAAGTTCTGGGCACACAGTGGGATGCTCAAAAGCGCAGGCCACGCCCCTCGGGTGGGTGGTGACGGGGATCTCTCTGTGCCGCTTCTAGGATCTGCACGGAGCCCACCTTAGCTGGGCTGCCCAGCCCGCCCACTTTCCTTCCCCTGGCGGGCCATGCTTGCAGCCCGAGACAACGGGGCGTGGGCGCTGCCTGTCGTCTTGTCGACGCATGTCCTCCTGTATCCTGGGCCCAGCAGCCCATCCCCCCTTCCCGGCCAGCGTCTGCTTGCGTGTGGGGTCTGTGGGGGCAGAGTTTCTGATTGTGCAGTGGGGTGTGCACGGACTTCCCATGTGTGCCAGGCTGGCCGTGGCTGTGTTGGGGGCCGCCCTCTGCCTGTACCCTCTCTGAGTTGTGGGCGTGGCCCAAGGGCAGGTGGACGGGGGTGGGGGTAGACTAAAGGAGGGGGGGACCGCACTCCGGCTATGGGACCCTGGATCGCTCACTGCACCCTTGTTTCCTTTGTTCAAGCAAACTTATCTATTATTTTTTTAAAAAGATATATTTATCTGAAAGGCAGAGATATGGAGAGAGTGAGAGAGAGAGAGAAAGGTCATCCATCCTCTGGCTCACTCCCCTAATGGCCACATCGGCCCGGCTGGACCAGACTGAACCAGGGAGCCAGGAGCTTCATCCCGGACAAGCTGGTGCGTAGGAGATGCGGTCATGTTCCTCCGCGGGGGCGGCAGAGTGTGAGAGGGCCGTAGCCCCCCCCCCCCCCGGCGTGGCTGAAACGTGAGAGAAATCGGTATTCCCAACTCCTGGCCAGGGCCGGAGGCAGCAGGGACTTCCTGGCACCCGCCAAGGTGGAAAGGACTTCCCCACGTCCTTCCAGGTCAGTGGTGGCCAAGGAGTGGACGCTGCTTCCGGAAAGCGGCTCCAGGAGCCTGGGGTGGGGGGAGCCTTGGGTCCCCCTTGTTGGTGGGCCCAAGCCCCACCTGCCTCTGACTCCCAGTGTCTCCCTGCTCCCGTGTCAGATGAGCAGCATGAGCAGGGAGCCAACCTTTGTTCTTTGTGTCTGAGTGTGGGCTCTGTGTCTTCTGCAGTGTTTTTCTTATTGACAGTAAGAAAAAAAAAAGTTCAGAGGATTCTCCTAGGCCCCCACCGCACATATATGCAGCCTGGCCCACCATTCAGATCCCCAAGGCAGTGACACATTCGTTACAGCAGATGAGCCTACCTCCACTGGTCCTTGTCACTCAGGGTCTCTAGAATATATTAGGGTTCACACTTTAAAAAAAAAGATTTATTTATTTATTTAAAGTCAGAGTTACACAGAGAGAGAAGGATAAAAGTCAGAGTTACACAGAGAGAGAAGGAGGAGAGAGAGAGAGAGAGAGGTCTTCCATCCACGGTTTCATTCCCTCAAATGCCCACAACGGTCTCCATCCAGATCTCTCACCGGGGGGTGGAAGGGGTCTGAGCACTGAGCCAACACCTGCTCCCTCCCAGGGTCAGCATCAGCAGGAAGCTGGATCAGAAGCGGAGTCGCCGGGGCTCAAACCAGACACCATGAGCCTGGATGTGGGTGTCCCAGGCGGCGAGGTAGCTGCTGTGCCAAACACCCACCTGTAGGGGTCACTCTTGATGCCGTCTACAGGTTTGGACCAAGGAAAGATGCTGTGGCTGCTGTTACGCATCACACAGAGTAGTGCCATTCACTGCCCTAAACACCCCCCCCCCCAAAAAAAAACCCCATGCTCTATCCGTCCCTCCCCCTCCCCTCCCCCCTCCCTCCCCTCTCCCTCCCGCAGCCTCTGATCTTTCCGCTGCCACAGCTTTGCCTTTCCCAGGAAGCCATAGAGTTGGGATCACACAGTCATGCCTTTTCACACTGGTTTCTTTTTCCTAGTAACACACATTTAAGATTCCCCCACGGGGCCGGCGCTGTGGCGTAGCAGGCTAAGACACCGCCTGCAGTGCCGGCATCCCATGTGGGTGCTGGTTCGAGTCCCGGCTGCTCCACTTCCCATCCAGCTCTCTGCTATGGCCTGGGAAAGCAGTAGAAGATGGCCCAAGTCCTTGGGCCCCTGCACCTGTGTAGGAGACCTGGAAGAAGCTCCTGGCTCCTGGCTCTGAACTGGCCCAGCTCCAGCCATTAGGGCCATTTGAGGAGTGAACCAGCAGATAGAAGACTCTCTTTCTCTCTCTCTCTCCCTCCCTCTCCCTCTCTGTAACTCTTCCTTTCGAGTAAAAATAAATAATCTTTAAACATTAATATTAAAATATATATGGCCGGGAAAGAAGTGGAAGATGGCCCAAATTCTTGGGCCCCTGCACCCACGTGGGAGACCTGGAAGAAGCTCCTGGCTCCTGGCTTCAGATTGGCGCAGCTCCAGCCATTGTATCCAGCTGGGGAGTGAACCAGTGGATGGAAGACCTCTCTCTTGCTCTCTGCCTTTCCACCTCTTTCTGTGTAACTCTGATTTTCAAATAAATAATAAATAAGTCTTTAAAAAATTAATATAAAAAAAGACTCATCCATGTCTTTCATGGCTTGATAGCTCTGTTCTTTTGTAAAAAAAAAAAATATTTATTTGAGAGATGGGGGTGAAGTGGAGAGAGGGCAAGAGCACTGTGCCCGCCCATGCACTGGTTTATTCCCCAAACGCCCCCGAGGGTCCCTGGCTAGGGCTGAAGTTGGGAGCACTGTGGGTGGCAGGGACTCAACTACTTGAGCCATCACTTCCTGTCCCATCACTTCCTGTCCTGTCACTTCCTGTCCCAGAAAGCTGGAGTCCTGAGCCAGAGCTGGAACTTGAACCCAGATGCCCAAAGTTGCTAGGACGGGACTGGGGCTGAAGCCAAGAGCCACGAACTCCAATCCAGGTCTCCCAGGAGGCTGGCAGGGTCCCAGCCACTGGAGCCGTCGCCGCTGCCTCCCAGGCTCTGCGTTACCAGGAAGCCGGGGCAGGGTGACCGGGATGAGCCCCAGCACTCTGACGTGGGACACAGGCGTCTCCACTGGTGCCAGAACCGCCAGGCCAGCTGCCCTCGCCCGCCCATGTACCTAACTCATCCCCAGATCCCTGATGACGCATAATGCAGAGTGTGCACACCCCGTGGTGGCTGGTGTGGATCCCATGTACTACGTCGGTGTGCCGCCAATTCAAGTTTTTATTTTGGAGCTTTCTAGAACTTTTTTTTTCAAATGTGTTCTTTTTTTTTTTTTTTGAAAAAATAAAAAGATTTATTTATTTGATAGGCAGAGTTACAGAGACAGAGAGAGGGAGGGAAAGAGACAGATCTTCCATCTGCTGGTTCACTCCCCAAATGGCTGCAATGGCCGGAGCTGGGCTGATCTGAAGCCAGGAGCTTCTGCCACGTGGGTGCAGGGGCCCAAGGCCTTGGGCCATCTTCTACTGCTTTCCCAGGCCACAGCAGAGAGCTAGATCGGAAGTGGAGCAGCCGGGACTCACACTAACCATCATACAGGATGCCAGCATTGCAGGCAACATCTTAACCCAGTGTGCCACACCAGCCCCCCCCCATTCTACTTTCTGTGTCTATGAATTTGTCTACATATCTCACAGAAATGGAGCCCTATAGAATTTGTCTTCCTGTGAATGGCTTAATAGCTTGTCATCGTCCATGTTCATCCATAGCATAGGACGTGTCAGCCCGGTGAACAGTGTCCAGTTGCAAGCCTATGGCCACCTGTCCACTTGAAGCGCTTCCATCCCCTCAGCTGTCATGAATAACGTCGCTGCGACTGTGGAAGGATTTCTTTGACGTCCTGCTTTGAATCCTTTTGGGCATATACCTGGAAGAGGAACTGGTCAACCACACACAGCTATGTTACCAATTTACATTCCTGCCAGCATCCAGTTTCTCTGCCTCCTCACCAGTTTGTTGTTTTCTGTTTGTTTGTTTTTTGACAGGCAGAGTTAGACAGTGAGAGAGAGAGAGAGAAAGGTCTTCCTTCCGTTGGTTCACCCTCCAATGGCCGCTGCAGCCAGTGCACTGCACTGATCCGAAGCCAGAAGCCCGGTACTTCCTCCTGTCTCCCATGTGGGTGCAGGGCCCAAGCACTTGGGCCATCCTCCACTGCACTCCCGGGCCACAGCAGAGAGCTGGCCTGGAAGAGGGGCAACCGGGACAGAATCCGGCGCCCCAACCAGGACTAGAACCCAGGGTGCCGACGCCGCAGGCGGAGGATTAGCCAAGTGAGCCGTGGCGCCAGCCTTGTTTGGTTGTTTATAACAGGTGTCCCAATGGCTGTGAAATGGTATTGCATTGTGGTTTTGATTTGCATTTCTGTTTTACTTTATTTATTTTATTTATTTATTTGAGAGGTAGAGTTACAGAAAGAGAGAGAGGGAGAGACACAGAGAGAAGTCTTCCATTCGTTGGTTCACTCCTCAAATGGCTGCTACAGCCAGAGCTGGGCCAATCTGAAGCCCGGAGCCAGGAGCTTCTTCTGGGTCTCCCATGCGGGTGCAGGGACCCAAGCACTTGGGCCATCTGCTGCTGCTTTCCCAGGCCATTAGCAGAGAGCTGGATCAGAAGGGAAGAGGAACAGCCGGGACTTGAACCAGTGCCCATATGGGATGTCAGCGCCACAGGTAGAGGCTTAGCCCACTACACTGCAGCACCGGCCCCTGATTTGCATTTCTTTTCTTTTTTTTTTTTTTTTTGACAGGCAGAGTGGACAGTGAGAGAGAGAGAGAGAGAGACAGAGAGAAAGGTCTTCCTTTTCTGTTGGTTCAGCCCCCAATGGCAGCTGCGGCCGGCACACCACACTGATCCGAAGTCAGGAACCAGGTGCTTCTCCTGGTCTCCCATGCGGGTGCAGGGCCCAAGCACTTGGGCCATCCTCCACTGCACTCCCTGGCCACAGCAGAGAGCTGGCCTGGAAGAGGAGCAACCGGGACAGAACCTGGTGCCCCGGCCGGGACTAGAACCCGGTGTGCCGGCGCTGCAGACGGAGGATTAGCCTAGTGAGCCGCAGTGCCGGACTGATTTGCATTTCTGTAATGACTGGTGATGCAGAGAATATGTTCACATGACGGCTGGCCATTTGTACATCTTTCCTGGAGCAGTACCTGTTCACGTCCTTTGCCCCTTTTTAATCGGGTTGCCTGTTTTATTGGTGCTGGGTTGCAGGTCTTCTCAGCTATTTGTCCTCATTCCACAGGTTACCTTTCATGGTGTCGGCTCAGTCTATTGGTGCCCAGGTCAGGTGTCTGCTAGTAGCAGCCTTCCCGGAAGCACAGAAACTCCACCTCAAGGGGTCCCTGGCAGCCGGAACATCAAGTTCATGGTTGGCTTCCCAGGCTGGGGATGGGCAGGACACAGACCTTCCAGGCAGGAGAGGCCATTCGCCTGGAGCAAGCCTGGTGTGCCGTCAGTCTCCTTGGAGCCTGGAAGTCAGCAGGAGCCCCTTACATTCATGAAGAAGCCGAGCCCCACAGGATCTCCATGGAAGCAGACACACCAGCAAAGACGCCAGGACTCTGGGAAAGAGACTCATTTTTCCTAACTGTAGACTATGAACGTGCTCCCGTGGGCACAAGAGTGGCCACAGTGAGGCCCCAAGACCCACGTCACATGGAAGAAGGAGACCGAGAGAGGACTTAGGCCCCCACATCTGCAGGGACCTCCCCAGTTCCCTAAGTGCTCTCACCTCCTACCATCCGTGAACGCTGTAGACATAACACCTATCTACGATATATTCCCCCTCAGTCTACAGTCAGCTTTGGAGTCTCTGGCCCTGGAATTGGAAGCCCTGGCTTTGGAGCTCAGCCTGGCCATTGAACAGCTTGAGCAACTGGCCAGGAACTTTGCACGGCTCACTCACAACCTTAATTTGTAAAATGTTAAGCTGCCACCTGCAAAAAAAAAAAAAAAAAAAAAAAAGCAAGCACCCCACATGAGCATCAGTTCGAGTCCCAGATGCCCCACTTCCCATCCAGCTCCCTGCTAATGCACCTGGGAAAGCAGCAGACGATGGCCCATGTGCTTGGGCCCCTGCACCCATGTGGGAGACCAGAAGAAACTCCTGGCTCCTGGTTTTGGCCTGGCCCTGCCCTGGCTGCTGTGGCCATTTGGAAAGTGGACCTGAAAATCTCCCTGCTTTCAGATAGATAAAATAAAAGTCTTTTATAAAATGAGTAAAATGTGGGTGAGTGTGGGAAACTCAAAGCTTGCAAAGGGGCCTACCTAGCCCACAGCTGGGAGATGCAGGCACCCCAACCACTTGACCAACAGGCATCCCTTATTTCATTTTTTTAAAGATTTATTTATTTATTTGAAAATCAGAGTTACACACAGAGAGGAGAGAGAGAGAGAGAGAGAGAGAGAGAGAGAGAGAGAGAGAGAGAGAGAGGTCCTCCATCTTCTGGTTCACTCCCTAAATGGCTGCAACGGCTGGAGCTGTGCCGATCCGAAGCCAGGAGCCAGGAGCTGCTTCCGGGTTTCCCACGTGGGTGCAGGGGCCCAAGGACTTGGACCATCTTCTACTGCTTTCCCAGGCCACAGCAGAGAGCTGGCTCGGAAGAGGAGCAGCTGAGACTCAAACAGCATCCATATGGGATGCCAGTATTGCAGGCAGTGGCTTTTACCTGCTATGCCACAGCAGTGGCCCCTCCTCCTTATTTCATTTTTATAACAACCCCATCAGGAGGTATAAACAGGCTCAGAAAGGTTAAGAAATGTAGCCAAGGGGCCGATGCTGTGGTTAAAGCCCCGGCCTGAAGCGCCAGCACCCCCTATGGACACCGGTTCTAATCCCAGCTGCTCCTCTTCCAATCCAGCTCTCTGCTGTGGCCTGGGAAAGCAGTAGAAGATGGCCCAGGTGCTTGGGTCCCTGCACCCCTGTGGGAGACCTGGAAGAAGCTCCTGGCTCCTGATTGGTCCAGCTCTAGGGGTTGCGGCCAACTGGGGAGTTAACCATCAGATGGAAGACCTTTCTCTGCCTCTCCTCTCTCTGTAATTCTGCCTTTCAAATAAATAAATAGAGGAGGAGGGATTAGTGAGGCAGGCGTGGTGGCCCAGCAGGTTAGGCTGTTGCCTGCAACACAGGCATCTCACGGAGACTGGCTGGAATCCAGTCTCTGCTCCCCGGGGGACAGCAGCAGCGGATGGCCCCAGTGTCAGGCTCCTGCCACCTCTGTAGGAGACCCAGATGCAGTCCAGACTCCTGGCTTTGGCTTGGCTCAGCTGTTGACTGTTGATGCCATCTGCGGAGGGAGCCAACAGATGGAAGATCTCTCTGTGTCTGTCTCTTCCCACTTTCTCTCTGTCTAAAAAAAAGGGGGGGGGATTGGTACCTTTCTCAGAAGAGATCAGCAGGCTCGCTGTCTCAGAGAGCACGCCCCCCAGGACGGGCTGTGCGAGGCTGTGTCGTCTGAGCCCTCCCCGGCCCCCGGCCACACTGGTCCTGGGCTCTGAGACGTCCAGTGTCCAGGTTGTGAGAAACAAATTTCCACACCGTGAATTTCATATCGTTGGATCTACCCCAGCCCACCCCCCAGCCCTAGCCTTTGACCGGCCACTGGCCTGTAGGACGTCCCACTCTCCGTGTCTGGTGTCGTGTTTAAACCCAGGCACAGTTAGTTTGTTCCTGTCAAGAATGTCACATAGGAGACGCTGTCCACACCGCGCGACCTCAAGGGGGTATCTGACGGCGGGCAGTGCCAAGCTGCCAAGGTGATCCAGGGGGACCCACAAAATGACAGGCACCAGCCTTCCACCTCTGCCTTCACTGTCAAGGTCGGCTTTAACACTCAAGGTTTCCCTCTCTCTCTTCCAGTCCGGGCCCGGGCCGGCGGGCGGCCTGGCTCCGCCCCGCTCCGTCTGGCCCCGCCCCGCTCCGTCTGGCCCCGCCCCGCTCCATCCGGCCCCTCCCTCTCCGGCCGGCCACTCCCCGCTCAGTCTGGCCCCGCCCGCTCCATCCAGCACCCGCCCTCTCCGGCTGGCCCCGCCCTGTTCTATCTGGCCCCGCCCACCTGGCCTCGCCTCGCTCCGTCTGGCCCCGCCCCTCTCCGTCTGGCTCGGCCCCGCCCCGCCCCTGGAGCTCCGCCTCGGGGCCGGCGCAGCGGGCGGAACCGATAGTGTCCGGGCATTTCCCCTCGACGTCGCCCGCCCGGACGCTGAATAGTGGCGCACTGGGCGCCCACGAGGACGCAGTTCTCCGCGGACTTCCGGTCGCGCGCCGCTCCGCCGCCGCCGTGCGACCGGAACTCGCCCGTGCCACCTCCGTCGCTGCCGGTCCGTCCATCTCTGCCGCAGCCATGGGGATCCTGGAGAAGATCTCGGAGATCGAGAAGGAGATCGCTCGGACGCAGAAGAACAAGGGTGAGGGCCCGACGCGGCGGAACCTTGCGTGCTGTACCCGCCTCAGTTTTCCTGTCTGCAAAATGGGGTAGCAGCTCCAGCGGTAGACCAGGGCGAAGCGCCAGGGGCGTGCCAAGGCTGGAGGCAGGGCCAAGGCCCCACGCCCCGCTCTGTCAGCAAAGGTTCCCAAAGGAAAATGACCCGTGCTGGACCAGGTGCCCGAGTCTGGGCTTCGGCTTGTCAGGGCTGGAGGGGCTCCGAGAAGAGAGAAAGATGGTGGCGCCAGGAGGAGGGCGGAGGGGCCTGGCGTGTTCCTGGGACGGCGAGGAGACCAGTGTGGATCAGAGGGGAGGACTGGCCCGGCTGACTCCCCGGGCGGTGCTGTGGGCTCGCGGGAGGCAGGGAGCCCTCGGGGGCCGGGCTCGGGGGCCTCTCCCCGCTCGGCCCCATTGAGGTCTGGCGGCTGGGGAGCTGGGCCTGGTACTTGAGGTCACAGCAGGTGCACCCTGCCCTGCGGGAGCTGATCTAGTAAGCCCAATAAACACCATCATGCGGGACAGCAATGGGTGAGGACAGAGCCGTGGCGGGGGCGGGGCCGAGGGGACCACCTCGGGGAAGGGGGTATTTGGGATGAGACCCGAATGAGCAGGAGGACCCAGCCAGGCAGAGAGCTGGGGCAAGACCTCGGGCAGCAGGTGCACCTATCAAGGATCCAAAGTCTGGGGCTTTGGGGCAGTGGTGGGAGAGGAGGTGCGGGCAGCACAGAGCCGTACAGGTCACGGACAGGCCTCCGGGCTGCGGCTCCTGCCCTAAGGGTAGGAGGAGCCGGTGGACTGGGTGGCAACGTGGAGGATCAGCGGGGAGCCCCGGGGTGGGGAGGGGGCAGTCAGCCCGCTGCTTTGGCAGTAGCAGCTGAGAGGGTCTCACCGAGGCCCCTGCAGCGCTGCCCGGCGTGTTCTGGGCCAGGATGGGACCGCTTCTCATGGCCATCGGGTGGGGATGCAGCTGGCAGCCCCGCCCCCTGCGCCGGCAGAGGCAGGGAAGAGGGGGCAGGCCGGTCCACGGCGGGATAGGAGCCGAGAGCCCAGTGCACGCGGGGAGGAGGGCGGGGCTCCTGCAGACCCTCGCAGGCCCTGTTCGTGGGCACTTACGGTGTGCTGGCTGTGTGTTCTATGCTGCTTTCACACTACAGAAACCTGAGGCCGCAGGTCACTCATATATATATGAGTGATATATATATTTAAATATTTACTTGAAAGGCAGAGTTAGAGAGAGAGAGAGAGACAGAGAGGGAGAGAGAGGTCTTCCATCCGCTGGTTCACTCCCCAAACGGCTGCAATGGCCGGAGCTGCACCAGGAGCTTCCTCCAGGCCTCCCACGCAGGTGCAGGGAACCAAGCACCTGGGCCATCTTCTGCTGCTCTCCCAGGCCATAGCAGAGAGCTGGATCAGAAGAGGAGCAGCTGGGACTAGAACCTGTGCCATATGGGATGCCGGCACTGCAGGGGACGGCTTTACCTGCTATGCCACAGCGCCGCCCCCTGGAGTTCGCTCTTTAACATCCCCGGCTTGCAGCTGAAGGACTGAGGCACAGGAGTGAGTTTTCCATAGGCAGCCAGCAGTGAGGCGGGGGCTCGCAGCCTCTGCGGGGCACCGCCCAGTGCGCCCCCAGGGAGGGCTCCAGAGGCTTCTTCTGGGAGGCAGTGTCTGAGCTGTGCCTCACACGGTGAGAAGGGGCCGGCTCTGCGGAGATACGCTCGCTTGAAATGCCCAGAGCCCCAAGTTCAAGGTCCTGAGGCAGTCATGCAGTCAGTAGGTTCTGCAAAGCAAAGAAAGCACTGTCCGGAACACAGCGGCCGAGGGGGAGTGACAGGCGGGGGTGACAGGTGGGTGGTGACAGGCAGGGGATGGTAGGTGGGAGAGTGACAGGTGGGGGGGACAGGTGGAGGGGTGACAGGCAGGCGGGGGAGTGGCAGGTGGGGGAGTGACAGGCGGGGGGGTGACAGGCAGGGGGTGACAGGTGGGGGTGACAGGCGGGGGTGACTGGGGGGTGACAGGCAGAGGGTGGCAGTCAGGGTGTCACTAGGGAGTGAGGTGGGGGATGACAGGTGGGGTGTCACTAGGGAGTGACAGATGGGGGATGACTGGGGAGTGACAGGTGGGAGGGTGACAGGTGGGGGTGACAGGCGGGGAGGGGGTGACAGGTGGGGGAGTGACCGGTGGCGTTGAGACAGCCAGCGGCCCTGTCCCGTGGGTCCTTGCTCCTCAGCCTCAACCCCAGTCCCCTGCTGCAGCTGAGATCTGGAATTCCCTTGGACACCATGCGCACTACAGCTTACGTGGGGTGGAACGTGAAAAGCCGCAACGTAACGCCCTCAGGGACACCACACAGGAGGGGAAAGGGAGGAGTTGGGGACCAGAGGCGCTCGCTGAAGTCCCTCTGTGCCGGCGTTACAGGGAAGCAGCAGTCCTCCTGCTCCCGGTGGAGTGGGGGGGGTGGGGCTTTGTCAGGTGTGCGGTGCCGGCCTCCCGGCGTGGCGGAGTTTCAGACGTTCCCCACTCCAGGAACTCAGCAGGTGCATGGCTGGGAAGTTCAGGGCACAGGAACGCCCTGAGAAAGGCCCTGTGGGGGTGGACAGAGCGGGGATCCAGGCCCTGGTTCCCTCCCCCAGGGTTCCCACCCCGGGGCATGTCTTTGGGACCGTGACACAGCCCGTGGTACTGACTGCACAGGACTGAACTCATGCCTCCTAGGACAGGCGCCAGGGAGGACTTGAGCCTCGGAGGGGCAGAGGACAGTCCTGCGAGTCCCAGAGGGCCCCCAGGGAGCAGCACTGCCCCGCTGAGAACCGTGGCTGGCACTGGGGTCTGCAGGGGTGGTGGGAACGCCGGCCAGCTGCTCCTCTCCGGGTCTGCTCGGCGCGGGCAGAGCTGGCGCCCAGGCTTGGGGCCGCTGGCCACCCACTGCCTGTCTGCCGCACCTCCTCTAGCCACCGAGTACCACCTGGGCCTGCTGAAGGCGAAGCTCGCCAAGTACCGGGCCCAGCTCCTGGAGCCTTCCAAGTCGGCCTCGTCCAAAGGAGAGGGCTTCGACGTCATGAAGTCGGGTGACGCCCGGGTGGCCCTCATTGGATTCCCCTCTGTGGGTAAGGTCAGTGATGGGCACTGCGGCCTGGGGGAGGGGGCGGGCGGGCGCTTCCAAACACACGGCGTCTCCGCCCCCGCCACTGCCGGTCTGCTGCGCTCCGGAGGCCCTGCCCCCAGCATCTTCCTTTCCCCGTGGACTGCGCAGGTCCTGATGGCGGAGAGGAGGCTGGGTTCCGGTCCCGGCTGCGCAGACCCCCCCCCCCCCCCCCCCCCGCTCTGGGGAGCAAGGACAGTGAACAGAGCTGGCTGAGGGCAGGTCCTGGGCGGGCAGTGCTGACGAGGGGCTGTCTGGGCTTGTGGAGCTGTGGCCAAGGACACTGTGGGCAGCGGGAACGGTGGCGGCCCTGGCGGGGGGTGAGCGGGAAGCAGGAGCGCTCCCGTTTTGGTTTTCTTTGAAAGCTTTCTCAGTGCCACAGCCATGGGGGTTTGTTTATTTATTTTTAATCAGCGGCAGCATCGTACACATAGCCGTGTTCATTTCTTCCATTTTTTAAAAAATATTTTTAATGACTTCTTTATATATTCAAAAGTCAGAGAGAGAGAGAGAGGATGTGCCATCCTTGGATTCCCTCCCCAGATGGCCACAGTGGCCGGGGCTGAGCCAGGAGCCTCTTCTGGCCTTCCATATGGGTGGCAGGGGCCATTGCTCAATGCCTTTCCCGAACATTAGCAGGAAACTGGATCAGCCTCCCTGATGCTGGTCCAGTTCCTGGCACTGGGAGACACTTGGGGCTCATCCTGTCTATCGCTTCCCAGAGGCCCTGGTTCCGTCCCTGGAGACGCTCATCACTATTAGACACGGCTGACAGGCCTCTGAATGGATCGCCCCGGCCGCCGTGCAGCGGATGGGCAGATGGGTGCTGGGCAGGGCTGGCGGAGGGCGGACAGAGGCACTGATCTGTTCCAGGCCAGGCAGGCAGGGCTGGGGCTGCAGCAGGAGCCAGCGGGGCAGCTTCTGAGCCCATGCTCCTGGGCTGGGCAGAGGGCGGGTGGGCAGGGGCTGCCGTCTCCTGTCACCTGCTGCGGGCTGCGCAGCACTGTGCTCTTTCCTCAGTCCGTGAGGCTAGGATATGTGTCAGAGAGGGGGTGGGGGGGGTGTATCAGAGAGGGGGCGGGTTGGATTGTGTCAGAGAGGGGGCAGGGCGGGATGTGTGTGTCAGAGGGAGAGGTCAGGGCAGGGTAGGGGTATGTCAGAGAGAAAGGTAGGGTGAGGGTGTGTAAGAGAGAGAGAGAGGTAGGATGGGGGTGTGTATCAGAGAGAGAGAGGCAGGGTGGGGGTATGTATCAGAGAGAGAGAGGCAGGGTAGGAGTGTGTATCAGAGAGGCAGGTAGGGGTGTGTATCAGAGAGAGAGGTGGGGTGAGGGTATGTATCAGAGAGAGAGAGAGAGGCAGGGTGGAGGTATGCAGAGAAAGAGGCAGGGTGGGGGTGTGCAGAGAGAGAGGCAGGATGGGGGTGTGTATCAGAGAGAGAGAGGCAGGATGGGGGTGTGTATCAGAGAGAGAGGCAGGGTCGGGGTGTGTATCAGAGAGAGGCGGGGTGGGGGTGTGTATCAGAGAGAGGCGGGGTGGGGGTGTGTATCAGAGAGAGAGGCGGGGTGGGGGTGTGTATCAGAGAGAGAGGCAGGATGGGGGTGTGTATCAGAGAGAGGCAGGTGGGGGTGTGTATCAGAGAGAGAGAGGCGGGGTGGGGGTGTGTATCAGAGAGAGGTGGGGTGGGGGTGTGTATCAGAGAGAGGCGGGGTGGGGGTGTGTATCAGAGAGAGAGGCGGGGTGGGGGTGTGTATCAGAGAGAGAGGTGGGGTGGGGGTGTGTATCAGAGAGAGGCGGGGTGGGGGTGTGTATCAGAGAGAGGCGGGGTGGGGGTGTGTATCAGAGAGAGGTGGGGTGGGGGTGTGTATCAGAGAGAGAGGTGGGGTGGGGGTGTGTATCAGAGAGAGGCGGGGTGGGGGTGTGTATCAGAGAGAGAGGTGGGGTGGGGGTGTGTATCAGAGAGAGGCGGGGTGGGGGTGTGTATCAGAGAGAGAGAGGCGGGGTGGGGGTGTGTATCAGAGAGAGGCGGGGTGGGGGTGTGTATCAGAGAGAGAGGCGGGGTGGGGGTGTGTATCAGAGAGAGAGGTGGGGTGGGGGTGTGTATCAGAGAGAGGCGGGGTGGGGGTGTGTATCAGAGAGAGGCGGGGTGGGGGTGTGTATCAGAGAGAAGTGGGGTGGGGGTGTGTATCAGAGAGAGGCGGGGTGGGGGTGTGTATCAGAGAGAGAGGCAGGATGGGGGTGTGTATCAGAGAGAGGCGGGGTGGGGGTGTGTATCAGAGAGAGAGGCAGGATGGGGGTGTGTATCAGAGAGAGAGAGGCGGGGTGGGGGTGTGTATCAGAGAGAGGCGGGGTGGGGGTGTGTATCAGAGAGAGGCGGGGTGGGGGTGTGTATCAGAGAGAGAGGTGGGGTGGGGGTGTGTATCAGAGAGAGGCGGGGTGGGGGTGTGTATCAGAGAGAGGCGGGGTGGGGGTGTGTATCAGAGAGAGAGGTGGGGTGGGGGTGTGTATCAGAGAGAGGCGGGGTGGGGGTGTGTATCAGAGAGAGGCGGGGTGGGGGTGTGTATCAGAGAGAGGTGGGGTGGGGGTGTGTATCAGAGAGAGGCGGGGTGGGGGTGTGTATCAGAGAGAGAGGCAGGATGGGGGTGTGTATCAGAGAGAGGCGGGGTGGGGGTGTGTATCAGAGAGAGGCGGGGTGGGGGTGTGTATCAGAGAGAGAGAGGCGGGGTGGGGGTGTGTATCAGAGAGAGGCGGGGTGGGGGTGTGTATCAGAGAGAGAGGCAGGTGGGGGTGTGTATCAGAGAGAGGCGGGGTGGGGGTGTGTATCAGAGAGAGGCGGGGTGGGGGTGTGTATCAGAGAGAGGCGGGGTGGGAGTGTGTATCAGAGAGAGAGGCAGGTGGGGGTGTGTATCAGAGAGAGGCAGGGTGGGGGTGTGTATCAGAGAGAGGCGGGGTGGGGGTGTGTATCAGAGAGAGAGAGGCGGGGTGGGGGTGTGTATCAGAGAGAGGCGGGGTGGGGGTGTGTATCAGAGAGAGGCGGGGTGGGGGTGTGTATCAGAGAGAGAGGCGGGGTGGGGGTGTGTATCAGAGAGAGAGGTGGGGTGGGGGTGTGTATCAGAGAGAGGCGGGGTGGGGGTGTGTATCAGAGAGAGGCGGGGTGGGGGTGTGTATCAGAGAGAGAGGCAGGTGGGGGTGTGTATCAGAGAGAGAGGTGGGGTGGGGGTGTGTATCAGAGAGAGGCGGGGTGGGGGTGTGTATCAGAGAGAGGCGGGGTGGGGGTGTGTATCAGAGAGAGAGGCAGGGTGGGGGTGTGTATCAGAGAGAGAGAGGCAGGATGGGGGTGTGTATCAGAGAGAGAGGCGGGGTGGGGGTGTGTATCAGAGAGAGGCAGGATGGGGGTGTGTATCAGAGAGAGGCAGGGTGGGGGTGTGTATCAGAGAGAGGCAGGGTGGGGGTGTGTATCAGAGAGAGAGGTGGGGTGGGGGTGTGTATCAGAGAGAGGGGTGGGGTGGGGGTGTGTATCAGAGAGAGAGGCGGGGTGGGGGTGTGTATCAGAGAGAGGCGGGGTGGGGGTGTGTATCAGAGAGAGAGGCGGGGTGGGGGTGTGTATCAGAGAGAGGCGGGGTGGGGGTGTGTATCAGAGAGAGAGGCGGGGTGGGGGTGTGTATCAGAGAGAGAGGCGGGGTGGGGGTGTGTATCAGAGAGAGAGGTGGGGTGGGGGTGTGTATCAGAGAGAGGCGGGGTGGGGGTGTGTATCAGAGAGAGGCGGGGTGGGGGTGTGTATCAGAGAGAAGTGGGGTGGGGGTGTGTATCAGAGAGAGGCGGGGTGGGGGTGTGTATCAGAGAGAGAGGCAGGATGGGGGTGTGTATCAGAGAGAGGCGGGGTGGGGGTGTGTATCAGAGAGAGAGGCAGGATGGGGGTGTGTATCAGAGAGAGAGAGGCGGGGTGGGGGTGTGTATCAGAGAGAGGCGGGGTGGGGGTGTGTATCAGAGAGAGGCGGGGTGGGGGTGTGTATCAGAGAGAGAGGTGGGGTGGGGGTGTGTATCAGAGAGAGGCGGGGTGGGGGTGTGTATCAGAGAGAGGCGGGGTGGGGGTGTGTATCAGAGAGAGAGGTGGGGTGGGGGTGTGTATCAGAGAGAGGCGGGGTGGGGGTGTGTATCAGAGAGAGGCGGGGTGGGGGTGTGTATCAGAGAGAGGTGGGGTGGGGGTGTGTATCAGAGAGAGGCGGGGTGGGGGTGTGTATCAGAGAGAGAGGCAGGATGGGGGTGTGTATCAGAGAGAGGCGGGGTGGGGGTGTGTATCAGAGAGAGGCGGGGTGGGGGTGTGTATCAGAGAGAGAGAGGCGGGGTGGGGGTGTGTATCAGAGAGAGGCGGGGTGGGGGTGTGTATCAGAGAGAGAGGCAGGTGGGGGTGTGTATCAGAGAGAGGCGGGGTGGGGGTGTGTATCAGAGAGAGGCGGGGTGGGGGTGTGTATCAGAGAGAGGCGGGGTGGGAGTGTGTATCAGAGAGAGAGGCAGGTGGGGGTGTGTATCAGAGAGAGGCAGGGTGGGGGTGTGTATCAGAGAGAGGCGGGGTGGGGGTGTGTATCAGAGAGAGAGAGGCGGGGTGGGGGTGTGTATCAGAGAGAGGCGGGGTGGGGGTGTGTATCAGAGAGAGGCGGGGTGGGGGTGTGTATCAGAGAGAGAGGCGGGGTGGGGGTGTGTATCAGAGAGAGAGGTGGGGTGGGGGTGTGTATCAGAGAGAGGCGGGGTGGGGGTGTGTATCAGAGAGAGGCGGGGTGGGGGTGTGTATCAGAGAGAGAGGCAGGTGGGGGTGTGTATCAGAGAGAGAGGTGGGGTGGGGGTGTGTATCAGAGAGAGGCGGGGTGGGGGTGTGTATCAGAGAGAGGCGGGGTGGGGGTGTGTATCAGAGAGAGAGGCAGGGTGGGGGTGTGTATCAGAGAGAGAGAGGCAGGATGGGGGTGTGTATCAGAGAGAGAGGCGGGGTGGGGGTGTGTATCAGAGAGAGGCAGGATGGGGGTGTGTATCAGAGAGAGGCAGGGTGGGGGTGTGTATCAGAGAGAGGCAGGGTGGGGGTGTGTATCAGAGAGAGAGGTGGGGTGGGGGTGTGTATCAGAGAGAGGGGTGGGGTGGGGGTGTGTATCAGAGAGAGAGGCGGGGTGGGGGTGTGTATCAGAGAGAGGCGGGGTGGGGGTGTGTATCAGAGAGAGAGGCGGGGTGGGGGTGTGTATCAGAGAGAGGCGGGGTGGGGGTGTGTATCAGAGAGAGAGGCGGGGTGGGGGTGTGTATCAGAGAGAGAGGCAGGGTGGGGGTGTGTATCAGAGAGAGAGGCGGGGTGGGGGTGTGTATCAGAGAGAGGCAGGTGGGGGTGTGTATCAGAGAGAGGCGGGGTGGGGGTGTGTATCAGAGAGAGGCGGGGTGGGGGTGTGTATCAGAGAGAGAGGCGGGGTGGGGGTGTGTATCAGAGAGAGGCGGGGTGGGGGTGTGTATCAGAGAGAGGCGGGGTGGGGGTGTGTATCAGAGAGAGAGGTGGGGTGGGGGTGTGTATCAGAGAGAGGTGGGGTGGGGGTGTGTATCAGAGAGAGAGGCAGGGTGGGGGTGTGTATCAGAGAGAGAGGCGGGGTGGGGGTGTGTATCAGAGAGAGAGGCAGGATGGGGGTGTGTATCAGAGAGAGGCAGGTGGGGGTGTGTATCAGAGAGAGGCGGGGTGGGGGTGTGTATCAGAGAGAGGCGGGGTGGGGGTGTGTATCAGAGAGAGAGGCGGGGTGGGGGTGTGTATCAGAGAGAGAGGCAGGATGGGGGTGTGTATCAGAGAGAGAGGCAGGATGGGGGTGTGTATCAGAGAGAGGCGGGGTGGGGGTGTGTATCAGAGAGAGAGGCGGGGTGGGGGTGTGTATCAGCGAGAGGCGGGGTGGGGGTGTGTATCAGAGAGAGAGGCGGGGTGGGGGTGTGTATCAGAGAGAGGCAGGGTAGGAGTGTGTATCAGAGAGGCAGGTAGGGGTGTGTATCAGAGAGAGAGGTGGGGTGAGGGTATGTATCAGAGAGAGAGAGAGAGGCAGGGTGGAGGTATGCAGAGAAAGAGGCAGGGTGGGGGTGTGCAGAGAGAGAGGCAGGATGGGGGTGTGTATCAGAGAGAGAGGCAGGTGGGGGTGTGTATCAGAGAGAGAGGTGGGGTGGGGGTGTGTATCAGAGAGAGAGGCAGGTGGGGGTGTGTATCAGAGAGAGGTGGGGTGGGGGTGTGTATCAGAGAGAGGTGGGGTGGGGGTGTGTATCAGAGAGAGAGGTGGGGTGGGGGTGTGTATCAGAGAGAGAGGTGGGGTGGGGGTGTGTATCAGAGAGAGGCGGGGTGGGGGTGTGTATCAGAGAGAGAGGCGGGGTGGGGGTGTGTATCAGAGAGAGGCAGGATGGGGGTGTGTATCAGAGAGAGGCAGGGTGGGGGTGTGTATCAGAGAGAGGCAGGGTGGGGGTGTGTATCAGAGAGAGAGGTGGGGTGGGGGTGTGTATCAGAGAGAGGGGCGGGGTGGGGGTGTGTATCAGAGAGAGAGAGGCGGGGTGGGGGTGTGTATCAGAGAGAGGCAGGATGGGGGTGTGTATCAGAGAGGCAGGGTGGGGGTGTGTATCAGAGAGAGGCAGGGTGGGGGTGTGTATCAGAGAGAGAGGTGGGGTGGGGGTGTGTATCAGAGAGAGGGGCGGGGTGGGGGTGTGTATCAGAGAGAGAGGCGGGGTGGGGGTGTGTATCAGAGAGAGAGGCGGGGTGGGGGTGTGTATCAGAGAGAGAGGCAGGATGGGGGTGTGTATCAGAGAGAGGCAGGGTGGGGGTGTGTATCAGAGAGAGGCAGGGTGGGGGTGTGTATCAGAGAGAGGCGGGGTGGGGGTGTGTATCAGAGAGAGAGGTGGGGTGGGGGTGTGTATCAGAGAGAGAGGCAGGGTGGGGGTGTGTATCAGAGAGAGAGGCGGGGTGGGGGTGTGTATCAGAGAGAGAGGCGGGGTGGGGGTGTGTATCAGAGAGAGGCAGGTGGGGGTGTGTATCAGAGAGAGAGGTGGGGTGGGGGTGTGTATCAGAGAGAGGCGGGGTGGGGGTGTGTATCAGAGAGAGAGGTGGGGTGGGGGTGTGTATCAGAGAGAGAGGCGGGGTGGGGGTGTGTATCAGAGAGAGGCGGGGTGGGGGTGTGTATCAGAGAGAGAGGCAGGGTGGGGGTGTGTATCAGAGAGAGGCGGGGTGGGGGTGTGTATCAGAGAGAGAGGTGGGGTGGGGGTGTGTATCAGAGAGAGGGGCGGGGTGGGGGTGTGTATCAGAGAGAGAGAGGTGGGGTGGGGGTGTGTATCAGAGAGAGAGGCAGGGTGGGGGTGTGTATCAGAGAGAGAGGCGGGGTGGGGGTGTGTATCAGAGAGAGAGGCAGGATGGGGGTGTGTATCAGAGAGAGGCAGGTGGGGGTGTGTATCAGAGAGAGGCGGGGTGGGGGTGTGTATCAGAGAGAGGCGGGGTGGGGGTGTGTATCAGAGAGAGAGGTGGGGTGGGGGTGTGTATCAGCGAGAGGCGGGGTGGGGGTGTGTATCAGAGAGAGAGGCGGGGTGGGGGTGTGTATCAGAGAGAGGCAGGGTAGGAGTGTGTATCAGAGAGGCAGGTAGGGGTGTGTATCAGAGAGAGAGGTGGGGTGAGGGTATGTATCAGAGAGAGAGAGAGAGGCAGGGTGGAGGTATGCAGAGAAAGAGGCAGGGTGGGGGTGTGCAGAGAGAGAGGCAGGATGGGGGTGTGTATCAGAGAGAGAGAGGCAGGATGGGGGTGTGTATCAGAGAGAGAGGCAGGGTCGGGGTGTGTATCAGAGAGAGGTGGGGTGGGGGTGTGTATCAGAGAGAGGCGGGGTGGGGGTGTGTATCAGAGAGAGGCGGGGTGGGGGTGTGTATCAGAGAGAGAGGCAGGATGGGGGTGTGTATCAGAGAGAGGCGGGGTGGGGGTGTGTATCAGAGAGAGGCGGGGTGGGGGTGTGTATCAGAGAGAGAGAGGCGGGGTGGGGGTGTGTATCAGAGAGAGGCGGGGTGGGGGTGTGTATCAGAGAGAGGCGGGGTGGGGGTGTGTATCAGAGAGAGAGGCAGGTGGGGGTGTGTATCAGAGAGAGGCAGGGTGGGGGTGTGTATCAGAGAGAGGCAGGTGGGGGTGTGTATCAGAGAGAGAGGTGGGGTGGGGGTGTGTATCAGAGAGAGGCAGGGTGGGGGTGTGTATCAGAGAGAGGCAGGGTGGGGGTGTGTATCAGAGAGAGAGGTGGGGTGGGGGTGTGTATCAGAGAGAGGCGGGGTGGGGGTGTGTATCAGAGAGAGAGGCGGGGTGGGGGTGTGTATCAGAGAGAGGCGGGGTGGGGGTGTGTATCAGAGAGAGAGGCAGGGTGGGGGTGTGTATCAGAGAGAGGCGGGGTGGGGGTGTGTATCAGAGAGAGGCAGGGTGGGGGTGTGTATCAGAGAGAGGCGGGGTGGGGGTGTGTATCAGAGAGAGAGGCGGGGTGGGGGTGTGTATCAGAGAGAGGCGGGGTGGGGGTGTGTATCAGAGAGAGGCAGGTGGGGGTGTGTATCAGAGAGAGAGGTGGGGTGGGGTGTGTATCAGAGAGAGAGGTGGGGTGTGGGTGTGTATCAGAGAGAGGCGGGGTGGGGGTGTGTATCAGAGAGAGAGGCAGGATGGGGGTGTGTATCAGAGAGAGAGGCGGGGTGGGGGTGTGTATCAGAGAGAGGCGGGGTGGGGGTGTGTATCAGAGAGAGAGGTGGGGTGGGGGTGTGTATCAGAGAGAGAGGCGGGGTGGGGGTGTGTATCAGCGAGAGGCGGGGTGGGGGTGTGTATCAGAGAGAGGCAGGTGGGGGTGTGTATCAGAGAGAGAGGTGGGGTGGGGGTGTGTATCAGAGAGAGAGAGGCGGGGTGGGGGTGTGTATCAGAGAGAGGCGGGGTGGGGGTGTGTATCAGAGAGAGGCGGGGTGGGGGTGTGTATCAGAGAGAGAGGCAGGATGGGGGTGTGTATCAGAGAGAGGCAGGTGGGGGTGTGTATCAGAGAGAGAGAGGCGGGGTGGGGGTGTGTATCAGAGAGAGGTGGGGTGGGGGTGTGTATCAGAGAGAGGCGGGGTGGGGGTGTGTATCAGAGAGAGAGAGGCGGGGTGGGGGTGTGTATCAGAGAGAGAGAGAGGCAGCGTGGAGGTATGCAGAGAGAGGCAGGGTGGGGGTGTGTATCAGAGAGAGAGAGGTGGGGTGGGGGTGTGTATCAGAGAGAGAGAGAGGCAGCGTGGAGGTATGCAGAGAGAGGTAGGGTGGGGGTGTGTATCAGAGAGAGAGGCGGGGTGGGGGTGTGTATCAGAGAGAGGCAGGGTGGGGGTGTGTATCAGAGAGAGAGGCGGGGTGGGGGTGTGTATCAGCGAGAGAGGCGGGGTGGGGGTGTGTATCAGAGAGAGAGGCAGGATGGGGGTGTATATCAGAGAGAGAGGTGGGGTGGGGGTGTGTATCAGAGAGAGAGAGAGGCAGCGTGGAGGTATGCAGAGAGAGGCAGGGTGGGGGTGTGTATCAGAGGCAGGGTCTGCGTATGCAGAGAGAGGCAGGGTGGGGGTGTGCAGAGAGAGAGGCAGGGTGGGGGTGTGTATCAGAGAGAGGCGGGATGGGGGTGTGTATCAGAGGGGAGGGGTGGGGTGGGGTGTGTATCAGAGAGGCAGGGTGGAGGTATGTATCAGAGAGAGGCAGGGTGGAGGTATGTATCAGAGAGAGGCAGGGTGAGGGTGTGTATCAGAGAGAGAGATGGGGTGGGGGTGTGCAGAGGGAGAGGCGGGGTGGGGGATTTTAACTAGCTACTGGAGCTACCCAGCGCCGTGCCCCTGGGTTTCGGCACTGTGGCTGAGATCTAGGGTGTCCCTGGGTGTCCTTGGAGACCCCACTCTTTTTTATTTTATTTTATTTTTTTCATTTTTTTGACAGGCAGAGTGGACAGTGAGAGAGAGAGACAAAGAAAAAGGTCTTCCTTTTGCCATTGGTTCACCCTCTAATGGCCGCCGTGGCCAGCGCGCTGCGGCCGGCGCACCACACTGATCCGATGGCAGGAGCCAGGTACTTATCCTGGTCTCCCATGGGGTGCAGGGCCCAAGCACTTGGGCCGTCCTCCACTGCACTCCCTGGCTACAGCAGAGAGCTGGCCTGGGAGAGGGGCAACCGGGACAGAATCCGGCGCCCCGACCGGGACTAGAACCCGGTGTGCCGGCGCTGCAAGGCGGAGGATTAGCCTAGTGAGCCGCAGCGCCGGCCGAGACCCCACTCTTTCTCGCAGCTGGCGCCCTTGTCTGTCCATGCCTTTCTGCTTGCCGGGTTTCTGTTTCCCGGTGGTCCCCATGGCTGAGTTTCTGGCTTGGAGGCTATTTCCTTCCCACGCCTTGTGTGGGTGTGGCCATGAGTGGGCAGGGGCGGACCGCAGTAGCCCAGAGCCCCAGTGCCCTGCTGGTTAGAGGGGCAGGGCTCACAGGGTGGGCCTGTCCCTTCCTGGCTCTGCCCTCTGCTGACGTAACCATCAGTGACAGGTAGCCTTCCACGCGGGGTGTCCCAGGCTCTCTCCCTGGTGTGGTCCTGCGCTGGAGGGAATGAGTCGAGGCCCGCTGTGCACGTGACCACTGTGCAGCGCACACAGGGACCTTTCTTGCCCCGGTCCCCAAGCAGCGGTGACATCCGAAGCCAGGTCTCCCCCACTCCCAGAGCACAGTGGCCCTCAGCGCCCCACCCCCACCCCACCTCCCTCCCATAGCCGTCTGTCTCCCAGTGAGAGGGTGGCACCTCCTCAGCTGTCCCCTCGCCCTCTCCAAGGAGCAGCTCGCTCTGCGTGTGGATTCCACAGGTACAGTGGGGCCAGCAGGGGCTGCAGGACCCCCGCTCGTGTGGGGAAGCCCCTAGAAACCAGGCCGCGATCCGCCCGGGACAGGCAGGCCTGAGGCCCTGTTCTCACAGCCCGACCTGGGCGGCCCCGGGGCCCGGGAGGACTCAGGCAGTGTCTCCTCTCTCCCCCCAGTCCACCTTCCTGAGTCTGATGACCTCCACAGCCAGCGAGGCCGCCTCCTACGAGTTCACCACCCTGACCTGTATCCCCGGGGTCATCGAAGTAAGCGGGTGCGCCGGGCCCGGGGCGGGGGGGAGGGGCGTGTGCTGGGTGGGTGAGGCTGCGGCTGTGTGGCCCTGAGGGCCCCAGAGGCTCATGGCCCTGCCTGGACTCCTGACTGATTCCGGGTCAGGCCTGCCCGTGCAGCTCTGGGGACTGGCAGCTCTCCAGCACCTGGGCTGGGGCCTTCCCTGGGCCACACGGGACCCTGAGCCATGGGGCGTCCGTGTCCAGGCTCCAGGCAGCTCTTCCCAGCTGCGACCACCTCTCCCCACCCCTCCCCTGCCTCGCAGTACAAAGGCGCCAACATCCAGCTCCTGGACCTGCCTGGAATCATTGAAGGCGCAGCGCAAGGTGGGTGTTGGGACTGTTGGAGCGGGTGTGGCTTGGAGAGATCGGAAAGGGCAGGCTCAGGCTCAGGTGCCGGCACCATGCTGGCTTTGTGGTCGTGGGCAAGTGATCGGGTGTTTCTGTCTGTAAAATGGGCGCGCTGGTGTTGACCGTCTGGAGGGCTGAGTGAGGGCTCGGCTGACAATGGTGATGCCAGAGGCACCAGGGAAGTCACAGCCTGGGGGTGCCTGCGGCAGAGAGCGTGGTGGGTGGTGGCTGCATGGAGGGCGGTGTCCCAGCACCCTGGGCTGGGGTGGGGGAGCTCGCGCGGGTCCTGCCTATGCCCCTCCCACCTGCGCAGGGAAAGGCCGCGGCCGGCAGGTGATCGCGGTGGCGCGCACGGCTGACGTCGTCATCATGATGCTGGACGCCACCAAAGGAGAGGTGCAGAGGTCCGCGGGGTGGGGCTGGGGGGCAGACTCGCCGGTCTGGGGGACGCCCCGGTGTCCTCGGGCTCGCGCCGGGCCGCCTGGGGGGAGCTTGGCCCGGTCCCCCGCGTCCTTTCCTCGCCTGGGGCAGCTTGGGCCGGGGCAGGGGGCTAAGAAGTGTGGCCTGGCTCTAGGCCCCGGCGCCCAGCCCCTGCCCAGAGCTGGCCGGGAGCCCCGCCCCGAATGGCAGCCGCGTGCTGGGGGCCGAGGGACACGGCGGGCCCTCGGGCTCTGCCTTCAGGGGCCAGGAGGCACCGTCACCCAGCCCCTCCTAGGGGTCCGTGGAGGGGCAAGCTGTGCGCGGCAGCCCCTGGACGGCAGCTGAGGGCTCGCGGGCTCTGCCTAGGAGCCTGCTGGAGAAGGAGCTGGAGTCGGTGGGCATCCGCCTCAACAAGCACAAGCCCAACATCTACTTCAAGGTGAGGCCGATGCGTGCGGGGGCGGGGGGGGGGCGGGCTGGGGAGGCGCGGGGGCGGAGGCGGGGCCTGGCTGGGGGGCCTGGTGGGGGCGGGGGCGGGGCCTGGCTGGGGGGCCTGGGGGTGCAGGGGCGGGGGGGCGGGGGGCCTGGGGGGGCGGGGCCTGGCTCGGGGGCCTGGCTGGGGGGGGCGGGGGGCGGGGGGAGGGCCTGGCGGCGGCTGCCCCGCCTCTTTCAGCAGCTGCCCCGCCCCACCCTCTCTTCCTCCAGCCCAAGAAAGGAGGCGGCATCTCCTTTAATTCCACGGTCACGCTGACCCAGTGCTCGGAAAAGCTGGTGCAGCTCATCCTACACGAGTACAGTATCCTCCCCCGTGGGGTGGGCAGGGCGGGGCCGCGTCCACCCAGCACTGGGTCTCCCCCAGCAGCTCCCCCCGTACAAGAAAGCGGCCCACCGCGGAGAAAGATGAGGCGGTGCTGAGGCCCCCTGGCCTGCAGAAGCCTCAGGTAATAGGAGGATGGGGGGCTCGGTGGGCTCTGGGGCTCCACAAGGCAGGCTGTCTGACAGCGTGGGAGCCCCTGACACCTGGAGCTGCAGGCTGAGGTGTGTGGCCCCCAAGGAGGTCCTGTGTGGGAGAAGTTGCCCTGGACCGGCCCTCAGATGACGCCCAGAGTAGCCAGGGGAAATGGCACACTTCCCCTACCTAACGGCGAGGACGTGCTCATTGTTTGCTGAGGGACAGTTGTATGTCTCGTAGCGTCTGTGGGGAAAAGAAAGGAGAGGGCTGTGGGGAGCAAACCGGACTAGACTGAGTTACTGGAATTAAGACTTATTCTATGCATCTGCTCTCCCACAATATGGCGCTGGGAGAGAAGTAAACAGCTTCCGCACAGCTGCCTCCAGTTCAGCTAATAAACTGTAGGACTTGCTCCTGATTGGAGGAGAGCAGCGTATTCGGCGTGTGGGCAGCCGAGTTAGGATTGGCGGAGGAGGACTATAAAGGAGGAGAGAGACGGCATGCACCAGGAACATCTAAGGGGAACATCTAGCTGAAGGAACACCTGTGCAGCCCCCGAGAAAGCCGGCCGGCGGTGTGCCGCTCCCCTGCGGAAGTGGGGAAAGCGGCCAGGGGGAACCGCCCTTCCACGGAGGTGGAAGGGATAGTAGCCAACCCGGGAAGAACCAGCAGCAAACCCGGGGAGGGCCGAGCAGACAAAGAACAGCGCAGGGTCCTGTGTCGTTCCTCCACGAAGAGGGGGAGCGACAGAGGGCCCCACACTTTTTTTTTTTTTGAAAGCAGAGAGATAGGGGCCGGTGCTGTGGCGTAGCAGGTAAAGCCACTACCTGCAGTGCCGGCATCCCACGTGGGCATCGGTTCTAGTCCCGGCTGCTCCACTTCCCATCCAGCTCTCTGCTATGGCCTGGGAAAGCAGTAGAAGATGGCCCAAGTCCTTGGGCCCCTGTACCCATGGGGGAGACCAGGAAGTAGCTCTTGGCTCCTGGCTTCTGATCGGCCCAGCTCCAGCTGTTGCGGCCAGCTGGGGAGTGAACCAGCAGATGGAAGACCTCTCTCTCTGTCTACCTCTCCTTCTCTCTCTGTGTGTTTGTGTGTGTGTGTGTGTAACTCTACTTTAAAATAAAAATAAATCTTTAAAAAAAAATCTCTCTCTGGCTCTACCTCTCTCTGTAACTCTGTCTTTCAGATAAATAAAAGAAATCTTAAAAAAAAAAAAAAGAAAAAGAAAAGAAAGCAGAGGCAAGAGACAAGACAGGTCTCCCATCCACCACTGGTTCAGTCTGCAAATGCCTGTGACAGCCAGGGTTGGGCCAGGCCAAAACCAGGAGCCGGGAGCTTATTGTAGGTCTCCCGTGTGGCTGGCAGGGACCCTAGTACTTGAGCCATCACCTGCTGTCTCCCCGAGTGTGCCTTAGCAGGAAGCTGGAATCGGCTGTCGAGCCAGGACTGGAACACAGGCCCTCTGATAAGGGGTGCTTAGAAGGGGTGTTTTTGGCTGCCGTGCCAACCCTCCCGCCGCCTGCTGCGAACTTCAAAATTGTGTAAAATCTCAGGCAGATACCCACCAGGGCCCCTTGCAGCCCGCGTGTCGTGCGTGGCTTTTTGGGGGCCTCCACTGCGGGGGCACGGGGGCTGCTGGCACACGGGTTCCCTTAACCCGAGCCCCTCAGAGATCTTCAATGCAGAAGTGCTCTTCCGCGAAGACTGCTCCCCAGACGAGTTCATCGACGTGATCGTGGGCAACCGGGTGTACATGCCCTGCTTGTATGTAAGTGGCAGGCGTGGGGCCGTCGGGGCCTCTCCCCGACCTCCTGGCCGCCTGCTTTCCCCAGCTCCCACCTCCGCCTTTCCAATCGCAGGTTTATAACAAGATCGACCAGATCTCCATGGAAGAAGTGGACCGCCTGGCCCGAAAACCTAACAGTGTGGTCATCAGGTGAGGCCGCTGGCGCCGCGTCCCCAGGACAGAGCGCCTTCCCTGGGCTCCAGCTGGGCTGGAGGAGGCGGCCCCTTCCACGGCTGCTAGTGACGCCGGTCTGCCCCGACCCTGACTCGGCGTGGGCAGGGTGGCCACCGCTGCCGGGCTCTGCCTAGCCATCAGGGGAATCCTTGCTGGCACTTGGGACTTCTTAGCGTGGTAGTGAATGGCCCATCCCAGGAAGCCCCGGGTGCGAGTCTCCCTCCTGGGGCTCTGGATGGCAGATCCCTGGCTCAGACCGCGAGGCCTGCCTCACAGGGAGGCCAGGTGGGGGGTGCATGACACAGGGCGGCCTCAGCACCTCCCTTACAGAGTCACAGGCCATCGGGAGACTGTGTGGGGCCACGTCCATCCTCAGGGGTGAGCGTGTGCACCCCACATGCCGCCTGCGTGCCTGCCCATGACCACTGAGTCCAGGCAGAGGTCAGGATGCCACTCAGGTGTCTTTCCCATAGACAGCTGAGCGTGGGGCCGCCCTGGGTCTGACTGCCTCCAGAGCTGTAGGGTTCTCCCCTCTCTGCTGAAATCCCCACTGGGCCCCACAGAGGCCCCAGTCTCCCACGGGCCCCCGGGAGCGACTCAGAGCTCTGCCGACCGAGACCACGATTGGTGATGGGAGGCACCGTGCAGCCGGCAGAGTAGCAGGCTCCTCCGCCGCAGGCCCCGCCGCCGTGCCCAGCCGATGGAGGTTGGGGGAGGCAGAGGCCGCAGCCTCTGAGCCCCGTGGGGCCTGTGCCTGACGCCGCCCCTTCCCCACAGCTGCGGCATGAAGCTGAACCTGGACTACCTGCTGGAGATGCTCTGGGAGTACCTGGCCCTGACCTGCATCTACACCAAGAAGAGAGGCCGTGAGTGGGGAGGGGCGCCCGGCCACGAGACCCCGCACCAGTCCCGGCCCGGCCTGTCCCAGAGCCGGCCTCTGCTCCTCACCCAGACCGTGGCCTGTGGAAGCCTGGGCTTTGGTTCCCTTTGCTTTTCCCTGTTGAGGCCATCATCCAAGGGGTCTAGCCCCAGGTCGTGCTCACCAGCAGGGGGCAGGGTTTGGACGCAGCTTGGAAGACCGGCTGGGGGTGAGAAGGGCGGCTGCAGCCCATGCGGTTGACGCGGCCCTCCGTCTCCCCGCAGAGAGGCCAGACTTCACGGACGCCATCATCCTCCGGAAGGGGGCCTCCGTGGAGCACGTGGTGAGTCGGCAAGACCTGGTGGACCAGGGTTGGAGTCGGAGTGCCGCAGGCTTCTCGGGCGGGCGTTGGGCCCAGCCTGGCCCAGGGCCGGGGCTGCACGCACACCACCTCTGCGGGTTGCCTGTGGAGCCTCCATCCGTCTCCTGTAAGATGGGCTGGCAACGCCCCCTGCCCCGGCCGCCGGGAGGGTGGCACTGAACAAGGGCTTTGCCTGGCATTAGATGACAGCGGGCAGCCGTCGGTGTGTCTGCTCCGAGGGCCGCAGGTGCTGAGCCAGCTGTTGTCCTCCAGGTTTCTCCAAGGGACGGGTCTGTGAGGGTGGCAGAGGCCCCTCCCTCCCAAATCCCTGGTGGCACCGCTGGCTGGGGCTCGGGTTGCCATCTCCCATGGCCCCCACTCAGGCCCCGGCCTGGCCTGTCCCCACCAGGGATGGCTGTGACTGCCTCCCACACTCAGCACAAGCAGTTAGCACAAGCACTGAGCAGCGGGCTGTGGTTCCCAGCAGAACGGTGTCGACTGGGGACAGCAGGTGCCAGGTCCACACGGGGGTCAGGATGGACGGGGGGTCCACACGGGGGTCAGGATGGACGGGGGGGTCAGGATGGACGGGGGGTCAGGATGGACGGGGGGTCCACACGGGGTCAGGATGGACGGGGGGTCCACACGGGGGTCAGGATGGACGGGGGGTCCACACGGGGGTCAGGATGGACGGGGGGTCCACACGGGGGTCAGGATGGACGGGGGGTCCACACGGGGTCAGGAGGGACGGGAGGTCCACACGGGGGTCAGGATGGACGGGGGGTCCACACGGGGGTCAGGATGGACGGGGGGTCCACACGGGGTCAGGAGGGACGGGGGGTCCACACGGGGTCAGGAGGGACGGGGGGTCCACACGGGGGTCAGGATGGACGGGGGGTCCACACGGGGTCAGGAGGGACGGGGGGTCCACACGGGGGTCAGGATGGACGGGGGGTCCACACGGGGTCAGGATGGACGGGGGGTCCACACGGGGTCAGGATGGACAGAGGCCGCCCAGCCCCTGCCACCTGCACAGGAGCGCGCAGGAGCAGTGAGTGTTGCCATGCTCAGTCCAGGCCCCACAGCTGTCCTGGGATCCGGGGTTTCTGTTTTCCGCCTTCCCTGCGTTTCCCGGGCTCTGTCTTGGGAGGCAGGGCTGCTGTGCGACCCAGCGGTTGCTCAGGAGGGCACTGGCGGCCGGGCCTGCAGTCTGCACTCGTGCATTTGTGCATCAGCAAAGCCCGCCTCGAGGCCTCTGGGTGCCTGGCTCTGAGAAAAACGAGGTTCAGAGTTCGCAGGCCAGGCAGCAGGCAAGGGGACCCCAGATGACCCTCCCAAGTCCCCGGGGTCCCTCACAGGGAGCTCCAGGTCAGAGGCTTCGTGCTGGCCTCCCTGGGCCGGCCTGTGGCTGCCAGAGCAGTCCTCACCCGCCCTTTCAGGCTCTCAGCTGCTTGTCCAGGAGGGTGGGGGTCTCGGCCATGCCGTGGGAAGAAGAGGGGGCAACACTGGGAGGAGCAGGGTGCCCCAGGCAGTGGAATAGCAGGTGCAAAGGCTGGGGGCCGGGGGGCGGAACACAGGGGCACAGGCAACAGGTGCTGGACCGCACGGTGAGGAGGGGCTTCGGGGCCTTGCCCAGGAGACCTGGGCTTTGTCCCAGAGGGGCCTGCCCTGCCCACAGGCTCCCTTACAGCCTGGGTGCTGACAACAGACCCGAAGCAGATGGACCAGCCAGTCCCAGGCCTGGGTCTCCTCTTCTGGGGTAACTTAGCCCAGGGCTGTCAGTGGTGAGCGCCCGGCCTGGGAGAGGCTCCAGGCAGTAGGCCCCAGACAGGAGCGTGTGTGAGGGTCTGCAGAGGTGGGCTTGGGGCTCCAGGGGAGTACTCTCCCCATCCAGCCCCAAAGCCACTTCCGCTTTTTCTGAAAGGCACGTCCTCAGATGACTTCTGTCCCCACCCAACCCCCTCTTTGCTAGAGATGTGAGCGCAGGGATTCCTCTCTCCCGCGGGGGAGCCCTAGAGCAAGCTCCGCGGCCTGTGGAGCCTCCTGAGGCAGGGCACTAGGGCACAGTGGGGCCTGCGGCACGCAGCAGAGCCCCTGCCCCAACTGCCTCAGTGCCCCCGAGAACTTGAGTGACCCCGGCCCGGCCCTGCTTGTTAAACTGCTGTGGGGGGGGGGGGTGTCCTTTGGTGTAAGTGACAGCAAGCCAGACAGAAAGTAAAAGCCAGGGCAGCCGGGCCATCGGAGCCGTGGACACGGAGAGGGAGAAGGAGCCACCGGTGGTCCCCTCCCACCCTTCTCCTGTCACCATGGCAGCCAGGGGCCCCTGTTGTCAGGGCCTTCACCACCTGCCCCTGCTGCAGTGTGGAAGGCTGTGGGCCGCGGGGGGCGGGGAGGGGGATGGTGGATGATAACGCGGGGGCTGCGGCCACAGCTGGGACAGTGACAGAGCCCGCGTGGCTCCACGCTGGCACATTTGGAAGGCGCGTGTCTGGGTGAGTTCAGGCCTGGCGGGCAGAGGCTGCTCGCCGGGTGCGTTCCTGACCAGGCGGGCATCAGCGCCACTCGCAGCCGTGACTGGGAGGCGGCCTGCAGCCCCAGCGTGTGGTGGGTGGTCCTGGTCCACGGTCGGGCTGTCCGAGCACCTGCTCTGGGCTTCCTGCTGCTCAGCCCCTGCTCAGGCCTGGGGTTTGCAGCTGAGCTTGGGCGAGGGGGTGGAGCCTCATCTCCCTGTGTGACTCCCCCAGTGCCACCGCATCCACCGATCGCTCGCCAGCCAGTTCAAGTACGCCCTCGTGTGGGTGAGTGTGGGCGGGGGGCGGGGGGCGGGAGGCGGGCGCGCACCTCCTCTGCGGTCTGCCTGTCCCGAGCAGCAGGCACGTCCTGCTGCCTAGGCCTGTGGGGTTTGCTGTGCCAGGGCCCCCACGTCCCCCCGGCTTGCAGACCCACCCCCACCCCCGCCGTGGCTCCTGCAGCCTTGGCTGACGCGGCCTCTCTGCCCGCCCCTGCCAGGGCACGAGCACCAAGTACAGCCCGCAGCGCGTGGGCCTCTCCCACACCGTGGAGCACGAGGACGTCATCCAGATCGTGAAGAAGTAGCCACGCCTGCTGGGCCCCCTCCCCGGCCCCGTCTCCCTGGGGAGTCAGGCCCGCTGGACGCACAAAAGCCCGGACAGCCACACCCGGGAGGGGGCCCCTTGGGTCTTTGCTGTTTCCAGAAGCTTCTTCAGTAGGCAGATGGTGAAAGTGTTAGGGCAGAGGGGCGAGGCTGGGGGGCCTGGGCTCCCTGGCGGCGTTTCCCATGGGACTGGGCCTTGGGGGTGTCCTGAGTTTGGAGCCCTGGGCTGCGTCTTCAGGCTGCCAAGGAGTGAGTTGCCAGCCTACCTCCCAGCCAGGGCCAGAGCCGACGGCAGGCTCAGTGCAGGGTGGGGAGTTGGGCCCATCTGGGTCGCTGGAGGTGGTGGGTACTGTTAGGGCGCCTTGTTCCCGCAGCTTCCGCCAGCTTCCCTGGCCCTTGGGAAGAGCCCGCCCCCCGCCCGGCCTGTCCGTGTACCGCCCAAGTGGGGTCCTCAAGTGCCTCCCCCTGCCCCTCGCAGGGTGGCCCTGCCCAGCCCACACCCCCAGGATCCTGGCCCGGCCCAACCAGGGGGGATCACTTCTGAGTTTGGGTCTCATATTTTCTCTAGGCGCCCCGACCTCTCAGCTCTCCTTTCTGAAATAAAAGATCGAAAAAGATTCCCGTTCAGACTGAGGAAATTTTGTCAGCCGGCCCCAGCTGGTGGGGTGGGCGCAGGGTGGGGGCGCCAGTGAGCCTGGCGTTTGGGGAGGGGTTCAGCCTGGGCCGTCCGTGGGCAGGCCCAACCTTCAGGGAAAGGGAATGTGGGGACTTAGCCAGCCTGGCACCGGATGGCTCTCTGCCCAAGAGGGCTGGCCAGTGTCTGCAGTGCCAGATGTCAAAGGTGGCCCTCATGGCCCTGTTGGGGTGGCGGGAGGCTCCCCTGGGAAAGCCACGTTCCTGGTGCCCTGGAAGCAGCGAGTGAGGGACTTCCGGGTGCTAGCCAAGCACCCCTGCATGCCAGGGCCCCATCTCGCCGTGGAAGCTGCACAGGTGGTGAGTACAGAGCCCAGATTGAGGCCTGAGTGGCAGGGAGGGCTTCCTGGAGGAGGTGTGCTTTGGGAGTTGCGAGGTTGCCAGGAGGGACAGGGAGCTCCCCGGGGCCAGGCTGGAGTGTGGAGCAGCCCCCTGCCCGGCTCTCTAGCTGTTCCCGGCTCAGCTGTCAGCTGCTCACTCCTTTCCAGAGACAAAATGGGAATAATAGACATCATTAAATATGCATGGGGCCCCAGGCGGCCGGCGTGGTGGGCTGGGCCTCCCCTCCCTGCAACAGCAAGCCGCTCCGAGGGCCAGCGGCCCCAGCACCCAGTGGGCGGCATGCAGCCGGGGAGCAGGCCGAGGGGCCCAGGTAAGGGCAGCCTGGCCTCCTGGGTACCTTGGGGTCTGTCCCTCTACCCCCGAGGTTGCAGGTGAGACGGGACGGGGCAGCGGCAGTGCTGGGGCCTCCCCCAGGCACACTCGCCTTCCTCCCCTGTAAAATGGGGTGTGTGTGTGTGTGTGTGCCATGCAGTCCCCGTCTTGGCCACGGTGGGCTGGGTGGGGTGGATGCCAGGCTGGATAAAGGAGCCTGCCACAGCCCTTTCGCCCATTGCTGGGCCCAGCCGTGCCTGCCTGGGGCTTGTGGTTCCCATGCCGGGGAGGGGCTGGGCAGCCCCTGCGCTCCCAGGGCTTCAGGCTGAGTCCAGGCTCTGTGTGGGATCTGGAGCCCTCGGGCAGCGCAGACCCAGGCCTGAGGCCCCCGGGCCCACGGCTTCCTCCCTGGGCTCGGGGGTGGCATTGTTTCCTGACCTGCACCGGGGCTTTGCGGGTCTGTGGTCTGCATGCCTGTGAGTGCGATAGGGGGGTCGCGGCTGTGCGCACCCAGGTTGTGTGGAGGGCCAGATCACGGTGCCCTTGGGGCCAAGGAGACCCCAAGGGCCCAAAGTCCCTGCCCCCACACCACCCTGCCAGCCCCTGGAGCCCCATCGCTCCCCTGACCCTGGGTGGCCCCAGGGGCCAGTCGTCCCCAGGCAGCCCGGCACCCCAGAAGGCTGAGGCGCGGAGGAGCCATGGGATAGAGGGCCCGTTGTTCTGTCCAGCGCCTGTCCATCTGTCCACTCCACATCCCTTCCTCTCCGGCTTAGATTCCACAGCTCCCCCAGAAACCCCGCACTCACCTGTTCCCAAGGGCCGGGCCTCGCCTCCGGCTCCCCTCGCAGCTCTGCCAAGCCTGCTCACTCCCCACTGCTCCTTTACTTCCTGCCGTGGGGTCCCAGCTGGAAAACTCTCCCCCCAGGGACCCCTTCTCGCTCCCTGGTGACTGCCCCTCCCCCTCTCCCCCTCTCTCAGTGGGATCTGTGCCCTTACGCGCGCTTGGGCAGCCACAGCTGTAACAAAGGCCCCAACCCCGGGTGGCTCCAGCCACAGAAGTTCTCGCAGGTGCGTCCTCTGCTCTGGCCACCACAGCTTCCCAGGCCCACCTGCTCACTGACTCCCAACCCGCTACCCCACCAGCTCCTGATGCCACGTGCGGCTGAGCAGCCACCTTGTCTATTTATTGATTGAGATTTTGTTTATTTATTTGAAAGGCAGAGAGAGAGAGAGAGATCTTCCATCTACTGGTCCACTCCCCAAATGGCCACAGTGGCTGGCTGGGACTGGGCTAGGCTGAAGCCAGGAACCTGGGATTCCATCTGGGTGTCCTGTGTGGGTGCAGGGGCCCAAGGACCTGGGCCATCTTCCTCTGCTTTCCCGGGCCATTAGCAGGGAAGCAGGATTAGAAGTGGAGCAGCTGGGATGTGAACTGGTGCCCGGATACGGGATGCTGGCATTGTAGGTGGCGGCTTAACCACGGTGCCACACAGCCAGGCCCCCTCAGGGACCACTCAGCCCATATTTCCATGGCCTTGGTAAGCTCAGTAGGGCTGGCTGCGCCCCTTCCCCGGACCTCCCCCTCAGCCTCCTCCCCACACAGGCATCAGACAGCCTCCTTGGCTGTCTAGCACCGACCCCGCCCCACCCACCTCACCTCAGAGAGAAGTCCTCTACCCATCCAGCAGCCTCAAGTCCACGTGGCTTTGCCCTCCCCAGGGCTGTGTCACTTTGTCCTGAATGTGTCCACGGCACTCCCATCCTCTCACTGTCCCTGCCCCCGCCCCGCTATGTGTCCCATCCCTGACTTTTCACCCACAGTGGCCCAAGAGCCGTCTTCCAGAGCTGGGAGTTCAGTGCAGAGGGGTAAGCAGCTGCCTGGGTTCTGGACCTGGCTCCGCTTCCATGCCAGCTTCCTGCCAGTGCACACCGTGGGAGGCAGCAGGTAGGGGCTCAATTACTGGGGTCCCTAGAGCCAGCTTGCCTGGACTTAAACCCAGTTTTAAGCTGTGTGGCTTCAGGCAACTTGCCTAACCTCTCTGGGCCTGTTTCCTCCATGGGAAAATAAATAACAGTAGCAGCTTCTGGAGATTACAGCAAGGGCTGCTAAGTTCTGAACACAGGTCTTGCAGTCAGAGAGACCCAGGCCCATTCCTCCCTTGCTCCTGGCTGAGCGGTGGGGGCGGGGAAGGGGGGGGGTCTCCCCTCTCTTAAGACCCAGCCCTGTGTCTGCAGAATGAGAAAATCCGCCGTCTTATATGAGACTCTTAAAAATTACTCCAGGAAAGCTCTCAGCCCTGAGCAGGTAGTAGACCCTTAAGCAGCGCTGGTTACTGTTCTTGTAACTTCCACACGTCAATCTGGTCACAGTGTTCCAAGAACTTAAAACCCTGCTGTGGCCCCCACTAGTTTGGGATGGAGACCAAAGTCCTGTCCCAGGCTGCACGGCCTTATGGGGGCCGGTCGCTGCCTGCCATGCCACACGTGTGCCCCTCAGCTCTGCTGTGGCCCCAAGACTTCCCCTCAAGCCTCTCTTAGCACCTGCCTTTGAACGTGCTTGCCCATCTGCCCGGCACTCCGCTCTCTCTTCCATCTGATTGGCTCCTCATCCTTTAGGATCTGGGTTCAGGGGCCACTTCTTGGGTCCCCCAGGGCAGTGCCCACCTGTCTGGGGCCCGGCACTGCCCCTCTCAGCTCTGTGACTTCCCTGTGCTCAGCACACAGCACGTGTACGACCAGTCTTTGAGGAATGAATGAATGGATGGATGGTTGAATGAATGAATGAGAGACTTGCTCCCTGACACCCACTCTGTATCAGCTACAGGGGCTGTGGACCTCTACAGGGAGGGGGGCCTGGAACCCACCAGAGAAAGAGCAGCCTCTGCTGGCTACTAGCCTGGGCCCCAGACGCCAGGAGGGGTCAGGTGGACGGCCCTTGCTGCCGGCGGTCACCAACACACACACAGCAGACAGGACAGCCGCCTGTAATAACAAGGACAGTAGTCGTCATGGCAACAGCCATTGCTTAAACAGACTCTGTATGCTATTTGATGCCCATCAGCCCCGGCAGGAGGGGGTGCTGGTGGCACCTGCACTTACAGATCGGGGGGCAGTGCAGGAGCCACGTAACTTGCTGGGGCTCAGGTTCAGGACAGGAATGAGACCATCTCTGAGCACAGTGTGCCCTCAACAGCCGGGCCTGCCTGAGCGTCAGTCTCTTCCTCAAGGTGGTGCAACCCTGGGGCAGAAAGATACCTGCCCGAGGGTTCACTGTAGGTCTTGGGCAGTGGCAGCCTCTCAACCTCTCTCCTGGACAAACTCCAGACAGCCAAGGGTCCCCGCTGGGGGCCGGCAGTGGGTGTGGCTTTGGGAGGTGGCCATGAGCCTGAAGGACTGGCCCTGCCCTATCTCCACCCTGACCTCTTTCTGCCTCAGTTTCCTCAAACATCACATGGAGCTGGGGCCAGTGGGGCTGGGGTGGGGGTGGGGTTGTACCCTGACTTGCTTCCTAGGAGCCCCATAAAGGGCTGTCTCCACCTGCTGTTTCCAATTCCTTTTTTCTCCCATTTTTATGTCTTCTTACTTTTTTCTTTGCTCAGAAATGCATTGTGTGGTTCAGAACTCCAGCTGCTACGGGAAGGTTTATGGAGAGATAACCATTCTCAGTCCTTTCTTTTGTACTTTCTGCAGTATTTCTATTTGTAGATAAGATATGAATTTATAGTGTTACCCGCCACTACACACATACACACCTCCTGCAAAAGGCAGGGCCGAGGGAGCTCTGTGGGCAGGGGGTTCCGTGTCTTCGGCTCTCATTCGCAGACCCTCGAGGGGCCTCCTCATCGGGACACAGACCCTGTCTCCACTGTCCCTCACAGCCACGGGGCGCACCCTCTGGGGATGCATCACGCATCATGTGTTGTAGCAATGAGCGTGTTAACTTCCACCAAGATCGGATCCACCCGGTTAAGGACAAAGACTTCTGCTCCTCCGGGGCTTATTATATGGCGAGTAGGCGACACAAGAGGCAGGCGGGTCCTGAATGTGTGTGCCCGGGCTGTGCACGGTGGTGGCTGCTGTTAGTGACATCTTCTGTGGGTTAAGGGTGCAAGAGGCAGGCAGGGGATGACCTCACGCAGGCTGGTGGATTCTGCCCCAGAAGTTGCAGGTTCAGCTCTGTTCCTAAGTTCAGTGGGGTTGTGCAGACAGCTGCATTTGAAAAATTCAGCCCAAGGGCAGGCTTTTGGCTTAACCGCAAAGATACCCACATCCTATATCTGGAGGGCCTGGGTTCAAGACCCAGCTCCGCTCCCAATTCCAGTTTCCTGCTAATGAAGACCTGGAAGGCAAAAGGTGATGGCTCCAATAGATGGGCCCCTGCCACTCACGTGGAAGACCTGGATTGAGCTCCCGGCTCCAGCCCAGGCCCAGCTATTGTGTGAGTGGACCGGTGAATGAGAACTCTTTCTGTCTCTCAAATAAATAGATAAAAACTTTAAAGATTTATTTATTTATTTATTTGAAAGAGTTACACAGAGAGAGGAGAGGCAGAGAGAGGTCTTCCATCCACTGGTTCGCTCCCCAGATGGTTACAATGGCCAGAGCTGTGCCAATCTGAAGCCAGGAGCCAGGAGCTTCCTCTGTGTCTCCCAAGTGGGTGCAGGGGCCCAAGGACTTGGGCCATCTTCTACTGCTTTCCCAGGCCATAGCAAAGAGCTGGATCGGAAGAGGAGCAGGTGGGACCAGAACCGGCTCCCATATGGGATGCCGGTGCTTCAGGCCAGGGCGTTAACCCGCTGCGACACAGCACCGGTCCCAATAAAAACTTTAAAGATCAGTTTTAAGAGTTCACCTGCAGCCGGCGCTGCGGCTCACTAGGCTAATCCTCCACCTTATGGTGCTGGCACACCAGGTTCTAGTCCCAGTCGGGGCGCTGGATTCTGTCCTGGTTGCCCCCCTTCCAGGCCAGCTCTCTGCTGAGGCCAGGGAAGTGCAGTGGAGGATGGCCCAAGTGCTTGGGCCCTGCACCCCATGGGAGACCAGGAAAAGCACCTGGCTCCTGCCATCGGATCAGCGCGGTGCGCCGTCCACTCTGCCTGTCAAAAAAAAAAAAAAAAAAAAAAAAAAAAAAGAGAGAGAGAGTTCACCTGCGCATGTGCCCGACATGTCTAACGGGGCCCCCAGCTGCATTTTTTTTTTTTTAAAGAGAGATTTATTTATTTGAAAGGCCAAGTTACAGAGAGGCAGAGAGAACCATCCACTGGTTCACGCCACAACAGCTGGAGCCAAGCCAATCTGAAGCCAGGAGCCAGGAGCTTCTTCTGGGTCTCCCACGCAGGTACAGGGGCCTAAGGACTTGGCCCATCTTCTACTGCTTTCCCAGGCTATAGCAGAGAGCTGGATCAGAAGTGGAGCAGCCAGGATTTGAACCGGTGTCCATATGGGATGCCAGCACTGCAGGTGGTGGCTTTACCTGCTATGCCACAGCGCTGGCCCCCTGTTTGTTTTGTTTTGTTTTTATTTTTTTAACAGGCAGAGTGGACAGTGAAAGAGAGAGAAAGGTCTTTCTTTGCCATTGGTTCACTTTCCAATGGCCGCCGCGGCCGGCGCACCGCGCTGATCCGATGGCAGGAGCCAGGAGCCAGGTGCTTCTGCTGGTCTCCCATGGGGTGCAGGGCCCAAGTACTTGGGCCATCCTCCACTGCACTCCCGGGCCACAGCAGAGCGCTGGCCTGGAAGAGGGGCAACCGGGACAGAATCCGGCGCCCCGGACCGGACTAGAACCCGGTGTGCTAGCGCCGCTAGGCGGAGGATTAGCCTAGTGAGCCGTGGCGCCGGCCCCCTGTTTGTTTTAATAACAAGTTTACAGGAGCTTTAACTCATGCCCCAATACCATTCGCCCTGCTGGAGGGTCCAGTGTGGAGGTTTGAGTGTGTGCATAGCGGGCACACCTGTGATACCCACCATCCTGCTGTCTTGAACGCGTTCCCACCAGCCGTAACCACCCCTGCCCCACCTCTCCACGGAGACCACCGCTGTCACTGTCCTGCGCCCGTTGGTTGCCGCTGGCCTCCCCAGCCCCAGGACCCCACCCCTGCAGCTCCACCTCCTCCTCCTCCGCCGCCGACTCTGCCTCTCCTCCGTGGGTGGTGTTGACTCCCCGGTCATTCTGCAGAACCGGGGCTTCAAGGCCACAGAGGCACTCTGCATTCAGCCCTGCATAGTGTTTGCCTTCAGCAGGTGCCACTAGCCCCCTGGCATGACCATGGCCCCTTCTGAATGGCTGGGCACCCCAGCGAGGAGGAGCAGGAGCAGAGGCAGAGGCGGAGAGCAGACAGAGAGGGGGACTTCTTGCTCCTCACCACTTGTCTGAGAAGGCTTCTCACTGTCCCCATGTCACAGCTGAGCAGGCCGACACCCTGGAGCCACTCCCTTGGGCACACAGAGCTGGCAGGGGCCAGGGCCAGGGCCAGAACGGTGGAGCTTGGGGGCCTGCTGAGCTACACCTCAAACAACCAAAGCATTTGCATTGGGACTCAAAGATTTAAACCACAATTTGGGAAGAAGGTAGCTTGGCATTTTTTTTTTTTTTTTACAGGCAGAGTGGACAGTGAGAGAGAGAGAGACAGAGAGAAAGGTCTTCCTTTGCCGTTGGTTCACCCTCCAATGGCCGCCATGGCCGGCGTGCTGCGGCCGGCGCACCAAGCTGATCCGAAGCCAGGAGCCAGGTGCTTCTCCTGGTCTCCCATGGGGTGCAGGGCCCAAGCACTTGGGCCATCCTCCACTGCACTTCCCTGGCCTCAGCAGAGAGCTGGCCTGGAAGGGGGGCAACCGGGACAGAATCCAGCGCCCCGACCGGGACTAGAACCCGGTGTGCCAGCGCCGCAAGGCGGAGGATTAGCCTAGTGAGCCGCGGCGCTGGCCGGCATTGTTTAAAAGTCTAATTTAGGCCCTTGGATCCTGTGTGGCCAGGTTCTGGGGCAGAAGCGCGGGGGGGGGGGGGGGGGGAGGAGCAACAGGCGGAGGAGAGCTCTGGGGCTGCAGCTCCCCACCTACTCCCCTAACCAGCCACAGCCCCTACCTCTTTTAGTCCAGATTGTCGAAAGTGAGTCGTCCCCTGCCCCCTCCCCCCAACATACACACACACCAGCCCAGGGACTGGGCACGCAGTCTTGGGTCAAATGTTCAACCTGAAGCCATCGGCTGCACCCAGAGGGGGCAGGGGTCACATGGAACAGGCCTGGGCTGGGCTAGGCCGAAGCCAACAGCCCGGAAGCTGAACCAGGTCTCCCATGTGGGTGGCAGGGACCCAGGTTCTTGGCCATCACCTGCTCCCTGCCAGGGTGTACGTTAGCAGGAAGACAGATCAGAAGTGCCTCCAATATGGGTTCACAGAGGCAGAGATGCAGGCCCAGAGGGGGCGTTCCTGAGGCCTCACAGCTGATGGGTGGCATAGAAAGGGATCGGGGCCGGGCCTGACCCACATGCCGTCTCTGCTTCCCCGAGCTGTGCTGCAGTCCAGTTGTGACACCTGCACCCTGCCCTGCCTGCTGAGCGGGCAGCCAGTCTCCCCGACGCATTCATTATTCAGCTCGCAGGGCTGGCTAGCTCCTGTTACAGACGGTGGGCCCCGGCACCTGCCCTGGCCACTCCCCTTGGCCCTTGTGCAGGACCCAGAGGGGGCCAAGGTCTCCCTCCAAGGTGCCTTGGGGAACTCTGGGCTCTGGAGACCTGGCCTCGCTCTGGGTCAAGTGCAGATGTGCAGGATGGCTTAGGGCCAGTGTCTTTCCCAGGGGACGCTCTAAAGACAAAAGCACCCCCCTCCACATACGCACCTCCTGCGCACGGTGGGCTGATGGGCCCGAGCTAGGTCAGCACCTCTGTTAACTACACTGATTCTAAGGCCAGGCCACCCCCCTCACCCTGCCCCATGCCCAGTGCCGGCCTCTGCAGCTTTCCCGTTCCGTAAACAACACCCACGCTTTCCACTGCTGCTTCAAGGTGAAACCCAAGGCGGCTTTAGAGGAGATGAATTATGGATCCGCCCTCTCGGATCCTGGTCCCAGCTCCCCACGCCTCTCTGGCCAGTCCTGGCTGCTCTAAGCCCCGGGGAGGCTGCGTGTCCAGCCGCAGAGCGGACAGGAGCAGGTCGTTCCCGTGTGTGTGAGTGTGTGTTTCCAAGTGTCTGAGCCAGGGACACCGGCTGCACGCCCGGTCGGGAGCCAGCAGCCACCATGGCGAAGGAGGAAGATGAGGAGAAGAAAGCCAAGAAAGGGAAGAAGGGGAAGAAAGCTCCGGAGCCGGAGAAACCCAAGCGGAGCCTGAAGGGGACCTCCCGGCTGTTCATGGGCTTCCGAGACCGCACGCCCAAGATCTCCAAGAAGGGGCAGTTCCGCAGCGCCTCTGCCTTCTTCTGGGGCCTGCACACCGGGCCGCAGAAGAAAAGGCGCAAGAAGCAGGCCCGCACCGTGCTCAAGTCCACGTCCAAGCTCATGACCCAGATGCGCATGGGCAAGAAGAAGCGGGCCATGAAGGGCAAGAAGCCGTCCTTCATGGTCATCCGCTTCCCGGGGCGCCGCGGCTACGGCCGCCTGCGGCCCCGCGCCCAGTCGCTCAGCAAGGCGTCCACCGCCATCAACTGGCTCACCAAGAAGTTCCTGTTGAAGAAGGCAGAGGAGGCGGGCAGCGAGCGCGCCACGGTGGACGCGTGGCTGCAGCGCTCCGGCTCCCGCGTGGGCTCCCGCAAGCTGCCTTTCCCCTCGGGCGCCGAGATCCTGCGGCCCGGAGGCCGGCTCCGCAGGTTCCCTCGCAGCCACAGCATCTACTCCTCGGGCGAGCCCGTGGGCTTCCTGCCCTTCGAGGACGAAGCCCCCTTCCGGCACTCGGGCTCCCGCAGGTCGCTGTACGGCCTCGAGGGCTTCCAAGACCTGGGCGAGTATTACGACTACCACCGCGAGGGCGATGACTACTACGACCAGCAGTCGCTCTACCAGTACGAGGAGCGGGAGCCCTACTTGGCGGGCCACGCCTGGCCACCTGCTGGCTACCACCCCTACGGGTACCCGCCGGAGGACCCCTACGGCTACTACCACCACCCCGACTACTACTACTACGGCGGCGACGCCTTCGACCCCGGGTACCCCTACGGCTACCCCTACAGCTACGGCTACGGCTACGAGGACTATGCGCCCCCGTACGCGCCCCCGGCGGGGTACTCCTCACCTTATAGCTTCCTGGATGCGTACGAGGGCCAGGTGGACCCCTACGGCTACTACCTGGATCCCTACGCGCCTTACGACTCGCCCTACCTGCCCTACGACCTGCCCTACGACACTCCCTACCACCTGCCCTACCTCGACCCCTACGGGGCCCCCTACACGCTCCCCTATGCCGAAGGCGACTACGGCGGCGGTGGCGACGAGGCCATCTACCCTCCCGGAGCGCCCTACCTTTATCCGGAAGAGCCGGCCTTCATGTACCCCTGGGTGCCGCCACCCATCCCCTCGCCGCACAACCCCTACGCGCACCCCATGGATGACATCGCGGAGCTGGAGGAGGAGCCGGAGGAGGCGGCGGGCAGCGGGCGGCAGGGCGGCACCTCCTTCCGCCTGCCCAGCGCCGCCTTCTTCGAGCAGCAGGGCATGGACAAGCCGGCCAGGTCCAAGCTGTCCCTCATCCGCAAGTTCCGCCTCTTCCCGCGGCCCCAGGTCAAGCTCTTCGGGAAAGAGAAGTTGGAGGTGCCCCTGCCGCCCTCCCTGGACATCCCCCTACCCCTGGGGGACGCGGACGAGGAGGAAGAGGAGGAGGAGGAGGATGTGGCCCCATTGCCCTATGCCCACCCTTACTGGGGCTTCCTCACGCCGCGCCAGCGCAACCTGCAGCGCGCGCTGTCGGCCTTCGGCGCTCGCCGGGGCCTGGGCTTCGGCCCGGACCTGGGCCGCCCCGCGCCGCGCCCGGCCACCTCGCTGGCCAGGTTCCTCAAAAAGACGCTGTCGGAGAAGCAGCCCCTGCCGCGGCGGCTCAGGGGCAGCCAGAAGGCGCGGGCCGGGGCTCCGGCAGTCAGGGAGGCGGCCTACAAGCGCTTTGGCTACAAGCTGGCGGGCATGGACCCCGAGCGGCCCAACACGCCCATCGTGCTGAGGCGGGCGCAGCCGCTGGCGCGCAACAACAACAACTCGCACCGGCCGCCCTCGCCCCCGGCGCCACCCCGCGCCCTCGCGCACTGGAGCGCGCCCTTGGGCCCCGCGCGGCCGCCCAGCCCCGGCCCGCCGCCCTGCTCCCCGGTGCTCTCGCCCTACGGCTCGCTCCGCCGGCACCCGCCGCCCTGGGCCGCGCCCGCTCACGTGCCCCCGGGCGCGCAGGCCGGCTGGTGGGCCTTCGTGGAGCCCCCGCCCGTGGGCCCGGAGGCGCCGCCCGACCTCAGGGCGTTCGCGGGGCCCCGGCCTTCGTTCAGAGGCTCCCGCCACCGCCGAGGCGCGGCCTTCGGCTTCCCCGGGGCCTCCCCACAGGCGTCGCGCAGGGCCTGGACGCCCCTGCCCTCACCCCAGCCCTCGCTGAGGAACCTGCCGGGCCCCGGGTATCGCTCGCCTCTGGGGCCCCTGTCCCCCCAGCTGTCTTTCCGCCGAGGCCCCTTCCAGCCGCCCTTCCCGCCCCCGCCCCGGCGGCCCCGCTCCCTGCGCGAGCCCCCAGCCCCGCGCCGGGCCTCCGGGCGCCCGGGCCCACCGCGCTCGCCGGCCCTGGGCTCGCCGCGGCCGGCCTCGCCGCCGCCTCTGCGGGGCCCGCGGCGCCGATCTCTCGACCTCCCCTCGCGCCTCCCGCACTCGTGGCGGCGGCTCAGCGAGCCGCCCACCCGGGCCGTCAAGCCCCGGGTCCGCACGGCCTTCCACCCGCCGCCACCAGGGCCAGGGGGCTGGCGCGCCGCCGCCGCCGCCGGAGAGAGCCAGCAAGAACCCGAGGATTCGGAGACGCCCTGGACGGTGCCCCCGCTGGCCCCCAGCTGGGACGTGGACATGCCTCCCACCCAGCGCCCACCTTCCCCGTGGCCAGGAGGGGCCGGCAGCCTCCGAGGCTTTTCCAGGCCACCCCCTGTGCCGGAAAACCGCTTCCTCCAACACCTGGGCCCTGTGCCGGCCCCCGGTGCCCAGACTGAGAACCCAGCCTCTGACCCCGCCCATGTTTTCGTGGGCAGACACCACGACCCCGGGCCTGGACAGCTCACCAAATCGGCCAGCCCTAGTCCTGAGAAGCCGGAAGAAGAAGCCGCCCCAGGGCACCCCCAGCCACCAGCAGAGCCGGAACCCCTGACACCGGCACCCTCCAAGGATGTATTCCCGGAGCAGAAGGCATTAAGGCCCAGCCTGTCCTACCCACTGGCCTCAGGAGATCAGACGAGAGCCACATGGCCCCCGTGGCGCCGCTGGAGGACCCTGCCTCGAGCCCCGGCTCCCTTGGCGCCCACCGGGGCCCCTGCGCCCCTGCCCAAAGGCGGTGAGAGGCGCCAGGCTGGACGTTTTGCTGTGGTCATGCCTCAGGTGCAGAAGCTGAACGCCTTCCAGCACATTGGGTCTGGTACCAGCCAGCCAGCCCAGGACCCCAAGCCCAGCCCCAAGCCTCCAGCCTGGAGTCTGCGCTGGTCCCACCTCTGGCTGCCAGCAAATGCCCACCGTGCCTGGCCACGGGCACACACCCACCCCCAGTCCTGCCGCCCGGGCCTCAGGGCCATCTGCTTGTCCCTCAGAGGCCCCTGGGAAGCGGTTGACCCCACAAGTTGCCGGAACAAGGTATGGGGGCATAGGTCAGAGGGCGGGCTTGGGAGCGCTGGCCCGAGGAGTCCTGTGCAAGCTTAGTGAGCTGCTGGCCTCTGTTTGTGCCTTAGTCTTTCCATCTCTAAATTGGGGAGAGTATCCTCAGCCTCCCAGAGCTGCCCGGAAGGTTAAGGTGGGGGACGCCCAGCCCAGGACAGAGGTGTGCAAAATTGCACCCAGGTTGCTTTTGGGGAAGGGATCTTTGAAGGAGCACTGGGCTCTAGAGGTTGGGCCACGCCCAGTGCAAAATCCACATTCATGCTGTTCTCTTGACCTCCAAACTGGAGTCCTCCCTCCCCCCACTTTATAATCCCCTGGGGTGCAGGATTCTGTACTAAGCAAACATAAGGGGCTCAGGACACAAGCTTTGGGCTGGGGAAACAGGCCCAGCCATCACCCCATGGCTATGCAGGGCAGGCAGCCTTATTGAGGGGTGCCCAGCCCATGCCTGGCTGCCACACTCGTGGCGGAACGTGAGCCCCATGCTAGGTGGCCCTTGGCGGAGGCGGGTGGTCACTGGAGCCTCCCCCGGGACGCCCAGGGTGGGCGGGGCAAGCAGGGGCAGCAGGTGCCTCTCCGCCTCCGCAGACGGTACCCGGTGGAGCGGGCAGCCAGCCGGGCCTGGCAATGGCGACTGGGGCGGCCTGGCTGCTGGGGGGGCCCTGGCCGCGGCGGCGGGTACCCCGTGCCGTGTGGGCTGCGGCGTTGCGGGAGCGGGCCGCGGGGCGCCCGGGGGTGAGAGGCAAGGATGCCTGGGCCCTCCTCACCCTGGAATACGTGAGTGGCTGAATTATTCAGGGTCTGTGGCCGCTGGCGAGCACGTGGGCAGGTGGGTGGGCCCGAGGCCAGGGCTGAAAGGGTGATACTTGCCGTGGCCTACTTAGCAGCCTGGCGGCGGGCACACGGCATGTGGGGCTCCCTCCTGGTGTCTCCTTTCTGTGCCTGCTCAGTCACACGGATCCCAGGCAGGCCTGCATGCCCTCGTGTGTGTGGGAGTGAATGCTAGGGCCAAATGAAGAAAGTGTGTGTGTTGTGAGCACCAGGGCCTGAGCCGATGTGGTTTTCGTGGGGGCTGGGGTCATTGGCCCACCCTCTGCATGCAACCCAAAGGTGGAATGCAGACTTCTATCGTCCAGTGCACCCCCCCCCCAGGGTGAGGAGGGCCCCCTGCTATGCGTCCCCACACGTGCCAAGTAGGCCTTGAGAGTATATGCTGCCGCCTGGGACCACAGGTCTCCTGAAAAACCAGGAGTAGCATGGGAGTTGTGTGAGCTGCAGGCGCCCTTGTATGGGGGTCTGCACGTGGGTATTCACACATTTGCCCAAGGCTGGGCACAGGTGTATGGTCCTGAGATGGTCTCTGTCCCTGCCCTCACGGAGGCCCCATATGTCAGGACACCTGTGTCCACGGAGCCATCACACCCGCCAACACGCAGGGTCTGCAGGGAAGCAATGCTGGGAGAGCTGAGGTTGGGGGGGAGCAGGTGCATGGGAGGGGCAGGTGCATGGGAGGGGCAGGTGCAACCTGGAACACTGGCGAGCTCACAGGAGCACCAAGTCCCTGGGCATGTATGGGTAAGAGTTTTGTGCACTCCCTAAGCACCATAGTCTTCCAAGGCAGGGAGACCTTGCAGGACCCACCAGGCTGGCCCGTGGAGGGTCCTCTTCCTGACAATAGTAGCAGGGTCCCAGGTGTGTCTGGGCCGGAGCCTGCCCGTGAGGTGCACACACACACACCCACAACTCTGCCTCACGCAGATGCACTCCATTCGCAACCTGCCCTCCGTGCGGTCCCGTGAGCAGCACAGCGAGGATGGCGTGGAGGACATGACACAGCTGGAGTGAGTGGGAGAGGCTGGGTGTGGTCCCCAGTGGGAGGGCGGTGCGGTGGGGTGCGGGGGAACCCACACTCTCAGCCTGAGCCCCTGCTCCCCCCTCCCGGAATCTTTTGAGACTTTTCTCCTACCTGCCGTGTGCACTAGGCCTTGAGTTGGCATCCTGGCCTTGCCCAAACTCACCAACCGGGGACCTTGGGTCCCAGCCTGCACCTGACTTCTCCTCTACAAGGTGGGGGTGGGGGCGGGGTGGAGACACCCAGAACTGTGAGGCGACACTGCCTTCAAAGAGCGTCCCCCAGGCCTGTGGTGAGGTGGGTGTGATGCTTATCGTACCCATTAGACACATGAAGAAACGCCAGGCAGAGAGGTGAAGTAGCTTGCCCAAGGCCTCACAGCTCCCTGATGTCAGAGACAGGACTTTTTTTTTTTTTTTTAAGATTTATTTGAGAGAGACACAGAGAGGTCTTCCATCCACTAGTTCACTCCCCAGTTGGCTGCAACAGCCAGAGATGGGCCAATCCAAAGCCAGGAGCCAGGAGCTTCTTCTGCGTCTCCCACATGGGTGCAGGGGCCCAACGACTTGGGCCACCTTCTACTGCTTTCCCAGGCCACAGCAGAGAGCTGGGTGGGAAGAGGAGAAGCTGTTGCTGGTGCCGCACCTCCACCTGTGGTGCCGGCACACCGGGTTCTAGTCCCGGTCAGGGCGCCGGATTCTTTCCCAGTTGCCCCTCTTCCAGGCCAGCTCTCTGCTGTGGCCCAGGAGTGCAGTGGAGGATGGCCCAAGTGCTTGGGCCCTGCACCCCATGGGAGACCAGGAGAAGCACCTGGCTCCTGGCTTCGGATCAGCGCGGTGCACCGGCCGCAGCACGCCGGCCACGGCGGCCATTGGAGGTTGAACCAATGGCAAAGGAAGACCTTTCTCTCTCTCTCTCTCTCTCTCTCTCTCTCTCTTTCTCACTGTCCACTCTGCCTGTCAAAAAAAAAAAAAGAGGAGGAGCAGCTGGGACTCAAACCAGCACCCATATGGGATGCCAGCACTGTAGGCAGAGACTTAACCTACTACGCCACCCCCCACCCCCCGAGACAAGTGTCTTGAACTCAGGCCTAACCAAAAAAGCATTGCACCGAGTGGGGAGGGGTCCGGCTTAGCTGCTGATCGCCCCTCTCCACGCCCTTTCAGAGACCTCCAGGAGAACACCGTGCTGTCCAACCTCAAGACCAGATTTGAACGGAACCTCATCTACGTAGGTCTCGGGTCTGGCAGGGCCTGGGTCTGCTGGGCGGCTGCCTCCTGGGCTCCGGTGGGAAGCCCCAGACCGGTGGCCTGAGGTTTGGGCTCTGGGGTTTCTGGTGTGTGTGACAGCCTGAACCTCTCAAATGTGTAGCATCAAGTGCTGGGTGCCAGAGGCCCAGACCTGCAGGCAGGAAGCAGAAATGTGTCCCTCCCCCTGATCCCCCAGCCCCGTGCACCCTGGGGCCCCAACCCATGGAGCTCGCAGAGTCCCCAAATTGGTGCACTTGGGTCTCAGAGTACGGGTAGCCCGAGGGGCGTTCCTAGAGTGTCAGGACAGCGGCCCAGGGCCACCGTATGGAAAGCCTTCTGGGGACCCTCTGGGTTCCCCTAGCTCTGCTCGCTCTGGTCTGGCCCCGTCCCCAGGCAGAAGCCTTGGCCTGACCGTGAGTAAATGAAGCTGGCAGCCCAGGGGCAGGATCATGGCTGTGGGCACCAGGGGAGGACCGTGGGGTGCTGTGGTGCTGAGGCCACCGTGTCCCCGCAGACATACATCGGCAGCATCCTGGTGTCGGTGAACCCCTACCGGATGTTTGGGATCTACGGGCCGGAGCAGGTGCAGCAGTACAGCGGGCGGGCCCTGGGAGAGAATCCTCCGTGAGTATCTGCGCTCCGGGTTCTTCTCTGAGCTCGGCGGAACCCTGGCTGCTGCTCAGCCCGGCGGTGTCTTCCCCAGGCCTGGCCGCAGCCCTGTCTGGAGGCCACAGCGGCCCAGAGCAGGATGGCCATGGGAACACTTCCCTACAAAGGGGTTGCGGGGTTGATGGACTTGGCTGCCCGGCTGGGCGGAGAAACCCGCCGCCCCCCCCACACCCCGCCCCCAGCCCCTGGGACTTTGAGACAGGCGCCAGGCCCAGGGGTAACGGGAAGCCTGTCTCCCCAGGCACCTCTTTGCCATTGCAAACCTCGCCTTCGCCAAAATGCTTGATGCCAAACAGAACCAGTGTATCATTATCAGGTGAGCTGGTGTAAATGGGGCCCCCCGTAGGCGGCACCTGCGGCCCTCGTTCTCCTACTTCATGGCGGGGTCGGGCCCACCGTGGTAGCTGGAGGCTGAGCCTACCCTTCTGCCCGGCCAGCGGGGAGAGCGGCTCTGGTAAAACCGAGGCCACGAAGCTGATTCTTCGCTACCTGGCCGCCATGAACCAGAAGCGGGACATCATGCAGCAGGTGCGTCTGTCTGTCCATCCCTCCCGGCTGGCTTGTCTCCCTGGGAGCCTCCCCTGAGCACCCCCGCCCCCACCCGGAGGAGGCTGAGTTGCAACAGATGGATCGCGACCTTGCCTAGGGCTGCCCGTCCTGCTGCTGTCCCCAGAGAAGCACCCGTGCTTCCTGAACAGGGCCCCAGCTCGCCCAGGCCACTCGTCCCGTCCGCTCCCCCACCTGTCCCTGCCTTCTGGCCCCTGGATGCTGTGGTGTTAAAAGAGGTGGGGGAGGCCGGCGCCGCGGCTCACTAGGCTAATCCTCCGCCTTGCGGCGCCGGCACACTGGGTTCTAGTCCCATGGGAGACCAGGAGAAGCACCTGGCTCCTGCCATCGGATCAGCGCGGTGTACCGGCCACAGCACGCCGGCCGTGACAGCCATTGGAGGGTGAACCAACGACAAAGGAAGACCTTTCTCTCTGTCTCTCTCACTGTCCACTCTGCCTGTCAAAAAAAAAAAAAAAAAAAAAAAAGAAAGAAAAAAGAAAAAAAAAAGAGGTGGGGGAGGCAGTAGATGCCAGAGTGGGGGTGCATCGGAGGACTCGAGGCCAGGGCCTGTGTGGGGTTGGAGGTTTACTGAGGACCTGCTGTGCGCCAGGCTGGGCACTGGGGAGGAGACGGCAGTGACTCAGAAATCCACCCCCTGTTAGTAATGGCATTCCAGTGGGAGGAACTTGTGAAAGCACCTACTGTGAAAACACGATCACGAGTGTCAAAGTTGTTTGCACCCACATTTATCTTTCAATTCCATGTTCCACAGACCTTTTTTAAAAAATTTGTTAATTATTTGAGAGGCAGGGTTAGAGAGAGAGAAGGAAAGACAGAGAAGTCTTCCATCCGCTGGTTCACTACCCAAATGGCTGCAATGGCTGGGGCTGGCCCAGGCTGAAGCCAGGAGCCAGGAGCCAGGAGCTTCTTCCGGGTCTCCCACGCAGGTGCAGGGGCCCAAGGACTTGGGCCATCTTCCACTGCTTTCCCAGGCCATAGCAGAGAGCTGGATTGGAAGTGGAGCAGGCGGGTCTCGAACCGGTGCCCATATGGGATGCCAGCACTTCAGGCGGTGGCTTTACCAGCTACGCCACAGCGCCCTGCCCTTTCCACAGACTGTGGAAGCCCCCTTATCTGTGTGTGAAAGGGTGGAAGGTTGAGTAGAAAAGTGTGGGGAGGAGAGAGGGGGCATGTTGGGTGTGTAATTGTAAGTATGGCGGTCAGGGCAGGCCGCACTGGGAAGGCAAGGGACGTGGGCTCAGGGATGGAGAAGCGCAGAGCCGGAGAGAAGAGGGTTATGTGTGAGTCAGCCCAGGGCACCGGGGAGCAGCAGAGAGGCAGCGCGTGGCCAGCAAAGAAGCCAGCCAGCGAGCATCTTAGCAGGCTGGTCCCTGTGGGGAGTGGGTCAACCCAAGCTGCACCCTCGGGAGCCCAGCCTGGGACTGCCATCCTGGGCCCCCTGACAGCCAACTAGACGATGGCTTTGCTCTTAAGCGGTTCTCCAAGCCTTTCAGATCAGACTTCTAGAAGGACTGGCACGGTAGACAGGGAAAGAAGTAGGTGCCCCTCCAGCACCTGCCGTGTGCCAGGGCCTCCGGTTACGTCATCAGCAGAGCTCACCACCGCCCTGGGAGCAGGTGCATGGTGCCCGTCTGCAGGTGGGGAGCTGTGGCCTCAGAGAGGAGGTGACCTGCCTAGTGTCCCTTCAGGGCAGGGGGGTGGCAGAGCTGGGGTTTGCAGTCCATGGCCTAGCGTTGTCATGGAGCGTGGGGTGGGAGGAGTTGAGGGCTGGGCCTGGGGCTGGGGATGCCTGTGCCGGGCACACGACAGATCTGAGGATGTGCCCGCCAGCTGTGATGGCCGCGGGGCTCCCTTCCTAGCCAAGACCCCGCCCTTGCTCATAACCATCCAGCCATTTACATGGAGGCTAGTTTTAGGCAACGCTGGACGGACGCGGGTCTTGAAACAATGGCCCTTGTCTTTGCTCCACCCTCCCATGCGTGTGGGCATCTTCAGTATCCACCCCCCCCAAACATTTCATAGCTCCCTCTCATTGGACAGGCCTTGGTCAAGTGTTCTCACTGGAGCCAATCATGGAGCACTGCGATTAGCATGCTATGCCTGGATTGGCTGAGGCCTGGGCCGTGGGCTCCACCCCTCTGATGTTTATCTCCTCTGGACAGGAGGCCTCTCTCCCCAGCCCCTGGCTTTATGCTCTGCCCTGTGCTGGCCCCAGGGGCACAGGAGCAGCGGACGCACCATCTGGCGCCCTCAAGGGCGTCCCAGACCAAAGAGTAATGCAGGGCACTCCCTGAGCAACCGCAGGGCAGCCCCTGTTCCCCTCGGCCTCAGTCTACTCTGCTATGCAATGGGCACAGCGGAGCTGTGACAGATGCAGGGGGCTGGTGCCCTGCTGGGGAATCCAGGTTACAGTTCTTTTTGCTAAGATTGATTTATGTATTTGAAAGGCAGAATTAGGGAGAGACAGAGAGGTCTTCCATCTACTGGTTCACTCCCCAAATGGCAGCAACAGCCAGGGCTGGGCCAGGTGCAAACCAGGAGCCAGGAGCTTCTTCCAGGTTTCCCACATGGGTGCAGGGGCCCCAAGTACTCGGGCCATCCTCCACTGCTTTCCCAGGCCATAGCAGAGAGCTGGATCAGAAGTGGAGCAGCTGGGACTCGAACCGGTGTCCACATGGAATGCTGGCGCTGTGGGCGGCGGCTTAACCTTTGTACCACAGTTCACAAAGAAATAACAGCTGGAGGAAACATGGCACACACACACACACACACGGGATACGCTTGGCTCGCCACTGTCGGGGATACCGCTGTCTGGGATGCTGGGGTCCCTGGGCACGCACCTAAGTCTCAGCTTCCTAGTCTACAAAGCAGAAGCCATATAACACCAGCCTTGGAGGATGGTTGAGGAGGACGTAACGGGGCTGTGTGTCCGGCCATGGGACGTGCTCGTGCGGGGTGGCTGCTCTAATGGGCAATGCTATTTCTCTCTCCATCCTTTCAGGAAGGGTTCTTAGAGGCTGCGCCGTGCACGGGGGCCTGAGCGCACGCTGAGGGCTGCTCAGACGGGCACGGCACCAGGATACTGCTGACATTCCAGTCGGGGAGACAGATGACACCCAAAGAGACAGACCGGGAAACAGGAGAGGGTGCGAGGGTGCTGGGGGCCACAGTAGGGATGAGGCCCCCCTGGAGGAGGCGCCTGAGAGCAGCAATTGTGTTTTTTTTTTTTTTTTTTTTTTGACAGGCAGAGTGGACAGTGAGAGAGAGAGACAGAGAGAAAGGTCTTCCTTTTGCCGTTGGTTCACCCTCCAATGGCCGCCGCTGCAGCCGGCGCACCGCGCTGATCCTGGCAGGAGCCAGGAGCCAGGTGCTTTTCCTGGTCTCCCATGGGGTGCAGGGCCCAAGCACCTGGGCCATCCTCCACTGCACTCCCTGGCCATAGCAGAGAGCTGGCCTGGAAGAGGGGTGACCGGGACAGAATCCGGCGCCCCAACCGGGACTAGAACCCGGTGTGCCGGCGCCGCAAGGTGGAGGATTAGCCTATTGAGCCACGGCGCCGGCCAGCAATTGTGTTTTTAATTAATTTATTTGAAAGTCAGAGTTACACAGAGAAGGAGGGAGAGAGAGAGAGAGAGAAAGAGAGAGAGGTCTTCCATCCGCTGGTCCACTCCCCAATTGGCCACAACAGCCGGCGCTGTGCTGATTCGAAGCCAGGGGCCAGGAGCTTCCTCTGGGTCTCCCACGTGGGTGCAGGGGCCCAAGGACTTGGGCCATCTTCCTCTACCTTCCCAGGCCATAGCAGAGAGCTGGATCAGAAGTGGAGCAGCTGGGACTCGAACCGCCACCCATATAGGATGCCTGCATTGCAGGCAGGGGCCTTACCCGCTACACCACAGTGCCAGCCCCTAGCAGCAGTTTCTAGGCAGAGGGAGTGGCAGGTGCAAATGTCCAGAGGCAGGGCAGGGCTAGGTGTCAAGGGAGCAGCTAGGAGGGCTGCACAGCACAGGGGAAGCACTGGGGTTGGGCTGGGGGGAGCCCTGGTGAGGACGGGAGTGGGCGGGGAGCCTGGCCTCACGTGGCTTCTCAAAGGACCCCTCTGTTGGCCGCATTGAGGGCACAAAGGCAGGGTTGGGGCAGAGGCTCAGGGGGCCCAGGGCACCAGTGGCTGGTGGTGGCCGTGGGCAGGTGGAGAAGTCTGCCGTCCCCTAGCCCAGACTCCTGGGGTCTCTGAAGGTCATGGGTTCACACCTCGGGGGCCCAGAGAGGTCTGCCAGTCCCCTGGGAGAGACGGCCGGGTTCTGGTGGTGACTGGCTTTTCTTGTCTCTCCTCCCTCCCTGTGCTCCTGAAGATAAAGGTAAAGACCGTGTGTGTGTGCGCGCGCACTCCTGGCTGGGCAGCGAGAGACATCCCCAGACCTGTGCTGGGTCTCAGCTGTGAGGAGCCCGTGGCGGGGGGTGGGAATGGCACTGCACAGGGAGTGGAAGGGGCTTGTGGTTTGAGAACCAGGCAGCATGGCGGTGGGATGGGAGGGGGTGCACTAGGGAGACCCCGAGAATCTCCAGCTCACAAAGGAGGGTCCCTGTGTCTGAGCATGCCCAGCTAAGCCCCCCCATCCAGAACAGCGCCCAGCCCCAACACACACCCGCCTCTCCTCTGGGGCTCAGATCCTGGAGGCCACGCCCCTCCTGGAGTCCTTCGGGAACGCCAAAACCGTCAGGAACGACAACTCCAGCCGCTTCGGGAAGTTCGTGGAGATCTTTCTGGAAGGGTGAGTGGGGCCTGTGCGGGGGCTCCCTCGCGCCCCTCCTCCCACGCACCACCCCGGGAGCTGACTCTGCCCCCTCCCCCGCACCAGGGGCGTGATCTCCGGTGCCATAACCTCCCAGTACCTGCTGGAGAAGTCCAGGATTGTATTTCAGGTGGGCCGTCCTCTCCCCGGGCCCGCGGGCTGGGGGCGGGGCGCAGCGCAGACACTCAGAGCCTGGCGCCTGGTGGGGCTAAACTGATGTCAAATCAGTGAAGAGATGTGGCCATACGTGTGCACATGCGTGTCAACATGTGCACATGCACCCGTGGCCTCACCACCTCCCCCCCCAACACCATCCTACAGTAATGTTGGCTCCTCCCTGTCCCGGACCACAGCAGGCACGCTCCTGCCCCAGGGCCTTTGCACCTGCCGTGCCTTCCCCTTGGAGCACTTGTATCCCCCGGATCCCTGCACTGCCACACCCCCTGCCCGCCTCCTGCAGTGGCCCCCTGCTCAGCCCCTTTCTACTCCACCGGGATCCCCACGCCTGTCACTGCTGCATTTCTGTGTAGACGCTTTCTCCGTCTGAAACATCTTGCCTTTGTAATCAGTGGTTTGCTGGAGCATCTGTCTCCCCAGCTAGCAGATCGAGATCCGTGATTCCAAGGGGTTCTGTTGGCTTTGTTCCCAAGGGCCTGGGACACGGCCCCATGCACAGCCCCCTCTCTCCCTTACCAGGGCTCCTCCATGTCCAGCCCTAGCCCCAGCCCCATCTGGGCCGGGCTGGGAGCCTTGCCCGTGACACAGGTGCAGGTATCGCCTGCAAGCCTTGGTGTGCCTGTGTGTGTGTAGTGCGGGGTGGGGGGCACCGAGGCAGGCGCCTCCTCTCTCTGCACCCCGCCCCGTTCTGCAGGCCAAAAACGAGAGGAATTACCACATCTTCTACGAGCTGCTGGCGGGGCTGCCCGCCCAGCTCCGGCAGGCTTTCAGCCTGCAGGAGGCGGAGACCTACTACTACCTGAACCAGGTGAGCGCCAGCAGGTGCGGGAGGGCCCCGGGCCCCGCCCCAGGCCGCTGACCCCCACCGGCCCCTCCAGGGCGGGAACTGTGAGATTTCGGGGAAGAGCGACGCCGAGGACTTCCGCCGGCTCCTGGCCGCCATGGAGGTGCTGGGCTTCAGCGCCGAGGACCAGGACAGCATCTTCCGCATCCTGGCTTCCATCCTGCACCTGGGCAATGTCTACTTCGAGAAGTACGAGGTGCGGGCACGGGACCCCCAGACACGGGCTGGCTTTGTGGAGCCGGGTGCACCTGCCGTTTGTCTGCCTCGGGGGTCGCCCTCTTCACTGGTCTCCTGTCCTGCGTTTCTTCTCCTTTAGGGGTTGGTCATTCACTTTCCACAAATCTCTCTCTCTCTCAAATGATACCGGGTGCCGGGGGGGGGGGCAGTGCTCTGGCACAGGGGGCGAAACCACCCCCTGAGACACCGGCATCCCATAGGAGCGCCGGTTCCAGTTCCGGCTGCTCCACTTCCGATCCAGCTCCCTGCGAATGCACCTGGCAAAGCAGCCTAAGACGGCCCAAGTGCTTGGGCCCCTGCCAGCCATGTGGGAGACCCAGATGGAGCTGCTGGCTCCTGGCCCAGCCCTGACTGTTGAGTCGTGGCCATCTGGGGAGTGAACCACCAGATGGAAGACCTCTCTCTCTCCCTCTCTCTCTCTCTCTCTCTCTCTCTCTCCCTGCCTCCCTCCCTCCCTCCCCCTCCCTCCTCCTCTCCCTCCCCCCCCCACCTCTCACACCCGTGCTGCTGGTGGCTGTCACTCAGACGGACGCCCAGGAGGTGGCCTCCGTGGTGAGCGCCCGGGAGATCCAGGTGGTGGCGGAGCTGCTCCAGATCTCCCCCGAGGGCCTGCAGAAGGCCATCACCTTCAAAGTGACCGTGAGTCTGCACTTGCCGGGACGCGAACACAGTGCCCTGCCAGGGCCCAGCCCCTGCCGCCCCCTCCTCCTCCCTCTGCTCTGTCCACCTGCTGGGCCGGGCCTGACCTCCCAAGATGCAGGCCTTAGCGTAGGCTGTTCCCTGTGCCTGGATGGCACTTCCTGTCTTCACGCTTACTCCTCCTTCAGGTCCCAGTACTGCGACCCCTCCTCCAGGAAGCCTTCCCAGATGCCTGGCTGGGCCGGCGTCTCCTCTAGGGTTTTCACAACCTTCCGCCTTCCCAGGGCCAATCCGCTGTGGTGTTACCTGTCAGCTTATGCCGCTGTCTCCCCCATTAGACCAGCACACCAGGCAGAGGAGGGAGGAGGGGTCCTCTCCAGCCTCTGGCCAACTGTGTGCCTGAGACCTCCCTACCCCATGCACCCTGGTGCCTTCATCCCCCGAGGGCTCCCTGGAGGTGGTGGCCAGCCCGCTCTCCCTCCATGCCCCTGTCGCACCCTAGGAGACGATGCGGGAGAAGATCTTCACGCCCCTGACCGTGGAGAGCGCCGTAGATGCCAGGTGAGGTCACACCCCTCCCTGCGGACCCCCCCCAGGCCCCCAGGGCCGCCCCCACCCCGCTGCCGTGCCCCGCCCAGCCCAGTGCCACCTCTGCCCCAGGGATGCTATTGCCAAGGTCCTGTACGCGCTGCTGTTCGGCTGGCTCATCGCCAGGGTCAACGCGCTGGTGTCCCCGCGGCAGGACACGCTGTCCATCGCCATCCTGGACATCTATGGCTTCGAGGTGGGGCTGCGTGAGGGGTAAGGGGTGGGGGACGCAGGGCCAGGCCTCGGCTTCGCTGCCTGTCTTGGCTGCCGGCAGCCGGCGCCGGCCTCGTTCAGGGTTCTATCTCTTGTTCCCTCCCAATTCTTTCACCCGCTGCCCTCCCTGGGGCCTCTGTGAGCCGGGACCTGGGTTGGTGACCCCAGCAAAGACAAGAGCCCAGCTTGCTTGGGGAAGCTCCCCACTGGGGCTGGCTGGGGGCGGGAGGGGAGGTGTGAGGGCAGACTCTGAGAAGCCCGTGGGACCAGAGCCAGGAAGGGGGAGCCCCCAGGGAGGCTTCCCTCAGCTGGGCAAGAATCAAGGAGGGCTTCCCGGAGGGAGAGGAAGGAACATTCCTGAGAAGCCATGAAAGGCATTGGCTGGAGGGGGCAGCACGTGCAAAGGCTGGGAGGTGGGGGCGGGGCGTGGTGTCTGGATGATGTCGGTGGTGGGGGTGACTGCTGTGTCGAGTGCACAGTGCGGGGACCGGGGACAGCGGGCTTTCCCGCGGCGGCACCCTGTGTCTGCCAACTCGCTCCATCTTATGGCAGCCCGTGAGGCAGGTGCTACCTGCCCCCGGCTGGGCTGGGCGGTGCTAGATGGGGAGGGAGGCAGGGACCGAGGCTGGCTGCTCACCGCCACCACCCCGCCCCGGGCCAGGACCTGAGCTTTAACAGCTTCGAGCAGCTGTGTATCAACTACGCCAACGAGAACCTCCAGTACCTGTTCAATAAGATCGTCTTCCAGGAGGAGCAGGTGCGTCGCGCCATCAGCACCGGTGGGCGGGCGGGTGGGCGGGCCTCCTTGGGGGCGGCCAAGGGCACTGGGGTTCTCAAAGGGCAGTTTCAATGCCAGGAGCCCAGTGATGGGAGAAGAGAGAAGGCCTGGGCTCTGGGGGCGGGGTCCGGGGCGGGGTCTGGGGCGGGGGGTGGGGCCTTCTTGCCCCCCTCGGAGCTTGCCCAGGCAGAGGGGGCAGCGGGGCCCTGAGATAGCAGGTGGTGCCCTGTGAGGAGGTGAGCTCCCTGTTCTGGGAGGTATGCAAGCAAAGCTATGATTCCAGGCGGAGTCAGCCCGGGCTGGGGTGGGGGGTCCTGGGCGGGCCTAGGAGGCCCCGCGGCTGCTGCCCGCTGCCCACTGGCCACAGGAGGAGTACATCCGGGAGCAGATCGACTGGCGGGAGATCCCCTTCGCCGACAACCAGCCCTGCATCAACCTCATCTCACTGAAGCCCTACGGCATCTTGCGTATCCTTGACGACCAGTGCTGCTTCCCCCAGGTGAACCGCGGGGGCCCTGGCACCTGTTCCCCCCTCCCCCGCCCCCCAGTGAGCCTCCTCTATCCTCATCCACCTGCTCTTCCCAACCTGGGGGCACCGAGTGAGGCCAGCAGACAGGGACTTCTCCCACCCTGAGAAATCACAGAAGGCTTCCCGGAGGAGGTGATGGGGGGGGTGGTGATTGCACAAGGATGGGATGGCATCCCGGGGTAAAGGGAGGCTGCCGTGCCTGTCTGTAGGGGTCCCGTCCTCTTGGGCCTCATAGGCGCTGGCCCCCCTGACCCAGGGCAGCAGGAAGCCGTGAGCTGCCCCTCTGCAGTATGCTAGAGAATTGGCCACTCAGGTCCCCCCTGTCCGCTCACCAGCCCTGCCTGCCCCCAGGCCACAGACCACACCTTCCTGCAGAAGTGTCACTACCACCACGGCGCCAACCCGCTCTACTCCAAGCCCAAGATGCCGCTACCCGAGTTCACCATCAAGCACTACGCGGGCAAGGTCACCTACCAGGTGAGGGGCCGCGGCCCGCCCGGACTGTTGGGGGTGGGGTGGGGGTGGGGAGGATGCGGGAGTGCGAGGTGGCTGCCGCCGCGCACACCAGGCTCCAGCTCCTGTCCGGCAGCTCCCCCCCAGCTGTGTGATCTTGGCCACAAAGCCCTTAGCCTCTGGGCTCAGCTTTCTTGTCTTGAAAAGGGCGTGATCGGGGGTGGTGCCTGTCTCGGGAGGGGGTGTCATAGCTGAGGTCGCTGTGGTCGCCTGCACTGCTAGCAGCAGAGGCGGCTTCCTCTGTCCCCACGCGGAGCCTTCACTTGCCTCATCGGTAGAATGGGCACAGCACACCCTCCTCCTCCACTTCCTTAAAGGTGCACCAGTTCTTGGACAAGAACCATGACCAGGTGCGCCAGGACGTGCTGGACCTGTTCGTGCGCAGCCGGACGCGGGTGAGCGGGCCTGGCCTCGCCCCCCACCCCACCCACGCAGAGCTCGCAGTGGCCGCGTCCGGGCTCCGCCCCCAGCCTGGCTCCTCCCCCAGCCTGGCTCCGCCCCTGCCCAAGCCAGGAGCCTGGCAGGCGGCCTCCCCTGATTTAGCTCCTTTGATTCCTGGACACACCACGCCCCCTGGCTCTTGCCACGCCCTCGGCCCCGCCCATTCTCCAGCGGGGGGGGGGGGGCCGGCCCACCCCTGCAGGTAGTCCTCAGCCCTCCGCAGGAATTCTGTTTGTCCAGCGATCTCCCCAGGGCTGCCACGGGGTTGGGGGGCTCGACTTGGGTCCCTGCAAAGCTGGGGAGCCCCACGCCCCAGCCCGGACCCACTTGACTCCGTGGGTATCTGTCTCTCTCGCCCCCACCGGCCCTCCCCGCCTGCCACTCTGTGCCTGACCGCCCCGCCCCCGCCCAGGTGGTGGCCCATCTCTTCTCCAGCCACAGCCTCCAGGCCGCCCCTCAGCGCCTGGGCAAGAGCAGCTCCGTTTCCCGGCTCTACAAGGCGCACACGGTGGCTGCCAAGTTCCAGCAGTCGCTCCTGGATCTGGTGGAAAAGATGGAGAGGTGGGGGTGGGGGTGGAGGCAGATGGGCGGAGCACCTGGCCTCCTCTTAGCCGGCCCCTCAGCAGGTGAGCGCCCGCCCTCCCCGGGGTCTCACGCTGCCCCTCCTCCTCTGCCCAGGTGCAACCCCTTGTTCGTGCGTTGCCTGAAACCCAACCACAAGAAGGTGGGTCGGCGCGGAGGCCCCTGGGAGAGCCAGAGGGTCCTCCCGGTGCTGGGTGGCCTTGGGCAAGTGGCTCGGCCTCTCTGGACCGCCCCTGCCCAGGGGACTGCTCACCGCTCCGTGCCCTTTGGGCATCCCTGCAGGAGCCGGGCCTCTTCGAGCCGGACGTGGTGATGGCACAGCTACGCTACTCGGGGGTGCTGGAGACCGTGCGGATCCGCAGAGACGGCTTCCCCGTGCGCCTGCCTTTCCAGGCGTTTGTCGACAGGTCCCCGGGGCTGGGCGAGGGCGCCCTCCCTTTCTTGTTTTAGTTGAAAGGCAGAGCGACAGGGGGAGAGAGGGGAAGACAGAGAAAGAGAGGGAAAGAGAGGTCTTCCATCCGCTGGTTCACTCCCCAAATGGCCACAGGAGCTGGGGCTAAGCCAAGACGAAGCCAGGAGCCGGGAGCTCCATCCGGGTCTCCCACGCGAGTAGCAGGAACGGAAGCGCCCGGGACATCATCCGCTGCCTCCCAGGCACATCAGCAGGAAGCTACTCAGAAGTGCAGAGAGACGGGATGGGCACTGTGGCAGGGCCACATACAGGCATCCTAGGCAGCAGCTTAGTCCCGAGCCTGTTGCTTAGGGTAGTACCTGGGCTCCACAGACCCACCCACCCACCCAATTCCCCATGACCCTGGGAGTACACAACCCAGGCAACACAATGCTTGCCATGAACAGTTGCCCCGGTTGCACAGCAGTAGAACCACCGCAGGCTAGCTGTGATGTAGATATCCTTATTGTTTTGCCTTTTTTTTCCCATAGTTTTGTTATATCTGTGTTGCTTCCAAAGAGGGGTGATTTTTAGTAGTTATTACCATACATGTCCAGCAGGTGGCAGTAAAGAACCTTGTTCTACCGAAATCTTTTCTGACACCCGGCAGTCACGGATGAGGGTGGATTGGGAGACATGGAGGGGAGCCATTGGGGGGGGGGGGCGGGGCCTGGTTGGGCAGGCCTCTTGGGGTAGGTCTCACAGCCCCAGGCTGAGTGTGGGTCCCTGCCCCTGCAGGTACCGCTGTCTGGTGGCCCTTAGGCACGATGTACCAGCTAACGGGGACATGTGTGTGTCGGTGCTGAGCCGCCTGTGCACAGTCATGCCAAACATGTACCGCGTGGGGGTCAGCAAGGTGAGAGTCAAGTGCAAGCACCCGGGATGCGAATCCCGCCTCCAGGCCCCAGCTCGGGGCAGGCCCACCGCCGGGGGGGGGGGGGGGGGCTGCCCTGTCTCCCGCAGGCACTTACAGCCCGGCTCTTACCTGCCCCGCCCCCGCCCCTGCCCCCACCTGCCCCGCCCCCGCCCCCGCCCCCGCCCCCGCCCCAGCTCTTCCTGAAGGAGCACCTGCACCAGCTGCTGGAGAGAATGCGGGAGCACGTTCTCAACATGGCCGCGCTCACGCTGCAGCGCTGCCTCCGCGGCTTCTTCATCCAGCGGCGCTTCCGCTCGCTGCGCCGGAAGATCATCCTACTGCAAAGCCGGGCCCGCGGCTACCTCGCCAGGTGTGGCTCCGAGAAAGCAGGCTGGGGAGAGAGGCCTGGCCTGGCCGCGGGTAGTGAGCCTCCTGTCGGTGGAGGTATGCAAGCTGGAGGCAGGGGTCCACACGGGTTTCACGGGGGCCGAGGACTCTGGCCAAGTCGCCAGCCCCACCCTGAGCCCCAGCTTCCCTGGCACCCAAGGCTGCAGAACGGTGTAGGTGCTGGCTGCCAAGGCCCCGACTGGCTGGGCGTCTGTCCCCTCGGTCACCCCTGGGGCCCATGACCATGACCCCTGACCCTGCAGGCAGCGCTATCAACAGATGAGGAGGAGTCTGGTGAAGTTCCGGTCCCTGGTGCACACGTACCTGAACCGCCGGCGCTACCTCAAGGTACACGCCCTGCCTCCACTGCCAGGAGGAGGAAGGAAGAGGCCCTGGGCACCTGGAGGGGCATGGGTTCAAATCCCCGCTCCGCCACATTGGAGCTCCGTGGGAACGTGCCATCCGCCCATTGCGGTTGTGGAGGGGATAAGCGAGGGGCTCCCTGTGCAGGGTCTGCCCGGTGCTCGGCTCACGGGGTCTGGCTCACGTGGCTTGGCCCTTGTCGTGAGGTCTGGCCTGGGCCACTGTCACACACCAACCCCTGGAGCTTGGAGGGACTGAAAATTTTGCCAACGAGGAGGGCTCTATTTTTGTTGTTGTTGATTTATTTGAAAGAGTGACGGGGAAATGAGAGAGAGAGAGAGAGAGAGAGAGAGAGAGAGAGAGAGAAAGATTGATTTTCTGTGTTGGTTCAGCAACAGCTGGGGCTGGGCCAGGCTGAAGCCAGGAGCCAGGAGCTTCTTCCAGGTCTCCCATGTGGGTGCAGGGGCCCAAGCACTTGGGCCATCCTCCACTGCTTTCCCAGGTGCATTAGCAGGGAGCTGGATTGGAAGTGGAGCAGCTGGGAATCGAACTGGCGCTTCTATGGGATGCCAGTGTCGCGGGTTAACCCGCTGCACCATAAAACCCCCCCCGGGGGGGGTTTTGCCGTGGCACTGGCTCAGCAGCCTCCCAGAATCCTCCGGGTGTGCCCTTCCCTCTGCCTGCAGTGTTCCTCTGTCCGCCCTTGGCCTCTGTCTCTGTCTCTCTTGCCGTCTTTCTCCTTTTCCTCTGGCCTCTGTGAAGTGGGCCGGTAGCCTCCAGCCAACGTGGCCGCCTCCTGGGAGCCCACCAGGCCTGCCCTGGGCCCAGGCCTCCCTGCCGTCGCCTCTGCCCGTCCCCGCCATGACCATCTGCTCTCCTGCAGCTGAGGGCAGAGCGGAGGCACCGGGTGGAGGAGGCGTGGCTGCGGGAGCAGGAGGTGGGTGTGGGGGCCGGGTGGCAGCCGGGCGCAGCGAGGGGAGGCTGGCGGGCGGGGGTGTGGCAGGTCGGACCTCTCACTGTGGGCCGCTTCTCCAGGAACTGAGCAAGCGCGAGGTGGTGGCCGTGGGGCACCTGGACGTACCAGCTGAGCTGACCGGGCTACTGCAAGCTGCAGCAGGTGCATCGGCGCTGGGCCGTGGGGAGGGCGGGGGTGTGGACACTGAGGCAGCCCACCTCATGCCCACCACTCCCCACAGGCCTCAGGCTGCCCCGGGTGGCCCCCGTGCGGGCTCCTCGGATGCTGGCCGAGCCCCGAGTCACGCTGCCCCTGGACGTCAACAACTACCCCATGGCCAAGTTTGCCCGGTGCCACTTCAAGGTAAGGGTGGGCAGCGGCCAACTCCGCCCCCGGGGCCGGGCGCCTTGTGGTTGCTGGGGCAGGGGCAGCCTGGGGGGAGCAGTGGCGGGCCCAATGGAGGAACAGGTGGGGTCCCGGGCCAGCCCCTCGCCGATCCTCAGCCTGACATGCAGCCATGGCTGCAGATGTGCCCGCCCATGTCGGCTCCGCCTCCTCCTGCACCTGCCCTGTGTTCCCCAGGAGCCAGCCTTTGGGATGCTGACGGTGCCGCTGAAGACGCCGCTAACCCGGCTGCCCGCCGAGCACCACACGGACGCCGTGAGCCTCTTCAAGCTGGTATGGGGTCTCCCTCGACCCCAGCGCCCCAGTGCTGCCCTCCGCAAGCCCCCGCCCCCAGCTGGCCAGTGTGGACAGATGGAAACACAGAGGCTAGGGAGTCCGGGGGTGGTGGGCAGCGGATTCAGCCCTGGGCAGGGTCAGAGAGGGCTTCCTGGAGGGGGGGCATTGGAGCTAGAAGGGAGAACCGTCTTGTAACATTCTGTTTCAGAACAGTTTTATTTTATTTTTAAAGGTTGATCTATTTATTTGAAAGAGTTACAGAGAGAGGGAGGGAAAGACAGAGAGAAAGGGTTCTTCCCTCTGTTGATTCACTTCCCAAGTGACCCTAACAGGCCAGAGCTGTGCCGATCCGAAGCCAGGAGCCAGGAGCTTCTTCTGGGTCTCCCATGTGGGTGCAGGGGCCCAAGCACTTGGGCCATCTTCTGCTGCCTTCCCAGGCACATTAGCAGGGAGCTGGATTGGAAATGGAGCAGCTGGGACTCGAACCGGTGCCCCTAGGTGACACCTGTAGACCTGGGGGGGGGACTTTCCAGGCTGGAAAAGAGAAGGCACAGAGTGTGGTGGTCAGCGCAGAGAGTGGAGGCGGCGAGGGGGAGTGGTCAGCGAGGCCCTGATGGCTGGCCCGGAGGTCAGCTCTCATCCCTTGGGCCCTGGCGGCAAGGGCCGTGGTCAGATCTGGATGTCGGATGGGGAACCCGCTGGGGCCCTGGGGGAGCAGGAGCAGAGGGGCTGGCGGGAGGCCCAGGCACGGGGAGGGGGCCAGGCTGCCTGGGGCACGCGTGTCGTGGGGTATGACTTTCCCCGTGGCTGCTGGGCGTGGACTATGGCAGTGACCTGGTGACCCAAGGGCGGGGGGAGTGTGGCCATGTAAGAGGGGTGCGAGTGGGGCCCGGGGGTGGGGTGGGGTGGCGTGGGGGCGGTGCCCTGGCACAGCGTGTGTGGCCCAGGTGCTGCGGTTCATGGGCGACCCCCAGCTGCGCGGAGCCCAGGAGCACCTGCTGGGGAACTACGTGGTGCAGAAGGGGCTGGCGGCGCCCGCGCTGCGGGATGAGATCCTGGCGCAGCTGGCTAACCAGGTGTGGCGCAACCCCAACGCCCACAATGCCGAGCGCGGCTGGCTGCTGCTGGCGCTCTGTCTCGGCGGCTTCGCGCCTTCCTCCCGCCTGGACAAGTCCCTCCTCAAGTGAGTGTGGAATCTGGGGGCGGGGGGGGGGGGCAGGCCAGAGCTGCCCGCTGGGCTCAGAGCCAGAAAGAAGGGGGGAGGGCAGACTGGATGGAGGAATTCCAAGTCCAGAGGGAGGCAGGAGGTGACGTGTCCATGCTGTGTGACCTTAGGCAAGTTACCCACCCTCTCTGGGCCTCCGTTTCCTTCCCTGCACAGCTGTTGTGAGGAGGAAGGGTGGACACACACGGGAGGTGGGCTCACAGACAGCAGTAGCAGCAGTGGTGTCTCTATGCAGGGGTGAGGAGGGGGCTGGGCAAGAAAAAGAGCCCAGGTAGACTCTGACCCTTGCCTGCTGTGTGGCCCGGGGAAAGTCACTGCCCCTCTCTGGACCTGTTTCTTCCCACCCCCTGAAAAATTAGGCACGGTACTCTGGATTAGGCTGAAGTCTCTTTTTTTTTTGGCTAGCTTCAGAACTCTGGGCTAGCCTGGGACCCTTCCAAAGTAGCTTGAGGCCCTCCTGCCTTTACCTTCGAGCTCTGGGCTGTTCTG